>NC_142063.1:48716631-49339131 GCF_059756535.1 Pantherophis guttatus
TTATTTGTGCTGGATGGTGGTGTGATTTGGCGTTGAGATAGCGGTTCGTATGTGTCTTCTTTTGATAGATGGTATGTCCTAAGGTGCCATCAGATTTTTTATAAATTAATACATCGAGGAAAGGTAACTGGTTTTCTGATTCTATCTCCATGGTGAACTTTATTTTGGGATGGAGGCTGTTCAAATGTACTAAGAAGTTTTCCAATTTATCTCTTCCATGTGGCCAGATCACAAAGGTGTCATCAACGTATCTGAGCCATAATTTTGGTTTGTTAACAGTTTTTTCTAAGGCATTGGATTCTAATTCTTCCATGAAAAGATTAGCGATGACTGGTGATAATGGTGATCCCATTGGTGCACCTTCTACTTGTTTATATCTCTGTCCTCTGTGTACGAAATATGTGTTGGATAAACAATGTTCTGTTAAGTTTGTGATATGTTTTGGTAGTTGATATTTGTTTTTAATTGATGACAAGGCTTCTTTGACAGGTATTTGTGTGAATAGTGATACAACATCAAAGCTTACAAGAAGGTCACTTTCTTTTATGTGTTGCTTTTTTATTATTTGTATGAAATGGTATGAGTTCTGTACATATGAAGCAGCAGATTCTGCATAAGGTTGAAGATGTTTTGCTAAATATCTGGCTAGATTTTGTAAAGGTGAGCCTATGGAACTTACTATGGGTCTGAGAGGTATTCCATCTTTGTGTATTTTTGGGAGGCCATACAGTTTTGGGCATTTTGATGATTTTTCTCTGGGGATAATTTTTTGTTGGATTTCTTTACTTATAGTACTTGATTTTATCTTTATCTTCGTGGTTTTTTCTAGATATGTTGTTGGGTCTGTGTTTATGGGTTTATATGTGGCGTCTTGAAGTAAGTCAGACAGTTTCTTTTCATAGTCCACTGTAATGTACACAGTAATGAACACAGTTATCCAAAACAAATATAACCCCCCCAAGCACATCTTAGATCTGACCAACCACTGCCTATCCAACACATACTTCATCTATAATGGACAGAAATACAAACAAACAGAAGGAGCACCCATGGGATCACCCCTCTCACCTGTCATTGCCAACCTCTATATGGAATACTTTGAAACCCAAGCTCTAGAAAAATCCGATCACAAACCCAAACTCTGGCTCAGATATGTGGACGACACCTTCATAATCTGGCCACATGGGAAAGAAAAACTGGACAACTTCCTCACACACCTCAACAGCCTACACCCCAAAATACAGTTCACCATGGAAACAGAAGTGAACAACCAACTTCTCTTCCTGGATGTCTTAGTCTACAGAAAATCCAATGGCTCCCTAGGACACACTATATACCAGAAGAAAACACACACAAACCGCTATCTGCACGCACTCTCACACCACCACCCTGCCCAGATCAACTCTGTAGCCAAGACACTCATTTCCAGAACAAAACGCTTAGCTGACGAACAACACCTAAAAACCGAACTACACACCCTCACTAACGTACTCACATCCAATGGATTCCAAAGAAATAAGATCACCAACCTAATCCAAAAAGAAACCCCCACTAAAATCCAAGACAGAGAACAAGAAAACGGCAAGGCCCTCCTCCCATACATAAAAGGCACCACAGACAGAATAAGCAAAATCCTCCACAAACATAACATCAAGACAGCATTCTGCACAAACCGAAAAATATCCACCATCCTAAGGAACCCCAAAGACAAAATTGAGTTAGAAAATCAAGGAGTATATGAAATCCCATGCACCGCCTGCCCCACCACATACATCGGACAAACCAACAGACGAATAAGCGCACGCATAGAAGAACACAAGAACTCAGTCAGAAAAGAGGAACCAACTTCTTCCCTGGTCCAACACCTTAAAGCCACAGGACATGATATTGACTTTAAAAAGACCAGAACTATCGCCAAAACTGAACACTTTAACAACAGAATAATCAGAGAAGCCATCGAGATAGAAAAACGCCCACACAGCATGAACAAACGAGACGATACCTCCCGCCTACCAGCCATTTGGAAACCCGCCCTTATTGACAAACGAGTCCCTAACATGACAAATGACACCAGACCCACACTCACGAGTGCCACACCTGATGTCACCATCACACATCCACGCAGAAAGCAGACTCAAACCCACACTGATAATGAGCCACGACCAAGGACCAGAAGCCAGACCGCAGCTGCATCATTAGCCACTTTAAACCCCTCCAATCCATACATGAAGCAGACTGACACCCACCATGAAGAGCTCGCACGGCCACAAACACGAAGCCAAACAACAACAACGCAGCTCACCAGCTCAAATCCCCCTGCAACTCAGACTAAGCTGAGCACAACCAAGCCCCCACCCAAACAGAACACACCCCAGCCAATCAGAGCACAGCCAAGCCCCTAACCAATCAGAACACACCTCCACCCAATCAGAACACAGCCAAGTTCCCACCCAATCAGCTCACACCCCCACTAGCAGTTAAAAGGAAGAGACAGCTGCGATCTCACATTGCTCCTGGAAGCACGAAGCCGAGAACACCAGCCTGAAGATGACGAATGAGACTTCGTCGAAACGTCGCCAAGACACTTCCAATTTTACGTGGGAGAAGACCCGAATAACCAAAGACATACATACATATATATGTTTATGTGTGTTTTTCTTCTAGCCAGGTTTTCCCTACGTAGCCAAGGATTTTTTGTAGCTCCAGCTCAGTAGAATCACATCTACTCGGTTCTGGGCTTTTTTCCTTTCTAACACCTAGCAAGCTCTAACTGTTAGAGCTTGCTAGGTGTTAGAAAGGAAAAAAGCCCAGAACCGAGTAGATGTGATTCTACTGAGCTGGAGCTACAAAAAAAAAAAAAAAACCTTGGCTACGTAGGGAAAACCTGGCTAGAAGAAAAACATATATGTGTGTGTGTGTGTGTGTGTGTGTGTGTGTGTGTGTGTGTGTGTATTTGTGTGTAATTTGTTTTCGTAGATTTTCACGGGTACAGGTATGCAAGTTTTGGTGTATTTGGGTCTTTTCCCGTGTAAGATTGAGAGTATCTTGGTGACGTTTCAACGAGATCCCACTTGTCATCTTCAGGCTGGTGTCTTCGGCTTTGTGCATGTGCGAGCAAAGCGTGATCGGAAATGCCGTCTCTCTATAAATACTGGTGGGGAGGTGGGGAGTGCTGGCTTTGTTGTTGTAAGTGGGTTGGTTGGTTGTATTGTTACATCTTGATTAGTTGATGGAGTTGATGTTTGCAGATTAGTCCGCTGTTTCATAATATCCTGCTTGGGCGAGGTCCTAAATATGTGCCCATTAGGCTTTTGTGTTTTAACGATCTGGGTAATGGGCCGTGTGGCAGCATCCTGAGGTCCAGTGTTGTGACATCCTGAGTCCTGAGCTGCAACATCCTGGGTAGTTGGCTGTGTTGTAGCATCCTGAGTTTTAGTGTTGTAATATCCTGAGTTCTGTGATGTATTGTCTTGAGCAGATGGCTGTGATGCAATATCCCGGGCTTTAGTTTGGCTCCGAGTCTGAGGTCTTGTCATGTGCTCATGGCATGTGTTAGTTTGCTTTGTGTGGGGATCGGAGGGGGGCGCAGCAGGTCTCGATGCTGCTGCGGTCTGGCTCCTGGACGATGGCTGCATTTCGTCTATGGGATGGGATTGGGTTTGAATCTGGTGAGGTTGATTGGTGGTGGCGTCATGTGTTACCCTGGGTCTGGTGTCAATGTTTGTGGCTGGGGCTCGTTTGTTGACTAGGACTAGTTTCCAGATGTCTGGTAGGTGGGAGGTATCATCACGTTTATTCATGTTATGGGGGTGTTTCTATATTTCGATGGCTTCCATAATTATTCTTTTGTTGAAGTGTTCAATTTTGGAGATTAATTTGGTTCCTTCAAAATCAATTTCATGTCCTGTTGTTTTAAGGTGATGGAAAAGGGAGGAAGTTTTTTCTTCTTTTCTGACTGCGTTCTTGTGTTCAGCGATGCGTACATTTATTCTCATATTGGTTTGTCCAATGTACATGGCTGGACAGATTTTGCATGGTATTTCATAGACTCCTTGGTTTTCTAGCTGGATCTTGTCTTTGGGGTTTCTTAAGATGTTGGCTATTTTTTGGTCAGGGTAGAAGGTTGTCTTGATGTTGTGTTTGTAGAGAATTTTGCTGATTTTATCTGTGGTGCCTTTGATGTAAGGGAGGAAGGCAATGCTGTTGTCCTGTTCTGTGTCTTGGTTCTTGGGGGGTGTCTCCCTTTGGATTAGGTTGGTTATTGTGTTTCTTTGGAATCCATTGGAGATTAATATGTTTGTGAGAGTGTGTAATTCAGTTTTCAGGTGGTCTTTGTTGGCTAGGCATTTGGTTCTGGAAATGAGAGTCTTGGCGTTGATCTGTGCAGGGTGGTGATGTGATTGAGCGTTTAAGTAGCAGTTTGTGTGTACTTTTTTCCGGTAGATGGTGTGTCCTAGGGAGCCGTCGGGTTTTCTGTAGACTAGGACGTGCAGAAAGGGAAGTTGGTTGCTAGCTTCTATTTCCATAGTAAATTGTATTTTGGGGTGTAGGTTGTTGAGATGTGTGAGGAAGGTGTCCAGTTTTTTCTTTCCGTGTGGTCAAATTATGAAAGTGTCATCTACATATCTGAGCCAGAGTTTGGGTTTGTGTTCAGATTTATCTAAAGTGTTGGTTTCAAAGTGTTCCATGTATAGGTTTGCGATGACGGGTGAGAGGGGTGATCCCATAGGTGCTCCTTCTATCTGTTTGTATCTTTGTCCATTGTGGATGAAGTATGTGTTGATTAGGCAGTGATTGGTCAGATCTAGGATGTGCTTAGCGGGGTTGTATTTGTTTTGGATAGCTGTCAAGGCTTCTTTAATAGGTATTTGGATGAAGAGGGATATGACATCAAAACTCATGAGTAGGTCACTGGGTTGTAGGTTTTGTTTCTTTATTGTTTCTATGAAGTAGAATGAGTTTTGTACGTGTGAGGTGATGGATTCTGCGCAGGGTTGAAGTTGTTTGGCAAGAAATTTGGCAAGATTCTGTAGAGGTGAGCCTATGGAGCTGACTATGGGTCTGAGTGATGTTCCTTCTTTGTGTATCTTGGGGAGGCCATAGAGCTTGGGGCATCTGGATGATTTCTCTTGGGGATGATTCTTTGCTGGATCTCTTCACTGATGGGATAGGCTTTTATTTTGGATTTGGTGGTTTTTTCCAGGTAGGTGGGGGGGTCTGTGTTTAGAGGTTTGTAAGCAGGCTCTTGGAGTAGATTGGATAGTTTGGCTTGGATAGGGTGGATAGGTTGGATAGTCAGACTCGGAGCCAAACCAAAGGACAGGATGTTGCATCACAGCCATATGCTCAAGACAATACATCACAGAACTCAGGATATTACAACACTTAAACTCAGGATGCTACAACACAGCCAACTACCCAGGATGTTGCAGCTCAGGACTCAGGATGTCACAACACTGGACCTCAGGATGCTGCCACACAGCCCATTACCCAGGTCATTAAAACACAAAAGCCTAATGGGCACACAACTAGGACCTCACCCACACAGGATGTTACGAAAAAGCCAACTAATCTGCAAACATCAACTCCATCAACTAATCAAGATGTAACAATACAGCCAACCAACCCACTTACAACAACAAAGCCAGCACTCCCCACGTCCCCACCAGTATTTATAGAGAGACGGCATCTCCGATCACGCTTTGCTCGCACATTCACGAAGCCGAAGACACCAACCTGAAGATGACGAGTGGGACCTCATTGAAACATCACCAAGATATTCTCAATCTTACACAGGAAAAGACCCAAATACACCAAGACTTGTATATATATATATATATCGAAGCAATCTGGTCTACCCAAATATGGGAAGGAGCATACTGCTTCCTTTCGCCTTTCAGCCCCAATCCAGGAGCCCAGGTTTGAATCCCAGAAGGGTATGGCTAGCTGATGAGAGCTAAATAGCTTGAAATAGATCTATACTAGTCTCCCTTTATTTCTTTATCAGTAAATATAAATTGCTCAATACATACATATATATATACACACACACACATACATACATACATACATACATACATACATACATACATATACATTGGATATGGTGGCTCAGTGGCTAAGATGATAAGCTTGTTGATGGAAAGGTCGGCAGTTCAGCGGTTTGAATCCCTAGTCCCGTGTAGTGGGGTGATCTACCGTTGCTTGTCCCAGCTTCTGCCAACCTAGCAGTTTGAAAGTACGTAAAAAAGAAAATGCAAATAGAAAAATAGGGACCATCTTTGGTGGGAAAGTAACAGCGTTCCATGTGCCTTTGGTGTTTAGTCATGCCGGCCATATGACCACAGAGATGTCTTTGGCAGTGGCTCTTCGGCTTTGAAATGGAGATGAGCACCACCCCCTAGAGTTGGGAACGACTAGCACATATGTGCGAGGGAAACCTTTACCTTCAAAAACACATACACACATGTGTATGTACATATACATATACATATACATATACATATACATATACATATACATATACATATACATATACATATACATATACATAAATGTGTATGATTGTCAGGGAATTGTGGGGCAGGTGTCCAAATGAAGTCAGAGATGCTGACATGAACTTGTAGTTTTATATAAATAAAGATATTTTACTACTATATATAAAGCAAACTAGGTAGGCAAACAGGAACATGACCTCACTGTTCCAGCTACTAAATTTAAATATCTTAACAATAGTCTAGCAATATTTTTGGCAGCAAGATTTGTTTGGAGCAGGTATCTCAGCTCCCTTCCAGAACCAAGCATATGTTTTCTCCATCTCCATCCCCCTCAGGAAGAAGGCCAGAAAACCTGCCCTCAAAGGAAGGTGAGGCTTAACAAAAGTATTTTGATCCTGGTTTGAGAGGTGTTCAGAAGCAGTTTGGGATATTGCAGGAGCTATTGCTGTGAACATATAACCTGCTGAAAAAGAGCTTTATACCATACAGAATTTGGTCAAAACCCACTGCATACTGGAAGTGGGAAGGTGAATGAATCCTCTCAAATTTATTTGTAACTCTTTAGGGAGAGTGTATTAGAAAAGGACACAAGGTATGCCCATTTGATTAGAATTTCTGGTTTCAGAATATTTCTAGTCTTAAAGTCAGATGCTTGGCAAGTGCCTCATATTTATGATGATTGCACTACCCTGGGGTTATGTGATCACTTTTTGTGATCTTCTGACAATAGAATGGAATGGAATGGAATGGAATTTTTTATTGGCCAAGTGTGTTTGGACACACAAGGAATTTGTCTTGGTGCATATGTTCTCAGTGTACATAAAAGGGAATGGGGAAGCCAGATTCACTTAACAACAATGTTGCTAATTTAACAACTGTGGTGCTTTGCTTAACAATTGTGGCAAAAAAGGTTGTAAAATGGGGCAAAACTCACTTAAAAAATATTTCACTTAGCAACTGATATTTCACTTTGGCTCAATTGGAGTTGCAAATCAAGAACTACCTGTATTTGCCAAATGCATCCATTTAGTTTCAAACTTCATAAAACTATGGAATCCTCTCAATGATCAAAGATACTATCATGCACACAGACATTCATTTATGTGGGAAAAGATACACAGTATGTGAAGTTTCAGAATTCACAATATGATCCTGAAGACAGCTTTCCTTAAGCAGTTGTTTATCTGTTGTCACTTGAAAGCACCATCTGAATAAATATAACACAGACTTTTGTTTTCAACTGCCCTGTTTAGGGTGACCTGCTCCCTGCTCCTTCAGGAAGCGTGGGAGGACCCCTTGGAGGGTAGAGCCGAGGACTTTGTACAGTATCTGTATGATAAAATCGCTCAGATTCAGGAACATCTGGACTCTGACGGGGTAGATTCAGGAGGGACGATGGAGGCAGGTCTTGAGAATATTTTTTTATTATTATTGAAAAAGTTTTTCAAATACAAATTTTCCCCCCTTTCCCCCCCCTCCACCCTAACCCCCCTCCCCCTCCCCTCCCCCTATGGCTTCTCCAAAATAAAACCCAAATTAATAACAGATTATATAATACTTTACCATCCTTTTGTACCACCCCCCATATACTAACCCTTTCTTTCTAACAATATTATTATATCCCCCTTATACTATACATTTCAAAAACAACATTCAACTGTAAAATTATATAATAAATTCTAATTTAGCAATTTCATCTATTCAACTCATAATCTATCCTTCTAACAATATCATTATATCCCCCTTATACTATACATTTCAAAGCAACATTCAAAGCAACTTTCAGCTGTAAAACTATATAATAAATCCTAATTTAGCAATTGCAACTCATAATCTATCCATTTCCTCCTCCCCCATACATATATCTCTTAATTCAAATCTTTTACGTATATTAATATAACATAACATCCCTTCTCCTAAACTAAACAATCAGTAAACTAACCTATCTCCACCCACTTTCCTACAGGTCTACATACATAATATTTTCAATATCTTTATTCTTCTACCCATTCCACTAAAAAAAAAAAATATTTACATATATATATAAAATCCTCAATTGACTTTAAGTTTGTAATCCATATGATATCTTCTGTAATGTCTCACGGCTGGATTGTTAATTCCATTACCCACGTTAGGGTAATATCACATCCTAATTCCAATAGTATGTTCGGTATCTTCAATTACCATCTGCCCCCATCAATAGTAAATATTTTCATATATAAAAAAAAACCACCCGAGTGACTTTATATTTATATTCCATATAGTGTCGTCTATAATGTTATCCATCTAGATTATTAATTCCAACCTCCATGTTGGGGTAACAGCCAGATCTTCTGCATGCCCCAATCCCATAGTTCTCTTGCCTTATAGCTCAGCATAAACGTAATCCATTTGTCAAAGAATCCAAAATAGAAAATTCCAATCCACTCAATTTATGGCCATCTTCACATCCCAAGAGTACAGCACTACAGAGATCTGTCACTCTCCTCAGGATAATATAAACCAATACTTTGCCTCAACTAAATTTCTAAATATTCATTCGTCTCTTGAGTAACTGGCATTACACTGTTGTTTGGTCTAAAAGTTTTTATTTTTGTAAGACCTGCTTCTTCTTTTCTTAACTTTTTGTGGCTTAGATCTCCATCCTGGTTTCCTTTCTATGAGTTGTATATCAACTGTTTGGTTTCCATGCTGGTCTGTAGCTTGATAAGTCATCACATTAGAATCCGAAGCCGCCTCTCTTGTATTTATAGGTAATCCAACTATAGCCTCCAAAGGAGAATCCAGAAGCGGCTCATCCACAAAGGCCACTGTAACTTGCTGTTTTTCCGTTACCTCTACCTCCATCTGCTTAGCCTGAATTTCAATCTCTTGTTGATTTTGTCTTTCTTTATTCCCCTCGTGTATTATACGTGGAGATGTTAAACCCATTTTGAAAACCTTATAGTAAAATTCTTCCGCTTTTTCAACAGTATTTAATTGATATCGTTCTCCTTGATATCTCAATATTATACCAACTGGGACATCCCACCTGAATGGGATGTTTTGTTTCTTTAGTTCAGTCACCAAAAATCCAAAATCTTTTCTACCTTTTAACATCTTAGGCGGTAGTTCTTTAAATATCCAGATCTTCCTTCCATGCATTTCAGGAGTGGAGTTGAAAGACTTTTGCACAATATCATTTCTTATTTCTTTATCAGTAAAGTAAATCACCACATCTCTAGGCAACTGCCTTTGCTTTGCCACCCAAGAATTAACTCTGTAGGCCTTATCAATCTTGCAGGATACATCTTCAGGGCTAACCTTTAAAATCCCAGCCAGAATTTCAGCAGACATCTTTCTCAAATCTTGTCTTTTATCTTCCTGTATTCCCCTAATTCTAACCGCAAATTCCATGAGTCTGAATTGCATTATTGTGGTTTCATTTTCAATCCTTTGTTTTATATTATCCACATTGTAAGTCTTATAGTCAGTCTTGAGAATATTAACTGGGAAGAGTTTGATTCTGTGACTCCCGAAGACATGGACAGGATACTGAATAGACTGAATGCTGCCACATGTTTATTGGACCCGTGTCCCTCCTGGTTGGTGCTGGCCTCTCGGGAGGTTACATGAGGCTGGCTCCAGGGGATTATAAATGCTTCTCTGAGTGAGGGTGTCTTTCCCACCACCTTGAAAGAGGAGGTAGTGAGATCTCTCCTCAAGAAGCCTTCCCTGGACCCGGCAGTATTGGCAAATTACCATCCAGTCTCCAACCTTCGCTTTGTTGCGAAGGTTGTTAAGAGTGTGGTAGCACGACAGCTCCCTCAGTACCTGGATGAATCGGCTTATCTGGATCTGTTCCAGTTGGGCTTCAGGCCTGGGTACAGCATGGAAACGGCATTGGTCGCATTGGTTGATGATCTCTGGAGGGCTCGGAACAGGGGTTGCTCCTCTGTCCTGGTCCTATTAGACCTCTCAGTGGCTTTTGATACCATCGACCATGGTATCATGCTGCACTGGCTGGAAGAGCTAGGGATGGGAGGCACCGTGTTGCGGTGGTTCTCCTCCTTCCTCTCCAACTGGTCGCAGTCAGTGTTGGCAGGGGGGCAGAGGTCGACCCCGAGACCCCTTGTATGTGGGGTCTCGCCCCTTCTGTTCAACATTTATGTGAAACCGCTGGGTGAGATCATCCGTGGTTTCGGGGTGAAGTACCATCAGTACACTGATGACACCCAGCTGTAATCTCCACCCCGGACCACCCCAATGATGCCCTTGAAGTGATGTCCCAGTGCCTGGAGGCTGTACAGATCTGGATGGGGAGGAACAGACTCAGGCTCAACCCATCCAAGACCGAGTGGCTGTGGTTTCCGACATCCCGATATAGTCAGTTGGTGCCATCACTTACTATTGGGGGCGAGTCATTGGCCCCCACGGAGAGGGCTCACAACTTGCGGGTCCTCCTGGACTCACAGCTGTCTTTAGAAGAGCACTTGACGGCTGTGGCCAGGACGGCATTTTATCAGGTTTGCCTGATTCACCAGTTGCGTCCCTTTTTGGATCAGGATTCGTTAAATACGGTCACTCATGCCCTCGTCACTTCCCGCCTGGACTACTGCAATGCTCTCTACATGGGGCTCCCTTTGAGGAGCACCCGGAGGCTCCAGCTGGTCCAGAATGCAGCCGCGCAGGTGGTTATGGGAGCGATGGGACGCTCCCATGTGACCCCCTCCTGTGTGAGCTGCACTGGCTCCCAGTGGTCTTCTGGGTGTGCTTCAAGGTTTTGGTTACCACCTTTAAAGTGCTCCATGGCTTAGGACCGGGGTATCTACGAGACCGCCTTCTGCCACCAGTGGCCTCTCACCGACCAGTATGCTCCCATAGAGAGGGGCTCCTCAGGGTGCCATCAGACAAACAATGTTGACTGGCGGCCCCCAGGGGGAGAGCCTTCTCTGTGGGGGCACCCACCATCTGGAACGAGCTCCCCCCGGAGATACGGAGGATCCCGGACCTGCGCGCTTTCCACCGTGCCATCAAAACATTTCTTTTCCAGCAGGCCGGCTTGGCCTAACCTCTCTTTTAAACTTTTTAAATTTTTTTAAGATTTTTAAAATTTCTAAATTTTAAATTTGTCTTATGAATTTGGGGTGTTTTAAATTTCATTTTTCAGGCCAATTATTTAATTGTATTTTAATGGTTTTTTAACATTTGTATTATATGTATTTTATTTGGCTGTTCACTGCCCTGAGTCCTTCGGGAGTAGGGCGGTATACAAATTCAATAAATAAATAACTAATAACTTGTTGCGTGTTTCTGCACTGACATGTAAAGGGATCCAGTGCATTGATTTTCTGAAATACAAATTTGGAGACCATGCACATGAAAGTTCAGTTTTGGTTTGAAATATGATCCAGTTTTCAGCTATTTATGAAATGCCCCCAAGGCATTGAACAACATGAATGTAAAAACGATCACAATTAAAAACAAATTAAGAAAACAAAGACAGATGTTACAAATGAAACAGGCTAATTTGGAAGCGAAGTAAGTCGGTTACTTTTAATTGAGAACTTTATTCCTAAATGGTGGATACAGAGCAATAACTAGGAACAAATAAATTGTTTAGGAACAAAGATGTGATTGTGGCTGTTTTTTTTGACTGAGGCCCTTACAGATTATCTACAGGAGGGAAGATGGCTGGGTCTAGAACAAGCAGATATAAAAATATTGTCATAGTTGGATCAGGATAAAGATCCATTCTAGCCATCATTCTTTGTCCCATAACGATGAACCAAATAAATTTGGGAAACTTACAAAGCACAGACAGGAGGTTGATCATTTATTGCTCTCTATTAGTTGGCATTTTATATATTTCATCAGCGACCCAAATGGTGGTAAATAACCATTAAGAATAATGGCTATGTTTAGTCTTATACTCCATGAATTTGTATTTTTTTTAAAAAAAACTTTAAGCTACTGACTCTCATTATTTTCCACAGCACTAGCAACTTGTTTATTCAGTGTAAGATTCTTTCCCTCCTGCCATATGTCCTGTTACAAAGAGTTCTAAACACATTGAAATACAAAAAGAAGTCCTGTAATCATGGATCCAGCTGTTTTATTGTTTGAAAATATAAGGAGAGTTTTATTCATATTCAGAAAAAGGATAGACTTGACTTTGTTTTTTTCTTTCTTAAAAAAAAAAAAAGAGCCGCTATAAAAAGGAAGAAAAAGCCAAAATGGGGAATCACTTGTGAAATGGAAAATACTTTTTGCTAGCTGATCTAGCCTAGCAACTGCTTTATAGAAGCACCAGTGAGTTAATCCCTTTAACTTCCGTCTCATCCTTGACATCCAGCTTTATCGTATTTAGAGAAAACATGATAATTTTCCACAAGCTCTCTTTTCCTTGCACAACTCCATTCAAATATCTGTCTGAATTTTTGGCATAGCTGTTGCCTGCTATTATTGCTGGAAATTTCATTGCACTCCATCACAATAAAATGAGTGCTTTAAAAAAAAGAGGTGGGAGAAACAGATTTTAAAGGAACATATCTGAAAACTGCTGCAGTGATTCTAAGGAACCTGGCATGTTTTACCCCCTGCAGATTTTATCTTCTTTGTCCGATGAGGGAAAAAGAAAGTGAAAAGGTACATCTGTTTGTGTTATTATCAGCCCATCTAGTTCAGTCCTATCTATAAGGGGAAACTCCCCATTTTTACAGATGGGATTCCCCAAACTCTCCCTAAAGTTTGAAATTCATATATTAGCATTTGCCATACTATTAAGACACGATCTTGCTCACCTGTAAACAAGCCTGAAAACTCAAATAACATAATTAGGGCATTTCTTATTTTCCCTTTGTGATGATGCAGTCTACTTTAGTATTCAGAATATAAAGCAAGTGCAAACCAGGCTGGCATAAACACTCGGTGAAAGTGTTTAAATCAAGATGAAAAAGCTCAGCTTCCAACTAAGGCATTTATAAACTGTTGTTAAGAGGAAAGAAAAAACTCATCTGCTTGCTAAAGGCAGTTTTATGAGTATCAGAAAAATTAAGCAACTCCTGGTCACACCAGTAGGTCGTTTCAGTGTATGTGCACAAGAAAGCTCCAATGTCAGACAATCATTTCTAAAAAGACATACTGTATACTATAGATAAAATCTCCATCTTTTCAACAGCAGAAACAATTTCCACTGTTTACATTTGGCAACTGCAATAAATACCCTTCTCCCTCCTTCCCTTCATTCTCCAGCCTAGTTCATTTACACAAGAGATTTGAAACTGTGGATGTTTATGATGTGCATACCAGCAGTGAGTTTCAGACAGCTTAGATTTATTTTGCAGATAACAATTTCCAACTATAGTTTGCTGAACAATGAGGAATTTAGACACTTCAGAATATGAACCTTTGCCTCTAAGAACTTGGATGACAAAGTGAGTCTATCTAACTTCCAATGATCCTCTGATCTTCAGCTGTCTGGCAAACATGCTTTCATGGCAGAGTGATAATCACAAAGTTAGGAAGAGTTTCTTTTGTTCTCTATGCATGTACATATTTTTGAGACAGCAACTGAAATACATAGTTTTAAGAAAGCTTGTTTTTTGCTGAATTACAACGGATTGAGGCAGTAAATGTTCACTTTTTTTCAGTAAGAAAGCTATTTGGGTCACCAGTGAATTCTGTACTGTTTAATTTAGAATAGAATAGAATAACAGAGTTGGAAGGGACCTTGGAGGTTTTCTAGTCCACCCCCCTGCTTAGGCAGGAAACCCTACACCACTTCAGACAAATGGTTATCCAACATCTTAAAAACTTCCAGTGTTGGAGCATTCACAACTTCTGGCGGCAAGTTGTTCCACTGATTAATTGTTCTAACTGTCAGGAAATTTCTTCTTAGTTCTAAGTTGCTTCCCTCCTTGATTAGTTTCCACCCATTGTTTCTTGTCCTGCCTTCAGGTGCTTTGGAGAATAGCTTGACTCCAGTGGTGGGTTGCCCCTGATTCGCACCGGTTCTATAGAACCGGTAGTAAAACCGGTGGGAGGCCCCGCCCACTGACCCCGACGTCATCAAAATGCTTCTGTGCTTACGCAGAAGAGCATGTGTGTGCGCTGTCCCATTGCGAACCGGTAGTAAAGGTTGACTCCCTCTTCTTTGCGGCAGCCCCTGAGATATTGGAACACTGCTATCATGTCTCCCCTAGTCCTTCTTTTCATTAAAATAGACATACCCAGTTCCTGCAGCCATTCTTCATATGTTTTAGCCTCCAGTCCCCTAATCATCTTTGTTGCTCTTCTCTGCAATCTTTCTAGAATCTCCACATCTTTTTTACATTGTGGCAACCAAAACTGGATGCTGTATTTCAAGTGTGGCCTTACCAAGGCATTATAAAGTGGTATTAACATTTCATGTGATCTTGATTCTATCCCTCTGTTTATGCAGCCTAGAACTGTGTTGGCTTTTTTGGCAGCTGTTGCACACTGCCAAAGTACTGAAGTACTACCTATGTTTGATGATATCTACTCTTTTATTCTTTGACATTTTAGTTGCCCAATCATGGATTTTAATCTTAACAAAAATTGACGTCAGTACAAAAAGCCAGAATTACCAGATTCTAATGCTCATTATCAATCTGTATATGTTTAACCACATTAGCCAATTCTACGGAAGAGACTTTTGTGAGACCTTCATAGAAGATGAATGAAAAATCTGATAGGAGAAATAAAGTAAAAACACTATAGATGAAGACAGAGAGAAAGGGTGAAATAAAAAAGCTCTTGAGTTCCTCAATTTGCTCCCAGTACAATTCTCCCTTCCCCCTCCCTAGTTTCTGTTGTCTGGTTGCAAGAGGGTGATGCATGAGAAGTCAACCATGGTATTCATCCAGCAACAGCTGCAAAGCCAGAAAATGGCACAATTTGAAGTCTACAGCTCAGTCTTTTGACTTGAATGGAAACTTGTGCTAGCTCTGAATTAAAGATAGTCCTTTCATTGGGCAGAGAGTAGCAATGGTCCTAGGCAAGACATGGTAGATAAAGCAGCAGCAAGTATGAGGACAGAGACTTATGTGTTATATGTTCCATTCTACCATTTTGGTATCAAAAAGTCAAGTGAATCTATTAACTCATAGGGCCAGCATTTTCCACATTTGATAGAGAGATTTGTACAGTATGTGTAGGTGAGAGGGAAACTGAATGACGTGTTCTTGTTTAATAAAGACAAGACAATTTTTTAATATTTAATTAATAGGAAATTCCATCTTATTTGCTCCAACCTCTAGGAAGAAAAGAAAATCTGCTCCAGATTTCTCCAGGAATGGAGTGAGAGTGACTCAATGGACACTACAAGGCAGCATTTCCCTAGCACAAAATTACTATTTCTTTCATGCTGAACTTAAACACCATATGGACTTGCATTGAGTAAATTTTCATTAGGGACCTTTTTATGAAGATGTTTTCTATTGAATTTATATTAAATTGTTGACCTAGATACATTAAGGGAAGTTACTTCCTTTCTTATAACATTTGAATATAAAAGCAATAATATTGTTATATTCAGCTGAGGGCCCAGCCGAGGGCCCAGGGGAGGGGTGGCGGGGTGGCGGTTATTATTAAAGAGGGTCTTGGTCCGAGGGAGACCACTGTGCCACAGATTGTCGGATGTGAATCCCTCTTTGTGAGATGGGGTCATGGGGTTCAGATGGGCCTGTTGCTCACATACCTGGCTCCCTGCCACGTGGCAACGGCCCTGCCCGAACTACTCGACATGATAGCCACGGTGGCAGTTGATACACCCAGGCTTATGGTCATGGGTGATTTCAATCTGCCATCCGTTGGTGAAACATCTGAGATGGCTTGGGAGTTCATGGCTTCCATGACGGCCATGGACCTGACCCAGCTAGTTCATGGCCCCACCCACAGGGGGGGGTCACACTCTGCACTTGATTTTTGTCTCTGGCCAGTGTTTGAGTGGTCTTGTTAGAGGGGATATAGACATGAAACCCTTGTCATGGTCAGATCACTCGCTCCTTCGCCTAGACCTGCAAACCGCTACACCCCACCGCAGGGAGGCGGAGCCTACAAGATGGGTCCGCCCCAGGTACTGATGGATTCTGATAGATTCCAGATGGAGCTTGGGCCATTTCCTGAGGATCTAGCACATGACTTGATCGAGGACCTGGTGGCGACCTGGGATCGGGCCGCTATTGGGGCCTTAGATTGAGTCGTGCCTTTGCGGCCTCTGACCCAGTGCCGATCCCTCGTGGCTCCTTGGTTCACTGAGGAACTGAGGGACATGAAGCGCCAGAAAAGATGCATGGAGAATGGTTGGAGGGCCAGTCTCACTGAATCTGATCGAACACTGGTAAGGTCACATATTAAGACCTACCTAGTGGCGATAAAAGCGGCAAAGTTTAACTACTTTTCCGCTCTTATTGCATCATCAGAGAATCGTCCGGCGGCCCTGTTCAGGGTGACCCGCTCCCTGCTTCAACCGGGAGTGCGGGAGGACCCCCTGGAGGGCAGGGCTGAGGATTTCGGATGATATCTGTATGACAAAATCGCTCAGATCCGGGGGGATTTGGACTCTGACTTGGTAGATCTGGGCAGGGTGACGAGGAACAGTCTGGAGAACGTCATCTGGGAAGAGTTTGACTCTGTGACTCCAGATGACGTGGACAGGATTTTGGGGAGACTCAATGAGACCACATGTTTACTGGACCCGTGTCCCTCCTGGTTAGTACTGGCTTCCCGGGAGGTTACATGAGGCTGGCTCCAGGGAATTATCAACGCTTCGTTGAGTGAGGGTCACTTCCCCGTTGCCTTGAAAGAGGCATTGGTGAGGCCTCTCCTCAAGAAGCCCTCCCTGGACCCAGCAGTATTGGCCAACTATCGTCCTGTCTCCAACCTTCGCTTTGTAGCGAAGGTTGTTAAGAGTGTGGTCGCACAACAGTTTCCACAATTCCTGGAGGAAATGTTGTATCTAGATCTGTTCCAGTCGGGTTTCAGGCCTGGGCACAGCACGGAAATGGCATTGGTCACGTTGGTTGATTATTATTATTATTATTATTATTATTTATTGAATTTCTATACCGCCCTACTCCCGAAGGACTCAGGGCGGTGTACAGCCATGAAATAAAACACATAAATATACAAAATTTAAAATCGAATAAAATAGATTAAATAAATTTGGCTGAATTTATACCCATAATTTAAAATACCCATAATTTTAAAATACAATTAAAAATTTAAAATTTTCATTTAAAAGGGAGAATGTTGATGATCTCTGGAGGGCTCGGGACAGGGGTTGCTCCTCTGTTCTAGCCCTGTTAGACCTCTCAGCGGCTTTTGATACCATCGACCATGGTATCATGCTGCACCAGTTGGAAGAGTTGGGGATGGGGGGCACCATGTTACAGTGGTTCTCCTCCTTTCTCTCTGACTGGTCGCAGTTTGTGTTGGCAGGGGGGCAGAGGTCGACCTCGAGGCCTCTCATTTGTGGAGTGCCTCAGGGGTCGGTCCTCTCACCCCTTCTGTTCAACATTTATGTGAAGCCGCTGGGTGAGATCATCCATGGCTTTGGGGTGAGATACCACCAGTACGCTGATGATACTCAGCTGTACATCTCCACCCCAGGCCACCCCAACGATGCCCTTGAAGTGATGTCTCAGTGCCTGGAGGCTGTGCGGATCTGGATGGGGAGGAACAGGCTCAAGCTCAACCCTTCCAAGACTGAGTGGCTGTGGTTCCCGGCATCCCGATATAGTCAGCTGACTCCATCACTGACTATTGGGGGTGAGTCTTTGGCCCCTGCAGAGAGGGCGCACAATCTGGGTGTCCTCCTGGATATGCAGCTGTCCTTGGACAACATCTGACGGCTGTGGCCAGGGGGACCTTTTGTCAGGTTTGCCTGATTCGCCAGTTGCGCCCCTTTCTTGATCGGGATTCCGTGTGCACAGTCACTCACGCCCTTGTCACCTCTTGCCTGGACTACTGTAACGCTCTCTACATGGGGCTCCCCTTGAAGAGCACCCGGAGGCTCCAACTGGTCCAGAATGCGGCCACGCGGGTAGTTACGGGAGCTGCATGGCGCTCCCACATAACACCGCTCCTGCGTGAGCTGCACTGGCTCCCAGTGGTCTTCCGGGTACACTTCAAGGTGTTGGTTACCACCTTTAAAGCGCTCCATGGCATAGGACCTAGTTACCTTCGAGACTGCCTACTGCACCGACGACCTCCCATCAACTCGTACACTCCCACAGAGAGAGCCTCCTCGGGGTGCCATCAGCCAAACAATGTAGGCTGGTGACCCCCAGGGAGAGGGCCTACCCTCTGGAATCAGCTGTCCCCAGAGATAAGGAGAATCCAAGACCTCGGTGCCTTCCGCCGTGCCCTTAAAACTTTCTTATTTCAGCAAGCCGGGCTGGTTTAACAAATTCTTTTAATAATTTTAATTGGTTTTGTCTTTTTAAATTTGGGGCCAAACAGAGATATTTCTTTTAATTGTTTTTAATGTTTGTATTATATGTTTTTATCTGGCTGTACACCGCCCTGAGTCCTCAGGGAGAAGGGCGGTATATAAATTTGAAATAAAATAAAAAAAATAAATAAAAATATTATTTTTAACAATTAAAAAAAAGCCAATAACCAGAATATTGCTCAACTAACATGGATATTGAAATTGATTGGGTTTAGAGTGATTCCCATTAACAGAGTTACATATTCTGCTTTGGTACGTGCTATTTTAGATAAGACAGCCTCTGAAACTATCATTAGCAGTAAACTACCTGTATGCATATGGATAGAAATAGGAACAAAATAAATTTTTCCAGAGAGAGAAGCTGTATACCCTACAACTAGGTATTGTTAAAATGTGTAAGGGTAGCTTTCAGTTGTAGATTTTATTTTTTAACAATTATAACCAGGCCCATATACAGTAGAAAAGAAGCCAGTACTATAACATTTATTTAATAACCCTAACCTAGAGATAAAAATGGAGGTAAGAGAAATTTGACAAATAGTTATTGCAGAATATAAGAAATGCAAAACGCATCATTTTTGCATTGGTCACAAATCATCACACAAATCCGATAGAAACAGCTTAACCTCTAATCTCCTGACCTTTAATTATGGATTCTGAGAGACAGAAAGATTCAAGCTGCTTAAATATTCTTGAGAACATTGCTGTCCAGTAATAGCCAACAGCTGAAATATGCAAATATGTGGTCGAGGAGATGAGAAAGAAATTGAACAGTGTCTTGGTCAGTATTAGATATTTTTGAGTCCAAATACCCTAATATACAGATAGATTTAAAATTAGATATTCCTCATCACTCAACAATCTAGAGCTATTTCACCATTTGAATGTTTTTCAGACATCTCTTATGGCCCAGCATTGTTCTTGAGGGTATTTGAAGAGTGGAAATGGCAGTTAAGAGGAAGTTACCAAGGAGACAGGGATTGAAGTTACAATTCAATTTGTTTAATGGTAATGTCAATTTTCTTTAGAAAATGAGTTGCAGAAGAAAATGTATGCAAAAGAAGCTTTTGGGCTGTTGGAAACTGAAGTACAGGCAGAACCAAACAAAGTGCTAGAAAACCGAAAGCAAACAAGCAAAAGATATGCCGAGCAAAAAAACCCATCACCTTCCTTATTTATTTATTTATTTATTTATTTATTTATTTATTTATTTATTTATCTATTTACTTATTTATTTATTTGTTTAGTTTAGTTTAGTTTAGTTTAGTTTAGTTTAGTTTAGTTTAGTTTAGTTTAGTTTGTCAAACATGTACAAGATAACAGGTATAAGTATAAACATGGACATGAACAAGGAATGAGTACAAATAAATGGAGACAGTAGAACAGGGACGGTAGGCACACTGGTGCACACCCCCTTTACGGACCTCTTAGGAATGGGGTGAGGTCCAAGGTAGACAGTTTAAGGCTGAAGCTTTGGGGGTTAGAGGATATAACAATGGAGCCAGGTAGAGCATTCCAGGCGTTGACCACTCTGTTGCTGAAGTTGTATTTTCTGCAATCGAGTTTGGAACAGTTTACTTTGAGTTTGTATCTATTGTTTGCCCGTGTATTGTTGAGGTTGAAGTGAAGTAGTCATTGACAGGTAGGATGTTGTAGCAGACAATTTTGTGTACTATGCTTAGGTCTTGCATTGTTACACCCCTTGCAGGAGTATAAAGGGATGGAGCTTCAATCACATGAATTTTTGGGGTCAAGATCGCTCTCTTTTCATGCTTCCAAAAAGTAAGGTTAGTAAAATTTGCTCCATTGTCTGTTAATAAAATATAACCTTGAAGATTAAGTGAGATTTATTTAAACATAAAGAAGGATAAACACAAAAGTATAAACCATAATGTAAATGGCAATTTGTAATGAGCCGCATAACAACATTTAATGAGATTTACATTAATTAGGACTAAATCTTGCTCAGAAAAGATGTTTGTTCTATTTCCAGTTATAAATTCAAATAAAATAATGGGGCAATATTACAAAAAATAGTAGCAGTAGGAGTGTCAGAAGCAGCCTTAACTAGAAGACAGAACTGCTATACTTGGAAAGAATTTAGTAGTGAATAAAAGTAGTGAATAAAAGAATAAAAGGTAGTAATCCCATTGTATCAAATTGGCAAAATCTAAACTGCAGGGATACACAATCCTAGCAATAATCTACAACATCTGATCATTGAACATAAGGCTACTTTTATGTACCTGTAATATCATCTGGGCTCATGCTAAAGAGAAATCCCTCTCAACTGATTATTTTCTGCCTTCTGTTTTTCAGTCTGCAATTTCCTATTGAAAGTAGGCTTCTGATTCAAATAAATTGTATTTATACTTCCTAGTTTCTCTTGTGGGACATTTAAGAATGCTAAATACAATTCCCTCTCATAGTAGGTAACTGGATATTACATTCATTTGTATGGCTTTGTTTAACAAATT
This sequence comes from Pantherophis guttatus, assembly GCF_059756535.1. NCBI lineage: Eukaryota > Metazoa > Chordata > Lepidosauria > Squamata > Colubridae > Pantherophis > Pantherophis guttatus. The sequence continues at coordinate 48,738,063 of NC_142063.1, forward strand.
CATTTCATTGCTGTTGGTTTTTTCCTGCATATACTGTAAAAGTAAGCCAAGTGACTCCAGGAAGATCCCAAATTACTGATCAGCGCTTTCCAAAGAAATATTACTACAATGACAGTCAAAAGCTGATATCTCTGGATTTAGAGGACCAAAACCCCAGAAGTACTCCATATTTCTATGATTGAGTTGGAATTTGTTCTTCCCTATCACAGCCAAGAGGTGCTAGATTAGGAAATGAATGGTATTGCCTGCTTGGCCAGAGACAGAGAAGCATTAGTGGGTCCAATGTACTGATAGAAGGCTGAGTCTAAATTATTGGGATGTTTTAAATTTGTCTTGGGCTAAATTGTTTAATCTGGTTTTATTTTTGCTTTTAAATTTTTGTATTTATGTATTTTATTTTTGTGCCTGTTCACTGCCCTGAGTCCTTCGGGAGTAGGGCGGTATATAACTCTAATAAAAGAAAAAGAAAAGAAAGAGTCAACCTTGAGCCGGTCAGGATCAAAATCCAGGCTGTGGGCAGAGTTAGTCTTCTCTAGTCCACTGAGCAGTGGTGAAATCCATTTTTTTTACTACCGGTTCTGTGGGCGTGGCTTGGTGGGTGTGGTGTGGCTTGGTGGGTGTGGCAGGGGAAGGATACTGCAAAATCCCCATTCCCTCCCCATTCCTGGGGGAAGGATATTGCAAAATCTCCATTCCCATCCCACTCTGGGCCAACCAGAGGTGGTATTTGCCGGTTCTCCAAACTGCTCAAAATTTCCGCTACCGGTTCTCCAGAACCTGTCAGAACCTACTGGATTTCACCCCTGCCACTGAGCCACCAGATAATCAGCTTCATTGAGAGCCTTCTGAAGCTAAACACCCACCACCATCTCTAGAACCTTTCTAATGAGAAGGGCAGGAGACTAGATGAAAGTTATCCAACACTGTTGGGTCCAAGGAGTATGTTGAGAAGGAAGTGTACACTGCATTCTTTAAGACAATGACATCACTCCATCTTGCAATGAGGCCAACATCAAAGCATGAATCCAATCATAGACCATCTTCCTGCTCTCAGGGGAGCATTTGGATCCAACAAAAAGGCAGCCAAATTGACAGCACTGAGGATCTATCCATTTCCTGATCTATCCATATCATGACTGACCAATACAAACTCTTCCCAGATAATCAAATTCAGATGAGTCTCAGGCACTAGTTGAATGCAATGTTGTTTTAACTTGAGAATCCTAAGTTGTGATATAGCCCAGCTAGCTAGTTTCTTGACAAAAGGGCATACCAGAGGACTATTGCAGCTTATTGGAAATTCTCTGCACATTGTGACATGTAGATGAAATAATGATTACAATTGTTTGCCATTTTATTTCCATCAGTTAAAAAAAATTAAATCATAGTAAGAGCACTGTAAAATATAGGAAATTTCTTTCTATTGTTCAAAAATCTGCAAAACTGACCATCATACCTGCTGTCTACCAGGCTCCACTGAAAACAACACAAAGAACTTTTAAAAAAAAAAGAAAAAAGAAAGAAAAGTAAATGCTACAATTAGACAAAAATCATTGCTATCTTTTGGTGGCATGATTAAAGGAAGAAACATATTTTCACTCTGTGTCCTACAGCTGTCACTAAATCAGGCTGTATCCTGCATCTTGATCCACCACTTCATGTGGGGGGAAAAACACCACAATCATTACTTTAAATGGCTTCTTGGGTTTTGTCTCAGCTAGCTTAATGCTATTTATCACCACAGCAAGAGCAAAAAGCAGAGAAAAATTAGGTTAATCAATACCACAGTGGTTGAACTAGTATTATATCCAGCAGGCATTCAACTTGTCAGATCTTTTCCTGTAAGCCATTTACTGCCATAGGTTTTTGTGAAGTGTCTTCTTTAAGCAGCAGGAGATCTGGGAGAAAAAGTGTCCTGAAATAGAAATAAACAGAATATTATTTGAAAATCTTATGCCATCTCTGAATTTATCCTACGTTGATCTCCTACAGTTTACATTAGGAAAGGCATTAAATGTTCTACTTGTGTCAAATGTTGCCTGAGTCCTGAAATTATATTGGATAAACCATTGGCTTAGAATGGGCAAGTGTTTTCTGGAATATTCTAAGACATACAGAAGCCGAGACTAGATCTGCGTACATCTTCCCACCACCAAATCAGTAGCACAGCTTCCAGAGACCTACAAAAGAAGTTCTGATGTCAGAACTTTTGTATAGCTATATAACAAATATGTTAAATACAAGGGGTACCAGTTAACTATTATCTATTACCTTCTGTGATCAGAAATAGCTATTAGAGCTATGTAACAGTTTGGACTGGCTGATGTAATTAAAAGGTGGTTTCATCATACCACCTAACCAAAGCAGTATATAATGGTAGCATGATACATTACATTTATTTTCTGGATCAAAGTAGCCAATTTATTTTGCTTCTGTCTTTTCATAGTCTTCTGTTCATGTTCCACAAAGAATCCACACATTACAATGTTCAACCCATACAGCTTCCTGGGGTGAATTATAGGTTGCATAAAGTATAAACAATATTACATATAAGTTTAAATAAGGGAAATCCTCAACCCAGCCATTATTTTTTTGGAGTAACAAAATAACAAGAGCTTCAATTTATTCCTCAGTAAAGGGTTATATTTGGGTAGATGTTGTCAAGGACAAATTCTCCCCTCACCAATATTGCCATCCTCAAGTGCTCGTGTTTTGAACTCATTGGTAATTAGGAAATGAACGAATTTTTTTAAAAAAGATTTCATCCATATAACTGATCAAAACTACACAGCAGAATTCTGCCTACTGTGAACTAGATTGATGCAGCAATGTATATCCAAAAGACATTAAGACATTGAAGGTGGCAGGAAGGAATATTTTGGATAGTGGTGATTTGACCCATTTTTAAGAGACTTTCCAAATACTAGCAGGCTGTGGAACAAATCTGTTAAGTACTTTATTGTGGAATATGATGATAATTCTGCTAGGAACCTTATCAGTTCTGACATTCTTTGGAAAATGGCCAGAGAGAAAGCATTTATCTACCATGTGCATCTACTTAAACCTGGAACAAAATATCAATTCACTTACTTGCAGCCTTGATTTTTTTTTTTAATGTATTACCTTGCAAATGCAAATGAACTTTCTACAACTTCTATTTGTTTCTTCTTTTATTTCACTCAAGTGAGTTGGTATAACTTCTTGGAAACTGGCATTCCAGTTCAAAATAAGCTTGATTGGTTCACTATGATGAATTTTCAGGTAAGTGAGCATAGACATGTTGTACACCTATTCATCTGGAAGCCAAACCTATTGAACCAAATAAGGTTAGAATAATAATAATAAAATAACAGAGCTGTAAGGGACCTTGGAGGTCATGTAGCCCAACCCTTGGTCAAGCAGGAGACTCTATGCCATTTTATTCAAATGACTGTCCAGTCTCTTCTTAAAAGTTTATAATGATGGGCCACCCACAACTTCTGAATATAAGCCATTCCACTGATTAATTGTTCTCACTGTTAGGAAATTTCTCCTTAGTTCTAGGTTGTTTCTTTCCTTGATTAGTTTTCATCCATTGGTTCTTGTCTTGCCTTCTGGTGCTTTGGAAAATAGTTCCCCCCTTCTTCTTTGTGGCAGCCCATATATTGGAATGGTGCTATCATATGTCCCCTAGTCATTGTCTTCACCAGACTGGACATACCCAGTTTCTGCAACTATTCTTTATATATTTTAGTCTCCAGTCCCCTAATCATCTTTGTTACTCTTCTCTGCATTCTTTCCAGAATCTCAACATCTGCATTCAAAACTAGATGCAGTATTCCAGGTGTGGTCATAATAAGATTTTATAAAGTGGTACTAGTACTTCACGTGATCTTGATTCTATCCTCTATTAATGCAGCTTAGGACTGCATTGACTTTTTTTTGGCACTGCTACACACTATTGGCTCATATTTAAGTGATTGTCCACTTGGACTCCAAGATCTGTCTGACAGTTATTGGCATTGAGCCATGTTTGACTATACTTATATAGTTGGTTTTTTCTTGCCTAAGTGTAAAATCTTAATTTTATCCACATTGAATTTCATTTTTTAGATAAGACCCAGTGTCAAGTTTGCACACATACACACAAAACATTTGGAAATTATTTTTTCTTTTAGTGTTTTAGACTATTTTTTCTGTCAATTTCAAATTCTGGAATTGAATGGGGAGTAGATGGCAGAAATGCTTATTATGAAATATGAAGTATCAGATTGTTGAAACCAAGGCTGAGTGAAGACAATTTATCAAAATCTTGAGAGTATGTGTCTGCAAGTCTCCCTGTGTATGTGTTTTAAATCTCATTAATCGTACCACTGATTTTCTAGCAGATGTATATCATCTGGGAGGAACCAAGGATTACTTAGTATCCATATAAAATTCATAAACGTTATTGTGTTACAACATTTTCTACTGTCATGAGAGGGGAAGATACACAAAGTCTTGGCAATCTCCCCTTGGATCTGCGAGAACCCTGTATCTTTATTCTGAGATGTCACAGAGTGATATAGTAAGATGTTATTGATCAGTGTGTCAAAACCTCATATTTCTATTTTAAAACTCTGTGTAATTTGTTTCCTTTATTCCTGTTCCAAGTATTATCTGAGGTATTTTTATGGTTTCCACATAGCAGTGATAAGAATACTTTTTAAAGCCAACTAGCAAAGACAAAGGAAGGAAATGAAGAAAAGAAAAGGAAGGAAGGAAGGAAGGAAGGAAGGAAGGAAGGAAGGAAGGAAGGAAGAAAGGAAAAAAGAAGGAAGAAGGAAGAAAGAGAAAAGGAAGGAAGGTACAAATGAAATGATACAATAATAGTGAAATAGTGTGATATAGTAGAACAAGCTGAGATATAATAAAATAAATATTAGCCTCCCTAGCTGGATACTGGAAAGAATCTAAAGTTTTAACACATGTTAAAAGGAATGTGGGAAAAATTACAGAGTGGTTAGCTTAATATTTGTCCTGGGAATCTTAGCATACAGCATGATTAAAGACAACATTATTGTAGAAGAATGTAGAATAAATATAGAACAAATCTTATAAAGACATAGATATGGCAAAGGTAATTTCCCTCACTCCAATATTCCTTTTGAGTTCTTTGAAAACTATCCAGTATATGGATTGTAACAATACAACTTCAGTAAAATCTCCTGAGCAAGTTTACCAGTCATGTGTAAGAGAATAGACCTTTTTCTCCAATTAAACAAGTGAGACAAACAAACATAGCAATATACAATATTTACTTTAAACCAATTATCTGTTAAAGCTAGAGATAAACTATTATTCAAAAGTTGAGAGGTGGGACAGGACCCTTGCTAAGTACTACTGGTTGCCATATTTTTCTTTTAAAAAAAGCACCTTCCTTGCTAACATGTTCAAAGTTTAGATATACATGCTCCCTCACCAATAGTCCATCCGTCTGTCTGTCTGTCTGTCTGTCTGTCTGTCTGTCTGTCTGTCTGTCTATCTATCTATCTATCTATCTATCTATCTATCTATCTATCTATCATCTATGTCTACACACATACACACACACACACACACACACACACACACACAAAACAAATGAAAATAGAAAACTTCTTGTATTCTTTAGCATGGGGTTTGTGGGGCAATAAAATCAGAAAAATAAATACTTACATTTTTCTTATAACTGGATTAACAATTAATTGCATTAATTACAACATTCGGGTGGCATACAATAAAACATAGTAGATAAAACATAGCAAATTTAATGCAATTAAAACTAAGATTAAAATATATCATTAAAACAATTAACAATGAAGTGCTTATTAATAAGAGATTATTTTCTATCTATCCAAATATTACAAATCAAATACTCCTCCATAGGAAGAAGAAGCATCTGCAGAATGGGTCAGTGGGGAGCAAATGATGAAAGAAGTGTTGTGTCATTACTCTCCCTGTTATGTCCCTTTGAATATGTGTTGTGATGTCACACAGTTGCCTGTCACTTTAAACAACAACTGGTTTTGTAGAACTGAATGAAAATTACCTTCTTGAAGTTCCTTTCAAACTGACTAAATCTTGACAATTTCAGACATACTGTATAGGTTTGTGCGCAGGAGGGAACAGTCAGTAGGCGATTTTCAATGTTACTTTTTTTACAATCAATTTCTTCAAGAATTTGGAAAACCAGGCTGCTCGTTACAAAAACTTTCATCCATTTCACAAGAATGGTGAAAAATGGAAGATAGTGCTTCTCTTTACATCCTTGAGCTAGGTTAGAGTAGGCTGAATAGGAGATGTATTTAACATAATAGATTGTTAAACCCAGATTGTTGGGGGCAACAATATGACTCTGTAAACCACTTAGAGAGGGCTGTAAAAGCACTGTGAAGCGGTATGTAAGTCTAAGTGCTATTGCTATAATCAGTTTTAATTCACCCTTAGGCAATCTATAAACATAAATATTATATGATACCTCACACTTTTTTCATCTGATCATGGTGAACAGATGTATTTTTATTTTCATTTGTGAAGCTTGAAGCCTACTGAGACCTTTATATAGTGAGGAGTGTGTGTGTAACTGTCCATGTGGGAGGAGAAAATTCAGATTTTTCAAAATATTACCTCCTCTTTGCTTATGGTTGGGAACCTGGAGACCAAGTAAAGGAGTGTTCCATTTTGTTATGCAATAAAGCCAAAAGTTTGTTCTCCTGAGCTGCTTGAGCAATAGAAACACTGACAGCATGAATTTGATAGAAAAAGTATGGTTCATAATTAAAACCAACCTCTTCTGAATACCCATGCGACTGCTCATGCTGGCAACTTAATATCTAAGAGGCTGTAATTAAGTCAGGCTTCTTTGTTAGCTCCCCCTAATGCTGTCACTTTTGGCCCAATAATGCTTCCTTGTCAAGTAATGTTATTGTTTAGAAAGAGGCCAGCTTCTGCATATAATTCAGCAGAAGGTTTGGCAACTTTGAGGGTTTTCCAGTGGCTTTATGTGATTTTTATTATGATTAAAGAGCATTCTAAATTCACTGAACTGTGGAGAAGGTGCAGAATCAATCAGCCTGAAGGATCAAAGGGCTGCAACCATTCCCCAGAGGGGAAAGAAGGTACAGTGTTTGGAACTCCGTAGTTTAAAAAGATGGAAAAAAACAGGGAAATTAGAACATGAGAGATCTGATTACATATAGTGTAAGAATAGGGGCAGGCAAATGTTTTCTAGCTGGGGAGGGGGGCACTTAAAAAAAACACCCTAAAACACTGCAAGGGCCATGATAATGACAGTTGCTGGAGCTGAATGTTCTGATTTATTTATTTGTTTGCTTCTTTGTTTATAGCTTTCAGATATCTCTTTTTAGCTTTCAGATATCCCTAATAGAATTTTGTCAGGCTGCCAAATCTTATTCATCACCAGCTGGTGGGCTCTGGGGAATTCAAAAGGGGCTTTGAGACCACATATGGGATGATCAGCTCATCCCTAAAGCAGTGAAAGTGTTTCTTTTTATGTCATAACACTGGAATGATTAGACAAACTCATGGAAGAGAAATCATCCACTCACTCTCAGTGACTATGGGCCTTACAAAAATGAAAACCTTACATACAATATTGCACTTTGATTAATCTAATGAAACAAATTTCATTGGAAATAAATCACCCGATTTCTCATCCTGCACTGCTACAAGTAAATACTGATTCCCCCCCCCAATTGTACATTATTGATTTGTACATGGCATCTCATAAACTGCAATCATACATGATACATTTCTTCTGCTTAACTTTTTCATATATGGCATATAGTATGCTTTATTTTAATTGTGATGTTGCTGATATGTGAATAAACAAACTTTTTCATGGGGCAGAAAACACAGAGATTATATACTTAGTTTGGCTCTTATATAAAAAGCAGCATGGGGTTAATATAATTCTGACCTTCAGTTCTATTCTTTAATGCTCATGTGGCCAAGGATTTCAGGAAATGGTCAGGCACTCTGCTTCTATAAATCAAAATCAACCATATGTATCCGGAAAGAGAAAGGAGGTGTGGTAGGGAAAATCCTTGCTAATGCAATAATCAAATTAACAAAGTAGTGTACAACCTTTCAGGCTGACTAGATCTTTTCATCTGGTGAGATAATTTTACAAAATGTGGAAAATTATGAATAGGGTTGAAGCTATATCTGCATTAATCACAATTTGTAGATGGCATGTGGGTTCAATTAACAGACACTCCATTTAAGTCTCCTTTTTTTAGTGCAGATGCAGTGTTAAATTACTTCAAAGACCCACCAAAACTTTTTGGGAAGATGACAACAAACACTTAGAGAAATACCCAGATCCCTTGCTTGGGGGAAATCAGATTTTTTAAAAAAAAAAACTTAATTAAATGTTCTCTGGGCTTCTAATCCCATACAATCATGTATGCTGACTTTTCATGAGAGTAACTTTATGTCATCTCTGAACATTTTCTTTGTAGGGTTTATTTACTGAGCCAGAAGATTATCTAATGAAGACATCAGTGTCAAAATGTCTCTTGTACAAATCTGTTCCTAGCTCCTGATATTAAAAGCTAGACTTTTAATAATATCCCCATTGAGATTGTTCTAAATATACACAGGAGCACATATTCATAGCTGTCCTCTTCTCCAGTTATCAGAATGAGCGAGATGAGATAATCTTGTCAAGATACTCCAGTCTTGTCAGCAAATTCTCTTTACAATTTAACCAAGAAAATGACCAAATACAGGCTACAACTAGATAAAATATCCTAAAGATGATCCTGGTTGGTACTAAATTTAGATTAATTATAATAAATCTGAACTGAATTTAGCATCAGCAGTATGGCCGGTCATATGAAATGATGGATTCCCTTTATTTTCAGTATCATTTGCATCACAAAAGGAAAGAGACCAGTTTGACAAGTTGATAGTTTGAAGTAGGAATAAGAGAATCAAGCTGAAAGGTGGGGAAACTATCTCTCAGGACCATGAAAATGACAGGTGTTTTGAAAAGGGCCTTGCAGTGAACAAGTGCACGTACAGTATGAAGCATTTTCCTTTGAATCATTAAAGCATCCACATCTAATCAGGTCATGCACAGATATTGCACTTTGCTGGGAAAAAAGCATTAAAACAAGTGATTGTAGGTACACACACATGCAGAGACAGCTAGGAGCAGTTTAAGAAACCACTGTACAATTGTGGTAAAAGGTACCAGTATTTTAATGAATCAAAGGGAGGCAGTTCATACGCAGTTTCACAAACTCCAAATCCTCATCTCTTCTGGGAAAATCAGAACCTTATTATATGCCAATAGATGTAAAAGATAAACCATGTCACCCAATTTTAAATCTAATTGGATCTAAATGCTACTCTCAACACTTCTATAGCTAGATTGAATAATAAAGGTGATAAGGAGCAATATAGTTTGGTACCTCTTAAAATCATTATAACATTTGACATATAACTTATCTGGCTTTAGTTGGTCCATAAATATGTTCAATCATTTTACAAAAGGTGTCCATGAGTTTAATTTTTTTTAATAGTTGTTTTAAATACAGTAGTTCCAGATAATCAAAGGCTTTAAATATACTTAAAGAATATATACCGTAGCTAGTGAAAATGTATTAATTTTAATAAATTGTATAATTATTAATAACTAGCTGATAACCCGGCATTGCCCGGGTATTTATTTATCCCAATCGTGTATTAGACAGGAAAAGCCATCACTCACTGTGATGAGAATTAGAGACCTAATTGCCCTTGCCAACAGCCTGGGAAAGATTCTACAGGGAACAGCCTTTGAGGTGATTATCTGCATTAGCAGGCAGACAATTTGCCCTCTTTGCTTGAAGCTGAGGGCCTAAAGGGTTTATTGTTTGTTTGTTTGTTTGTTTAAGAACCAATCCCCCTTACCAGAGGGAGCCCCCTTGTGGAGTACTGTGAAGCCGTTACCATGGCAACTCCATTGTGATGTACATTAGAAACCATTTTAAGGCACAACAGGCTGTATCTTAACAGAACTTGAATACAAAATGCACACTATCACTGTCAAAAGTACTGTGATTTGACACTATAGATATAATTCATTCCTTTTCATTTCAGCAGCCCAGGCATTCCAGAGTTATGCTGGAACATATTCACACAGAGAGACATGCACCCAAGAGGTGTTAGGGGTGTGTTACCCCCACAGTATTTTTTTTCCAGAGAATAAGTCATCTGTGTACCAAGTTTGGTTAAAATTGCTTGAGACATTCCAGAGTTATGGTTGAACACACACACATGCACACACCGTGAGGGGATTTAGGGGTGTCATATCCCACAGTATTTTTTTTTTTTTTTGCAGAGAGTAAGTCATCTGTGTACCAAGTTTGGTTGAAATTGCTTGAGTCGTTCTAGAGTTATGCTGGAACACACACACACACACACACACACCGAGGGGTGTTAGGGGTGTGTTACCCCCACAGTATTTTTTTTCAGACAGTAAGTCATCTGTATACCAAGTTTGGTTGAAATTGCTCAAGCCATTCCAGAGTTATGCTGGATGGTATACATACATACATACATACATACATACATACATACATACATACATACATACATCCTCTTTATATATATATATATAGTTTTTCTGATATATGTAGATAAAGTTCAATTTGGAGTAATATCATATTGGAGTACAGTAAATTAATATTTTCACTTATAAACTCTTTGAAATGGGTAACTAACGTTTTAGTGTAGTTACATTTTTAACTAACATTTTGGTGTACATTTTTAACTGTACATTTTGGTGTACAGTTTATAGTCTGTACTGAAAAATGAGATGGGCCTAAAAGATGCCAATTTGGGGGATTTTTACCTGATTTAAGGATGAAAATTATCTTAGATTGTTTCCAAGACAGGGATCTCCTTGATGGAAAGTATTGCAGAAAAATAGCAATTCGGATATTAAGACTTCTTTTAATTAAAATTCTCCAGGAGATTTTCCATTTTGAACAGTGTTAAAGACTGCAGATTTCTGAACTAGAGAAAGGAGAATCAAATTATTTGTGTAAAGACCAGAGGAAGTAGTGGCATGACATCATTAGGCACATTAGACATGAAAGCCTCCCAAGCCTGCAGCAAAACTCAGTTTGACAAGCCAATACTAAAGTCTCCTTTGAGTCCAGTTTCATTCCTTGGGGTATCATGAGCATGCCCATATTGTTCACTTGGCAAAAAATATGGAAGTAGTTTGCCTTTTGTCTTCTTTCCCATCCAAGGGTCTAAATCTTCTTAGTTTCCTGGCTCAGCCACAGCCAGCTAAGTTTTTCCACCTACAAATGGGTACAAGTGACCTTTTGAATTTGCCACCAGACTTGGCTAAAGAAATGTCAGATGCTGGAGATGTATAAGAAAGAAGACAGATACTGTTGTCCCCAATTCAGGTCTGAGCCTGGTGCTGAAGCCAATGATGGACGCCAGACACGAGGTGCAGGTTTTCTGATTGCTTTTTATTGGAGTACTCCAAGGAAAAAGGTTCCTGGCCAAAATGCCAAGAACCAAGAACAAAGGTTATACATTTTCACTAAAAGAGAAGGCGGGACAAGGTGAGATAATAAGAAATATCATCTAATAAACATTTTAATAATAATTCTACAATTTGTTCTATTGGTCTCTAGCTGTCTCTATTCCTAAGCCTTGGCTAATGAATGCCCCAGGAGTTATCTAATACACATTTAATTGGCCAACTGTATTCCTAATTTTTAGCTGAGGCCTGCAAGTTTTCTAACTCTTGTTACTTTTATCAGCTTTCTAGCTACCCAGAATTGTTACAAGATTTACACATGCATATTTCCTGTAGATAAACATTCTTTGTTCTTGCCAGACATACTCCGCAATTACAGGCTTCCTGATTTACTTTCAAGTGACCTGGCTTTATTTTAGCATACAGCCCCTCAATATAGTCCCATAGCTAATGAGTCAATATAGTATTGTTTATTGCTATAAATAAGAATAGTATATTCTTGGAATATAAGAATTTGTAACGTTTTATGTCTATAAGAGCTTATTTATATAGATATCTAACTGTGACCACTGGTTTAGTGACCACTCAAAGTTGTAACAATGTTGAACAAATTGTACTTACAATCTGTTCTCAAAATTCTGACCATTGCAGCATCGCCAAGGTCATGCAATTGTGATTGAAGATCTTGGTAACTAGCTTACACATACAACAGTTGCAGCATCTTGGGGTCATGTGATCATCAATCGCAACCTTGTTGGCTTCCCAGAAGAAAACCTTGTTGGCTTCCCAGAAGAAAAGTCAATAAAGAAGGAAGATAGGAAAGTCGAAGTCACTCTCGTAAGTTATTCTCTCAGCCTTCTATGGCAACGTGTCATGCCCTCCATCTTTTGGCTTCCATGTGCTCGCACCATCTTAGATCCTCTTTCGCTTAGCCTTCCTACACTCATGCCACACTGCATCAACCCTCTCCCCCAAATGATGTATAGCCTACTTCACATCTCCCAGGACCTCCCCCAGTCTACTGCAGTACTTCTGTGATCAGTACCTGGACCACTTATTACTTTCTACTTAATGACCCATGCATCTTTTGGTTACAATGGCAACCAGAATTACCTGAGTTGCTATCTTTAAGTGATGTGGTCATCACTTGATCGCTTGTTGATGGCAGTTCTAATTTCACTCATTACCCAATGACTCTATGGTGTGTGTACATGTGTAACTATAGTGACCTAGTGAAAATATTTTTTCTAATGCTTATTTCAGTTAATACTTAAACTAAACAACTTAAATTTCTGATACTTTGCTTATAATACAAATAGATTCACTGCAAGTTTTTTCTTCCCACTATCTATACTATAGGCTTTGGGAATTCTAAGAGCTTCTCCTCTTAATATTTTCCAGCACTTGAAACACATGAAGTCCACTCTATCACTGCCTAGAGTGGTGGGTTCACCTCCCATCATGGGACACCTCCCTTCTCTTCATCGTCACAGAAAATATTTCAATCCTAAGTGGTTTGTCATAACTGGAGTGGAAAATTCTGGGTATTGAATTCCACACATCTTACAATGGTTGAGGCTAAGAAACACTAGTCTAGAGTTTTAGGCTTTGTTTTTCCTGAGTCTTTTCTACAAGTTCTTCTTTGGATTCAGCTGCATCAGGCATCTTCCATGGCCATAGATCCTCTTCCTTCCAGTACTCCCAGACATTATCTCCTCTGTTCCATGCCTTGTCCAGTCACCTTTCACTCCAGCAGTATAGCTTGCCGAATCTAGAAGAAGCCCTCTTCCTTTTCTTTATCTCTCCTGGCTTCTTTTATACAACTATCCTTTTAATCCTACATGCAAACCTGCAGGTGCTTCTAAAGAGTTGTATACACACTTTCCCCCCTTTTTCTATGCAAGTGCTGACATGCCTAAGTCTGCCAGCTCACAATTAGACAATTGCAGAAAAAAACCCCTCCATATGACAGTCATAATTTCAGAGCAGTTCATCCTTTTACACAGAGTTGAATGCACCATTTCTCCAAATTTCTCCAGGAAATGAGAAATTCCTCAGCTTCACTGCTTCTGCTCAGCATCGCAGAAGTCCCATAGAAGAAACTCCCTTGATCTTTTGATTAATTGATTAATTGACTAATTTAGACTAAACTAATATGGAGACAGTTGTGATAAAGCACCTACCATTGAGTGATTTTCTGTGGGAAGTGAAGAGAAGGGGATTGCATATATCAAATGAGGATATTAGGCTGATTCTTTCTTGTTTCTATTTTTTTATTTTTGATCGAGAAAGATATATAGAATAGATAGCTAAGGGATATCTTTGCATTTAGACTAACTTTGAACAATGTTAATCAATATATTTATTTTTATCTAAAGAGTATGATATGATAATATTGTCAGAGTGTCAGAGGGGCGATGTCAGGGTATTGTAGTTTAGGGATTCCATTCTTCCTGGGAGGGTCATTTTCAGAAGGTACAGGGCAGGCAGGGCTGGATTTTCCTATAGGCTAACTAGGCTTCAGCCTAGGGCCTCAAGATCAAGAGGGGCCTATATTCAAATTGTTAGCAAAATTAAAATTACACTTTCACTATAGGTGAAAGGGCATCATAAGTGGAATAGCCTAGGGCCTCTTTTCATCTAAATCCGGCCCTGAGGGCAGGGGTGAAATCCAGCAGGTTCTGACAGGTTCTGGAGAACCAGTAGTGAAAAGTTTGAGTAGTTTGGAGAACTGGCAAATACCACCTCTGGCTGGCCCCAGAGTGGGGTGGGAATGGGGATTTTGCAGTATCCTTCCCCTGTCACGCCCACCAAGCCATGCCCACAGAACCGGTAGTAAAAAAAAATGGATTTCACCATGGTACAGTGAGGTTATGTTTCTGCCTCATGACAGATGAGTTCTGAATCTCTCAGGACTTCATCTTATCCTCTGTGCTTTTCAACATCTACATAAAATTGCTGGGAGAAGTCATGTGGGGATGCAAATATGAACATATCATACCAGGCCCTCCTCCAGGTTCCCATATCAAAGGAAATGGAAGGAATCTCTATCAGGGGGAAAAAAACTTTTTTCTGTGATGGCAAAGCCATTTATGAAATGCCTTCCCAAAAATGCTTGACTGATGAGCACATTCACATCATTTCAATACCAGATAAAGAAACATTTTCCCAGGCTTTTTTATTGGCTTTTAGTATTAATTACTAATATTTTAGATTTTGAGTTACTGCCTTGTTGCTGCCTAATTTTTATAGTGTTTGCATTTAGCATTTTTATTTTATTCTATTTGAATGTACCTTTTAGTGTGTTTTATTGTAAACTGATTAGAGAATTTGCCTGTTGGGTGGTTTAATTTTTTTCTAACAAATTAAGACAAATAAATGAACCATAACATTTAGAAAAATTTCAAATATCACAAATCAAGGTGTCATATAATAGACAAAATGGGAACAAATTATTTGAACAATATTACGACTTAGAAACCAATTTAATAGAGGCAGTATTTAGCCTGCAGATAAATAAACATTGTAAATGCAAAGAGACCACTCTGCAGAATGTATTCTGGTCACATACTTTGACAATTATAGCCCAGTTTAATTATAGAGGTAATTCACAATGTACTAGTTAATGTTTTGTAGTATTGTTTGTGGAAATAATCATGCAGAAAAGTACTAGGAAAGACTTCAGTTTTCCCTAGTAGTTTTTGCTGATGTGACAGTTTTTTCTCTTTCTATGATTCCATTGTAGCTACAGCATTGAAAATTATATCAACAAATCTCTATAAGTCAGGCTAGTGTGTTCCAATAGTTGTGCTGATACAAACAACACTACCCTTTTCATCCACTACCCAACTAAAGTAATATGTGAAAATTATCATCAGCATCATAATATTAACTGAATTTGGGATTGCATGTGTAATTTAATATTATGTTGCTATTCACCAGCAATTCCAATCTGTGTCTATCTCTGCAAATTTATACATCTTTCTTTCTCTCTCTCTCTCTTTCTCTTTTCTTTCCTTCCTTCCTTCTTCCTTCTTTCTTCTTTTCTTCCTTTCCTTTCCTTTCCTTTCCTTTCCTTTCCTTCCCTTCCCTTCCCTTTCCTTTCCTTTCCTTCTTTTGTCTTTGCTAGTTGGCTTTAAATAGTATTCTTATCACTGCTGTGTGAAAACCATAAAATTCTTTCTTTCTTTCTTTTTCTTTCCTTCCTTCCCCTTCCTTCCTTCCTTCCTTCCTTCCTTCCTTTCTTTCTTTCTTTCTCTGAATAATTTGAATTTTACAAGAAACTAGATCTTATGAGTGTTTGAGTAAGAACACCAATATGAGAGATCAAGGGTAAGATTGCTGTAATTAGCAATTGTTATTAATTATTTTCAAACCCAGGACCAATGTCACTATGAGATTGAATAATGATGCCTGGTAATTCCTTGCCAAGACAGCTTTTAGGTTCATAGGAAATAATCCAATGCATAGCACACTCCAAATTATGCTTATGATTTTTTTTTAAAGCATAAATTCTCATAAGCAACCGCAAAGCAGTAAACTGGAGACTTGACTTATGTGGACCTGGTTAAGCATCATTACTTAATCATTTCATTACTGGCAATGTAAAATTTTCTACCTCTAGTGAACTCCACACCATTATATGGACAACTATTTTTACAACGCTTCTCACTCAGAGTTAAGTAAGGGTGTTAATTTCACTGGCTAACAGTCTCTTTGAGGAATGAAGGCAAATATACATGTCCCAGAATAATGTTGCAGAATTGAATCTGGATAGGTCACTGCAACCAGAGGTTTTGTCTTCCGAGCTTTTGCACTCATGCTGGAAGTCATCTTCAGGGA
Source organism: Pantherophis guttatus (assembly GCF_059756535.1). Lineage (NCBI taxonomy): Eukaryota > Metazoa > Chordata > Lepidosauria > Squamata > Colubridae > Pantherophis > Pantherophis guttatus. The sequence continues at coordinate 48,754,417 of NC_142063.1, forward strand.
ACTTCTCTCTAGCTAGAGAGAAGTTCCCTTAAGATGAGCTCCAGCACAAGTCCAGAAGCTCAGAAGGCAAAATCTCTGGTCCTGATGACTGACCCAGATTTGATCCTGCAATCTCTGTCTGACCAGGAGGAATATCCAACATCTATTAACTTTCTCCTTCTTTGTTAACTTCTCTCTTCAGGTCTTCCAGCTTTCACTTTCTCCTTACTGGAACACTGTTGTTTGTTTGTTTAAATAACTTAAACACCCTTTAAAATGCTAGCAGAGTAGAAGTCATATGAAGTTGTCCATATTATGTGTACTGCAACCCCTGTGTTGATTATCAAAATGTTTCTGAGAACAATTCAAAGTACAAGTAGAAAAAAAAAATCCCTTTGGATTGGATACAAAAGTGAATGGAGATTCTGAAAGAAATATATTGAAGTGGATTCGTCATACTGAAAGAATGAATGAGGTCCAAATAGAAAAGCAAATACATAGCGAAGAATTAATGGATTTGGAGAAAATAGAAAAGTAAATGTGATTTGATAGAGTTCAGGAAATCCTCAAAAAATTTTATGAAAAGATTAAAAGGAATTTTATGAACTGATTGGTGTGGTTTTATTAAGGCAGCAAGGTATGGACAGCATACTGAATGATATTGATGCAAAGTAGATTTAATTAGATTTTCTTTTCCCTTATCTTCTATTTTTAACTTATTTTGCTCAATTCTTTTCATTTGTCTTTTACATTTTACCTAACGCTGCTTATCCCAAATAGAAGTAGTGTGATTGGTAGGTATATTAGTAAGTATTTTATATTTGTATGTTTGTGCATCATGAAGGTGAAAAAGGAAAAGATGGAAAAGAAGGGGAGAAGATTTGCTAAAAGTATTCTACTAAACTTCTTATATCTCTATTCTGGTAAATTTCAAGGATGATGGGGGCATGTGTGGTGGGGAAGAGTTAAAATCCTCAGTAGGAGTTCACACATCCTTAATGTTTTCTATCTGTAAAACAGCAATATTATCTCAGGGGGCTGTTGTGAATCAAACAAGATAAAGGCCATCAAACATTATCACATTAAAATACCATGTGTATGATAATAATAATGTTTGTTTTAGATTCATGGAGAAGCTTTAAAACAAGCTATTTTTACCTCTGTGTGAACAAATTGGCACTAAAAGAATGTTAATTTTCTCTCTGATAAAGAATGCATTCTCATTCCACTTCTTTCTGGGAGCGTGTCAATGAGTGTTAAGTCTGCTGTGCTACACTTAGAATAATTATAATTAACGAGATTAAAATGGAAAGAAAATTAATTTGCAGTGATTTTAGAACACAAAAAGGTCAACAGAAATGACGGAAGTATAATCTGATAGACCAGTACACACACAAACAAACACACACACACACACACACACACACACACACACAGAGAGAGAGAGAGAGAGAGAGAGAGAGAGAGAGAGAGCACATTACATAAAGCAGAATTAAACAATTTATCAAAAGAATTGCATTCTCACTTGAAAATAGTAGAGGGATTACTTAGCATTTCACTATGTAGGCAGTGCACCTGTGATATCGCTGAACAGAACTCCGATAACAGCTGCCTTTTATAAGGCATCCATAAAAATGAACAGTATTTTAGTAGACCTTTTCAGCAGGTATATAATTTGATCATCTGTGCTTTTATTTGGCTGCCAAAAGTAGAAAAAAATATGATAATAAAAAAGCAACACTTTTGCTCAGATGTTATTATTTCACCATCTATGCTTTAAAAGTCTGACAGGCTTGAACATTGGGCCCTATCTAACAAAATGAAATTCAATGTAGAGAAAAGTAAAGTCTTACACTTAGGCAAGAAAAACCAAAACTACACATACAAATTAGGTGAAACCTGATTTAATAGCAGTAACTGTGAGAGGGATCTTGGAGTCCTAGTGGACAATGAATTAAATATGAGCCAGCAGTGACAGCAGCAGCCAAAAAAGCCAGTGCAATCCTAAATTGCATTAACAGGGTGGATTGAAGCAAGATCACGTGAGGTACTAATACCACTCTATAAGAACACACCTATAATACTGTATCCAGTTTTGGTCCCCACACTATAAAAAAAGATTTTGAGACTCTAGAAAGAGTGCACAGAAGAGCAAGAAAGATGATAAGGGGGCTGGAGGCTATAACATAAAGAACGGTTACAAGAACAGGCAGGGTTTATTAATATAAAGCATAATGGAACGGTTAGTTCCCTTCTTTTAAAACTATAGTAGTAATGTAGAAATAGAAATTAAGGATAATTACCTTGATGGAAATATTCAAGAACTGTTACCTAGGCAAAAAGTACTGAGACATTTTTAAGAAAAAGTACTATTTAGAATCACTTCAGGTAGATACCTCTGTCATTCACAGGAAAGGGGAAAAGCTACAGTGCAATCAGATTTGCAAGGTTCTGTTGTTATAGCCAATCTCAATAGTTTAGTATTCTTTTAGTATTGTTTATCTCAAGGCTGTCAAACTCCAGACTGGATACATCATGCACTGGCCATGCTCACGCTCAGTTTAGCGAAGGGGGAAAAAGTCCCAATACGTCACATGACACCGCCATGACAATGTGAGTTTGACACCCCTGGTCTATTTTGTGGGGATGACTGGTGACCAGGATGTAAGCAGGGAACATCCTATATTTATGTTGCATATACTAATAATTTATTTACCGTAAATACAAGAAATACTCCCTGATGGCATGATCTATGGAACAATTTACATAATGTATGCTTTCAGTTTTCCACATCTGGTACTTTTAAAAACAGGTTGGATAAGCAACCATTACTGGATGGTTTAATTGGTATTCCTGGACATTGTTGAGATTTGGACTAGATGATACTTGTAATCCTTTCCAAATCTACAGTTCCATATTTCTATAAGACCATTATTCCACAATAACAGATATATTGTGCTTGTTGCATTGTAGGCTGTCAGGTTCAATCCAAAATGATTATTAAGTCTTATAAATCCCTTTTGTTCCACCTTATCTAGTATGATACTGCTCCACTTTCACTAATTAAGTGGGGTATCTCTGATGGCTACACTTTATAGGATATTTTATCTCTAGAGTGCCTTGGCTCCTTCATATTTGGCATTTTGGAAGGCAGTGAAAACTACAGTTTTTTAACGAGCATTTACCACACAAAAATTTTCATTCAGCAACCTTTAACAAAACATTTTATGAGTTTTGTATGTTATGCTATTTTATGGTTAGGGATTAGTGGTGGTATTTTATTGTAATTTTATTGCTTTGCATACTGCCCCAAGTCTTGGGAGACAGCAAAATAAAAATAGAATAAATAAATAAATCAGTAAAATTAGGATCACCAGATGGAAAAGTATTTTGTCTGTGTTTGGAGAACAATGTTGATTTTGTTCAAACAGTAGTGATGCATATTTAAATAAATCATGAAAAAACTTTATTTTTGTAGTTCCTGGATAATTTTATTTTATTTTTGCTTATAACTTTTTGCCAGAAGAATGTTACTGAAATCTAGTGGAATATGTGGCAGAACTTTTTATGAAACCTATTCAGTAGTGTCTAGAATCAGAGCCAAATCTAATGGGTTTTAGAATACAGTCATTGACTTTTGACTGCAAGTGGGACGAGAAATTCCACCACTAAGCGATACAATCATTAAATGATTCATGACCAATTTTATGACTTTTTTGATACAGTTATTAAGCAAATCACATGGTCAATAAGTAAATCTGGCTCCCCCTCTCATTTAATCTTACTTGTTGGAAGCCAGCTGGGAAGACCTCAAATGGTGATTACATGACCCTAGGACACTGTAAACACATGCAGTTGCAAAGCATCTGAATTTTGATCATATGCTATGAGGATACTATGATGATCATAAGTGTGGTAACTGGTCCTGTCACTTTTTTTCATGCTTCAGACAGTTGCTAAAAATGGTAATAATTTGAGGATTATCTGAAATTATAAATCATGTTAGTCTTCATTGAAAATTTAAAGAAACATGAAGTACTACAACACTGGTGCCATGGATATCTATTGTGACTTAATGGATGTTCTGAATTCTTCCTTTCTCCTTTTCATTTTGTATAATGAAAATATTTCCCTTTAGGAAAGGAAGATTAAAAAAAACAACAATGTTCTTCAGTATGGAAAAATGTCTTATTAGGATGTTTGAAAGATTTAGAAATATTTAGCCTAAAAAAGTCTAAAGACATGACAGAATTCCTTAAAGGACAATTACTACCACCTGCTTTCCATTGAGGACCTGTATACTGCATGAGTCAAAAAGAGGGCTGTGAAAATATTTACAAACCCCTTGCATCCTGGACATAAACTGTTTCAACTCCTACCCTCAAAACGACTCTATAGAGCACTGCACACCAGAACAACTAGACACAAGAACAGTTTTTTTCCCAAATGCCATCACTCTGCTAAACAAATAATTCCCTCAACACTGTCAAACTAGTTATTAAGTCTGCATTACTATCAATCTTCTCATTGTTTCTATCACCCATCTCCTCCCACTTATGACTATATGACTGTAACCTTGTTGCTGGTATCCTTACAATTTATATTGACTGTTTCCTAGTATGATTTGATTGCTTACCTGTTCCATATGACTATCATTAAGTGTTGTACCTTATGATTCTTGTACACTGAGAGCGTATGCTCCAAGATAAATTCCTTGTGTGTCCAATCACACTTGGCCAATAAAGAATTCTATTCTATTCTATTCTATTCTATTCTATTCTATTCTATTCTATTCTATTCTATTCTATTCTATTCTATTCTATTCTATTGGACAGTCATACAGAGTAGACTAATTGTTACCCAATTACCTAAATGACCACTTTATAATTTAGGGTTAAGCCAAATCTGTAAGATATCACTAATAGGAATAAAGTGACTAATACAAACATTTGAAAATAGAACAAAGAACTTTGGAACTACCTTACCATGGTGAGTGGACTATCAGATATTTATTTATTATTTGCTCCATCTTTCCCTTCCTTCCTTATTGATAGGCTGTCAACCCTATGTTTCTACCCATAGAAGAATCCAAATGGCTAACTAGGTGTATGTATTTGTGTAAAGACTGTGCACCTCATGAAAACAACAGATTTATTTGTTTGTTTGTTTGTTTGTTTATTAAATTTAGATACTACACATCTCACTCAGAGAGGGATTGTAGAATTAAAAACACAAAAACAATATAAATATAATATTTCGATAGTAGGCAGTTAAAGCAGGAATAGAATAATAATGATTTAAAAAAATATACTTTGAAGATGTTGGGTTTATTGATTTCCTTAGTTGAATGATATTCTTGGAAATCTACTAGGCCTTATACAATTTAAGCAATGTATAATTGAACTGTTTATTGAATAGGAGCCAGTATTTCCATATGCCTCTTCCTGAAATAACAGTAACCACCTCAAAAAGATTCTGGAGAAATCATATGTGCACACATGGAAGCACTTTGCAAATAAAAACAGCAAGATTGGTAGATAAGTCATAAAAGACCACAAGGACAATCTATCAGGATGTTCTCTTCTGCAACCTTTTGAAATAAATATGAGCTGTGCAAAAACATGGCGAGTAAATTGATAGTGAAATAATCGTAACAGTAAAGCAATGTGGCCACTGGGCATATTTTTTAAAGTATTGTATACAACATTTCCATAAATTTCCACTAGTTACTAAATTATGCTCAAAACCATATTCTGCATCAGGGAAACACTAAATATATATAGCTGATATGTGGGAGAAATAACGCTCAAAAGTAAAATCAAGTACAATCATTTCTTGAACAGCTATGAAGGTCTTCCCTTGCTTCTACCGCTGCTCTTCTATGAATCATTTACATTAAAGAAAATAGTGTCTCAATCTTCAAAACAAAGATAAGTTAAAAGTAGGAGAAACTATATCCTTGAGAAAACTTTTTCCTGTAGTTTACAAGTTCACGAGTCCCTTGATCATTTTGGGGAGAAATGAAAAATCCGTTCCTAGATGTCCTGCTTCTGCATTTCATTTTATTTACAGGTATAATTATGTCCTCAATTTTAATCAGATTTCAGGACAACGTGCTATAAATTATAACAGCAGCAACAAAACCTTAATACCTATATATTTGGTAGACCAGCAAACATTAAAAACAGTGGTTGTATTCAGCCGGTTCTATCTGGTTCAGGAAAACTGGTAGCGGCGGCTGCTGGAGGCTCCGCCTACCTTCCTGGATGTCATCACTTCCCATTTTTTATGCTCTGGCATGTGCAGAAGTTTCTGCGCTTGCTCGGAGGTACACGCACTCACATTTACGAACCGGTAGCAAAGGTAAGTGAATACCACCCCTGATTAAAAACAATATTATAATGTAAAGACTCAAGCTGAATCACAACTTGAAAAGGCTATGAAAATCAAAGCTCTTTGTTTAGTAATGAACAAATATCAGAGTAGATAGAATACAAATAGTTCTCCAGACAGTGTATCTCAGATGACACTGCAGCATTGACAATGTACCTTGCATGACATTACAACATTGACAATTTTTCAACTAATGTTGAAGGAGAAAACAACTCCTTCTCCTCTTCCTTCTCCTCCACCACCGCCACCGCCTTTTCCTAACTTTTTACTGGAAAAAAAAAACATATTCATTTTTATGATGCTAAAACATATTATCTTCAGTCAAGAAGCTTTCAGCATTTACAAATGATAATTGATTTATATCTTGCCTTGATGAATGAAAGCAAGGAGCTAAAATTAATCCTTCTTTCTACAATTTCTGCTGGCACAGTGTATATTCCACAGTGATCAGTGCTTTTCTCCCCTATTGATTTTAATTTATAAAAATAATATCTTACTTCCCCTTGCACAGCTGTACTGGGAACCCAACAAACCTGAAAATTACAGACAGGTTGATGCTACAGTAACAAGCTACAGGGCAGATTCTTCACATTGACTACTGCTAATGCTGATTTAATTATTTCACCAAGAAATCTACAATCAAGAAGTTATCTTCAAATATTATTCTTAAACTGCAATTAGAGGCTAAATAAAATTAGCAGTAGAATTGGCAGAGTTTTGTGATCTGAAGAATTTTTTAAAAAAATTAGAAAATAGCATAAATAATAATAGAGTTCCATGCCTATCCTTCTCTCTCTTTCTCTATTTCAATCTCTGGTAGAGGCATCATGAACATACAGTATCTCCTAATATAGGACAGTTGCAAACTAGATTGATCAATAAGGTATAATACTTCTCTTGAGTATTGTACTCATAAGCTTTAAGATCAATTCACTAATTAGCATTATAGAAAAGCTGTGACATTCTGGAAAAGGTTGAGGGAAGTTATTATAACCTTAGTAAAACAAATGGCCACTAAATTCTAACTCCAGCTTCTAGCCCTCCTTAAAACTGTTGTCCTTAGATTATTCTATGCCAGCCTTCCCCAACTTGATACTCACCAGATATATAAAATATTAGTTCCATGAATTCCCCACCTGAATCTGTAATAGTAATATAGCAACAGCATTTAGGCTTATATTCAATGCATTAGTGCTTTACAGCATTCTCTGAGCGATTTACAGTGTAAGCATTATTTGCACACTGTCCCAATAATCTGGATCCTCATTTTATTGACCTCGGAAGAATGGAAGGCTGAATCAAACTTCAGCCCTGCTGGATTGAACTCCAAGTTGTGGGCAGAGTTAGCCTGCAATACTGCATTTTAACTGGGATATCTTTAATATATGCTATCTTTTCTTCTCTAAAATTGCAAAGCTGGTGTAGAAAGTAAGGAACATGACCTTGATGGAAATGACCTATGCAAAACAGGCTAAAATATTTTTTAAAAGCAATGAGATAACATTCAGAAGTAGCTGAGCCAGATGTCTCCCTTACTTCCAGAGAATACAATCAGACTTGCAAGATTCTATTATAGTTAATAAAAGTCTGCCTGTGGAGTTGATTTCCTGGTCTGCTTCCACCTAGTGGGACTGACAGCAGGATTTTTGTCTATTTGTACTGCATAAAAGAAGCTTGCAGGCAGTTGGAAAGTTCTTGGTTTCTGTAGAACACCTGTGAGCAAACACATTTGCATTTCAGAACAAAATTTATGTTGGGTAGGTTTGGTAAAGAGAAGTTTGGAAGTCCTGTTCAAGTCTCAAGGAACCAGGGTGGGTGAAAATATCAAACAAAAATAGAAGATGAGTTGGAAGTAGGATCAGCAGTGAATCGGGAATGTGAAGCTATCAAGCCCAGCAGCAGCAACAGAATATGAAAAGAAAGACCTGCATAAGAACAAGGTGGTGAAGAGACTGGATGGCACCAGGATCACATAGAAAGACAGTTCTGAAGCAGCAACTGAATAAAGTAATGCAGGTGCCAGATTACCAAGAATGTTTGAGAAAGTATTTTTTCATTATTCACCTTTATTCACCATTATTCACCTTATAAAAGGATAGAATAGTAATAAAACAAATGTAATCTAAAGTATTTAGGGAAGGGAGATAGCATAGTCTAGTGATTATATTTCTCAAGTAGGTGGATAAAAAGCAGCAAAAAAAAGCAATTAAAGAACATCAAGGAAGTGTTGTTCAAAATGTAGGTTGGATATTTCTTAAATTAGTTATGCTCATAATTAAGAAATCACAGGTACAAATACATAGGCGAAATAAGAACATTAACAGCACAAAGTGTGTATTGTGCTAATCGTTGCATAACAGTAAAATTCAATTTAATGATTATCCCAGCTCCTTGTTGTCTCAATTTGTTAGTATCTCTTCACAGCCCCTGGGGGTGGGTCTAATCTTTTGTAGGGATTAGAGAGAAACAACAGTCAGCCAAATGCCAAGGGTTAAAAAAATAGAGATAATTCCAGTGATAAATATACTGATAAAGAATGAATTCTGATAAAAAAATTTTGCAAGTCTTACACTATTAACATAAAGATAAATTACAAAGATACTTCAATATTCTTTTTCACGCTTACTAAATCATTCATGTATCTCATTCTGGCAGTTATTTTTGCTATTGCCTCTGACCTCTCCCAATTCAACAGAAAGATGGAAAAAAAGGAATATTTAGATGCTATCCCAATGGGGACTGAATATCACTGAAGAAAGAAAAAAAGATTCACACTGGAGTCATAGCAAGTGGTAACATTTAGCCAACAGCATTCTCTGACTTAAAAATGCTGAGTTGGTTCAGACCTGGTTAGTATTTGGATGGGAAATTATTAGTTCAGGTTGTAAAATAAACTGAGAAGTCACAAAAAAATCATCCTGGAAGACTTCCAGGGAAAAAAATAGCAGACTAAAGATGACCCCAGTGACTCCAGACTAAAGATGTAGCAACAGACATATTAAAGGATGTTTTTAAACAATGGATCCAGAAGTTAATTTTAAACGCGTATGTCTCTATGTAAGTTGTGTTTAAAAGGCATTATGAAAGAGAAATACATTTTATCTGACAAGATAAAAGTGACTTGAAAGTGGATTTAAGAATCACAGGCTACAAAATGACATGGAAAATGTCATTCATTCACTCATTCATTCATCAAATTTATATGGCTGCCCAACTCACGCACAGTGAATCTGGCACACCTTACAGCATTCAAAATCCACAATATAAAACTCATAAAACCTCAGCTGATCTGCATGCTACAGTGGACATACAAAAGAAACTGACTGATGTCTTAAAAATTAAAAGGACTGTACAAATAAAAAAATCGGGATGATTTTCCTATACTGGATTTTCAAAACAGCTTGCTAAAACTTTGAAGAATTTTGTGAGAAAGGTCAAAAGAAAAATGAAAAGAAATCAAGTTCTACAAGTTTATGTGATCAAGGTTAAAATAGATCTGCAGTTATCTCTGGTAACCCTTAACAGATGTTTGCTGACATCAGGATTGAAATAACAAGGCTTTTGGGATTTTTTTATAGATAAGAGATAAGATCTAGAAATAAGAGATCATTTGTTGTCTTTTAAGAAAAGGTAATAAGTTGTTAAAATTATTTACACTTGTGATGAAAGTTACCCCTTAATATATTTCTTTTCATTTTCTTTACTATATTCTTATTTTTCTCTCTTTTCTCCTCTCTCTCTTTCTTTCTTTTCTCCACCTTCTATTTTTCTTTTTAGTTTGTATTAATTTTTACTCCTGTAATTATAATATTTAATAAAATAACAATTATAAAACCACACTGGGAGAAAGCAGTGACAAATGATTTCTGTAACTTTGACCAGAAAATTACATTTGGATGTTCATCAGGAGATAATTTCAACTGAGGGAAACTTTATCTTATAAGCACAGCCTTGATTCACTTTCTTTCAGATAAATGAACAGTTTGCTGATTTAATTTCATGACTTTTTCATGTGGAAAAAGTACCTTTTTGTTGTTAGACTGGGTAGTCTATCTTCCCTGGAATATCCTTGTAAAGTAGACAGGAAAAATATTTGATCCAAGGTATAGCATCATAATGCACTCCTTAAAAATATAAGCGTATGCAGTTGCCTTACTTTTTAGTCAGTCAGCATAAATGATGGCTAAAATGGCAAGAGAAAAAGAGCATTCTTAACCACACCCTGGGATATATGGCAGGCAATCCACTTAAACACTTTAAATTTTATACACAGCTCTTTAGGGATTGTAAGTAGGCCAATGCAGATTGTAGATGCTCTTTCAGGTGCTTTTCTCTATCTTCACAAAACATTGAGTCATATTGCTTTTTTAAAAAAAGTTTTTTTTTATTAATAATAGAATTAAAAACATTGGACATGGTTTGACATTTCTGGTTTAGACATTTCTGTCACATTTTACCTTACAACTAATACAATTCCTTTATGTCATATAAATATATACCTTGTTTCACAATTCAAACACGAAAATTCTTACGTCTATAGAACTTACATCCGTAACAATTTCACTCCTATCTCTTTCAAGAAACTAGCATGTAGATTTCTAAACTTTCAACTCATCAGTAATCCTTTATCTCGGTATTCTTCCTCCTCTCCAACCAATAGTTTAATGTATTCCAAATTTCATAGTATTCTGTTTCGCTCTGAGTTCCAACGTCAATCTGTCCATTTCATCACAAGCTAATATCTTAGCTACTACTTCTTCCTCTGAGGAGCTTTCTTTATTTTTCCAGTTTTGTGCAAAAGCCAGTCTTGCTGCCGTTAGAATATGTAACATTAAGTATATTGTTTCCTTATTGTATTTATCTATTGTAATTTATCTATTGTAAAATATTTATTGAGTCACATTGTTTTGATGGAAGCAATCTCTATGCATGATCATGTTTGATAAATGAAATAAAGTGTCACATGTATTCCATTCCACTATTTGGGCAGTATTGCATAGCATTTCACAGAGGGTTCACCCACACAAAAAATTGGTGAGGATGTGTTTTGACATAGAGGAATATCAGCCTTAGACAAGATTGCTAACCTCTGCACAGTTTACCACTGTTCCCAGTCATGCCAGTTTCCCCATTTCCCCAACCTTCCTTATCTGATAACTGCTATTGCAATGAACTGCTACCCTTGAAAGAATTAGAAGCTGGAAGAGAGTTCACCCTAGCTCTGCAGTCAAGAACAACAGTGAAACTTCCTAACCACATGGATGTAAGGCAAGGAGCAGTAAAAATAGAGGAACAGACACAGTGAAATATGTGTGCTTGGTTACAGAGGAGAGAAAGAGGCAATGGAGAAGAAAAATCACTTTTCCCTTTTCTGACAGCAGCCAAAATTGTCATTCCCATCAGAGGTGGGTTCTACTTACCTTTACTACCAGTTCGCAGTGGGGCCACGCAAGCACAGAAGCGTTTTGATGACATCGGGGTTGGTGGGCGGAGCCTCCCACCAGTTTTACTACCTGGGGCAACCCACCACTGATTCCCATGTGAGGTTAGTGATTCTACTAGTCTTATTCTTTAGGTATGGATAAGAGTAATGTTGTAGGGACAATGGTTTTTGAAACAACATACTTAGGATGGGAGGAAAATACATCTCGGGTCTGGGAGATGTGCCTAGAGTCATTTTGAAGGGGTGCCTTATTTCAAACAATGCAAAGTGAAATTGTGTGTTGAAGTTTTGCAGAATCCTAGTAACAATTTTTTTTCAGTGAGCAAGAATGTTGCCTTATCAGTATGCTAAGTCATGAGTTACGATTCAATACGTGGTGATCTCTAGAAGACTCAAGTACATCCAGTCCTCCTTTGGCCAGCTCAGCCCACCAGCAACCAGGCTACACATGTTGATGGTATGGATCATGTTTTTGCCATTGAGACGATTTTTAATTATTTTTCTTATCCTTTGGTGGTACTTGTATATTGCTTTCTTTCTTGTCTCCTCACCATGGTTTCTATATTACTGGATGATACTCAGGTATTTGTGCCTGGACTGTATGTCTGCTATGTGGCCTACCCCATCAGTCTTAACTATCTTCCATCATGACTACCATACACTGACTCTGTAAAACTGCTTAGAGAGGGCTGTAAAGGGTGGTAAAGCAGTATATAAGTCTAAGCTATTGCTATACAGCTACACTTCTTTAGTCTAAATGGCATCTCAGTGTCCTCACTGTAGATCCCTGACAGATGAATCATTGAGTGACTGCCTCAATCACTCTTAGCATACAGCTTAATATCATCCATGTAGAGGAGGTGGTTGCTAGTAGTTTGACTCTTGAATTTCCACCTGTATCCAAACCTTGTCATTATCTGGTTGAGATGGTTCAAGCTTCTCTCTCTCCCTCCCTCTCTCTCCCTCTCCCTCTCCCCCTCTCTCTCAGAGAGAGAGAGAGAGAGAGAGAGAGAGAGAGAGAGAGAGAGAGAGAGATTTAAATTCATCACAATTATTTAAAGGCTTTTCAATCTGTGTTATATTTCTTCATGTATCTCTTATGAATAAATAAGAGATACAGTATTATGTGTAGCTTTGATCAAATTCTTATTCATAGGATTGCTTTCCCCTTATACAATATGGGTCTTGAACTGACATTGTACTCCACTCATCACTTCTAGGAACAGAAAAGCCTTAGTCTATCAAGCTCTGTAATGACAGCAGTGGCACATACAAGGACTAAAGGTCTCACAAGTTTACATGTAGGATGTCAATTTTACTCTGTTTTTTTAATATTCATAGTTCTCTAGTGGGTTATGCAAAACATTTCAGAATCACGAAGCATACTATTGGAACTAAAAGTGCCTCCATTTTTTCACTGTGGAATTAAAAAGTTAGATTGGTTATGTAAAAGCAAAGAAAATTTCATCCAAGTCCACCCCTACCCCCCGACACACAGAGACACACAGACAAAGATGCACAGACAGAGACACACACATACCCACACAGGCACACACATAAAACAATACAAAACGTATTCAAGTCTTAACCAAATGTCAACAATGTTGACAATGATATGAGCATTCAACTGAAAGCTGATATTGTTCAATGAGTGAACACATAATATGAAGCATTGTAGAGTGATCTGAAGAATTTTTCCAAAGATTCCCTCCACAAGGAGAAGGAGAATGAGGAGAAAGAGATGATGATCATGATGATATTCTGGTGAAACAGACATCATAATAGAAGATTACAGGTGATAAAATTATCAGATCTTCTAGGGTAAGCAAATTTTATCACATCAATTCAGATTTTCATTTCATTTGAGGAAATTTCCCTTATTGCAATTGCTATTTGTCCAGTGCAGAAAGTCAACAATCCAATCCTTTTTTACTTGATTGTGGTGCATTGATTAAACAACCTATTCATTCATTTATCAAAAATCTATACAGTAGGATATCATGGAGCATTGAAAAGGTGCTTCAACTGAACAAATAAAGAACTTCCTCCATATAGTGCCTGTGGTCAATGTAGCATTTTCCTAAAAAAAGGCATTTGTAAATTCATGGAAGCACTTTTCCACTGGAGCAGGGCTGAATCAAGTGGGTTCACATCTATGCTTCAATTTAAGTGGAGGGACTTAAACTGAGTTGAAATACCACCCCAAATTAAATTGAAAAGAATACCTCAAAATAACCCTTGAGGCGGACTGACACCTGGATAGCTACAGGGAATAGAAAGAAGAATCTCAAGATGGTTGCCACAATAGTGTGATTGAAACTCTGCTAGTGTTTCCATGGGTGAGACACACATAAAAAAGGCAGAGCTTCAACTGCAAAACATAACTGCAATATTTATTGGGTTTTTTTTTCTTACCACACTCTTTGGACACCTGTGGTTCTTCTATGATACTTTGTCCCATTGCATGCTTCTATGATTTGTGTTTGTTTTGTTTTGTTTTCTGTTGAACAAGCATTCTTCTGCTACTGCATCAGTATTTTCATGGGAAGAATTTCTCATTGTTTGGACAGAAATGATTCACACCAAAGGTGAAAAGAGGAAAGGCTGGGAAGTTTTGCTTAGTGCTACAAGAACTAAACAACAACAAAGAGTTAAAAATTACGGGAGTGGGGGGAGTTAAATTTTTGCTGTTGTTGCTTTTGTCAGGGAAGCAAAAAAACAGGAAAAAACACTTCTCTGCTGTCTGTCTCTCCCCCTGAAACCTCACAGAGTACATATGCTGCTTTGAGTTCTCCAAAAATAAAGGCAGGATAAAATAATAAATATTGTTTAAAAAATCTGCTCCCTCCATTCCTGTATTAGGGTTTGTTTGTTTTTTTTGAAGGAGCCATCATACTGCTTTATACTTTCTGTTTCCTTAGGATGGAATATGGGTCTAAAGAGTCTGCATTTTGATGGGAATGCTCAAAGGATATGAGATAGGACCTCCCCAGGATTTGTCAGACAAGTTGTCACATTCAAGATAAAAGTCTACACCTCAGAGGGACATGTTTCTGAAAATTCATATCTCAGGGTTATGATCCTCTTCCTCATTTAATTTCTGACTGCCTGGAATAGTGAAACAGTTCCAAAAGTAGTTGTAAAATAAAATTTCTGCAATTTTCTTACCATTTCTCATTCCACTTAATGAAAGAAAATTTGCTTTAGAAATATTTCAAGGGGGAATGACATGTATGCTTTTCTTGTTTTAGTTAATTACAGTGTGGAATTCTCAAATAATACACATAACTGTTTTGTATTGTAGTCCTGAATCACTAGAGTAGGTAATCTCTCTGGATTCTCAGATTAAATCCCAAGAGAAGGTTTTATAAAGGAATTTTTCCCAGTGCCCCCCACCTCAACTACTTCTGCCCCAAAACAGGAGTGCTATTGTTGCATCCCTCTGGGAATTCTGGTCTTGTTGGGAGAATTGTTTCTTTTCTAGATAATTTTACAGACATTTCCCATCCAATTTCCATGCCCATAAAGTTGAATATATTTACATATTACAAATTATACAGAACTTTATGTTGGATTTCCAGTTCTTGGGATCATGTAATAACATTCTTTATAGCTAGGCTTCAGGCCCTTTCCAGCAAAACAGAAATCAAGATAGGAATAGCCGAGCTGGAATGTTCATTTCCAATTTATACTCATTTATAAGATATTGATTGCTCCAGGAGACCATTTGTCTTCTCTTTAATATATTTCCCAAATCCCTTTCCTATTTATCTGTGTTACTTTCTTTTTTGTCCTCTTATTTCCTCTTTCTTTTTTTAGTGTAACCTCCAATTCAAAATGCCAAGTTGAAACCAAAATAGTTCCAAATGACATTTGTTTCAGGACAAGAAACTGAAAAATATGACATTTTTAATGGCAAATAATAATTAAAACCAATGGACTTTATTTATTCCAGGTTTCTCTTTGTTATTAAATAGATGAACTGATATTGATGTGATCATACATTTGGTTACGCTAAGTTTCCTTTTGGAAGTTTGTTCCTATTAATAATTAATATTCTCTTCATATTGGCAAAATAACTCAAACATACAATTCACTATTCTACTGAGCATATATAAATAGATAGTGTAGCAAAGACTAAACTATATGAAAAATAATAAGATAGACATATTATAATATCTATATGCTGAGAGAGCTATAGGGATACCATATGGCTCTGCTGGCCACTTGAGAGAAAATAATTGTATCTGTCAGATGTGCAATGCTTTAGGATCTCTTTTCTCTGTGACATGATCCCCATGGTTGTGTATGTGGAATAATGCCAAACAAAGCCTGGGCAGATTCAATTTTGTGAGTCTGCCCACTTAATGATTCTATATTTATAAATTAGTGAAAATCATACTCCCTCTATTGATCAGAAATGAGCTAGTTGTTGTTTCATCTGGTCTGTGTAAAAATCCTCCCCCTAATTAGTTTAACTGTTTGACAAAAGTCTTTTGAAGATTCTAGACCTGTGCATGGAAAACTAATACATTGGAGATGGAGGAGAGACAGAAAAGTATCTTTTAGCCTTGCCTTCAGCATCATGATCTTTACTTAGCACTACGTTGTAGGACTCTAAAATAGCATAGTCTAAAATAGCATACACTCATGTTCTAATTTCATGGTAATTAGAACCTTTGTGCTGTTGTGGGCAATCTTTTTATGGTTGGGGACTGCCCTTTTTAAATTGTTTGATCTTCAAGAACAAGGGAACAAGTGGGATGGTGCCACCACGATGTCAGCTGAAGGCAGTAGGGCTGCAATGTGTCTGTTATTCCTTAGCTTTTTATAGGGCTGCTATATTCTTCTTAGTTTGTTTCCTTTTAAATGCAGTAAATAAGTTTGCCAAGTTCATTAATTAAGTTTAATGTTGGAACTTGAATTTCAATAGCACTGATTCTTTAACCCTCCACAACCTATTCGCCACAAGGGTTGTGGGATGTAGATAGAAAAATAGTAAAAATAGTAATTATAGTAAAAATAGTAAAATAGTAAAAATAGTAAAAATAGTAATTACCTCTATGTTCCCTTCATGGGCTCTCTCCCAATTTCCTTTCTCTAATGAACACTTTCCATAACGCAATTTATAGACTCAGAATAACCAAAGCTTACATCAGGACAGGACATAGATACTTTTTTTTGTTTCAGAAAAAGAAACTTGGCGGATTCTCCCTTTAAACTCATATTGTTTGTTTGCTTGCTTGTTTACTTACTTACTTACCTACTTACCTACCTACCTACTACCCATCTCATATTGAAACAACTCTGGATGGCTTGCCAATGCAAAGACTGTTTAAAGTAGGTGTCAGGCATGGAAGCCATCTTTTGCATTAGGCCTTCAGACCTGCCACGTTTACTACTGTGGGAAAAGTGGGAGGGGGGATTGTATGGAGCATGGGTGATATATACTCATAATAACATTCCTTTCCCAAGAGGTCAAAGACACCTTGCCCTGCACCTGGAAGGCTGGAACTGGGAGGCATCTCCAGTTGGGACGATGTTTGATTGGACCATGTGATGGACTTGTGGATGTTGAGCAGGGACTTGAACTTTTCTTTGGGCGGGAAAAACCTGGAAACTTTCAGATTCGGGTTTTCCCAGATGTGCCAATATGACATCTCTAATAAAATGTAACTTTGAGGAAATTCAAGCCTTGGAGTTTTCTTTCATTGGGGGTGTTACTTGGAGCCCTGATAGTACGGGTGTCAAACTCGTGTCATCATATGGTGGCATCACTTGATGTATCATGACTTTTTTTCCATTCGCTAAACTGGACATGGGCGTGGCCAGTGAGTGACACATCCATGCCACGGGCTGCGAGTTTGACAGCCCTGGTTTAAAGGGACAAGGAAAGGCAGGAATGTGCCTTTTGCCTTTCCCTTTAAACTCGCTGCTTTGTTAGTGCTCTGTTGGTGATACAAGGAGAAAAATATGCAGAAATATTTCCACGTAGGAATTGCTTTCCCAATAGAAGTGTTTGGAGAGCCTCTATGTCAAGGCAAGGTGATGGGGTAATTCCATGAGGTTGCTATTCCTACCAAATCCCTTCTCTTGTGAAAAAAAAAGTATTTAGCTGCTTGGCAAGAATATGTGGCATCCCAAACAGAAATGGTCACAGAAGCACAGAGCCCCATAGCAGGCTGGGTGGCATGTAGGGGTGAACTTCAGCCGGTTCTATCTGGCTCGAGCAAACTGGTAGTGGCAGCTGTGGGAGGCTCTGCCTACCAGTGCAGACATCATGACATCGCTTTTTGTGACTATTTTAAGCCTCTGCACAGTGCAGGAGGCTTTGCGCAAGCATGGTGCGTGCACATTTGTGAACCGGTAGGGAAGGTAATTTCACCCCTGGTGGGATGGTCTTGCAGTGGGCCAGCTGGAATCCCACACATCAACAGCCTTCTTTAGGCTCCTCTAGGTCAGTTGGAATGTTTATCTTAAAGAGTCCATCAGTTTGACAAAGAAAATACTTGACTGTGGAGATTGTCACTCATCCAAGTCATGCTTGTCCCCAAGGTGCTTTTTTTCCAAAAGGCAACGGGATTTTCTTGGGTTTTTTTCCTTTGAAAACATTTTGCTTCTTGTCCACGAAACTTCTTCAATTCTGAATTGAAGAAAGTTCTTGGATGAGAAGCTAAATGTCCCCCCCCAAAAAAAAAAAAAAAAAAAAAAAACCAAGAAAGTCCAGTTGCCTTTTGAAAAAAACACCTTTGGGGCAAGGAAAATACTTATTTCCATGCTGGATCACTTTGATCCAACTTTAGCCTGCTTCAGGAGCAGGATGACACCAAGGTGGTAACTCTGTTGTGAAGATATGCCCTCCATAAATTGTAAGCTATCTATCCAGTCTGGGGGCAGCAAGGGTTGTCTTTATCTCTGAGACTGCTAACCTCAGGCTGCTTACCTCCTGCCTTTGACTTCCTACTCCAGTTGTTCTCTGGTTCTCTGACTATCTGACTGTAGCTGGCTGGGAACTAGATTTTACACTTTTCCATTTATTTGTTGTAATTTCTGTTTCTGTTGAAGTTACAAAGAGCTACTTTACTGACTTTTTTCTGGATTCTCATACTCTAGGAACATACTCATACACCGCTCCCATTGGGTCCCCAAAACAGGGAGTAGAAAAATCTGTGAAAGAGAAAGGAAAGGTGAGTCATTCTGAGCAGTGGGTGAAAAATTGGGAAAATAAAGCAAAACAGCTTTAGAAATAAGCTAATTTTTTTTTATTTGATTTATATGCCGCCCTTCTCCGAAGACTCAGGGCGGCTTACAATGTGCTCAGCAATTGAGTTAGAAGTGTCTTTTTTCCCGCTTTAGTCTTTCAAGTTTGGATTGCTCCTGAAACCCATGGGGTTATCTTGGTGCTAGACAAAGAAAAATCCATGGATGAAAAAAACAACAACAAAACCTGGGACGCTTGAGGTAACAGAGCAGCAAAAATGATTTCCCTAAGGAATGAGTGATACAATTCTTGTTCGTCTTTGTGTTTGTAGGGTTTTTTGTTTGTTTGTTTTTTGGAGAGGGGGAGGCCATGTCACAGATGGCTAAACTAAGGGAAATTTATATGTGAATGAAATGTGAAAGATCACAAGACAATTTGAAAGGCAAGCTATGGAAGCAGTGGTGGCATTCTACTGGTTCAGACCGGTTCGGGCAAACCATTAGCTCCAACTTTAAGCCATGAGTGAACCAGTTCTCTCTTTCTTTCAAGTGGGCCTGTCCCCCCGGCCCTGCGTTATATTTACCTATATTTCTGCTTCCAAAGCCCAGCCGATTGGGGGCGGCAGAGTGGATTGCCGCTGCTCAGCTGTTTTCCTTGCTTTCAGTTCAGTCTTCTGCAAACTGCACAAAGCGCGTGCTCAGCGAACCAGTTGTTAAACCGGTAGGATCCCACTCGTCTATGGAAGTACAGTTAGAAAATATGGTTGCTGTCCTTAATTTCAGAAGAAAGAATTATGAAACTGCAATGCAGTAGTGGGTTGCTCCCAGTTCTGTCTGGTTCTTGCGAACCAGTAAAAGCAGTGGGAGGCTCTGCCCACTCGACCGGACAACATAAGGGAGGATCTGCGCGCACACACGCTCCTGTTGCGAACCGGTAGTAAAGGTAAGTAGAACTCACCCCTGCTGCAATGTATTTATTAGGAATAAGTAGATGCTAATATTATAAGAAGAATTTGTTCTGTGTAACTCTAAGAAACAAACCCAACTCTTGCTCCAGATTTAACTTGCAAAGCCAACCATAGGAAGAGGCACTGTTTTCACTGCAAATGATCCAGGCCATTACAAGGCAGATAAAGAAGCTTGCTTACATTCCAAACATTATGAAACTAAAATATACATCAAATTAGATGGTAGGTACCAACTGACAATATATTTAGCAGATAGAAAAAGCAAGCACAAGATCATTAAAATTATCTTATGGCCTCATTAAAGGAAAAGAGACCAGTTTAACAATGTCTTTTTTTTTTTTTTTTTTTAGATTCTGGATGTGGAATCTAATCTTTTCTCAGTAAAGTATATAATATAGAAAGATTATGTAGTAAAGTTGAAAGTATTGTTTTATATTATATGTTGTTATATGGCCCAGAATAGATAATGACTTATGAAAATGGACTATTTCATGTAAACTATCCAAGAATAATGGCCAGAGTGGTGAAGGCAGGTGGTTACACAGTTGTGCAGTTATCATCAGAGGTTTCAAATGAATTCTGCCCAAAAGTTGAGGGAATTTCTAGAAAAATTCAAAGGAAAATTGCAGAATATTCAAATGGATGTTATTTGAATTTCAGAGGAGACTACACAAAAACTCCAACAGATGCAATAAGAAACTGAAAGGGATGATGCAGAACTAGGTGCTACAAGTATTTATATTTCTAAATTTTATCTTCAAGAAACAAATTAAAATAAGACATAAAACATTTGATTTATTTTAAAAAAATGGCAAATGATTTATTTCAGCAGAAACAAAGAGAAAAATTGAGTTACTTTGTAGATTAATCCACAACTGAAACCAGAACTTTTCCTGACTAATGAGCACTGTAGATCTGTTTGGAGTGAAAGTTACCTTATTTACATATCCATATACATGATAAAATGTCCTTTCATGTTGTTCATATTTCTATCATAAATTTGAAATACTTTTATACATTCTAGACAATTTCTCTGGTGCCATGTAAGGCTTCAAAGAACATACTTTGAAAAAAAATGGAAATGAAATTTCATTTCTGCTTTTACAGTGAACAGTGAATGTTAGTAAATTTCAGCAATAGTTATAAGGATTTTTTTTCTTTGTTAAATAAAAATTATCCATACTTCAAAACTCCTACATAAAGCAAAATTGAAATAATGAATTAGGGTGAAGGGCCAAGAGAAAAAAACCTGTTTTGAGCTGCATTATTTTAATACTATCATAAAATAACTATAATGGAAATCAAATTATAATGATTGTTTTATTTCTTTTAAATTGTTTTAATTATTTCTTTTAAAAAGGTATAACAGTAGAGTGTCACCTTCAGTGGGACAAACAACAGCCTAATTCATTCATAGATTTATTTATTTCTTCCTTCTCTTTCAATGTTGGTAATGATTATAAATACATGATGTACATTTTTATGGAACTAGCCATGCTTGAAATAGTCATTTATTGCCCCTGTCAATTCCACTACTTTCTGCTCCATAAGCATCTGTTCATTTTCTGGGATTTTCTACCATGATGGCTGGGAATGGATCTTTTGATGTGGATGCTTGAATTGCATGGTCCTATTCTATAAATTTCTGGTTCCAAGCAAAGCTGTCTACAGGGAGAGTTAAAATGGCACCTTGTGCCTTTTTAACATGCAACACACACACTTATGCACAAATAATAATGGGCTTCAATTACCTGACTGCACCCATCATTTTGCTCTGAATTAAAATGGATTTATGTAACAGGTCATTTGTTGATTGTATTTATAAAGCTCTGTGCAGTGGGGTTTACTTACAAATAAATATATGCAGGACTTGTCTGCAAAATTTAAAATAAAAAATCAAGGATGGTCATAATTCTAAAATATGTTAACAGATGGGGACAGATTCTCTTGATTGACCAGATCTAACTGTTCACTTCATGTACAGGAGCAAATTTGAAATATGAAGACATACTATATCATTCAGGACCAAACTCCTACAAACAAGATAGATATTCTTTCTTCTACTGCAGGTAAATAAATATATGAGTTCATACATTGCAAGCAACCTTTAAATAGGCTTTAAATGCTAACATGTTTCATTAGATCAACACAAGGAGGAGAATAACAAAGGAGAATAACTCTTGAATAATAATGCTGATTACAGGTATCCTTCACAGCAGAAGTCAATAGATAGTTCTCTATTTATTCGTTTAAAATATGGCTACTATCTTATGGATGGTTTTAGGAGTTGATGAATTGCATTTTATGCTTTTATTCAAAGATTTGTAAGCTCTGTGGTAAATCAGGTATCTTCTGAAAAGAATTTTTATAGCTCTAGGAGACTTAGTAAAGTATGACACAACCAAATATTTTCTCATTCTTGCCCCTAAAGTCTGCAAGAACAGGCCGTGACCAGTAGATTAATACTTACCCTGAAGACTCAGTAGAAATAGCCAATCCCAGTAATTTCCTGAAAATATAATAATGATCTATCCTTTCATGGTACTGTTAAGTAGCATTTCAAACAGAGACTTACTGCTGTTCAACCTACTTGTTTGAGGAAATTGATGTACCTAATGATAGACAACTGCACATGCTAAAATTACCAAGACTACTCTTCCTTTTCTTTCCATTTAATAACCAATGGTGGCAAAATAAAAATAGAAAGAAAAGCTATTTTTATCTAGTGATTCTATCTATTCTAAGTTAAATAAAAAATTCTACCTATATACAATTTGCATATTGTATATATATCATATCCATATACTATATATAAGAGACATATATCTTATGCATATTGGTGATACTTTAACTTGAACTAGCAGATGACCTTTTTCAGTAGTTTCATACATATCTTGAACAGGACGGGGGAAAATACTGAACTTGGATGCATTTCAAAATGAAGTGCTTGACTGATCTCTACTTTCCTACAACCACTGGATACACTTGCTCAGGTAGGAAACAGAACCACAATAAACTATGCATCTAATTCCCAACTGCAGATGGTTTTGCTGAATAATGTGGTCAATAGTACTGAAAACAACTGAAAGCTCTAGGAGGATAAGGTGCTCGTACCTCCTCCATTCAAGCCTTTCTATAAGTTATCCATGAACATAGTCAATGCAGTTTCTATTCCATGGATATATCCATACTACCAAACATACAGGCAATCTGTATGGTCCAGAGCAGGGGTCTCCAACCTTGGCAACTTACTTTAAGACTTGTGGACTTCAACTCCCAAAGCTGGCTGAGGAATTCTGGAAATTGAAGACCACAAGTCTTAAAGTTGCCAAGGTTGGAGACTCTGGTCCAGAGCACTCTGCAATTGCAGCCCCACTATTTCTCAATAAATTTCCCCAGACATTGGAGATTGGATTGGACACAGCTGTCCAAATTTGTTGGATTCATTAACTGTTGGGAATGGCCCATTGCTCGCTCTCTTACTGACAGAAAGGACTCTAGCCAAAGCTCTCTATGATGGCAGTGGAGGTGATGGTGCTTTTGAACTTATACAGACACTGACTTCATCTTGAGAGCTCAGATTTTTCAGCCTGGACCACAATAGCCTCCAGAGACTTGTTGAGAATTAACCAACCTTGCCCAATCTCTTTGTGATCCTTTCCATTGACTTTTTGTGCTGCCTCCCATCTCATCCCAGGTCATCTATTTCAGCATCTCCAAATTTGAATACTCATCTTCCAACAACTCAGGCTGCTTTGAGCTTTCTAATAGGCCTGAAATGTTAATACTAGTCTATGGTGGACCCAGCATTGAAGTCATAAAGTAAGTTTTTGACTTCATGTTCCTCCACCATCTCCATCGTCTCCAGAAAAGCTGCTTATAGCCATTTGCAACTCTTAAATTCTTTAGTTGTAAAGTGTCTAGCTGTTTGGGCAGCTTCAAGAATTACAATTCCAGCCAGCCAGCACTTAAATAATAATGCAGGAACCTGTAGCAACAATTCTCTCACACACAAATCCACCTGACACCATTCCAGTGATAAACTGTTGATATGCTTGATAGGCTGTTGTTTCTAATATGAATGGTTTCATTTTGAATGCAAGTAGTAAGCTGCAGTTGTAGGAAAAGCTACAGCACATGAAGCCAAAATATTTCATAAATTTAATGCAAGGCATGCTGAGCCCTTTATGTCTATTGTTATGCAACAGTATAAAGGGGAAAATTAATCTTTTCTATCTGGGCTAAAATCCAGGATTTTTTCTGCTCTGCACTTCACTGATAGGAAAATGCAACCACTAACACAAATGATAAGTACAAATATTTAAGATACTAGCTGAGTAGGTAACATTATTAGATGTTACATCTAATAACATTATTAGATGTTATAAGATGAAACATTATTTGATCACTTTGTTTTGAAAAGGCAATCTCGCCATTTGTGTCTATAATTAAATTTCTTTCAATGTAAATTGATTATGTTATTATTGTGTGCATGTGGGCTCCAAATTATAAATTTTCATATCTTCCTTAATAGCAATAGCACTTAGACTTAAATACCACTGCACAGTGCCTTATATCCCTCTCTAGGCAGTTTACAGAGTCAGCATATTGCCCCCAACAACCTGGGGCCTCATTTTGCTGACCTTGGAAGGATGGAAAGCTGAGTCAACCTTGAGCCTGGTGAAATTCAATTAACAGCAGCAATAACAAAGGTGGGACATTTTAGCTCATGACAGACATTCAGCTTGGATGAAAATATAACACATGAAAAAAAAAGTTGGACCAAATCTCCTGGCATGTTTATCACAAACATTGATAAAGAAAAATTGAAGTGTACCGAGATGCATGTATAGAAGTTACTAAGCAACCAGTCATTTCAGTTGCAGAGGGCAGGAGAGGGCAATCTCTTTATGCAGCCTCTGGAAACCTTTCAGATCATAACACTGGAACTCAGTAAAAGACTACAGATGTTTGGTGGCATAGGTTTCAGCTTTTGCATAGAGAAAAACATGTGTTAGGTGTTGGAATAAACAGTTTAATGTGTTCCTCAAGCATGGGATCTAATCTAAGCAAGGACTAGAGGAACAATTCTTTGTATCTTTTGATAGAAAGGTTTATTACTGGAAATACTTCCTAGCTAGCCTCATACATTGGATCAGAGTCCAAGGGAATGGAAAGACAAAGAAGCATTCTGTGAGTTGGATTCTCACAGATAAAGAGTAGACACAATGAATGATAAAGAGGGAGGCAGATAAATTTATTGTGGTCACCAAGCCACATAGGATGAAAGAATTCATAATTCCAACACCCCTACATATTTACTAATTCTCCAATGCTATCATATCTTGAAGGAGTCTAAGATGTTCTCTTCCCAAAAGTCTGTGATATAGACACCTATCAGCACTTTTTCTGATATGCAATATCTAAACTCATTCAGTCCATGTTCTTAAGAATATCACACATACTAATAAGGCTACTGTCATCTGTGACTTGATCATGATGAGAGGGCTAACATGACATGTATTATTGAGACCTGGGCCTGGAAGAAGGTGAGATTTGTGTTTCAAAATGTGTCCTGACAGGTTTTGTGTGTGGCATCAGTTGAGAAACTCAACCAGGTATGGGGAAGTGAGAATTATCATTCAGGACTCCTTTACAGCTTTCAGGGACACTGCTCCACAAGTCACAATATATAAGATCCTGTTCATTAAGTTGGCTATGGGATATCAGTTCAGACTTTTGATACTGTACTCCTGCTGTATGGGACCTCTCTGCCTTACCCTAACCACTGCGCTCTATTGTGCTGGCTCTCTTCCTTCGTCTGTGGCAAGTTCCAGTCACTGGTTGATTGGGAAGGTCCTGGCCTTGGCCCCTATAATGTAGAGTTCACCAGGGTTTAGTACTCTCTCTTAACATTTTAAAAAAGCTGATAGTGAGGTCTAACTCAGGAGGAGAGTCTTGCATACTATTGTACCTTAACTTTAGAACATCATTCCCCCTGAAATTAGCTTTGCGCTTACCTTGCTGGCCTTTCAGAAATCCCCATCTGGCCTGGGGATTTTATAATGGTGAGTGTGTAGTCTGCAAAGTAGATATATTGTTCATGAATTGATTGGACTTCCCACTGATTATTTTTATGGTTTCAATACTTTTGTCTTTTTAAAAAAATGCTTTTCTCTATTTTTAATCTTGTAAGCTGTCACGATCCATATAAGTGATATTGGCAGCTATATAAATTAAACAAATAAAATTATAAATAATAATTGTTCTGGATATAGCACTCTTAGTTTGCACAATTGAATATATCCCTGGTTACCTTGAAACAAAATTTGGTTCTGGATCATTTATACTAAAGTCCATTATTTGTTTATATGCCACAACATTTTGGTAGCCTTGTGCTGCTTATATGTAGTTTAGGAAAATTTTACATAAAATAAAAGACAAATTTAAAGACAGAAAAGAAACTAGAATTGAAATATAATTTCCAACTTTCTCTTCAACATGTAATTATAATCCTATAATTCCCCCCTCCTTAGATGTTCTATAAATCCCTTCAGACTCTCACTTGCTCTACATCTTTTTGTAAAGATCTGAGGCTATACTTATTTCATACTGTAAGAATGCCTGCCAGATATGATTTTTGAAATCTTAACCTTAGAATAGAATAGAATAACAGAGTTGGAAGGGACCTTGGAGGTCTTCTAGTCCAACCCCCTTCCCAGGCAGGAAACCCTACACCACTTCAGACAAATGGTTATCCAACATCTTCCTAAAAATTTCCAGTGTTGCAGCATTCATAACTTCTGCAGGCAAGTTGTTCCACTTATTAATTGTTCTAACTGTCAGGAAATTTCTCAGTTCTAAATTGCTTGTCTCCTTGATTAGTTTCCATCCATTGCTGCTTGTTCTACCCTCAGGTGCTTTGAAGAATAGTTTGATTCCCTCTTCTTTGTGGCAACCCCTGAGATATTGGAACACTGCTATCATGTCTCCCCTAGTCCTTCTCTTCATTAAACTAGACATACCCAGTTCCTGCAACCGATCTTCATATGTTTTAGCCTCCAGTCCCCTAATCATCTTTGTTGCTTTGCCATACCATAGATACCCATGCTGCCTAAATCTTAGATTCGTCTTCCAAACTCCAATAGTCTTCAATTTTTTAGCAACACTAACTCTTTCATACAAGTTAAATATAGTACTTTTAAAAAAAAACTGTTAAGATATGGAATGAAGTTTATATATAGATATAGAGATGATATAGAGAGATAGAGAGATAGAGAAATGTAGAGAAATTTCTATGTCTCTACATAGAAATGAGATAGAAACAGAAATAAAGACAGAGACAGAGACAGAGACAGAGACAGAGATAGATAGATGGAGTGAGAGAGAGAAATAGAAAGGGAGATAGAGATCGAGATAGAGATGATAGAGGTAGAGATGTAGATGTAAATAGATGGGATACAGTACCCTTGTTACTGCTGGGGAGTAATTCTGTAATTAAGTTATTTATTTTTGTTTCAGACAATACCTGTTTTGACACTTATGGCATCATTAAACAATGGCAGAAGAATTTACATAAATTTATATGGTAGGGGAAACACACGAGTTAGATATACTGTAAGAAATTACAAGATGCAAAGGACAGAGGAAAATTGGGTCTACCAGTTTTTAATTTGTCTCTGCTAGCCAGTGTTGTTTTTTTAAGATGGGCAGTCATACAAATATTTTGAATGAATTAATGGTAATGGACAAGCTAGTTTATGCTTAGCTTGAATCAGGTTGCCTGTTGTGGCCTAGGTTTACTGAGTCATTACAAGACACAATTAGTCCCACATAAACCTATTTTATCGTAACAGCTGAGAATTATGTTCATTCCCAGCTGAGTCCCAATTAGATGCAAAACAAGTCCTTTGGAAGAAGTCCTTCAGGATAATCACCAACCTTTATCTTCTTTAACAAAATGGCCCAAGTGCCTTTGTTTCTCTTTTAAGCTTATGAGAGGGGCCAATCATCTCCTGGCCTTACTCCCAAGTCGTCCCTTTTGCTTTAGCTGCTCTTCCCTTCTGGCAGCTCTGTGCATGTGTGCACTAGGAACAGGCTCCTACTGTTCCTCTGCCTCTCTGCTGTCCAACTCTGGGGGCTCTGGAATCCGTGCACCACTCCCAGATGGCCCTGGCCCCATCTCTGCCTCTGACACAGAGCCCTCATCTGGGCCTTCCCCAGACTCCAGGACTGGCCCATGTTCCTCCCCAGCCTCCTCACTGTCTGACACCGCTGCCAGCTCTGCAGGCTGCTGGTGTACCACAACATTGCCTTAGAAATAAAGTTAAAGTATCTTGTTCAGTCTGAGGGGAAAAAATGTTTTTGTGATTCTTCAAAGGACAAGAGAAAGTTGAAGACATGCTTATGGATGAATTTTAAATTTACTTATTGGATTTTAGATAGCTTTATTTTAGATAGATTTTAGATAGATTTATAGATAGCTCAAATATGCACAACAATGTTTTATCTATGTCGTCTATCCAGTGATATGCTATTTTCCATGTTTCAGTTTAATTCCAAAGAAAGACATGAGGGAATTCTTCTCAAGGTCTCAGAGGCAATTTTGGAATCCAACAGTTTCATCAAAATGACAAAATGAGTGTTGCTATGCCTACCCCTTATGTTTAGGTATATGTGATCCCACAAAGCACATACAATAGAGCTGACATCGCATCACAACAGCATGATGATCATGTTATTATCAGTCCTTGCTCTTCCCTACAGATATCTCTTCACAGAGCATTATTATAAATAACACTACTATTCTCATTATGAAATTATTGGGAATATTTTTCTGTCAGATAAATTTGAAGGAACTATCTACACAACTCCTCTGCCAATAGCTTTGATCATGAATTCCAAAGGCCATTTCTGCCTACCTCCCTTACAAATACAGTAGTCTATGCTCCATAATCTCTAAAGGGGTGTTGTTTTGATGTGGTTTATATCATCCCCAGATTGCATTCCACAATTCATTTCATCTCCTTACACAATGAATGTCCTATAAGTCACGGTTAGCAGTTGTTCATTCTATAAATTTTCTTCTTTCTCTGCACCATGCTGCTGAGATATCGACATTAATTTCTTTAGGGGTGGACAGTTCAGCTGCAATGGATCATTTCTCTACCACCTTCTCCTGTCTTTGCATCCCATTTCCACAGCTTGATAATCATAGGCTATTTGTTAACCTCTACTGGAGGGTGGAATATGAAGAGTTTTTTTAAAAATAAATAAATAAAGTGAACTGGAGTTGGTTTAATTTTATTATTTAAATCTTTATTGAAATTGTTCAAGAGGGCAGGGTTTCCTTCCGTATGATAAGTTAGCCTTTAGAACACATAATAGGTTTAGAGCCAAAGAGGAGGGGGGCTGGGGGAAATAACCTAAAACTAGGCTTCCTTCCCCCCCCCTTCTTTTGTAATTTTGCAGAATATCTGCTTTTATACCTTTCATATTTATCATTATAGCAATTTCATACTGCTTTTCAGGCACACACACACACATACACACCATTGGTGGGTTGCTACTGGTTCTTTCCAGATCAGGTGAACTGGTCGTGGCGGCGGCGGGAGGTTCTGCCCGCCACCTGGATGCTTCTGTGCATGTGCAGAAGCATTGTGTGTGCGGGCCCATGAGCGAACTGGTAGTGATGGGTTTTGAAACCCACTACACACACACACACACACACACACACACACACACACACACACACACAATCTCAGGGAGGTCTTCAAAGAAATGCTCCTTGCACAAATGACTTAAACCCAAAAAATAAAACATAAAAAGAAAGATGGACACGGAATAAAGAGAGGGAAAAAAACACACTTAACTATAACTCCAAGTTCTTTTTCCATCTTGATCTTCCAAGCAAGCAAGGAAGGAGTCAATCAGAACCCTGTTATTGAGCTAAATTTGAATGCATAAAAAGTAATCTGGGAGATAATGGCAGTGCACAAACAAGTAGTATATCTCTTTAGAAATACTACTACTACTACTACTACTACTACTACTACTACTACTACTACCAAGAAATTCAACGAAAGAAAACCTAGAACTTTATTGCCTTTATTTATTGAAATAATTGGATATCTATTGATACCAATAGAAGTGAACATTTGTAGCTCAGGGATGAACTGTTTGGGGACGTTGGTGCTCTATGAGCTTGGTTGTTTTCTTGCATATGTTTCATTATCAAACTAGATAATATCATCAGTGCTAGTGGAGAGTGGAGTTTGCTCTCATTTTATATAATAATGGCTTGTCCTGTCAATATTGGTGGGAGTGGTCATGATGGTTCCTTGATTTGGCTATTATTTACTGTTAGTTTATTTATCTGAGTACCCAAGCTAACAGTAATACCATGATATTGATGGCTGTAAGGTGCATTCATAGTCTCTATCAACCTCTGGTTGAAAGTCCTGCTGGGCATCAGAAAGTGAAACAAATATAGCAAAGGCTCCTTTTATACCCAGAAAAGCAGAAAGAAAGAAGAGCAGATTTTGCATCTAGTGTTGAACTAGCATAACATCTGTCCTATATTGCCTGATATAGCCTTTATTTCAGCATTTAGAGGAAATTAAATGTATGGCATTTTCATGATTTGGGGAGTGGGAAGTAACAGGCAACAAAAGGGGAGCAGTATTATTATCTGGCAACCAGTTATTTTCTCGCAAAAATTTCCAAGGACATAGCTTCATGATATTGGTTGTAATGGAGAAAGTATAGTGATTTTGGCTTCATCATTCTTGGACATTAGGATCCTCTCATTTCTGAAACGCAAATTATACTCTGAAAACCTTTGCTAAATGTTATGCTAAACGAAGCAGTTACTTTGAGTAAACAAAGATGCAATAAGGTTGCAATTAACTTATCACAGAACAGTTGTATTATTCTATTCTTCAGTTTCTTGTTTTTGCTGAATCTGGGGAATGCCCCCTTTTTCTTTTTTCTTTTCTATCGTGTAGTCACATCTTATACTTTTCTATGCAATAATACCTCAACCAATATTCTCTAGAAGGTATATATTTGGATCAACTTAGTAGAACAATTAAAGAGATTTATATTTGAAACACTTTTCAATCCAGTTGAAATCAAAGGGATATATGTTCTTCATGATTAATGTAAGTATCACTTTCAATAGCTGAGCTGATGTTAAATAGCCCAATCTATGAATGGTAAAGTTTGTTTTCTTCCCATGAAAAGTTCCCGGTTAGCCAAAAGGCAATCTATGTAATATTAATATTAAAACAGTGGTGAGGGAATTACAAGAACATTATTCTACTATATGGGGTGCTGTGTTGTATTAGTACAAAGTGAACTAAAAGAACTTTCTTTGCAAATTTTCTGCATTAAGTATACGTACAGCTTTTAATGGTTTATTGAATTTTTAATTTCTTTTTTTCTTAGCAATAGTAATGGTAATTGTGGCATCACTGATTTCTGGAGAGCAAAAAATTACAAAGACAGAGTAGCCAGTAAAACATTAACAAGACTAATGAATCCTGATTTCAGAGATGGTTGGTCTGGAACTATAGAAACCTCTAAAATGTCTCATTGTGTTATGATTCTAGCATACCAACACATGGAATAGTCATGCCATTGATGAAATGAAATTCTACAGCAGACAGCTCAACAGAAATACAGCAATCATCCTCCAGTCATAATAAGAACATTTTTATGGCATTAAGGAAACATCACACCATGTTTTTGATTATACTATAACCCTTTGAAAAATGCATTGATACAAAGATACACACACAGTCTGTGTAATGGGTGTGACTTCAAAAGGTAACTATGGGGGTACCAATGTAACACCTACTTGCATATCTTTAAAACGGTTGCATCTTTTCTTAGGATCTTGCAAGTTCCATTCTTTGTTTGGATTAAAATGCAAAGCACTGCTGTAACAGAATGTATGAATGACCTTGGGAAACAAGGAGAAGAGATCTGTCTAAGAAACAACCAGACAAGAAAGACAGGATCCCCAGTGGCTTACTGGACAGAGAATAGAATTTAGGAAGCCCTAATTGACCAGAAAGTCAAAAGTATTGCTGAGAAGTTTGAATCTTCAGACTTGCAAGATTCTGTTACTGAGGCTTAAAACAAAATAGAATAGAATTAGTTCATTTAGTTGTGTCTCCTATCTGGTTTACTTGGGAAGGTTGACAACTCCAAAGTCCTAATATCTAAGAAAACCATGTAACCGCTCTATTATCCATCTACCCCCCCCCAAAAAAAATCACAATTCTAAGCCTGATACAGCAAATGTCTTTTGCAGAGTCCCATATAAGCATTGCCTCTTTTCCAACTGTATAGTCCTGCTTGTTCCCTCTGTATTGAAGGAGTAAAATGGGCTTGTTCATTTCTTTCCTGTGTGGCATTTCAGAAAGAAATCAGAGGTCTTCTTTTAACTCTTACTCCAACCCTAATTATCTACTTTTTTATCTTTGAAATATATCCGTATTTTGGATGATTGGAACACCCAGAAAAATTCATTACATGGGAAGTTGGACTGGGAGCAAGTACTCCATCAGATATTTCACAGGGAGACAGGGTAGTTCATAACATACTATAAGTGTCTATGACATGTCTGGCCTAATTGGTAACCAACAAAACAATAGAATTTCCTCCCTCCTCCTGCAGCAGTAAATCTGATATAGAACATCTAAGAAAGTAATGTGTGTGTGTGTGTGTGTGTGTGTGTGTGTGTGTGTGTGTGTGTGTATTCCACTAATACAAAGAGAAAAATACTGAGTATTACCACTACAATTGAAAGCTCACTTTGGCCTCCAAATGAGAAGAGAGAATTCATTGGAAAAGACCCTGAAGTTGAGAAAAATTGAAGGCAAAAGGAGTAGGGGAAGGAAGAGGGTGAGATGGTTAAACAGTGTCATTAACACAGTGGGCATGAGTTTGGGTAGATTCAGGGAGACAGAATACTAGGAAAAAAATTAAACCATATGGGTTAATATTCCAATCACCAGCAGAAGGATGCTAAGCCAACCTTTATAAGCATTTCTAAGGTATCCAGTATACATAAAGAAAAAATATTTTGTCTGGCATACTATGGTCCATGAGATCAGGAAGAGTCAGATATGACTTAGTGATTGAACAACAAGCCACTAAAATTGAAACCAGACTAAATTCTACAAGGGTCTATAGAGAACTGAAAAACAAAGGAAGGAAAAATGAAAATTTAATTTTACTTCTCTGAAATTTTCAGGAGATGGAAATGAGTTAGGCACCTGCATTTTCCAACATTTTCATCACAAAAAAGTTAGCAATCTGTGCTACAAGCTCCACCTCTTTCATACTTGCATGCTGTCATTATTAGCTATTTATATAAATTTTGAAATAACAAGTTTGATGTCTTGTCATGGAGACTTGAATAAAGCAAAGTGTTATTTTTTTGTGATCTTGTGATTAGGTTAATACAAATTTTTTTTTTCTTTATGTGTACTGGATACCTTAGAAATGTTTAATAAAAGTTGGTTGTAACATCCTTTTGGTGATGATTTGAATATTAACATTTATTTATTTATTTATTTATTATCAGATTTATATACCGCTCTTCTCCCAAAGGACTCAGGGCGGTGCACAGCCAAACTAAAAACATAAATACAAACATTAAAATACAGTTAAAAAGATATATGGTTTAGTTTTTTCCTATTATTCTTATTCTCATATTTGAAATCAATTGGATTCTTAATATTACTCTGGATCAATTGCTATATGTCAAAGAAGCATGTAATTTTCTTGGGTATATTCTCAGCATTTGGAATCTCTCAAAACTTCAAGAATTTTGGATACAGGAGCATGAGGGTTGTGTAAAAAGATATTATAAATTATAATTTATATATGTGCTGTTCATTAAAATTCCTGTATATTTCCATAAAATACAACAAATGTTGAGTGATATGGTAGAGTCTGAAATTTTGGAGTTATTGTGTTTATAACATAATTTCCAGACTCTTTTTCTCTTTTTATGAATCACTATGATTATCAATTTTGAGGTTGCATCCATCCTTTAATATTGCTGTATGCATTTATAATTTGTTGTTGCTGTTATTTTAGCATAATGCTTTTTTAATATAAAACATCCCTGATTTCTGCAGTGTTGCCTGATCACTTACGCTTTCTAGGAAATATTACCCTCACAATATGGAGTCATTTTTTCCACTGATAATACAAATTATAGCTGAATTTTCTTGGTTCTTAGTATTCATTTTCCTCCCAGTTTTATTTGGTGCAGAATTCCCAAATTCCCACCCATCAACCTTCACAGCATAAATCTTTTATATTCCTAATGTATACTGGGAAGGTTTTGAAAATGTCATGTCAGTTGTTTCATCCAATCATTACGTACAAACTTGCTCAGTGTGTTTAAATAATTGATTAATTAATATAAGCCATATTATATTGCAACTGTTAGAAGAAGGAAAAATGATGGGCATGTTAGTTCTATTTACTTACTTTCATTCACTAAATGAAGGCTCTTAAATAAAAAGTCATGTATTAGGTATTTTAGCCAAGGAATCTGAAATATGGCTGACAGATGACAAGATAAAAAATTATACTTCATGTTTCTTGACTATGCAAGGAATATTAGATCATAAGGTTTTTCTTAATGTACTCTTTAATGCTTCATTGCCATCAACAATGCCACAATACTTAAGTGAAGATGTTGCTATCATAATTTCTTCAAAATATAAAATTTGTGACTTTTTAACTGAATAACACTCTGTGACAACAAATGGTATGCCACAGAATTTTTTAAAAATATCATAGCTATTTTACATCCATTGTGGAAATTCTACAATATTTTACAAAGTATAACTTTTTTTTAATTTAGAGAAAACAAATCTGTCAAAATTTGATACTAATGTCATATTAAACTTGTTTATTGTGAAAACTACTTCCAAAGTCAGTGCATGTGGTAGCACATTTTTATATCAAGTGTATTCAATTATTTATTTATTTATTTATTATTTATTTATTATTTATCTATTTATCAATCAATCACATTTCTGCACTGCCCAACTCACCTAAGTGATATTCCTTTTGATCTTTTCCATTCTCTGTGAGAACAAGAAAAAGGTCAGGAGGTATTAAAATATGAATCCATCTTTAGGTCATGCTTTCCAGAAACAAGAAATTTTACATATCTCATTTGTTCCTGATGTGTGGTTTATGTTTACATCCATCTTTCCATCCTTGCACCTATCCATAAATTTATCTATTCATTCATCCATCTTTTTTTACCCATTCTAATAAATTTTTGATTGAAACTGCTTCATTTTACAGTCTACAAATTTATACTAGATTATATACACATAGGGGAAAGGATAGTTTCCCAAGTGAGGATGGTGAGAGATGACTAGACAGAGAATATAGAAAGACTCAGCAGGTTCATTTCATATTCTCATCATGTTGTCATCCTGACATCTCCAGATGTTCTGGGCAGTTAAGGAGAAAGTGAAAAGAGAAAAAGAAAGATACATTAGTTTCTGAAAGAAACAGGGATTGTTTGAGCGAGGTGGTGGAAAGGATGAAAAGTATTCCTAAATGTATCAATCTGGAGCATTTGGGAAAGGGATTTCTGAGGCTGGAAAAATCACATTGAGTTTGAATTTTGATCTCCTTATACTGAAATGCACCCCAAGTGAATGTATATACACCCTTGCTGTTATATTTATTTCTATATTTATCTTTATATTCTATGTTTGTTTATATTTATATATTTATAAGTGATCACGCGCAAAGCGCATGCACGAAGAGAACTGGTAGTAAAGCCGGTTGGAACCCACCACTGCCACGGAGATGTCTTCAGATAGCACTGGCTCTTTGGCTTTGAAATGGAGATGAGCACCGCCCCCTAGAGTCAGGAATGACTAGCACATATTGCAAGGGAAACCTTTATCTTTTATGCCAGTTTCCATAGAAAGTCAATGAAGAAGCTGCCAGGGAAACTTGCAGGTGGCTGCTGCCTGCCAAAAGGACTGCCTCTCACAACTGAGATCTAGCTGAAAGAGCTGCCTGCCAAGGGAACTGCATTCCTTCAGTGATGTGAAGAAATGTTGCTCAGATCCTGATAATTTGACCTCCATTTCTGCACCCCATGGAAAGAGTTTCTTTCTGCTCATGAAAAAGAGCTGACATCCTTCTGGTGAGGTGTAGAAACTGAGTTCAGATCACCAGATATATGTGAACTATACACAAAAAAAGGGTTGTAAAAACTGTGGTCTTTAATAAAAAGTGCATTGGTGTATTTATGTATTGGGGATGGGGGAGGAAAGTCACTTGTGAAGTTCAGCTGCTCTTGTAATCCATCATTTCCTCTTGCAGTCATAAATCAATACAATTCTACTCCCTTTAGAATAAACTTAAAAAGCCTTATCCTCTTTATTACAACTCAGTTCAAGAAAAGAGGCAGAATTATATGAAGAGATATAACTCATGGAATTATCAATCTTCATTTTCTTCATTTTTCCTCTTCCTTCAGTTCAATATTTCACTTGTGAAAGTTTTGGCTTCAACATTCCACATTTTTGCCCAGCAAGATGGTATGTGTGTGTGTGTTTGTGCAAACATTCTAAGAAAGGATATTACAAGAATACTATTAAGCACATTTACTAATAAGGAATTGGTACTGCAATCAGTGGAGTTTGCTTATCAATTTGAAAGTTTCAAATATAACCTTCATCCCTACTATATGTGAATTATAGTAACTTATCTGTTAAAATGACACCATATTAAGTACTTCATTAATGCAGAATTGGAAATGGAAAATTAAAAATGAAAAACAAATCCTCTAATTATTAGGTTCAAGAGGTAAATAATTTTTTTTCTTTTTTCTTAACTATTGATTATAAGGGTTTTTGAGGATATAGTGGCTTGGAAAAGTGTAAAAGGTCTTCTTTCCATCTTGAGTTTTAGTTCAGAAAAGATCCAATTTCTCCCATTTAATCTCATATGTTATACCAGTGCATAAACAGATTTTAATTAAATCAACAACATAACATAACAGAGAATAATATTCAACCAGTTTGTCTTTTGATTCAGCACACATCGGATTTCCATTAGTAATTAAATTAAGGGGGAGAAAGAAAGGATTTATAGATAATAAGACATAGATAATAATAAGACATAGATAATAATAAAGATCTATATAATGATATAGATAATAATAAAGGTTCTCTTTATCTAGAACAGTGATGATGAACCTATGGCAATGTGTGCCCAAAGTGGCACATGAAGCCATATCGCTTGGCACCTGCGGCCTTGCCTGTTTGTCCTCCAGATTTCTGGCATGCATGCAATAATCAACTGTCCTTTGTGCACGCAGCAGTGCCGAAAACCAGTGTGCGCATGCGCACCAGCCAACTGATCATCGGGCACGGATGCGCACTAGAACCCAGAAGTTCAGCTTTTCCGGAGTGCGGCCCCCACTGCACGCACAATGTTTCCGTTCACTGATCTAGAATGTTCAAACTATTACTAACATTCTTAAAGTATATACAGATAATTCTTTTCTAGCTAAATGGTTAGGCCAGTAATGAAAGTATTGCTGAGAAAATGTTTGAGCCCAAAATTTATGTTGCTAAGTGAAACATTTGTTAAGTGAGTTTGCCCCATTTTACGACTTTTCTTGCCACAGTTGTTAAGTGAATCATTGCAGTTGTTAAGTTAGTTACCTGGTTGTTAAGTGAATCTGGATTCCCCATTGACTTTGCTTGTCAGAAGATTGCAAAAGGGATCACATGACCCCGGGACACTACAACGGTCATAAATATGAACCACTTGCCAAGCATCTAAATTTTGATCATGTGACCACGGGGATGTTGCAATGGTTGTAAGTGTGAAAAATGAACTATTATAAATTGAGGACTACCTGTACCGACAAAGCAATATTTTAATACTATACCCTGTTTCACTTTTCTTTTTTTTTCTTGCAATGTTTTTCTTGTTTTTCCTCATACAGAAGCTATTATTGATATTTCCTACTGTGCCTAAGGCAGTATTCTTTCATGAATATGTTACTGAACAATTTCGAGCTATCCAGTAACTATAAAGATTTGTTAGATTATGTAGTTGAACATCTATTAAAAGCTAATTATTCGTCTAGGATTATCCTCTCAGTGAAATTGGATTCATTATTTCACTTTAATAGGAATGAACAAATAAAGTAAATCAAGATTTTTTTTAAATAAAGAAAATGCATATATATATATATATATATATATATATATATATATATATATATAGTTAGAACTATAATCCAGCAAGGGACAGTAGGACAGAGCAAAACCCAAGAAGAAGAACAGAATATGGGAACTGCCATCCTGCCCTATATAAAAGGGACCACCGATAAAATTAGTAAGATATTACGGAAACAAAAAATAAAAACAGTGTTCCGTACAGATAGAAAAATATTGATGATGGTGAGAAACCCTAAGGATAAAATTGAGTTGGAAAACCAGGGGATATACGAAGTGCCATGTGCCTCCTGTCAGTCATCTTATATTGGACAGACAAAGAGACGAATAAGTGTGCATTTAGAAGAACAAAAAATGCAGTGAGGAAAGAAGAGCAAACTTCTTCTTTGGTACAACACGTGAAGGCCACGGGACACAATATTGATTTTAATAAAACCAGAACAGTGGCGAAAGAGGAACATCTCAGCAAAAGAATAATCAGGGAGGCCATCGAAATTGAAAAGAAGCCGCAGAATATGAACAGACGAGACGACGCCTCTAGGTTATGAAGTATTTGGGGACCTGCACTGAGAGAAACTCGAGTGTTAACATCAGAAGAGAGGCAGAGATTCCAACAAGCAACCAGTGGTGTTGTAAGGCCTGCCAGAATTCTTCCTTCTTTGCAGAGGGTGGCTAGCAATAGGGAGAGAGAAAAGATCGAGCCAGAAGATAGGCTGAGATCTCAACTAACAATCAAGGGTGCTGTGATGCCTACCACAATCCTTTCTCCTCTACAGCAGACAGATAATAATAGAGAATCTGAGAAAGCTGGGCCTGTAACATGAAGCCAAGCAGCTAGGATGAGGAAGCAGGAAGAAAAACTGCTGTCCTCCAATCGGAACACAG
This sequence comes from Pantherophis guttatus, assembly GCF_059756535.1. Taxonomy (NCBI): domain Eukaryota; kingdom Metazoa; phylum Chordata; class Lepidosauria; order Squamata; family Colubridae; genus Pantherophis; species Pantherophis guttatus. Next base: position 48,793,542 of record NC_142063.1, read on the forward strand.
AGTTGCAGGCTAGCCAGCATACATCATCAGCAGCAAATATAGATAAGTGACAGCTCCGGCCCCGCAACAGAGAACCCATAGCTTCTACATGAAACAGAGCCTGAAGATGACAGGGTGTGAGCCTGTCGAAACGTTGCTTTAAGAAAAACTTTTAAAGTCACTGGTAGGATTTTAGCTGAAGTTTTAAAGGACTTTGCAGAGTGCTCTGTAAGGATTTTTAGAAGATTTTAAACTGGGATTTTAACCAGGATTTTAAATATTTTAACCAACTTATTTATAATGACGCGGGAAAACACCTGAGATTTTAATTTTTTGCATATATATATATATATATATGTATGTATGTATGTATGTATGTATGTATGTATATAATTTATATTTTTGCTGGTAAAGAAATAAAGGGAGACTAGTATAGATCTATTTCAAGATATTTAGCTCTCATCAGCTAGCCATACCCTTACTTGAATTCGAACTTGGGCTTCCTGCATGTTAGGCACTTGAATTAACCTCTGAGCCACAAGTTCTCCTCCGTTATCAGCTTGAGCCAGGGGAAATATTAAGTGTTTTTCTATCGAGACACCTGGTCTACCCCTAGCTGTGCAGAATTCCCCCTCCCACATGTTGGGGTAGATCAGGGGCCTCAATAGAAAAACACAATACACATACATACACACACACACAAACATATGTACATACATACATACATACATACATACATACATATATACATACATACATGTTTTACACATTATTTTTTATTAACGGAAACATTATTTTACTGAACTCATTTAGTTAATAAGAGAAAATGGTCACCCATAATTTGGATGGTCTTTTTCACTTTACAAAACTTTTGATATTTGAAAAAAGATGCAGACATTTTTTATATGTTTAGTCAGCTTAATTGTAAAAGATTAATGGTTCTGGGGGTAATAGATGATCATCCATACTCTGATAATATGTAGGTATGTGTGTCTATGTTGCATTTGTGCATTCTCATCAACCTCTAAAGATAAGATAAAATTTGCTAAAACTGCTATAGTTTATATAAAAAGTCAGATATAAATTAACATTCCCCCCTACATGAAACTGCAAAGAAAGTAATATCAGAGAAGAAAGGTTAAATATCTCAATTATTAGTTCTATGCATCTGCTATGAAGTAATGTGGGAGATCATGTGGCATTGCCCTGTATCTAAATATAACTGAACATTTGTTCCATGCCAGTACAATGTCGACTGGCAGCCCCCAGGGGGAGAGCCTTCTCTGTGGGGGCACCTACTATCTGGAACGAGCTCCCCCGGAGATACGGAGGATCCCGGATCTGCATACCTTCCGTCGCATGCTCAAGACTTTCTTATTTCATCAAGCTGGTCTGACCTAAGTCTTTCCCCTTTTAAAATGGAAATTTTAAATTTGTTTTTAAATTATTGGGGTTTTAAATTTGTTCAGCCAAATTAATTTGTTTTATTTTATTTTAAATTTTGTATTTATATGTTTTATTCCATGGCTGTTCACCGCCCTGAGTCCTTTGGGAGTAGGGCAGTATATAAATTCAATAAAAACAAAAACAAAACAAACAAAACAATTAAATCTGCTTATATTTTTATTTACAATGTATATAATCCATCCCAAGGAACAGAAACTTTTAAATGCTCTTTCAGAGTTGTAGAGATAAAGACAGCTAGTCAACCAGCCACATATAGTTATAGGGTGACTTTGGGTCAGTTGTGCTGTTGTGGGGAAAATTGGAGGAGGAAGCTGTGTTGGATGTGTTCACCACCTTGAGTTATTTGTAAAAATAATAAAGGCAGGATAAAAATAGATAGATAGATAGATAGATAGATAGATAGATAGATAGATAGATAGATAGATAGAATGAAAGAAGGTACCCTGTTTTTGTCTACATTTCCAACAATTTGGGGTTAAATTTGGATATATTTTTCTTTCATTCATGGTGGTTATGCCCAGAATAAAAAAAAAAAAATTGGAAAAAAATACAAACTTGGTTACATGAATTAACTGGCTTTCAAATAGAATACACACCGGAATTGTTTCTTCTTGGGATAACAAAAGGAAAATATGATAAAAAAAAAAACAACGTACATCATTCTACATATAATAATGGCAGCAAGGATAGCCTTTGCACAGTGTTGTTTAATTATAGAGTCTGAAGACTTAATAATTAAAAAAGTTTTCAACTGTGCTGAAATGGACAAATTGACACTTGAACTAAAAGGATTGATGGATTTGGAATACTACGTAATATGGGAGAAGTAGTACAAATGGATTGAAAATAGAAAAGGAAAAAAGAATTAGATAAACTAGGATTGGATTTAGTTAGAATGTATAGAGTATAAGCAAATTATAGTAATATGTCATGAAAATGGTCATATTATGTAATAATATTTTTTCTTTTTGTATTTTAATTATTGAAAATTAATAAAATATTTAAAAAAGAGATAGATAGATAGATAGATAGATAGATAGATAGATAGATAGATAGATAATGATAGGTAGGTAGACAGGTAGGCAGGCAGGCAGGCAGGCAGAGAGATAGAAAGATAGATTTACAGATAGACAGACAGACAAGATATATGCCAACTGACAGAAGAAAAATAGATGAAAGCTGGGATTGGTTGCATCTCCTTATTGATGAAGTTTCTGATGGCAAATCTTGAATTTGCCTGTTGCAGCATATAGTATGAAAGGAATTCTCTTCAATGTTCTACCCAGATAAAAATATTGCAAATCGCCTGTTTCCAAAAAAATGATTTATGCTAAATTTGTTTTCATGGGATGTGTGTTTTGAAATCTACCACCTACACCAAACCAAAGATTAGCAGAGAGATGAAAATTCATCAATATGTAGTTGAGGATATCAGACATGCAATGTTGATCATTCATAAATAATCCTTGAAGGTCCATCTCCAAATTACTTTTTTAAAAAAATTATAATCATCTTTAGCCGACAAACTACATATTAGCTCCAATCATCCAGTGTGTTTAAAGGTCCCTGGAATCTTCCAAATAAGTAGAATCCTAGAGTGTATAATGGAAGCATGTTCTTAAATAGAACTTGAGTTATAAACACATGCATAGAAAACATAGTCATTCTCCTGTTAAAGAGATAAGCATTCCTGAGTCTGCATAATAACTCCAGCAAGCATTGTTAGTTTGGCCTTCTCAGAGAGGCCGAATATTGGGGCAATGATCTAATTATTCCAATGCTACTGATTGCTCTTCAGATGTCCTGCCTCAGTAATTAGAGCATGCTGACAATCAGCAGGAGCCAAAAATGGCTCTACACAAATTCCATTCTTGTCTTTGGTTTTAACTTTGGTATCATTTGATTTTTCTACATACTTTTTACATCATAGCTCCATGGGCTAGCCTTTTAATAATAGCAAGCTGATAAAAGCTCTGAGAACTGTCAATAGCTACATCTGTGTAAGGCAGACCAGTGGAACGATTTAGTCCCATGCTGAAAAATTACCATGCATTTTTTTTCTACTGATCATTATTAATTTGATAAAAGAAATTGTCTTTGAAGTTTTATTTCAAGGTAATAAAGATTTTTTTATAAAATTCCCACGGCTCAAATGTGATATTATTGCACTTATTAAATTATAAGATTACTAAGAGATATGAGTTCTGCCTTTCCATGGGCTTCAGCATTGCTGATTTCCTTGCTTCAATTCACTTCCAAGAAAAGAGCTAGATTTCCGAATGGAACTTGTCTCATCTGATTTCTTCAGATTTGAGAAGAAGCTAGAAAGGCTCCCAAGAGGTGGGTGTACAGCAACACTGGCAGAATCATCTACTTTTTCTAATGATAAAGTAGGTCTTAAACCATCAGCAAGAGAAATTGAAAATACATTTTCAACTACTTTGAAAATTGTAGATAAACAGAGGTCCCCTACATTTAAGTAGGTGTCCTTCTTGCATCTTTATTAAAAATATTTTCAAATTAGAAGCAAGAAAGAGTTCAAATTGTAGACAAGATACTACATGGTCAAACAAACACGAAGTGGGGGCCTAGGACTTGAGAAGGTAGGGTAAGGACTTGAGGAGGTAAGGTAAGGATTGAAGTGACAAGGAAAATGGAAAGTTGTCACTAACAGATCTGTGAAGTGAACAGCTAGCTCCCTTTACATGGAACTGTATAACCCTGCTTTGTTTCTTGGGCAGGATGGAGTTCTTTCTGGCCAATAATCTTATTAAATATTTTTGTCAAGTCCTCCTCTTTTTGCAGTGGGCTCTTACATAGGGAGAAGGTCTTAGCTCTGCCTTTTCATCTTCTGCAATCACTGATAGCTATTCTAGTTATTAGACAATACTGCTTTTGATGCTAGGACTTTTTCAGCTATATCCACTCAGCCCGATGACCCTCCTGAAACTCCCCTTCATCATCTGAATCTGAGCTGGCTATGACAGTTGGAACTAATATTAATTAATTAATTTCTGTACTTTTAAGGAATATTAGGTTACCTCAATGGGTGATTTTTCAAGTTTCAATTAAATCTCTCCTTTAAACAACACTTGCAAATAAAAATGGGAACTTTCTTCAGATCAATGACTTGGATCACTCTGAAGAGCTTCAGAGATCCAATGGTCTTTCTATTGCTTGTTAGAAAACTACAACTTTACAATTTTATTTCTCAAGAAGGGGAATGCTGGGAATTGGGTGAAGTGGGATTGAGTGGTGTAGTGAGGGTCATCACCTCATTAAAATGTCTGTTACTTAGAGCTCATTTGGGATGGCAACATTACTCTGGGTTTCATTCACTTTTTTAGCTCTCAGCTTCTTCAGTGTGGCTGGCCACAAAGCCTAACTTTATTCTGTCTCATACTCAAGGAAATTATTTCTTCTCTGCCAGACCTATCAATCAAACCACTTATCTCTTAGCTTTCTGAATAAGGGCTCAAGGCTGACCTTTTGAATTCTACACAGCTGGGGCAGATCATATACTTATGACCATGAATGGATAGGTATCAGACACTGTTACAAAGTGTTAATGTTCTGACAATGGAGGTGTGGCAGCAAGGCTACAAATGCCACTATATATACAGTACCAGGCTCTATACCAGTATCTTTTTTTGTGGCTTCCCTGTCTCTGGGGCATTTTATCTCATTGTGCCATCTTGTTCTCTGCTGTCTGAACTAATTAACTATGTAATTGACTGTAGGGTATTACAGATAATCCATGACCCTGGCACAACTACATTTTGACTGAAATTATGAGGTAATTTCAAAAAAGGATCAATTTAGCAACTAAGACTTCCTGGCATCCCCAACCTTCCTGGCACCCCAGAAGCATAAACCAGTAAAGCACATGATTCCACAAGAGACTTTAGTTTTCATGTTTTTTTACTCTTGCCCAGAGATATCAAACTTTGCTAATGTGTCAGTTCAAGCTGGCGCTATTCACAGGAGAAGACACACTTGCCAATCTGCTATACCATCATGGCAACCCAAAAATTGAGTGACCAGATAGAGCAAAATATAAATCTGTGGTGCCCTCCCAAAAGTAAAAACATATTGTAAAGTTTGTATTTTAAATGAGAAAAAATATTTTCTATATTGATTCAGCCAACTTCTGTATAAGCTCTTTGTTAGCTATTGGAAGCTATTGTACTATCCTTTCTACATCTCTGTTATGCCTTCCATAAAACTGGTACAAAGGAATATTTGAAAAATATATTGCAGAATAATCCTTAAGAGTATCCAAAAGATCCTCAGATAGCTTAAAATTCTCCACAGGGTCTAACGTCCTAGCTATTTTCACCTCATTATGCCAAAAACTAAAACACTACAGCTCATGTATGAATCTTCTTTCAGATTAAGCCTTCAATCCTGAAACATCTCAAATCAAACTGGATTGTCATCAAATCTCAAATTACTAACTCAGAATAAATCATGTGTTCTTTGAATCCATTTTAACTGAACCAGGAATACTTCACATAGGTCTACTGAGTATTATATAACTCCTGTAGACTAAAATAACACAATAGGAAATATTTCTGTTTCTTTAATTAAGGTTTGGCCAAAAGCAGTTGTCAGATTCCATTCTCTCCACATTTAAGAGGATTTTACAGTGAAAAAAAAAGTTTTTCCTCAAAGATTTAAGAAGCAGCTGGTTTCAGGTGGCAGCTGCAGATAAAATCATCTGAGAAAAAAATGTACGGTACTGTTATAATCCGCTAGGGGCAATCATTAAAGGTGAAATAAGGGATAGGCAACCAATTGCACTTCAAATATGAGGAACTATTTCCTAATTATATTTCTGTATTTTTTAAAATATTAGCATTACAACCTCCACAATTGGCCACAATCTAGCTAGAAAAAACAATTTTGTCTTCTTTGAATTGCAACTTCCTAAAATATATTGTATTCATTCAATTTTTTAAAAAATATTTTTATTAAACAGTTTTTAAAAAACAAACAAAAACAGATATTTACATCTTCTTCTTTTCAACATCTTTGCATCAGTAATCCATATTTATACATTTTCTTTCTTATCTTAATATATCTTTTATACATATATTTCTAGTATATCATATATATGCCATTATAATATATTCTCTTAATCTAAACATTTTATTTACATTTAACATAAACAGGTACCTAGTTTCCTTTCCACAATTTATATCTTCCCATTTGTTTCCATATTTCTCCACCTAATTTAACCATTGTTTAGTTTTTTTTGTCCCCCCTCCTTCCCCCCCCTTCTCCTCCAACCATTTATACCATTTCTCCCACACTAAGTAGTATTCTGTTTCATCATTTTCTTGTATCTGCTCAATTTCCGCACACTCCATAATTTTTCTAATCACCTTATCTTCTGATGGTATGTCATTGTCTTCTGATGGTATGTCATTGTTTTTCCAGTTTTGGGCAAAAACTATTCGTGCTGCTGTAATTACGTGAATAATTAAGTATCTTATTTCTTTTTCATATGACCCGGTAATTATTCCCAATAATTCATTCAATTTTTATGTCATATAATTTCAGATTAGAACTCGGAGACATGATAGATTGATATATTAACCCAGAAGTTCTTAAACAGTGTGTGTTTGGAATCCTTGATAGATCATAAGCAGTTTAGAGAGGGCATACTTTTAAAAACTTACTGTTGTGTTTCTGTGGGGAAAGTAGAAATGCTTTTAAAATTTGCTTTGGGCTTTGCTCTTTGTTTTTACCTGCTTAAATCCCAGTGGATAGTTGCAGAGTCACACAATTTAAGAACCTCTGGGATACATAGTCTAAAATATAAGCATTAAAAGTAAGTGATGTATTTATTTCTTGCTTAACCCCCAACCCCAATTAAATGATTTGTTTTATTCATGGAGAGAAGACGATAACATAAGTTCATTGATCATTCTAGAGAGGTCATGGCATGTCAAATTTTGAAAACACTTACATTAGCTTCTTTCCCTGAGGCCTACAGATGGGCTTGGACTAAAGTAGAGTTTAGTCCTCTCAATTTTTAAAGCAACTGTTTCTAGCCATGATGAAACTGCCAATCATTCTGGCATAACACATAGTTTTTGAAGCACAGCCTGCTCAAAGGACCATGAGATTAAAATAACAGATTAGGCTCTAGGGTCAATTGTCATGCTGGCAGATCTTGCATAATACCTGCCTGCCCGAATCATGCATCTAGGCCATATATACATAAATAGAATTAAGGTGCTTATGAATCAATATTCTTCTTTTAAAAAATCTTTCTTACAGTCCATAAGATAAACATAAAAACAGATTCTGCAATGACAGTATGGTTTTGTTTAATGATATATAACAAAAATGCATAGGAAGGTCTTTGATTACTATAATTCATTACAGAAAATCTTCATGCTCTTCTGCTCTATATTCATGTAGAAAGTACTGACAATGAAGGTCTCTGTGTTTCCAGTCTTGTCTGAAATATACATTTGGAAATTGTCTTGGAAGACGTTCTGAATGTCAGCTTCTGTAACAAGAACAAAAAACTTGTACAGGAGAAAAGGAACATATCTTTTGTACAGAGCTGAGCTAACATTTCTTAGGTGATATTTTTGGGAGAAAATTTTTGACATTTTCTTTTTTATACTCAAAGGAAAAAAAGGTCACTGTTAAATTTTATGTCTCAACTACTTTGAGTGCATATATGTATGGGAATGGGGGTAAGAGTTGAATTGAGATTGCCATTTTTGTCCCATTTTCACCTGAAAATATTATAGGATATTGTTACTGTATGTGCTAAGACATAATGATGGGTAGTGTTAGCACAAAAGATATAAGCAAATAAGGAAGGAAGGAAGGAAGTTGATTTTGCTACTAATTGTGAAACATCTCTGAAAAACTGTGGGTGGAATTTATTTTATTTGACAAACATAATGAAATGTTCTCGTCAATTTTATGAACTAACAAGGCAACGATTCCAAGAAGTCATTTGGAATTCTTCATCTCACATAGTGCCTACCTAACTCTGGTAGAAGGGTATTGTAGTTGGATAAAGATTTTTTAAAACTTGGATATTCACTGTTAAAAACAATCCCAAAGCAGATTAGCCAAATAACATTCAGTTCACACTTCTGTAATATCTATTTCAAAATAGATATTCTCTTTATTATACAATTTGTCAAATCAGAATTATCTGGTGATTTATATAAGATGGGGTGGCTGAGTGTTTCTGCTGACTGCTAACAGAAGTCAATGTGTTATTTATGCATATAGATATCATGATACATTTCATGTAAATAAAACTATTACACAACCATTAAGGTTGGAATAATTATTTTGAAGCAAAGCTAGAAAGCCATGAATTTATTTTGCTGACCTTCTGTCTTTTTGCCTTTAAGTTTTACATGGTTCTATTCATCGATAGTTCAGCAGGAAAAAAATGCTCATATATTTGTACGGTAAATATTTTGTATACTTTTATTTATTTATTTATTTTTATTTTATTCAATTTATATCCTGCCCTTCTCCTAGTGGACTCAGGGCGGTGCACAGCCAGAACTAAAACACATACCAATACAAAATTTAAAATTTTTAAAAGAATTATATAACTGTGGTCCAAAATTTAAAACATTCAAATTAAAACCCATTTGACAATTTAAAAGGCTAAAAAAGGCTAAAAAAGGGGGGGGGGTTCATGCCAGCCCTGCTTGATGGAAAAGAAAGGTTTTTAGGGCACGGCGAAAAACCCGGAGATCCAATATCCTTCGTATCTCTGGGGGCAAATCGTTCCAGAGGGCAGGAGCTGCCACAGAGAAGGCCCTCCCCTGGGGGTCGCCAGCCAACATTGCCTGGCTGACGGCACCCTGAGGAGTCCCTCTCTGTGGGAGCGTACTGGTCGGTGGGAGGCTATCAGCGGCAGAAGGCAGTCCAGCAAATACCCAGGTCCTATGCCATGGAGCGCTTTAAAGGTGGTGACCAACACCTTGAAGTGCACCCGGAAGACCACTGGAAGCCAATGCAGCTCACGCAGGAGAGGTGTCACATGGGAGCGCCCCCTCGCTCCCATAATCCCCCGCGCAGCCACATTCTGTTTGAGCCTCCGAGTGCTCCTCAAGGGGAGCCCCATGTAGAGAGCATTGCAGTAGTCCAGGCGGGAAGTGACGAGCGCCTGAGTGACTGTGCGTAAGGAGTCCTGATCCAGAAAGGGACGCAACTGGAGAATCAGGCGAACCTGATAAAAAGCCCCCCTGGCCACGGCCATCATATGCTCTTCTAAAGACAGCCATGCATTCAGGAGCACACCCAAGTTGCGAGCCCTATCCATGGGGGCCAATAACTCACCCCCAATAGCCAGCGATGGCACCAGCTGGCTATATTGGGACGCCGGAAGCCACAGCCACTCAGTCTTGGAAGGATTGAGTCGAAGCCTGTTACTCCCCATCCAGGTCCGCACGGCCTCCAGGCACCGGGACATCACTTCAAGGGCATTGTTGGGATGGCCTGGGGTGGAGATGTACAGCTGAGTATCATCAGCGTACTGATGGAACTCCATCCCAAAGCCACAGATGATCTAACCCAGCGGCTTCACATAAATGTTGAACAGAAGGGGCGAGAGGACCGACCCCTGCGGCACCCCACAAACAAGGCACCTCGGGGTCGACCTCTGCCGCCCTGCCAACACCGACTGCGACCGGTCGGAGAGATAGGAGGAGAACCACCGCAGAATGGTGCCCCCCACTCCCAACCCCTCAACCGGCGCAGCAGGGTACCATGGTCGATGGTATCAAAAGCCGCTGAGAGATCTAACAGGACCAGGATAGAGGAGCAACCCCTATCCTGAGCCCTCCAGAGATCATCCACCAACGTGACCAATGCCGTTTCCGTGCTGTGCCCAGGCCTGAAGCTGGACTGGAGCGGATCCAGATAGACAGCTTCATCTAGGTACACAGGAAGCTGTCGCACCACCACACTCTCAACAACCTTCGCCAAGAAGGGAAGGTTGGAGACCGGACGGTAGTTAGCCAAAACAGCCAGATCCAGAGCAGGCTTCTTGAGGAGGGGCCTCATCACCGCCTCTTTCAAGGTGGATGGCAAGACACCCTCACTCAAGGAAGTGTTGATAATCCCCTGGAGCCAGCCTCGCATAACCACCCGGGAGGCCAGCACCAACCAGGAGGTACACGGGTCCAATAAACATGTGGTCGCATTCAGCCATCCCAGTATCCTGTCCCCGTCCTCGGGAGCAACAGGGTTGAACTCCTCCCAAATGGCAGTCCCAAGACCGGCACCCATCATCCCGTCTGTACCTACCCAGTCAGAGACCAAGGCTTCCCGAATCTGAGTGATTTTATTGTGCAGATACTGAACAAAATCCTCAGTACGACCCTGCAAGGGATCCTCCCGCGCTCCCAGATGGAGGAGGGAGTGGGTCACCCTAAACAGGGTGGCCGGGAGGTTATCTGCCAATGTGATAAGAGCGGAAAAATAGTTACATTTTGCCGCTTTTATCGCCACTAGGTAGGTCTTAATATGATACCTTACCAGTGTTCGGTCGGATTCGGAGCGACTAGATCTCCAACTGCTCTCTAGGCATCTTTTCCAGCGCTTCATCTCCCTCAGCTCCTCGGAGAACCAAGGAGCCAGGTAGACTCGGCGATGGGTCAGAGGCCGCACAGGCACGACTTGGTCCAAAGCATCAGCGGCCGTCCTATCCCAGGCGGCCACCAGCTCCTCAGCCGAGCCGTGAGTCAGAGCCTCAGGAAGTGGCCCAAGCTCCATCTGGAACCTATCAGGATCCATCAGGTGCCTGGGGCGGAACCATCTGGTGTGTTCTGCCTCCCTGCAGTGGGGTGTGGTGGTTAGAAAGTCAAGCCTAAGAAGGGAATGATCCGACCATGACAAGGGCTCAATCACTAATTCCCCTATCTCGATGTTTATGTTTTCTGAACATAAACATTTTCTGCAAGCAATTTTGGGGTGATAGCGGGGACTGTTATTACAGACATGAAGTGACTGAAAACCAAATCCTGTTGGGAAAGCAACTAAGTATGTTTAGCCAACAAAAGGGAAGACTGATGGGACATAATATATAATGGAATTATCTAAAGCATTATTATATATAAGGAAGCCTGAAGGTGGATATGGTGTGGTGTGTGGAGTGCATGATCATATAATAGGACACTTTACTCAAGTAGGATTCTGGAAAACAGGAGTAGGGGATCTGGTGCCCCCCATTAGCTAGTAAGAGAAGCTGGGGAGGATGACATTGTTGAATAAAAGGAAAGAAGTAGTTAGGGTCTCAATTGTGCTGAGAATGAGAGCTGAAGCACCATGGGACATGCCATTGTCCCTGGGTTGGTTGTAGATGATTGGATGCATCTGTTTGGATTGATGGATCTCCAATTAGGAAAGCTGAATGGCTTATGTGCATGGTGGAGATTGTAATATTGAATATTGTAATATTCAGCTGGTGACAGGAAGGGGATGTTTTGACAGGCATCAGAGGGTGATACCCTTTGGGTTTAGTACCAATGGCTTTTTCTAGCCCTCTATAATCAGGCCCAGGACTAGTCAGCCAACCAACAGGGCCCAGGTTTTTGGCTATAGCTACTTAATGCCACATCATTCAGTAATAAGACTCCTTTCATTTATGATCTTATTATTGAGGAGAGAGCCTACCGATATTGCCGGGAAATTGATAATATTGGCAATATCTGTCTTACCAAAACTTGGCTCAGTCTGGAAAAGGCAGTTTTCTTCTCTGAGATATGCTCAGACAGATTTAGTGTTTGGCACTTGTCAAGAGCCTAGGAGAGGGGAGGAGGGGTAGCAACAGTCATTCAGGAATATCTGGTAGCATTCAGGGGTGCTACTGCATAAGCTGCTAGTTATAAGACTCTGTTTCTGAAATTGGACTCATGGAAGCAGTTACATATGGAGACTTACAAGATTAAAACCAATAAAACTATACCAACACATACACAAATATATAAACATACATACATATACACCAGAGGTGGGATAACACTTGTGTTGTGTGTGTGTTTGTGTGTGTGTGTATGCACACACATACACACATTTACATGAAGAAAGCTTGTTCAGTTCCCACTCTAGTTTTATCACATATATTAGCTTTGAAATTCCATATTAAAATACTGTTAAGTTTGTCTTTTCCTTTTTGAGATGCACAAAAAAATATGTTTTAACAATATCAATTCCTGTTATTGCTTTTTCTAAATATTATGTTGCATTCTGCTTGTGTGCAGAGTAATCTCCTTCTTCTCTTCTGGTTGTGATGGTGTGGGAGTGACACCTGTTCTGTAGGCAATGAAACATATGGATCCCACCCACAGACCAATCTGTGAAATCAAAAATATCTGTCAACTGGCTATTAGTCATGGAGATTAGATGGAACATTCACCTCAGAATCCCTCTGCGTCTAATTGAATTGGTGATGCATTTAAGAAAAAGCTGCAAAGCCCCACACTGGCATGATTTGCAACATTGAATAAAGTCCAAAGACAATTGTCATGCTCTGGACAAAAACAACAACAACAAAAAAAACCTGAATAAAACCTCATTTGCTCATGAAAGGCGTTTTCCAGGATAGATAGATAGATAGATAGATAGATAGATAGATAGATAGACAGACAGACAGACAGACAGACAGACAGACAGACAGACAGACAGACAGACAGATGGGTGCATGATAGGTAGATAGATGAATGGCAGGTAGATAGGATAGATAAAGATAGTTAGATATGATAGGTAGTTAGATATGAATATTGTCTGTAGAAAGCATATTTTTGGTTGCAGTAGAAGGCAGTAGTAAAAACTTCACATTATATAAATGAACAATAATTTATTTTAGGAAGACTGAACTTTCTAGACAAATCACAAAGGGAGTTCCATATAAAGTACATTACAATAGTTAAATCTAGAGGCTGTTAGCATATTCACCAGAGTTTCAAGGTCATGTCTTCCAGAAAATGAAGCAATTGGCAAATCAGCCAAAGTTTTTTAAAAAAAATGTTCCTAGAGAATATATTGGTTTTATGAATCTATCACACCATTTCCACTTTCTCCTAGCTTGCTCTACTATACGATATTCAGTGGGGGAAAGCTGGGCCCCCAGGACATCTGCCTACATAATTGAGGCTGCCTTTTATACATACACACACACACACACACACAAACACACACACACACACACACACACACACACATATATATATATATTCAAATCTGTTTATTTGAGTCAATCCATCAAAGCAGAGGAGAAAGTTCAGGTTCTTTGAGAGGCTTTAATCATTCCTCAAGGACTGAGAGCCAACAAGGCTACCAGAAAACATAAATCATGGTAACATGAATGTGGGATGCTGTAAATGAGTGTAAATGTGGCTGTTACGTGGTAGGAGAGGGAACCATCAAAATTTTGAATCCAATTCTTAAGTACTTTGGGGGCGGGCATTTTAACTTTGATAGGTCATTAAGCGATCAGTCATAAGTTGATGACTATCTTTAAATATTTAAAAATGTACACATATAAATTCTAGAATTCTTCCCATAGAACAATTGGGTATAATGAAGGGGACAAAATCCATCTGAGCAAGTCATCATCATCATTTTAGCCATTGTCTATCCACTGCAGGATGAAGACCTCTTCCTCATGTTTCCAACCTATATGGTCCTGCACTTTTTTTCTTTTCTTTTTTGCCAATTGGGCCCACAATTGGCAAAAAAAATGTGAAAAATTTGCTGACTGAGCAAATATAAAATACAAAGACCATGTCAGGAAGCAAATGCAGAATGTCATTCAAGGCTGAAAATCCCTACTTGTTTTACTAGGCAGCTTCTTCCTTCACTATCTCGCCCCTGATTTCATCTTCTGGCACTCTCTTTCCATCGTTTTAACTATTAAAAGAAAGCTTGGTTCTATAGACAATGATGGGCTCATCAAGATTCAATAATTCTGGTTCTGTACAAGATTATAATGCTTGGATTCAAACTGGTTTATTTGATATCTTACTAATTTATAGTACTATCCAAAATCTATATTAACATTTCTTCAAGAGCAATGTTTTGGATCCAGAGTCCAGACCTAGAATAGGCTACTTTTAATCTAAGACAGGTTTAGAGTTATCAATACTTTTTATTTATTTAAATGGATAACAGCATGCATTATAAAATTCTAATTTATGTGGTCTACCATCATGCCATGATTCCTGTTTCTTGGCAAATGTGTACTGACTCTTCCAGTTTAAACACAACAGCTATTTCTTGATAGCTTTTACAGCCAACTGATACCATCTGGCAAAGTCATGCCTTACCACGATAACTTAGTCTCCATGTTCAGTAAGGAATATTTTTGTATGTGTGGAGAAATACTAAAATTGGCATTAAATCTGAAATATTTTGAAGTGCCTCTATGTTTCTCTGCTCTGCAGTAAAGACTTCCTGTGAAACCCAAATCAAAGTTGTCAGAGAAGGTTTTATTTGTTTGCTTACTTTATTTTCTTATATAAAAGCACATGGGTCTGTCTTAATTAGTAGTGTTCCTCAAGGTTCTACTACACTAGCAGACGGCAGTGATCTATCACAGCTGTCAAATTTTAGACGGCATTGCTAAATGGATTTCAGATGTTTACCCCATTCCGATGCTTAGCTTTAGATTTTCACTCTGTTTTATGGACTCCTACGAATACAACAAATTAATCTAGGCTATACCAGGAAAGTGGGGGAGGGAAGAAACAAGTCAAATGCAGATAAGTTTTTCAAAAATCTCCTCAGCAGATACAGAGATTAAAGTTAAATTTAAAAGTAATCCATTTTTGTCAAAAACCATATCTTCGCATAAACACAGACGGTTTCAATAGCTCAACATGCAGGGTTTTTAATGCAACTGCATTTCTTTTGTGGGCTACCAGAGTTTAAAAGAAAAGTTCCTCTGCTGTAGTGCTGTTTTCCTTGGCTGTACATGGCCTGACGAGTTAATAAGAGTTTCTGTGGCTTGGGCAGCTACACCATCATTTGGAAATACTAAATTTGGTGTTCATTCTGGTTTTCCAGTTTTTAAATTTAACTCTGTTTTTCTTAACAATAAGTCACTGCAGACACGTTTCTCCAGAACTCCCACACTGTCATAAAAGACATCATATTTAACATCTAGCTGATCGAGCCAAATGCAGCCAATGACAGTGTTGCAGCTGTTCATGAATTATTGGATTTCCTTTTGATTTAACTGCTTATGATACAAGACCGAAAGAACTCATGAAAGATGAATGGATGATGAGAGCTTCTGAATGTGGGACATACCTTTTTAAAGTAGTGTTAGCAGAGAATCTTAGGGAAATAGGGGCATGGAGAAGGAAATAAGTGAAATAAACTAAATTAAAAGAATTATAAATTAAGATACTCTAAATATTATAAACTAAATATAAACAGATTATCTAAATATAATCTAAGATGCATAAATTTTAGCATCAAAAAGAAATAGATGAAAAAACATAATAAATGATGACAGAGTTTTTAAAAACGATAAAGGATATAACTGGAGGAATGTTAAAGCATGGATGGTGTTTGATAGAAGTAAAATATGCATAAGAATAAACAGAATGTTTATAAAATTCCTCAGGATTAAGCAGGGAATAAGTCACAAATGGTTAATGTCATCTTGGTTGTCTATGGAGATTCTCAGTCATCCAGGTCATTTTTCAAGAGGTTACTGGACTTGGTTTGATTTTCCTTGAAGATATTTTGCTTTTCATCCAAGAAGCTTCTTCAGTTCTGACAGATAATCAGTTCAAACTGAACTGAAAAAGCTTCTTGGATGAGAAGTGAAACATCTTCAAGGAAAAACAAAGGAAGTCCAGCTGCCTCTTGAAAAAGCACTTTTGGGACTGTCATCTTGGTTGTTTAATAAATTAAGAAAGGCTTTTGGTGACATTAGGGAATGTTAACTGGGTATGTGAATGTATATATTTTTATATCAAATGAGGCATGTTTCAGGCTGAAAATCTGAATGTGTTACAGCAAATGTCAAGTTGATTATATAATAGAATGAGGAATTATGACTTGAAAACTAATGCTTACTAAGACAGTTGTATTTGACAGAGAAAATGGAGTGAGCATTTAAGCATTTACAGTAAATGAACTTGTGTATATTGTGGTATTAAAAATGGGGAAAGAATTTTCAAGATGTTCAAATGATCATGCAAAGTGCTGGTAAAATAGCAATGGTTAAAATATGGCCTGTTGCAAGAAATGGATGATTATCAAAATATGTAAAAATATCTGTGTAATATGAGCATATTTCTATTCATGTCTGAAAACAAACTATGGTGTGTTAGGAGTAGCAGAAAAGTAGGCTGTGTGTGAGAATGAGCTATTTAAGTTCATGTGCAGCTAAACAAGAAGATATAGAAGCAAGAGTGAATGAATACTGAATCAATATGAAGCAAACACAAAAGTGAATGAAACAAATGTATTGAGGTACTGTGGTCATAAAGAGGGTACCAAATCACAAACAGATGAGGAAGTGGTTTGAAAGGAAGGGGAAGCCAAAGACAGTTATGGTTGCACAGATGTGATAGATCCTGAAATGACAGGAGAATAAAAGGCATTGTGTGAACTGTTAGATGGACATGACAGAAGTACAAATGATTTGTCAGATCAGAAAGGTATGGGAAATTATGGCTTTTGTGTGAACTTTTGATTGAACTTTTTTTTTCTTTTTCTTTTCCTTTTTCATGCTTATAATTTCTTTGGTTAAGTACTTCATTTTTTGTTTCTAAATTCTGCACTATATTCTTTACAAGGAAATACCCTAATTATGTATGTACACATAATAATAAATTTCTCAGATTTTTCTTGCAGGTTTTTTCCCCCTCTTATCTTATTTTCAGTGTGCTTAAAAATTTCTTTCAAATTTTTGTTGGTAATGCTTTGGTCTCATTCTTCAAGTAGAAGAGATTATATGTAACTCAGTGTTCATCTGTGAAGATCTTGGTAGAACTTTAGGAACATTAGGAAAAATAGAACAATAAAATATTGTTATGGATATTGGGGTTTTTTGTGTTTATATAAAATATTGATTTCAAAACTCAGTTTCTTTAAAGATGTGGATTTTTTCTCAGTGCCTTTTTAAAAATAATTAAAAAAAAACTATACACAGAGAGCACCATTATATATGTGTGTGTGTTTGTGTATATGTATGTATATATTGTACACACACACACACACACGTCTGTCTGTCTATCTTATCTATCTATCTATCTATCTATCTATCTATCTATCTATCTATCATCTCTATCTATCTATCTATCTCTGTCTGTTTGTCTGTCTGTCTGTCTGTCTGTCTGTCTGTCTGTCTGTCTATTTTTCTTAGCATGTGTAGCATGTTTGTAAATCTAGTCCAGATGTCCTTAACTGGCACTTATCAAAGCATTCTTTTAAGTCATTTTCTATTAGTACTGTTCAAGTAGATCAAGAATTTGTACTGTTATGCTAACATTATTAGCAATGATGGTAGTTTCACTAAAACAGTTCACTGTACATCCATCAGGACTCTGAGACACTATGTTCGCATATATAGGCAAGGAACTGCCAGGTCTACCCCACAGGCAGGAAGTCCTACTTAGTCCTATAGACAGACAATAGGGCAGGACAGATCAGGATAGATATTGTGTATATGTACACACAGAGACAGATACAATATATATTGCAGTTGTGCTTACTGTGTTTTTTACAGTCTTTCTCTTGCTCAGGTTTATTGGACCTCAAAGAAAAACAAAACTTCTTTCCACTCCAAAACTAAGAGGAATCCTTTTTGTATTTTGTTACATTAAAAGAAATAATGTTCTTTGCAGAAGTGGATTTCTGGCAAAGCTTCCAAGATTCCTTCTTATGTGTTATGTTGGAACTCCAAAAAATGTCCATGTATTTATTTAAATAGAATCAATTTGTGCAAAATTATGACAACTCAGTTATTGAAGGAGGCAACCTGTAACTAATACATCACACCTGTTCTGAAAGTACTTAATTGGATGTTCAGGATGCTTATAATGATACATAAAAAGGCTATAAATGGCTTACAATTGTGGGTGGGTGAGTGGGAATGGAAAGGTGGGTGGTCCCAAACAAACATGGTAACTTTATTTCTTTTTGTCCCTCTCTGCCAACTTGTCCTTTATTACATATTACTTAGAAAAAAGTACAGAGGACCTGCCCAAAAACTAAAAAAACCGAGATCTTCAGGCAGTCTCCGTATAAGGACACTACCTGTATACTCTCCACTTAATCTGTCATTGATTGCAAGCCTTGTAAGCTTTTGATTCCAGTTTTAGTTTGGTTTTTAAGTAAATAATATTGGTGCACTCTGATCTCATATGTATGATATAAATCAACAGAAACAAAATAACAAAATGGTCATCAAACGTTTTCAGAGTAATCTCATGTAATTGAACCCATAATGATGGAATGTCATCATCGTCTTTTTCATTATTTAATGTGACCAGGTGCAATTATTTTTAATGTGACTAGGTGCAATTATCTCATGAAAAGAGTTTATTTCATGAAGTAGAGATTACAAAAAAGGAAAGAAACTAAACAAGACTGCTAATAATGTGCAAAAAAACTGGCAATTTTAACTAAACTGAAAATGGTAAATATCTGGTATTTCCTGTATACATAAGCAAGCTAAATTCAATTTAATGCCAACAATTCATATAGGGTGATACTTCTATTACATCTGAGGCAGCGGTGAAATCCACTTACCTTTGTTACCGGTTCGGGAACAGGAGCATGCAGGAGTGCTCACATGCTATGTGTGCATACACCTCTTCTGCGCATGCGCAGATGGTAAAAACACGGGACATAATGACATCCTATCGATGTACTCCAAGCAAAATAAAGTATACATTATATTGTTTAACATGTACACACAGATATGCACACATACTTGCCCATCCAATGAACTCAGCTTTTTGTGTGGAAATTGTCATGCACACTCAGTGATTGTCAGCATGAAGTACACAAGTCATGTGTTAAATCTATAGACTTGAACATCATCTTATCAAACAAATGAATATTAGACTTTCATAGATGTGTTCAGCATCATTAAATATGCACATTAACTGCATAATTCTACTATGCTGACCAGCTAAAAGGTTAATGACGTTGGTGATTAAGTAATCATTCGTACCTTTTAATGTTTTAGTGTACATGAACAGGAATTGGAAACATTCCTTACCCTCCGTTTAATTTGAACCTAGTTCAGAATAATTTACAGAGATACAATTTACCAAATTTTCTTTCATACACAGACATACACAAACAATAATACTTGACTATGGTAGAGTTGAAGGCTCGATGAGATAGAACTGTCTTCAAAGATCTTTCAAATGCGATAAGGGAGGGAAAGATTGTGAACTTTCCAATTGCCTATGTATGTATGGGTGGGAGGCAAAGTACATTAATGCCCTTCTGATTTTAAACACAGGGGGACTCTTAGCAGGTTTTCTCAAGAAGTAATATTAGATAGACAGACTTAATTGTGGCAAGATGATTCTTTTTTAAAAAATTATTTTTATTGAACATATTTCATCATTTTATATCACATTTACAATCTTTACAGAGCTCCAGCATCAATAATACTCATACATACATAAACAATTGCATTCCTTATTCTTCCTTTAACTATATAAATTGTATTTGAGTTTTAGTGTACCTCTTAAATTACTTTTATATTTAATCTTTCCTTCTATTCTCTAACCATTTGTACCATGTGTCCCAGACCAAATAGTATTCCGTTTCCCCTCTTTCTTTTAATTCCAATGTTAGCCTGTCCATCTCCGTACAATCTAACCCCCCCTTTTTTTATCACCATTCCATTCCATCGGAGGGCGTGCTGTCCTGTTTCCAGTTTTGCACAATTCTGGTTGTGGTTGTTATGTGCAATGTAATATATTGACTTTTCTTACTGTAGTTTCCTCAAGATGATTCTTGATGTACCTCAGAGCTACATTATATACAGTATGGTTATAACCAGTACAACAACTTCAGGAGAAATGCTTCCCTAAATTGTCAGGAATGACCAGCTAGTAATCTCACAATCACATTTTGGACCAGTTATTGCTTCCAGGTCATCTTCAAATGCTTTGTGATGTACATATAATCCAACTGGATAGTGACCAAGGCAAGAGTTATTGATACCAGGGTATTTTGATCCAGGTATGTATGCCAACCAAAGATAGGCAAAGTCCCTCTCCCAGCTCCACTTGCTCTTAAAACAGTAGTTGTGAGTACAAGAGGATCCTCAAGTCATGCACAAACTATGAGGGAAGTGCGACCCAGCCCAGAGTAACTACCAAGAATTATATTTCTGAATGTTCATTGAAACATTGTATATCAATCTTGGAAAAATTTAAGCTTGAGTTTATTTTGCCCCATCCAAACCCCCAAAGTTTTCAGGTACTGGCTCAAGCTTTCTAGGTCAAGGTCTCTTTGACTGGCCTACATGGCAATCTACAGCTAAGTATCATCAGCATACCAGTGACAGCTCACCCTGAAAGCTCACATGGATGTCTTTTTCAGTGGCTTTCCACAGAAGGTAAAATTCATGGGAGAATGCTCTCAGGCCTGAGCTAATCCATATTGGAACAATCAAGATCTTGAATGCTTGTTCCCCATGCCTATAAACTGTAATTGAATCATTATAAGTTCAGTTTATGATTGTTTTAAATATTTGAAATTTTTCAACATTTGTTTAAACTATTACTTTGGGAGAAAGAACCTGATTCCATAGGTACAAATTTATGTCAGCATTAAAGAGAGTTGCCAGCAAATAAAACCATGCTCTAGAACAGTGCAATGCTTCTGAGCATGATGGCACAAGCCTTAGAAATATATTGTAGGTTTGTGTAATACGCACTTTCAGTTTATTTGTTGGTCTTAGATATATACCAGAGATCATTTTTCTACTTTGAATGAATGACATTAAACCCTAAGCATCCCAATTCCACAATTAAAAGGTGGTTTGAGACATATTTTCTTAATATTTCAATAATTGTGGAAAGAGAATATCATCAATTTCCTAGGCATATAATCAATGCAGGTACTTGGTGAACAGTCTTCCTTTGAGATTTAGTCTATAACAAGTTGAAGATGCTGTAATTCCCTTGGCAAATATTTGATAAAGATTAGAAATGTTTGGGCAGTGATAACTAACCCCTTTAAAAATCAAACAGAGTTCATTTGTTTTGCATTTAATGTTTAAGCTGCAAAGTAGCTGGTAAATTTGATAGAGGATGTAAAGCAGCTACAAGAATGGAGATGAAGTTCAAAGAGAAAACATGTGAAAAATACACCTCAGAAGGCCTCTAGAGCTTATGTCATAGTTATGTCAATTTCCTACCCCTTTTCATCAATAATTATACTTCATTGCAGAATATTCTGTATCAGGAGCTTCTATTTTGATCGCAGTGCTCTTCAATATCTTCATAAATGATCTAGATGAGATGATAGAAAGCAACTCATCAAATGTATAGATGATAACAAACTGGGAGAAATAGCAAACACTTTAGAAGAGAGACTTAAGATAGAGGCAGACTTTTACTTAAGACAAAAGGCAGACTTGAATACTGGGCCCTACCCAACAAAATGCAATTTAGTGGTGAGAAAAGTAAAAATCATACATACAGACAAGAAAAACCAAATGGACTGGTATAGAATAGGTGGTACCCAGTAGTGGTATTCACTTACCTTTGCTACCTGTTTGGAACTGTGAGTGCACACACGTGCAGGTGGGCAGAGCCTCCCGCTACCACCACTACTGATTCGCCTGAACCGGTAGTGGCGGCGAACTGGGGCGAACCGTTAGAAACCCACCACTGGTGGTACCTGGCTTAACAATAGTAACTGTGAGAGAAATCCATGTGTCCTAATATATCACCAATTACAGTAATTATGAGCCAATAGTGTGCTATAGCTGACAAAAAAGCCAAAGCAGTCCTAGGTTGCATAAACAGAGGGATAGTTTCAAGATCACGTCAAATGATAGTACTTTATATTACAATAAGACCACATTTGGAATATAGTTCTGGTCACCACAATACAAAAAAGATGTTGAGACCCTAGAAAGGATACAGAGAAGAACAACAAAGATGATAAGGTGTCTGGAGCCTACCTCATATGCTGAATGATTGAAGGAATTAGAGATATACAGTATATAGTCTAACAAAGAGAAGGATTAGGGGTGATATGATAGTAATCTTCCATTACTTGTGGAGCTGTCATTGAGAAGAGGGGTCAACCTATTCTCCAAAGCACCTGATGGCAGGACAACAAGAAACAGGTGGAAGATCATTACAGAGAGATGCAACCTAGAACTAGGGAAAAATTTCCTGACAGTGAGAACAATTAATTGGTGGAATGGCTTGCCTTCAGAAATTGTGGGTGCTCAATCAATGGAGAATTTTAAGAAAAGACTGGACTGCAATTTGTCCAGAATGCTTGAACTTTCATGTCGGAAAGTGAACCTTTGCCCAGTCTGAAGTCCTGAGTGCTGTGGAACAGGTTTTCTTTGAGGATATCCCTGTACTTTGCTCCATTCAGCTTTCCCTCAACCCTAACCAGTCTCCCAGTCCCTGCTGCTGAAAAACATCCCCACAGCATGCTGCTGCTACCACCATGTTTCGCTGTTGGATGATATTTGGCAAGTGATAAGCGATGCTGGTTTCTTTCAGACATAACATTTAGAATTGAGGTCAACCACTTCAATCTTGGTTTCATCAATCCAGAGAATCTTGTTTGTCACAGTTTGAGAGCCATTCAGGTGCCTTTTTTTTTTGCAAATTCCAAGCAGGCTTTCATGCGTTTTGCATTGAGGAGAGGCTTCCATTTAGCCACTCTGCCATAAAACCCAGATCGGTGAAGGCCTTATAACAAGTTTCAGTCAATAATCTGACAGGATCAATTGAATTTCAGAACAGGCTTTAAACATATAATGACCTGTGTTATAGTGGTCAGATCTGATACAATTTAAACATAGATATGCAAATTCACCCATTCAACACTGACACTTGACAATCAAATTAAGGGCTGAATGCAAATATATATTCAAATTGAAAACTGAGTATTCTAACTCTGTACAAGTTAGCTTTGATTCACAGAAATCAGCCAAGATGAACAGTGGCAATCCCCCGGGTGAGATTTTTCCTTTGAATTTATAAAGGCTGCAAAAGTATTGCAGATGTTCTTTGTCATATTTGACTTGTAAGTAAGCTTTAATTTCCTTGCCACCCAAGATGCTATTGATATCAGACATTGATTTAGGGGGTGGGGAAACAGCTTATCTTGATTTCTATAGGAAGAAAAGAGTCGAGCATCTCTAACTTTCTGGTTTTACTAAACCACATATGCAACTGTATGTGTTAAAAATAGAAGCTTGCTATAAAGCTTCAGGATGTTTATTTTATTTATTTATTTAGTTTGTAAAACATGTACGAGATAACAGGAATAAGTATAAACATGAATATTAGTACAAGAAATAGGTACAAATAAATGGGGACAGTAAGACAAGGAAGGAAGGCATGCTGGTGCGCTTATGCACACCCCTTATTTTTATGTTGTACTATCTTCTTATAAATACCCCTTATTTATATGTTGTACTATCTTCTGATAACAAATCTCTAAGAAGGGTTGCATTACTATAAAACAGTGCCTCAAGCCTTTCTTGCCTAACACTTAGAATGATATAATAACTAAAGGTATAGAAAGCCACTGAAATCTAGCAGCAGCAAGTGAAAGGTTTTCATCTATTTGTTGCCTGGTGTAGACTGGACTGAGAAGATCCAAATAATCCACTTTTTAAATTAAGGATGAAACCGGAATGCAATGCAATTCTTGTTATCTTGAAGTCCCTCCATTTGAAATGCCACCATTCATTACAGCATTTGCCAATAAATGGGGTATGAAAAATTATCCATTATCTATGAGAAATTATCCAATATGGTGAAGTTTGTGGAGGAAAAATAAAAAGAAAAGTTTTACTTCAATCTCTTTTGTACCTTCTTAGAGAAAAAAAAATTGTTTTGCAACATTACTTATTCCTAGGGACCAACGAGTGCGTTTAAAAAATGAAATAGAAAAAAAAATCAAGCATACATATGATGGGTTTCATCTCTTCAAGGGTACTCTCATAACCTTATGTTGTAAATTTTGAGAAGTATTACAGAGCAAGCCCCACACTTACTTGCACTGTTGATGTTACCTAGTTATGTAATGAAATGTCTGCAAATCAGCAAGCTCAGAGAGCATCAAGGACTCCACAATATTAATTGTAGTGGAGAACAGTGTTACAGCCATGGGATCTCTATACATGAATGTAATACAGATATTTCATTTACAAAATGGACTTTGGGGCCATATGTAAGAGGACTCCACTGGACACCTTTGGCAGAAACAATAGTCTGCAGGAGTTAAAAAAAAAACTTTCAAAACTACAATTGCAACAGCATTATAAAACCCTGCATTTTTTGTAAATGTGTCAAACTATGTACACCTTTGTACATTTGTTAGACACATGTGTTAGACAATTACAAAAAGAAAAGAAAAGAAAAGAAAAGAAAATATGAAATTAGAAACTTTAATTCCACAATCACAATTCCCATCTGGTCTTTTCTGGCTTTCCCTCACACGTTCCTGGCTGGGTCAGATGCTCACCACCATAGCATAGATATGTTGCATGTTGAAACTTAGCTCCACCATTCATATTTAACCAATTACAACTAAGGATGATATGTACACATACATTCTTTTGAGATACAGTCAAAGGAACATTGCCATACAGCATCTTTAATTCTTATGCAGCCTCTATACACTCAAAGGCAGAGTTACTACCCATGGGATTGGCTCAATAGGATGTCTTGGCTGATTTCTTTAAAATCAAAGCTTATTGTAGTGCTGTAGCTTCTCAGACACGCTTCCTTGATCTTTGTTCAGTACACTGTCAGCATGTGTGAATGTAAGACAAAGTCATTAAAGTATCAGTTACCAAAGAACTATCTGACCCGCTGCTTTTGACATTTTTCTCCTTTTATAAATCAAAAGCTTTCTTTTTCTCAGTTTCATCTTTTCGATTTTTCAGAAGCTGTCTATCTGCCACTGAAGTCCTGCAGGAAGAAAGGTTTCTCTATGAAACAGGGCAGTAACTGTCCTATGAGATGACTGCAAAAATCCCCTGGGATTGCATTTGAAAACTACAAAATACAGAAAATGCTCTCTTTATGCTTTACTAGCCATATGTTCCTAAATACTCTCTTTTGTCCTTTGTAAACTGTCACAATTCCGTCTATGTCAAAACTCAGAAAGAATTCTGCTAAGTGGAGAGAAATATAATTCTTTTGGGGATTCCTATCCTTCTAAATACATTTCCTTTATTTATAGCTCTAAATACACCTATATCAAAATTGTATGACAATACCGAGTAGCACTTAGAATAATATCACCAGCAAATTCCCAAGTTGGGCCAAGACAAATGGCATAACTTCCACATGACATTTGCATTTCCTCCGCAAAGCTTTTTGTCTGAATGATTTAAAATGCAAAACTAAACACAGATAATGCTTCTTTTTTGAAGTTATTTCCTCAACTAACGAATGGAAAAATCTCTGGCCTGGTTTACCTATGCACTAAAATGAAAGAATCAAACTCTTTCCAACTAAAAATGCAGAGAAGAGGAGACAAAGAGGGCCACCTTTTTAACATTTCTGATTCAAAAGACGGAAAACTAGCATGAAAATAAAAACTGGATTAGAAATATATTTCTTACACATATTCTAATTCTGGTTCAATTTTCAGCATGCTATCAGTGTGCTAACCTAGGCAAATTATTAACAGACTGTAGTGTAAATACCTTGAATGCAAATATATAGGAAATTCTTTTGCAGGGGGAAAAAATGGAAAAATGGTATATCTACAGAGGGAGTGACAGCTGATTTGACTACTACTAAGAACTCTTAATGATTCCTTATCGAACTGGCATGAAGCTTCAGGTGGGATACTGTTGGGTTTATTTGTAAGATTAAGATTCTTGTTGTTAATCGCTTGGATAAAAAGATAGAAAGAATCCTTCAAATCTATTTTTTTCCACAAAAGTGGTTGGGATTGTGTATATGCTAGAATATGGTGAAAACAGGTGTAGGATGAGCTTAATACATTAGAGTAGTAGGCAGGACGTAACAGAACATTTAATAGATACAAATGCATAATTCTTCATTAAAGCAACAAAAATCAAATGCAGAAACATTGGGCAGGGAATACCAGGCAGGTATAGTAAATTATATGTGTGAAAAGGATATTGAAATTGTAGCTAAATGCAAGTTGAATATAAAGCTGCAGTATGATGTGGCTGACAAAAAGACCAATGTTCTGTTAAGATGTATAATAATGATTTCCAAGTAACTGGAAGTAATAAGTAAGCATTGTTTTCTGCATTGGTCAGATCCTGACATGTTCTTTCAAGGATACTATAATTTTGATTTTTTTTTTATTTGAGCAGGGAGTTAGACTAAATAGCCAAAATAATGTAGTACAAGTTCAAATCTATACTAGAAAGACTGACAAGGTACTCAACAAAACTCAGATAACTGGGTAATGTGTTGTTTGAAAGTCTCACATTAGAGCAGATAATCTTAATTGGGGCATCCTCCCTGCAGAAGTTGGTGGCCCTGGTTAACACTATAATTATAGGAAAGTGATTTTTCTATGACAAAGCATGAAGAAATGTCCAGCATTACCAATTACATAACTTCTGCTCCAATCTTTTTTTCCCCCTAAGGTAAAGATCAAAACTAATGTATGACCGGCTACATGAATCAGGCCAGTTAATCATGAAATTCCAAGCCATCTCCTACCCAGAAAATGGAGATCAACATTGTCCATAGGTAACAGCCTGATCAATTCATAACCATCCCAACAATTACACTGTATATAGGGTTACCAGAGACATTTAAATGGACGGTTCAATGGAGCCAAAATGGCAGCCACAACAGCAGCCTAAAGGCCCTCTTCTTTGTACATGTGTATGATACTTGTTCTCTTAGAGATTGCCTCTTCCATTATGAATTGGCTTGGATATTCATAGTAGGAGGAAAAAAATCTTTCAGAAGACTTTTCCAGTATCACTCCAAAATATAAAATTCAGTTAATTAGTAATTACATTTGGAATCTTATCTATCAGAGTTACAGAAGATAATTAGACACATTCTTTTAGTGTGTATAGAACTAAATATCCTAGTGTGCCATCAGAGAATGTTTTATGCACAAAACATTCTATTCCAATTGTTCTATGGAGAAAATTTTTTAATGATTTGTCATTGTTTTGTAGTTTGGCATAGCTCTATTTAAAATGTGAACAATTGTATTATTTGTTCTTTTATTATGTTTTTCTATATATTTTCTTTTTCTAGATGTTAGCCATTTTGAATGTTCATTGGCCTCAGAATTCTTCAACAAATTATTATCTAGGGTCACCAAATCTATCGCTGCATGCTTTAAAAAAAAAAAAGAACAGTACATACCATCTATATGTTTATTTTGGCCTTTTTTATTTGTTTCCTATAACTGGAAGATCATTTTACCTAATGTTTCTTTTAAGTAATTATTATAGATACCTTTTTAACATGTCAAGAATTTTGGCACAATGAGACACTAATTGAGATATGCTGAATAAAAGTTATTTATTACTGGAAAAAACTACAATTTGTTTTAAAATCCTACGGCAGCTTCCAGGTGCCCTCCAGATGTATTCAGATGGCAACATCCAGAATTGTCAGTCAGCATGGCCAAGTTGGCTGAGACTTCTGGACAGCGCACTCTTTTTACATTAGGAAGCTGCCAGCCCGGATAAGGTTCTTATGTTAGATGCCCAGGCAGTCATTTCTAAAACTACAACAGCAGCCTGTATAAAACATGTATTTTTTTATAGATACAATATTACCATAATGAATAATTTTATTAAATTAAAAAAGAAAATCAGCAACACTGAAATCAAATGAAGCAAAAAAAAATTTGTGTTTGTGTGTCAGTGGTGGGTTGCTACCGGTTCACACCAGATCAGGCGAATCAGTAGTGGCGGCGGCAGGAGGCAGAAGCACCACGTGAGCGCACAAGCACGTGCACACGAGCGAACCGGTAGCGACGGGATTTGGAACCCGCCCCTGGTGTGTGTGTGTGTGTGTGTGTTGTCAAGAATCCTTCCTTCCTTCCTCTCTCCCTCTCTTCCTCCCTCCCCCCTTCCCATTCTTCTCTTTCTTCTTCTTTTTTTCACTTTTGATTTAGTTATTTCTTGCTCTAAGTTGAAACATCTCAAATTGACTTTTAATTCATTCTAAAGTTAACAGAGTTTAACTCTCCTCTCTTGCTGTTTCCTTCCATCTGCAAAGCTTCTTTATATTTATTTTCAGCTCATCATGTGATGCAGTCAAATGACTTTCTCAAGTATTCTGACTCTTTTCATTATAACCAAATAACGGAGACCTTGAAATACGAAGTATATTACCTTCAGTGTTTTATTTTCACCATACTTTATTTGTATGAGATTTTTTAGCTTGCAAATTCACTATTTTCTTTAATTCAAATGTTTGTTTCTTATTTTTGTTTCAATTCTTCCTAGGAAAAGTAGGCTTTCAGAAAAAAAAAATCTATGTCTTTTAATGTATGTGCACGCACATATATGCCTGTATATTCATCCACACATAAAACTCTATCTCAAGGGTCTCCAAACTTGGCAATTTTAAGACTTGTAGACTTCAAGTCCCAGAATTCTGGGACTTGAAGTTCACAAGTCTTAAAATTGCCAAGTTTGGAGACCCCTGCTCCAGGGGTGAAATGCTCCTGGTTCAGACCGGATCGCCCGATCCAGTAGTGATGGAGGCGGGTGTTTCGGAGAACTGGTAGCAAAAATCCCTGCCCCCCCCACATGCCTATCTTAGCCGCACGATCATCAGAGGCGTTTTTTTTTATTATTTTTAAAAACATTTTTTATACAACCTCTTCGGCCGAAAAAATGCTTTTAAAAGTAAAAAAAAAATGCCTCTGATTTAATTTTAATTTTCCTAAAAGTTAGCTGAGACTCAGTTGATGGCTAGGGAGTCTGACTCCCCCATTATCTGTTCTTTACTTTCACTTCAGATTAAGTGGTTAGAAAAAAGTGCATATTGCCAGCCAAAAACTCTGCAACCAGCAAAACTACCTTAATACTGCTTGCTATCTTCTTTCATTCTCTAACTTTAAATTCCCAGATAACTATTTATTTCTAAAGAATGCTGATTGAGATTTCCTGGTGCACAAATTAAGAATGTGGTAGAAAGATTTTTAAAGTTTATCAAATCAACTAATAATTAGGCATTCCTTGTCTATTCTTCTAAGGATAAATCATACAATTAGAAAGGAATAGACACTTCAGAGGAGATGCATCAGTGGTGGGTTGCTCCCAGTTCTGTCCAGTTCTATAGAACCGGTAGTAAAACTGGCAGGAGGCCCTGCCCACCTGCCACAACATCATTGTAGTTGATATGCGCATGCACAGAAGCTTAGGCACATGTGCAGAAGTGCGCACGTGAGAGAGAGCGAAGCGTACATGTGTGCTCCTGTTGCAAACTGGTAGTAAAGGTAAATAGAGCCCACCCTGAAGTGCATATAGCATAGAGCCCAAATTTGGAAAGTGAACTGGTAGTATAAAGTATAAATTTGGAAAGTGAACTGATAGTCACTCAGCCGCTGGATGAGATCATCCGTGGTTTTGGGGTGAAGTTCCACCAGTACGCTGACGACACCCAGCTGTACATCTCCACCCCGGACCAGCCCAATGATGTCCTTGACGTGATGTCCCAGTGCCTGGAGGCCGTGCAGATCTGGATGGGGAGAAACAAGCTCAACTCTTCCAAGACCGAGTGGCTATGGTTCCTGGTGTCCCGGTATAGTCAGCTGGTTCCATCGCTGACTATTGGGGGTGAAATCTTGGCCCCCTCAGAGAGGGTTCGCAACTTGGGTGTTCTCCTGGATGCACGGCTGTCTTTGGAAGATCATATGACGGCCGTGGCAGGGGAGCTTTTTATCAGGTTCGCCTGATATGCCAGTTGCGTACCTTTCTGGACCGGGATGCCCTGTGCACGGTCACTCATGCCCTCGTCATGTCACGTCTGGACTACTGTAACACTCTCTACATGGGGCTCCCCTTGAAGAGAACTCAGAGACTTCAACTGGTCCAGAATGCGGCCGCACAGGTGATTATGGGGGCAACATGGCGCACCCATGTAACACCTCTCCTGTGCGAGCTGCACTGGCTCCCGGTGGTCTTCCGGGTGCGATTCAAGATGTTGGTTACCACCTTTAAAGTGCTCCATGGCTTAGGACTGGGGTATATATGAGATTGCCTTCTGCCACTGATAGCCTCCCACCGGCCAATTCGCTCCCACAGAGAGGGGCTCCTCAGGGTGCCGTTGGCCAAACAATGTTGACTGGTGACACCCAGAGGGAGAGCCTTCTCTGTGGGGGCACCAGTCCTCTGGAATGAACTGCCCCTAGAGGTTCATATGATCCCCAACCTGCGTACCTTTCGCCGCGCCCTGAAGACTCTTTTATTCCAACAAGCCGGGCTGGCCTAATAGGAATTTTAAATTGGGTGTCTGTTAGCTTTTAATTTTGTGGGCCAAATTTTTATATATTTGTTTTTAAATTGCTTTTAAATTTTAAAGTGTGTATGTGTTTTAAGATGGCTGTACACTGCCCTGAGTCCTTAGGGAGAAGGGTGGTATAGAAGTGTAATAAAATCTAAATCTAAATCTAAATAAATAGTGTTTGATGCATAAGAAACAAGAAAACACAGCAAGTTTGCGGAAGTGAACAACTCATGCAGAAGTTGGTGGTGTCATCAAGAGAAGTGTGGATTCTTAGATCTGTTATATATTACTTTTAAGCAGGGACACTTCACAATGACAGAGAAAACTGATAAAGAGTTTTGTTTATCTTTTCAAGGTGGCTTTACCTTACTCTATAATAAGGTAAGGAACAGAAGAACAATCAGGTAGAAAAACTGAGGCTTAGAATACAGCTGATCATAATAGAAGGGCTTATGGCACAGAAATTCTCAGTATATATGGAGGGAGATACTAGTCAATGGTACCTGTGCATTAATACATAGAGGAAGGGTAAAAAACAGGAGGAACTAAAAATCCCTACACAGAAAAGTAAATAGAACCTAATAGTTTTATGGAAACCGGATGGGGTGAGAGTCATGATTGGAATGTAGAACTCAAAGAGTATTACTTGTTCAAAAGAATAGACCCAACCAAAATGATGTATATTAGCTTTGTATATAAAGAAACCTTATGTTTGAGAAGAAACTTATGTCTCTGAAAACAAAACTTGCTTTGAAACCATCTGGGTAAAATTAGAAGGAATAAGAAAAAAAGTGGTACCATTTTTGAGTTTACTATAGTCCACAGAGAGTGTGAACAATGACTTTCTAAATCAACCCATCATGTTCTCAGGTCAACTACAGTGGTAAAGCAAGACTTCTTCAACCATGCCAATATGTGCTGAAATACACACTCAACTAAAAGTGGCACTGTGGTCAGTCTGAATGTACTGTATTTTGGATCTCTCCTCATGAAAACTTATTTTTTTACCTGAAAAACTCAAGAAAAAAAGCAAGGGATTTAGTTATTCTGAACTGAATCCTGCATTACAGAAAGGGATTATTTGTTGAACTGAAAAACTTGGGCATCCTGGAGAAAATAACCATATAATGTTGAAGTTCAAGGTAGTTTGGATTTTCTTAGATTTCAAGAATGCAAAATTTAATGAACTCAGATAAGCAAGATAATATGGCTTAGAATCTTAGAGGATAAGCATGTAAGAAAGATGGAAGATCTTGTAAAGCAAGATACTTAAAGTAAAGGGTTAAAACTCAAAGACTGTTATGTGCAAGTGAAGGTGGAACTCTTGTCTGCTGAAACTGAGCAGGAGAAGGTTGAGATAAGAGGTTCGGGCTGAGTTTTAGAAAAAAACTAAACAAGCTGTTACTCAATGTTCATCCTTTCAAAGATATTTCCTTACCAAAAGAGAAACAGAATGACCATGGACAGGCAAAAAAGCAAGTGGGAGTGGGAATGCTTTCCAATTTGCTGCCTGCTTCCCCCTTCACTTGTAGAAAGCTGTAGGTAACATTGAAAATGATGATCATGGGACCTCAGTTGACCATGGCTGGGTGGTGATATGGCAGCACTGCAATGGCCACAACTTTGCCAAATTTCAGTCCCATGGGAATCATGGGTCCTGGATTTTGGATGTAAATTAGCTTATATAAAATTCATTGATTCAAAAATTGCTGCCAGATGATGAAGCGTTTTACCCAATTGAACGTTACAATATAACAGACAAAAGAATTTTAGTAATATATAGATTTCCTGATGGTAAATATTGATTGAAATAGCTTGCCTGGAACAATGGTAGATTTCTGTTTGATGATGCTTTTCAAATGGGCTGAATAGCCACCAGTTGGGGTTTGTTTAATGATATATAAAATCTTTTCCACCTCACACATTATTTGATTCTATAGGACATATGTGAGGTCCAGGTAATTTCTTGGGAAAAATGTTTGTTTACAGAGTACTGGTTTCTCATTTATTTTCAGTTAAAAGAATCCATTAAAAAATTTAAAGAACAGCGATTGGGCACATGCCAAAGAGAAGTAGTTTGTTGGTACATCACTACCCATGCATATTGCTTTGCTTGTTTATATAGTGGGGTTGCTTCAGAGGTGGGTTTCATCAGGTTCTGACCAGTTCTGGAGACCAGTAGCAGAAATTTTGAGTAGTTCGGAGAACCGGTAGTAAAAATTCTGACGGATGCCTCCCAAGTCCCAGCTGATCGGGAGGAAATGGGGATTTTGCAGTATCCTTCCCCTGGAGTGGGGTGGGATGGAGATTTTACAGTATCTTTCCCTGCCACACCCACCAAGCCACACCAATCAAGCCATGCCACGCCCACCAAGCCATGCCCACAGAACTGGTAGTAAAAAAATTTGAAAACTACCATTGGGTTGCTTATATAGTGGGGTTGCTTATATAGTGGGTTGCTTATATAGTGGGGTAATAGTGTCTTCTTATTTATTTGGGTGATGTAAAAGTAGCTGAATTCTTTCACAATAACAAAGGGTATCGAAATTAACATAGTCAGCTTAATTCCCAGATAAATCTTCTATCTTGGACAATATTAGATTCAATTTTCTTGAATTCTTTACCCTGAAGTGCATTTTGTTTTTATTGACCCATTCATTGCTACTGTTCTTTTAATCTCCTGCTGTGTTAATCAGTGATCTCCTTATTTAAATTTGTTATAATTTTGTAACAAATAATCCCAACTGTACATGTATTTTATAATAGGCTTTCAAATGCAATTCTGAGATGTGGTGCATCCCTTGTTGAGAGATGAGTCTTAATTAGGTTGGTCCTGCCTTGATTGCTCACCTAAATGATCTTCTAAACAACATGTAAAATGAAATGAGGCCTATTCCAGGCAATTTTTCCCTGCATAAAACAATCTGTGCCTTCTTTCCTTGGCAATCCAAATAAGCATGGATTTTGATGTGAATGAAAGTATTCATAAAAACTGGCCCTCCTTTCAATATTGCCTTAATTAGAATCAGGCACCGTGGAAAAGGATTTAAAGGTTGACCCAATAGCGAGCAACAATATGGCTGCATTCTAATAGAAAAAGCTTTAACAAAATTACATGCTGAATTGCTCACTTCATAATTTGATTGGGTTGTTTAAAAACAAACAAACTATATAACTTCAAAGAGAGGAAATTTGGCATATTCAGCAAAAACAATCAAGGATCGAGAAGTGACATGAACAAGCTGATACAAAAGTAAAATATGCCTAAATGATATAGATCTATTTTGGCAAGATTTCATTATCATACTGTGCTGAGTCCTTTTCCCTACTTCCCGAAAAAATAAATAGTGGCATAGAAATAGTTCTAAGTTGTCATAAGCAAGATAGATATTATCACACCTTTGCCTGCTTCTAGGAAACAGGTTTTTTACTCACTTTGGGGTCTATATCAATGTCTTTCAAATTTAGCATCTTTAAGATGTTTATACTTCTGCCCTCAGAATTTTCCAGTCAACTAATGGTTGGGGAATTCTGGAAATTGAATTCTACACTACTCAAAGTTGGCAAGTTTAAAAGACACTGATGGTTATCATAAGAAGGATTAAATTAAAAGTGTGAAAAATGGTATAATGGACCAGAGCTAAGGAATAGGGTCAGAAAAATTAGAGGTGCTATTACTGTTATTACTATTATGAATAAAATCAGGAAATCTGTCAGTTTATTCAGATACTTTTGGGGTTCCCACTTCGGTGTTGTACTAAAATAATTAATATTGTTGATCACCTCTGAAAATTCATATGAAATGCCTCCAATTTCTTTTTCTCTTCATAGGGAAAGAAACAAGCAGAACAAAGGTTGAATTATCTTCAATAAAATTAGCCAACTGGGAATTGAAGTTAATACCTGAAATGATTACCAAGATTCAACCAATTTAAAATAAAGGCAACAGAAAAAGAAAGAAAATTCTTGGCTATCCCTTTGCATATTAAGTCACATTTTTATTTAAAAAAGATATTGTACAAAGCATAACTGTTCAGCTTCTTGTTTCTTTTGTTCAGCCATAATCAGTAAATATGCACAAAATCCACTTGCTAATTCAAATGGCATCCTTTCCCCTCCATTTTCATCATTGTGCTTTTGAAATTATCACTTACTCCCTTCCAGTGAAGGCTTTGGGAAGGCAGAAACTGAAGAGCCACCCAATCTTTTGCTGAGAAGGTATTTCGACCAAGTACCACTTTTCTTCAATTCTTTCCCCAAGATTGCAGAAGAGGAAAGAAATAAAATAAAATATTTGTAGCTCAAGAATTGAATTGTGGGAGTCTTTGGTGTTCTCTGAGCTTGGTAGTTTTCTTGCAGCTGTTTCATTACCAAACTAGGTAACATCATCCATGCTAGAGGGGCTGATGATGCTACTTAACTTGGTAATGAAACATCTGTAGGCAAATCACTAAGCTCATTGAGCACCAAGGCCACACACACAGAATAAAATAAAGCTTTTTTTGAGGATTTTTGCTAATTTTAACTCTTTCTCTCTTTGAATAGAATATGCCTTTTAGATAATGTTATACTTTGTAACCTCAAAACTAATGTCTTGGTGGGTTTTTTTCCCCTTTCCCCCTATTCCCATCAGTTTCCCTTTCCTTTCTACTGTATTTGTATGTGGTTTTCTCAGTTTGATGGCATTTAAGGAAGTAGCTGATCACAAAATGTTAAAAAAGAGCCATCACTGAATAGATTGCTTTGAAACACCATGTCTCTAGACCAGACAGAATTTAAAAAGAAAAATGTGGAAAAAGGCAGTAGTAACACACTTTCTTAGTGTTGCCAAGATAACTAGCTGAACATGTCCCCCAAATCACCAGGAGTCAAACTAAGTTCAAGCAAGACCATACCTCTATGTGTACTTTAGAATTATAACCCTGAGAATGCCAAATGTAATGAGCTTTGTTAGCTACTTTGGGAAATGACTTTTGGCTGAAGAGTGGGGGGAAAAAACCCAATCCAGATGTAAATAAAATTATGTTAATGAATTGCAGGGAGGAAAGCCCCAAAGGCAATTTCCTTCATTCCCTGCTAATCATCTTTCTGACATCATCTGATTGGTTACTGTTTTATTAAGTATCCATTGAAAGAAAGTAAAATGGAATTTATCTGGGCAATGGAATCTATGCCAATTATGCAAAAGGTAAGGTGAAGAGATTTTTATAGCAAGCATCCTTTTCCTCATGCTTATAAATTATATTAGTTAAATGCATCTTTCCCCCTTCCTACTTATATTAGTTAAAATTCTTGGTTTTCAGTGCCTTGGCTTAAGATAGATATATGATTTATAGTAAATAGCTCTTCTTGCTATTTAGCAATATGTTTTTAGCTATAAAAAGTGCAAAAAAAAAAAACCCTTTTGGTTACTTAGACAAGGGAGTATGGATGATAAGATACAGAATGTTCTTGACATATTAATTAATATCACCTGAACGAAAGGAGGATAGGATGATACAGTGCAGGAATATCCTTGGCTTCATGTTATGCTAGGTGCAAGCAGGCACTAAAAAGTAGATAATGTATTGTATAAATGCTTAGCATCTTTTCAAAGAGGAACTTCAGTATTGATATGGAACCTCAGAAGGCATATATACAGTATATACTCCAGTATCTATCCATCCTTATCCTGCAGGATTTCTGACCAGTAGAAGAGACATATGGTAACATTTTCTCTCTCTATGAGAGTTATTCTTCTAAAGTGCTGAAATCAGTGGGTATTTGGCCTACACAATTTAATTTAAAAGCAAAATTCAGTCTTGGTTCCTGGTGATTCTTTATGTGCTATTTTACTGGCAACATTTTTGAAACTGGTTAACTTTGGGTCTGTGAATGACTGGATATTCAAGTCTAAAACAAGACTAGAATTGATAGCCTCCAGTTTTTAGCCGGATATCTTTAATCACTACCCCAAAGTATTTCTTCCTGATTTCATAGCAAATCTACATTCCCTCTTCTCAGCATTTCAAGGCTTAATTCCAAACATGCAAATAGTATAATTTCCAAAGCATGAAATATGACAGGGTGCCAAGGAAGGAAGTATATAAAATAATCAAAATGCAGAGATTACAAATGTACAATGCTAATGCAGGTGTGTGTAGGAGAGCTGGTACAAGACAAAGGCTTTGTGGAAATCTAAATCACAAATTTGCTTGTTTTTTTTTTTAAAAAGCCATACTTGTCATTTCTTGGTAGGAGGAAAGGATGATTTGAGTTAAAGTTGTTTCATGGTTTTCAATATCATATACCCAAGAAGACTACGACTGAAGATCTCCAATAAAAAAAAAAGCCATTATAAAGACAGCTCTGGCTACTGTTGCAAGATCACTGTGCCTCATAAAAAATATAAGTTATCTCAGACTTGGTCCTCCTTTCTTTACCCAGAAAGCCAATCCAACATGCCTTTATCACAACTGTCTAAGAAAGGTTTACAAAAGAGATATCTCACTCTGCCCAATAATTCAGTAGCTTTGCAGATAAATATTAGGGTTAATAGGGAATAGGGAATAATAGGAAAAGCTGTAGCCATGTTTTTCTCGTATTTTGTATTGTTTCATGCTCTTGTAGTCAATCAACTCTCTTACAGGAAAAGATCTGACAGTGAACATTGTCTTTGGAGGGTGTGTGTGTGTGTGAGTGAGTGAGTGAGTGAGTGAGTGGTGGGTTGCCTCCAGTTCGCACCGGTTCTATAGAACCAGTAGTAAAACCAGTGGGAGGCCCTGCCCACAGACCCTGACGTTACCAAAATGCTTCTGCGCATGCGCAGAAGGGCGTGTACGCAGCCCCGTTGCAAACCGGTAGTAAAGGTAAGTAGAACCCACCCCTGGTGTGTGTGTGTGTGTGAGAGAGAGAGAGAGAGAGAGAGACAGAAAGAGATAGAGAGAGACAGAGATTGACACAACTATTTGAGAGAAAACAATATAGCACCTGAAAATGTCTGCCAGAAAATGAAAGCAACAGTTTAGAATAACAACAAAAATTAAAGGTTGGTGCCATGAAACACATTTCTTGTATTTCTCTGATGTTTGTCATGTTTAATCCACAGAGGAAAAAGTCACAATGCCAATAAATTTCATCCAGTTATGTCAAGAAATAAAGTATTATATCCACACCTTTAATACATAAGCTTTTGATCTCCAAACCCAGGAAATACTTAATAATAGAATTGATCCAGATTATATGAAAGAATATCTCATCTTATCCTGCCCACTGCTCATGCTTGTTAAAACCTAAGAATTTCACCATATTGAGGTTCAACTCTTTGGGAAGACTGACATGAGAAAATGGAGGGGTCTTAGAGATTACACTGAGACTTTACTGCATGTCATTTGGTTGGCCTTAGCAGTAGTTCAACAATTGTGCAAGTACCTGGTCATGCCAGCACAAAGTTATTTTTTTAAATAGTATCTTCTCGTTTAACAAGTTGTAAAAATATAGTGATTATTCCAATTTTTATGATTTTTAAAAGGGAATTATTTTTCTTACACTGTTGCCTATCCAGTTTAAGTGATATAAATCAACTGGAAGAATAAGATAGACTTAATAGATTGAATTTCCTCATCTAGCAGTCTTTTTATGAGAAACAACTGTATGGAGCAGTTGTGGATGATCTCATGTGCTGTCATTGTCAGGAGAGGAATTACAAAGAGCCAGCCTAAAGATATAAACCCAGAGTCATTTATAAATTGCCATTTTCCCCCACCCCCAGAAACCTTGCATATGTATCCTATTCTATAAAAGCTAAGATCCCTATTCGAAAGAGAATTTTAGGCAACACATTGTTGCTCACTTTTGACCATCATTAGGCATTGTACTAATAGATACTTACACATCCTATATGATGTAGTTCATTATTGGAACTATGCAAAGCATTAAAAAGTGTGCTTAATGCTGTAATACAAATTACTATACAAGCCTTAAAACAGCTGTATCCTTGGCCAGGTATGGAAGTCTTCACATGTATGTGTATAGCCACTTTACTTTGATTACAATCCCAATAGAAGCATTATCAGAGGGTGGTCTCAATATTAATTAAATAAATAATAAACAAACAAACAAACAAACAAACAAACAAATAAATATCTTTAGATATAGACTTCAAAAATGCATTAGCATATGTTTTCTTATATGCAAATGTCTAAAAGACTCCTGACAACCTAGCAGATTGCATATCAATGAAACCTAAAAATAGTGTTGATTGAATTTAATAGCCTGTCATTCATACTTTATTTTGATTTTTGACTGCCTTTCACTATTTTCATTTTATTTTGTAAACAGGTAAATTTACCTTAAAACATTGAATTTAATTGGTGTTAATTATTCAATTGGATTTGTAGTGAGCAAAATTTTCCTAGCTCAATTTATTCACTTTAATTTGTTTTACTATTGCCTGAACTAAATTGAGAGTGTGATTTGCAATGGGTTAAGAATTTTCATTTTTGAAATGTGTCATTATCACTACTTGGTTCCCTCTATTTGATTTTTTTGCAGAATGAATTCAGCAATGATAAGCCACATGCATTCTTTTTTATTTGAAATACAGTAATTTTTCTTTCTTTTATTGCATAGTCAGAAATGGGAGGTTCCTTAATAACTACATTCAAATAATGATAAAAGAAGTACATATTGGAAAGTGAAATCCAGAGGCATTCTCCATGTGTCAAAGCTTGTTCCTGTATTGTTCATTGAAGATCTATTTGAATGGATGACATCCATATGTTTTGCATCTTTGGAAGTAATTTCAAAAAGCGTACAGTGAAGCCAAGGCATTACATCAGAAGTCACCCTAGGGTGCAAAACACAGTTCTATCATATGTTAATATGACTACTCATGGCTCTTCATTAATTTTGGGGATCTATTCTAACTCTAAATTGCCTTGTGGTTGACCCCACTCAATAACATTTTGTAGCAATGGTTTTCATCTCAGTTATTTCAAAGGAAGTCTTTTTGAAAGTATTTCTTTCTTTTATGGCAAGCAGATGCAACCTATAGGAATCAGTCCATTTATCTCGTGTGCAAGATTCATCTGCTTCCAAAAGGTCAGCTCTAATGTTATAACAATGCTGCAGGTCGAAATGTTTGTAGGCTTGGAACACGTGCTCTCCTTTGCCATGCATAACTCATTTGATCTTTGGTAATGGTTTCCTTGAAATCATTTTATTTGTTTTCTCATCTCCTTTGAATTCTCGGTTTCTCTTATCTCAGTCATCATCATCAATCATTATCATCCCCAATGTTTCTTTCAAAATTGAAAAATATTCGCATTAGAAATAGGAATAAAATATAAGCTGGTTAAAGATCAGAACATGGTACTGGTAACAATTGTATTGGAAACACAACAGCGATTCTTTTTTTAAAAAAAAACTAAAAGTTTTTAATTTTCATACTCTCTGTATGTATCTATATGCCTGTTGCTCTGTTTGCATGCAATTATTTTCAGGGTTGCTTTCAATTAGGAGATGCATAGATTTAAAGGGGGTCATTTAGATCATTGACTCAAAGCCCAGCTCCATGCAAGAAGCAAAATTACAGAATCCCTAATAGGTAACTACCAAGCACCTGCTGGAACACATCTATCACCACACCAAACAATTGATTCCACTGTCAAACAGTTCTTCCTATTACCAAGGTTTTTCTAATTTTCAATTGGAATCTGCCGTTCTCCAACTTATCTCATTGTTCCATGTCCTACACTTCAGGGTAATAAATAAGATGTCTTTACCTTCTTACAATTCTATGATAGATTCTATATTAGAGAATCTAATAGAAACCATATAAGAGAACCTTCAAGAGATTCAGGTTGTCAGCTGCCACCTTATGCTCCACTTGTGCTTTGCTGCCATGTGGTGACAGTCTGTCATGAACTGGAGGGATGGAGGATTTGCGGCGGGGGGGGGGGAACCAAAAGCTGTACTACCTTGGGAAGCTGCTCCAAGGTCACACAACTTGAAGGAGGGAGATGCATACCAACTTGAGCTCAGATTGACTGTTGTGAAAACATCTTGCACAAAGTAGATTGGTTAAAATATAATGGGCAGCAAGGGGCAGATTGGGGGGAGGAGAAATAGAACTTAGTGATTTTGGCAAGCAAATCTCAGTTCTGGCTTTGCATTGCTACAATACACTAATAAAAACACACCTTTCCCAATGAATGGAGCCAAGGATAATTTTTACTTAGAGGCTTAAGCTGTGGCAGGTCTGACACAAGCTCTTTTCAAAATACAAGTGGAAAAATACACAATACACATCTTTCTCACATTGTGTCATGGTAGACCTATGTTTGTTGTCAACCTGCAAAGCTTTCTTGAGTTGCCATAGGCAGGGGGATGGAAAATCTCACCTCGCAGCTGCACCGAGGAATTCACACCTCAGTCAAAACAAAACACATCCTAGCCTCCCGAAGTCAAGGCCATCTCCATGGAGACCTGCAACAGCTGAAAGGAGTGACTTCTATGACCCACAAAAATGCTTCATTGGGAAATGTGACTGGTGACACACCTTGGGGGGAGGGGGCAACAGAGTCAAAGACAAGGCGTGAACTGGGTGAAATCAGAGTCAGCTTCACCTAGTTTGTGCCAACATGGCGCTCCTAATAAACAACTGGATTTTTCTTGCTAAATGGCTTGGGGCTCCTGCTTTTATTAGGCCATTGGTCAGAACCTTGACATATGTAGTGAATAAGTCCTTTGAACGGTGGCATCACCAGGGGGCATGCTTGTTGCAAAAGAGCTGGAATATTGCGAGTGATGAAATAATTCAAGATTTTATTTGTATTCTGGTAATTTAGGAGGAATTATTTAGTATGAATTTGATACAAGATTTGTAGGCAGCATTACTTAAAAATGATTCAAGATTGCACTTTCAGAAAATATTCAACTATAATCTGGAATGCACAAACCTCTAATTGCCTGAATCTTCTTAAAACTTTTGGCAAATACTGATTAATTTAATTTAATTTAATTTAATTTATTAAATTTATATGCCGCCCCTCTCCGTAGACTCCAAAGACATCACAAGGATTCAGGAATTTTATCACAGTTGATTCCACAAAGTACTCCTTCTCTTAAGACATCAAGAGAGGAATATGTCAGAGTCATGGTGGTGCAGTGGTTAGTAGGCAGTATTGCAGGCTAACTCTGCCCACTACCAGGAGTTTGATTCTGACCTGCTCAGGTTGA
This sequence comes from Pantherophis guttatus, assembly GCF_059756535.1. NCBI lineage: Eukaryota > Metazoa > Chordata > Lepidosauria > Squamata > Colubridae > Pantherophis > Pantherophis guttatus. The sequence goes on from NC_142063.1 coordinate 48,835,883, forward strand.
CTCAGCCTTCCATCCTTCTGAGGTCAGTAAAATGAGGACTCCAGACTGTTGGGGGCAATAGACTGTAAACTGCTTAAAGAGGGCTGTAAAGCACTGTGAAGCGGAATATATGTCTAAGTGCTATTGCTATTGCTCTTTTAAGGTTAAGATAAAAGATGTGAGAAAGGAATAGTGCAGCAGCTGTCAAAGTATTCAGTAAAGGACCACAGTTGTACTAACGAAACCAAAGCAAAAGTGTCCAGTGAAAGTGAAAAAGAAAAATTCCCAAATGGCATTTATTTTATTAATTAACTAATCTTGACTAATGTTTTTCTTAGTTGAGATTATTAACATAGTCCATTGGAAAAATTGTGGTACCAGTCAAACAATAACAAACTATGTTTGAGCAATATTTGGTTATCAGTGTTGCATGTTTATGTAATATTCAATGACAGAAAGAAACATATATATTATATGCAATTGTCTAACAACAAGCACACTATCTTAGACTCACCCATACAACAAAGACATGTTACTCAGTAAATAAAAAACAAAGATAGACAAATAGCAGAAAGAAGGAAACAATTTTTACAAACTTTTCAGGTGTTTTAATGAGAAGGAAATATAAGCATAGAATAGCATGGATTGGAGAGGATCACACAGAAAAGAGGATCGCACAGGAAAGAGTCAATCAGACTGATCTGAATTTTTCTTTCTTTCTCTCTTCGCAAATCTGTATGAACAAATTCTAGAAGAAGAATGAGATGCTCACAGTGCCTCTAAATATTCCATTAGGAGAGTTTTGCAGAGACGATAAACCTCATTGCCCTATATCAGAGAGTCGTCGTCACACCATTTATCTCAATCTCTTCAGCTTTGCTCCTATATGGGAAACCTGCCATAATGTTTGAAGCTTTATACAAGCAGAAGCACCACAAAATCCATTCACTGTCTGAATTTCCTTCAAAACTCTCTGAAGCAACTCAAAGGCATCTAATCTGAGTCAGTACTCTGAACTACTTTGAAAAAGTGATTCAGTTATATCTTTTCAAATCAAATCACCCAGTGGAGGCTTCACATAGCCCTATTACATATGATGTAGCCCAAATGCCATTATGCAAATTTTCCTCTTCTTTCCAGTTATCTTCTTTTTTTCTGTCTCCTGGATAACTATGCTTTTGTTGTTGTTGTTGTTAACTTTCATAGTCAGGGCAGACAATGACTGTTTTCAATCATTTTTCATTGCTAACATTAAAACAATCAAAGACCCAAAAATATCCTACACTTTTCACAATAGAAAGAGAAATTCTAGCATAGCTTCTTACTTTCAATGACAAATATTTTCTGTCCCCATTAAATACTTTATTCCATAATTTTATTTTATTTATTTAATCTTTTTATATATATACCCATCTCACATGTGCTTCGCTAGGTGGCTTTAAAAAAAAAAGCTGAAATGCATGCAATGCATATAATAATAATTCAGTGGCATTTTATGAAACATCCATCAGCATAGCACACACAGCCATGGTCGCAGGCACAAAACTAAGTTCTCAGAGTCTTGTGAAAGAGGCTGGTCTGATCTCAGAGGAAATTATGTTTCAAAGGCAGAAAAGACTTCCCTTCTTGGCTTCACAAACCTAATATTTATGTGATCTACAGAACCTTTTTAAATTTACCACCAAATTGTAATAGGAAAATTATGTTCATAGGGAATTATCACAATCACCCTGTGTCCCATTCACTTGTTACAGTCTAGCATAGTCCATGGCATCTCACTCAGAAGTCAAATGTGATCCTCAGCACATAAAAGATTTCCAACCCGTCCAAGAGAAAAATACAATTAAAATGACAATGACAGTAGAAAAAGAAAACAATACTGACTGATCCAATGTGCCTTGATTAACACATTCTTCTATCATTTTGCAGTTAGTATGAAGAAAAGGAAAAACATCCCTGTCAGGGGAACCTAGAAGCAGAAATTCTTTAGAACAGATCTCAAACTGAACTTTTGGACCATTAAGGGTTTGTGGACTTTTGTTTGTTTGTTAAATTCCTGTTAAAAAGTAATGGATAACCAATTAATTTTATTCTAAAACCATTCAATTAAGGAAAACAAAACAACTAAGCATTATGGGAAATCTGTTTGGCTATTGATTTTCTCATTTTAGCCTGTAGTAAATCAGAGGCTCTAGTTTGTCGAACTGTTCACCTAGAATTTTAAAATGCTGAGCCTGCAATAGAGATTTCTGAAATCCCTTGCTCAGAAGATTACTTTCCTTATTAGAATATGCATAGATTGTTTTAATGAGTGCATAAATGTACTTGTGTGGTGAAATGTAAAAAAGCATCTCCCCATCCCTACTTTTTTTTAAAAAAAATACTACTTGTTATTTAATGCATCTTGTTGAAGTTTCGGTGATTTGTATTTATCTACTCTGTCATGTGAGATTGTCCAAGTTTTAATGGTAAGGCTGCATTATAAATTCAGAGCACTTTCACTATACCCTCTTCAGACTGGAATGCTAATTAGATTCTAGCCATCCGCATCCAGTGTTTACCAAGCACACAAAACCAGCAGAACCCACAAAGCCAAATCACAATTCTTTGGGAGCCCTGAGATAGTTTTTCATCTGTTCCATAGGGATGGGCATGCTTAATTAGAAATAACAAAGACTCCTGTGTCGCCTTGCAAATAAATGTAGTCTTATCTTTATCTATTTATTTATTACATTGTATTTATCACAGTAAATCTCAAACTATTATAAATGTTCCCATCTTTAAAGTGCCAAAGAGCTCGTAGCCATTGTGCAAATATTTGGCAGCCTAGGAATACAACGTCATTATGTACCAGGGGAGAATTTGTCTAAATTTTTGTTCCAAGTAACTTCAGCATTTATAAACATTCTCAACAGTCTTTTGGATTAAAAACTACTCTGTTTTCTAAGATAAGTTCTTTTTATCCCATCCCCCACCATTTTTTGGAGGGGAATGACCACTGAAAATGCTAATCAATGCCAAGTTGGTTCCAAAACAATTCAAGGATACTTACATATCTCTGCCTTTCACCCACAGCCAAAAGATAATGTTGCTGTGCATTTTACATTCAGTTTTTTCAAATCATTTATCGGCAGGTCTGGAACTCAATATGTAATGTTCTCCTGTTCACCATAGAACTAACTTGCATACACTGGATCGTCATATATGAGGCACATGGAAATCTTTGGGTGAGTTGAACATCATGACCTTGGTCAATAAAAATCTGATTTTTTGGGAGTTTGCAAAAATAACTGAAGCATCAAATGATTTACTTTCTGCACACCAAGAAATAACAAGAGAAAGATGGAAAAGTAAACTGCATAGAAAGAGTTTGTATCCTTGCAAAGCTTTAGGCCAAAGGTTCTGAGAAAAATGTTCCATTAATTATCGATTCCACACACAGAGAGAAAAAAAAAAAAATCAAGGGAATTGTGGGGACCAAATCCTCTCCTAAAGTTAGATGTGGTACTCTTATACATTGCCATGGTACTTAGCGTTCTTTGGAGTTGTCCCAAGATATTATTGGCAATGTAGTAAGGAACCAGAAATAACATGCACATGTTTTTGTACTGTCTGCCAATCCAGAGGTTCTGGAAAAAACATATGCAAAACTATGTTGGACATGCTACAAACAGACATCCCCTAAATCCAATTCAGTGTACAATGGGATGAGTTTAAAAATCTCTAGGAAAAGCTGCTTCCAAACTGCTGAACTTGGCTTTTGCAGATGCAGGCAGGACATATTGATGCCCTGGAAATCATCCAGTCAGCTTTTGCTCAGCAGATGGTATTCAATATTGGGGTTGTATTGGCCTTAACACAAAGGGCATAAGCATGACTTTCAGTTTTGCCACTGATGCATTTGCAAAAAAAGACTAATGTTCTTTAATTAGTGTGCTTGATGGATGAAATTATAATACTTTGTATCAGATCCAATGTCTGTTTTTCTTTTACCAAACAAAACCCAACTAAAAATAAACCGAGAATGCCTAAAACTAAGAAACTAAAGCAAAAATGGCTTATTAGTGAAAATCAGCATCTTAACTAAAACCCAGCTTCTCTTGGGACTCATTGCTTTTATATAACCATCACTTTTTTTGGCCTAGAATAGGGAAAACCTTTCCTCAGATGATCAGTATTACCTTGATTAATTGTGAGAGAATAAAGTCATAATCAAAAGTAGGCATAACTAGAGGCAAAAATGGGTTTGTGTTCAAAACCAAGAATAACCACAAAACTCTGTTTTCCTTCTCTTACATTTCATCTACATCCTGTTGAAGATTTTTTTCAATTAAGTTTCTCCTGTCCTTTATTGGAGAACAGAAGACAAAATAAATAGAATTAATATCTTGAAGGCAGGCAGATGAGAAGCACATTTTGGGAGAGTGAGGAAGGTAAAAGCAACCACTATCTTTAGCCACTGTCTGTTATGACTGGTCTATTTAATATTTTAATATTTAATCTTATAATTACATCATTTAATAAAAGATCCTTTGATCTTATTTGTCACTGTCTATTTATTTATACTTATTCTTTATTTATTTGGCCAAGTGTAGTTAGACATGAAGAAATTTGTCTCTGGTATAGAAGCACTCATGGTACTTGCAAAACAACAACAATAATAGTGTAGAGCAGGAGGTCAAACTCAATCTCATTGCAGGCCACATCAAATTGCCCTTGGTGAGCTTTGGTGGGCATGGCCTGGTCATCACGGATGACTGAGTGGGCATGGCCGGGCCCAGGGTGGCAGGGGCCACTCCTTCACTGTCTCCGGGATGGCCCCACGGGCCAACTTTGCAGCCTATCATGGGCCAGTTCTGGCCCATGGGCCACATGTTTGACACTTCTGATGTAGAACCAATAAAGGGGAAAGTAAAAATAATAAAATAAATAAATAATAATAGAGCAATTATAAGTTAATATACATACACATTAATCAAGAAAAAACTCTTCTGCCAGCTGTGAGAATTAGGTGTTCAGTAGAGTGATGGCACAGGAGAAGAAACTGTCCCATTGTATAGTTGTGTTGGCATACAATGCCCTATAGCACTGTCCTGAGACAAGAAGTTGAAATACAGGGTGAGGGGTCATTATTCAATTCAATTACTGCATTATTGAATCATTATTGAATAATCTTCAATTATTATTATTATTATTATTATTATTATTATTATTATTATTATTATTATTATTATTATTCAATAGTTTCCCAACTCAAGTAAGTATCTTACATTAACTACAACTCTTCATGCCTTTCACTTCATGGCTCACATTAGAAATTGCTGATATAATTCTAATTTGAAAATATCTGGGAAAATATTTTATTGGAAGAAAGTAATACTGATTCTTAATGGTCATTTTAGTTTTTTGAGAAATTGTCTTTTGAGTTTCATTTGCTTTTAACATGCATTTTGCAATATATACAGCTAAAACATGTATTAATTAAACAATGTGGCCTAAAGACTTAGCAACCTCTACAGCATCTGCAATTTAAGTGACCCCTTAAAGTGAAAACCAACAATTCCATTAATAAGATATTAAAACGTAAATGGAAAGTTAGTATTAGTTATAGATTTGATCCATGGAAAGAATACCCAAATTTGGTGAACCAACGCATTCAGGACTAGAATTAGGGTTACAGCACTCAAACTACTAGAAATTTAAAATCATGGTATTCACCAAGAAAACAAAAAGTAGCCATAATTGAGCAAAACAAAATTGAACAGTTGCCCTCCTTTTAAATATTTGGGGGGGTGATCTTCCATGACAAAAAGAAAGTGCATTGTGAGTATATTATGCAAGTGACATCAAAATCTACAATGGCCATCAAAAGATTCTTCTATTCCTAAGGAGATAAAATGATATCAGTAGTTGTTCCTAAGTGTGTGAAGGATGCTGTGAACATCTTGATAATGTTCAAGTATTTTAACAATATTTAGAATACATAGAAATAATAATAATTCCCAGAAGCAGCAAAAGTATTCCCAGACTTTAGAATTCAAACAGAGAAGCATCTGTCACACAACACCCTGACTTAACAATTTTTGATAAGAAAAACAAAAAAATCTGGCTAGTGGACATTGCAGTACCGGCAGACAGCAGAATACATAAGAAAGAACTGGAGAAAATCACAAAATAAAAAGATCTGTAAATAAAAGTAGAACAACTGTGGCAAAAGAAAGCAAGGATCGTATCAATAGTAATAAACACTGTAAATCCCAAAACATCTGGAACACCACTTGAAAATCATTGGAACTGACAAAACCGCTATCAGTCGATTGCAAAAGACCTTTTTACTTGGAACAACATACATATATCTTGCAACAATATCTTTAACAACAGTAAACAACAACATCTGCCTATCTCAGGTCCTTGGGAAGAACTCGAATCGCAGGATAAAAATGCAAAATTTAGCCTAAACTTGTGGCTGTGGCTGACAACATGTTTACCACCTTAATAATAATATATTTATATGTCCCCTGACTCCCAATAATTCTGTGTAGTTTACAAACTGTTAAGAATATTTTTGAAAGCATTTTAAATATTTGATCACCATTCTTTCCATTCCATGCTCTAAACCATTTATAGAGTAGCACTGGCCTGGGGGATCCCACTCAATGCTTCGGTCTAGAATGATGCAGAACCATTTACAAATGTGTTTTTTTTTTTACACTGTTCTTCAGCCTTCTTTTACCCTTTTCCTCAAACCATTAACCCTATCCTTTGTATTGCTAATTCAAAGCTTTTTGAAGGATTCTTGAACTCTTTGCTTCTTTGTAGTCCACACCATCTTCTCCATACTCTGCATGGCACAGAGATGGGCAATGTACCATTCTACAGGTTGCTAAAGCTCAACCTCCAACACTGGTCATTCTGGCTGCTCTGCTGATAGAAGTGTTCCAATATTTGAGGGGCTGCCAGAGAGAGGAGGGGGTCAAGCAGTTTTCCAAAGCACCCAAAGGCTAGACAAGGAATAATGGATGGAAACTGACCAAGGAGAGATTCAACCTAGAAATGAGGAGGAACTTTTTGACAGTGAGAAAAATCAACCAATGGAACAGTTTGCCTTTGGAAGCTGTGGGAGCTTCATCACTTGAGACTTTCAAGAAAAGATTAGACTGGCATTTGTCAGAAATGGTATAGGGTCTCCTGCTTGAGCGGGAGATTGGACTAGATGACTTATAAGGTTCCTTTCAACTCTGTTAATCTGTTTCTAATATCCAAAGAGTCACAAGCTTCCATACACTTTCTTTAATTTTGTGGGAACTGAAACTTTTCTCTCCCCCCCTCCCTTCTGTGTAGCAGGGGGTCTGAAATTGTTTGTCTCTGCATGTTTAAACATTTTATACAACAATACTTACTCAACCCATCAGCCTCATATTTTGTCACTGCTATAATAACAGTATGGAGTGCTGCAGAATCAGCAGAGAAAACTCTCCCTTGTCAAATATGTGTATCATTTAACAGAGAGGTGGTAGCCTCTGCAGTAATCTCTATGTCAAGGTGGATGACTTCTGTGTAAACTAATAATAGCATGATAGTTTAGCAAATGTGAAATTTTCTTATCTGGGATCAAATTTAACTCCTATTGAAAGAACAAAAAACACAGATTCAAAAACCAGCTTTTCAGCTGGTGGCATCCTCTAGTACCTTTTGCCAATGTTGTCTAGTTTATTATATCCAACCATTTCTGATAGGGTCTTAACATCTACTGTGTATTTTGTAAAGAATCAGCTATTTATCCATTTGCATATTAGAAATATGTAGTAGATAGTAGAAAAATATATATTAATATTGAAATCTTATTATTTAGTGTACTACAATGCAATGGATTGTACATGGGATTATTTGTGAAAATCACTAAAAAACAATTGGTGCAGTATAGAATTTCCAAGGCTTTCTATTTAGTGCCATTCCAATATAAAGAACTGATGATTATTAGGGACTGCATCAGGGGTGAAATGCTCCCGGTTCGGACCGGATCGCCCGATCCAGTAGCGATGGCGTCGGGTGGTTCGGAGAACCGGTAGCAAAAATCCCTGCACCCCCCCCCCCGCACCACCATGCCCAGCTGAACCGCACGATCATCAGAGGCTTTTAAAAAAAAACTTTTAAAAGCATTTTTTCTACAACCTCTTCGAACGAAAAAATGCTTTTAAAAGTAAAAAAAAAAAAAGCCTCTGATGATCGTGTGGCTCAGCTGGGATCGTCAGAGGCTTTTCAAAGTATTTTTTTCTGCAACCTCTTGGCCGAAGAGGTGGTAAACAAAATGCTTTGAAAAGTCTCTGACGATCCCAGCTGAGTTGCCTGATCAGCAGAGAGACTTTTTTAAAAAGCCTCTCTGACAATCCCAGCTGAGTTGCCTGATCGGCAGAAGCTTTTCAAAGCATTAGAAAAAATGCTTTGAAAAGTAAAAAAAAAAAAAAAAAAAGTTGGCCACGCCCACCCAGTCACATTAACCCCCACAGCAAGCCATGCCCACTGAACCGGTAGTAACAAATTTTACATTTCACCCCTGGACTGCATCACATTTGAACAAAATGCAAATCCTGAACTAAAAACATAATCCATCCTAATCCTACCATGCCTTTGGGACTTTGGTGCTATCTGAACACTCCACTCACCAATCATGCAAACAACAAAGGTGACTTTTTTTCTTTTTTGAAATTTAGCAATTTACTTGCCTAGATTATGTTGTCATTTGTAGCAATTTTTCTACCAATTTCCAGATAGGAAAAAATATGCAGGATAAGAACAAAATATATCAGCCTTTCATATGTTCCTGTGATTGTTCCAGCAAGCACCAGAGAAGTAGCTTTATTTTATTTAACAGCACAAAAAAGAACAGAATTTTGATCATGTGACCATGGGAGTGCTGCAAAGGTTGTAAGTGTGAAAAAACTATCATAAATCCCATTTCTCAATGCTGTTGTAACTTTGAATGGTCACTAAATGAATTGTTGCAAGTCGAGGACTACCTGTTGGGAGATGGATGGAGCAGATTTGGCCAATTTCACTCATTCAAAGCAGTGGATTTGATTTGAGCAGGGTGGTGGGAATCCATCACGCATCCGACATTTATAGCCTAAAGTGCGAAAAACTATGTGCTGAGTAGTGGTACCATTAAGACAGGACTTTGGGGCACAAGTCCAAGGACCCACTCAATAGAATGAACAAGAAGTCTCTCGGATGTAGCAGCTTTGGCTTACAGAGTTTGAATTAAGCAGAGTAATCATATAACAACAATCACAATTCCTTCTCTTATGTACATTCAATATAAAAAAAAATCAAAATTATCTAAATGCATTGGCCAAGGTTGTTTGGTTTCCTTTGCTTTGTTTAGTCCAAATTTGAAATCTGTGCAGGATTACCAAGTTATAATGGGAGTCTCTCAAATTTTCTATTCTGCTAAATCTTTATCCAAAACCGAATGTGTCCTTTTCTGCGTGTGTAAATCTGGCACATACCACTCACACTATAGAGAGAATTCTAATCAGCACATCAAAAAGCAAAGAAAAAAAAAAGATTTTCACCATAATCCTGCTCCTCAGAATGGAATGAATTAAAGCACAAAGTACAGTAGTAATGAAAAATGTAGCGAGAAGGGCTGCTTACAAGGATATATTCTGTTCACAATTCAATAACATAAACATATGATATGATCTCTCTCCACAAATAACCAATGTAAAATTAAAGTGTTTTTTTTTTCAACAAGTGCAGCCACTTCTCCAAGTACAGACTCCAAATGAAGTCACCGTGGTTGGTGGTAGGGTTGAAAGAAATGGAAATCCCAGGGACTTTTAAGAAAATGCTTTATGCAGTTTTGACCTGCCTTGATGGACTAAAGGGGTAGTGGTGGTAATGAAAACTGCAATCTTAATAAATCTCCTGCAGCTCAAGGTTTAAAACTCATACTGTTTCAAATTAGTGAGGACAGCAATATTTATTTGCTGCTGATTTTTAGCCAGCATGGCATTTCAGCAGGAGACACTTTATAAGACTTAAACGTATAGCCACCAAAGTTGCAAACAAACTCTTTAAAGATGTATCAAAGAAGATTTTCTTCTTGTCTTTCGCTTGAATAGGTAACAAATGATATCAAATCAAACCTGCACCCACACATTTTATAGATCTAATCTGGAAATAAGCAAAGAAAAATGCTAGGTTTAGTATAATAGCAAAGCAGCATGTATGCTCTGCTTACAGTTGCTTAAAAGCAAAGTGACAGCATCTTTTTATGTGCTCTTGTAAGAGAACTATTGTAAGATGAGACCAAAATCGTGTCCAGCTGAATACTCTCATGCCACCCAAAGTCATTTTTTGTGAGATGGGTGGCTGTATACATTTGAAAAATGAATAAAAATAAATAAATAAAGTAAAATTCTATTTCCACAATAAAGGCCTGTGATCTGATCTTGAACAGATTTTTTTTTTAATGAAAACATTGTCTTTTGTTTCTCAGCGAGTGATGATATTTATGAAAATGGTACTTTCTTAGAGGTAAAATAAATTGGCTTACAGTAGAATCCATTCTTATCCATCTTGAAATATTTCAGGGCCAAAAATGAATATTTGGCGAAACTATGTCTGTATGTGTATAATTTAAATTAAATTAATATGTTACCCATCTCCCAATGACTCTGAGTGGTATACATTTTTAAAACAACAACAACAACAACATGGAAACATAACAATAAAACAAGAAAGAAAAAAGGATAGAAGTGGCACAATATCAAACCAGGTACAAACAAAAGAAAATACCTTCATTTAAAGGAAGCCAGAATTCCTTCCAGAATTCTGCAGCAGGCCCCTCTTGCTGGCAAGTTCATAACCAATACCTGGAAGCAAACAAAAAACTGTTCATGATGCTGTTCTCTGCACTAGCTGAATCTTCCAATCAGGGATAGGTCCATGTGGAATGCATTGCAGTATTCCAGATGAGAGATGACTAGGCTTCAGTAACTCAGCATAGGAAGTCCTGATCCATGAAAGGCTGCAGCTGGTAAACAAACTGAAGCTGTGGAAAGGCTTTCCTAGTCATGCCCATCACCCATCACACACTCATGTTTTTTTGATGTGCTTTAATGATGCACATAAAGAAGATAATCGGACAATTCATAATATACTTTGTCCCAAATTAAAATGGCAAGATGCATAGTGGTTAGATTTGATCTCCATTAGTTAGAAACAAACTGAATACTGACTAAAGTCTTTGTTAAATGCCAAAGACAATAAGGTTGCACATAAAAAAGTAAAAGTCAAACATTCTTGTTTGATTGTCTTTAAAGAGGATAAATTCAATTTTACCCTCTTAGAGGGAACTTAAAAATGGAACTTCAAATTTTAATTATCATGCCTATTTAAAACAACATTCTCTGAAACCTTGGCACAGTTTACTTTTTCATATGTTAATCAAACCTGCCATATGTTTTAAAGCTTTTGTGCTCAATTGGAGAACTAATCATCATGGTTTGAAACAAATTCAACAGCTCACTAAAAAGCACTCTTGTGACTGTCAGGTTTTTATAAACTAACAAAATAGTTATATAACTTAATGTTAGTGACTTTACTTGGAGTGGAATTGTTCTGTGTTCAGTTTTAGGAATCAACAAATAACCTCCATGATTTTCTTTTAATTTTTAAACTATGTGAAGTATTCCTTGATAAGGAGGCATGTATTAAAATATATTAAAATATTGTCTAGAACTGGAATATTAATCATTGTGGGGTCTAAGCAATGCAAAATAATAAAGTAGAACTGTTACTTTTCATTCTAGAAAATATGAATCTATTGATGCAGCTCAAAATTTCATATCCGGTTTTGGCAGCCCAATTGCTGGAAAGTTGTAATCAATCTACAAATATTTATTACTCCTTATTACTCCTAATTAACTAAACCAGTCCCATTTTTTGACTTTGTATTGTTTTCTGTTTCAAAGTGCATAGCTAGGCATTTGTTTCTGTTTCCTATTTACAGTCCATTTCTTTAGCTTGTTTGTCGTTTTGATGAATTTCAATTCTATAATATAGGGTTTTAGCTGTTCTGCTCACTTATGAATTATAATAGCCTACAGACAGACCTCTCTCTCTCTCTCTCTCTCTCTCTCTCTCTCTCTCTCTGTGTGTGTGTGTGTGTGTGTGTGTGTGTGTATGAATTTGTACAAGACTGAATACAGCATACAGTATTAAACCTTGTGGCACCTCATAAGTCACCTCTCTAATTTGATTAAGAATTTTTCTGAAAATTTGAATTACAGTAAAAACAAAAAAACTAATACAGATTAAAGTCAGGGAAGGAAACAAAAGTGCAAAGAGAAGGTAAAACAGTACAAAGAAGGAAAAAATTTAAAAAGAAGGAAAAAGAAAAAGGAAAGATCGATAAACACTTAAGAGCTAAAACAATGATTATGAAATATTGTCATTCATTTTGATTTCCATCACATTTTACATTTTGTTAAAAAAGTTTATTCTTTGCAACCTGTTGTTAGGAAAGAGATGTAATAGCAATTTGCATTTGTATAAACAAATATACATATCTTCAAGTAGTCTACAGTTTCCAACGTGCGTGGCCCCGTTGCGAACCGGTAGTAAAGGTAAGTAGAACCCACCCCTGATATTAGCCATCACAAATGGTGGAGGCCTAATTTATAGGCAGGATAGTTAGGTATACTAACTGATAAGACATACTGACTCGTTGGATCATTGGCCAAAAGAGTTAGAACTATACAAAATTCGCTAATGGGCCAGATTTGAAGCAAATTCCATGGAAAGATAGATCAGTGTCCAGAGATGGCAGTCACATGGATGAGTGACAGATAATATCTGTCACATCATGAATTCCAAAGGTTTAAATTACAAGCTTGTAAGAGAAAGCAAGACATGCATCTAATATAGAGCATCATGTAAGCATTTAATAGAGAGCATCATGTAACCTTACATTTATCATCCCATAATCTTCCTGTCATAGAAATGGGAAAAAAGTTCTTAACTTGTGATAACTAATGGGCAAAAGTACTTCAAGCAGCAAAATAAGGGATGCACCTCAGTGAAGCCCACACCATAAATATAAATTAAAAAGTTGCAGCTGCTTTGGTAAATTAACATTAAAGAAATATTTGCTTTATTGAATCATTTAGTTCATTGAAGAAGGCTAATGGGAAAGAAAAACTATTTAAGAAGGAGGAAGAGAAGGAGATCTGTTTGAAGATTATGGTCCCAATTTACATAAGAAATACCAACGTATCTTCAGACCTAGTAGTTCAACAGTTGTGGTATGTTCCAAAAGTCATATGCACCATTCTGTATTTATATATTTTATTATTTTATCAAAATATAAAACTCAGCAATAAAAAGAAAGAAAACATTCTGGATATTCCATATTAGGTTTGAATACTATCTATTTTTTTCCAACAAACCTTTAATTAAGTAGAGATATTTATAATCAGTTCCAATGCCTTCAACAGGATTTACTTACTACTAGAACTCAATTTTTGTTTTAATTCCCTTTGCCATATCTTGTTATCCAGCTCTGGTTGCATTGACATAAACCGCCCATATGTGTTGTGGTCTGCCAGCAGCCTGAGGAGCTGGCAGCAGAGTTGGACAGCGATGAGGCTGAGGAAGAATTTGGGCCAGTCCTGGAGGCTGGGGAAGGCCCGGAGGAGGGCTCTGTGTCGGAGGCAGAGATGGGACCAGGGCCATCGGGGAGTGATGTGCGGACTCTGGAGCCTCCAGAGGCAGATAGCAGAAAGGCAGAGGAAGGAACAGGAGGAGCCTGTTCCTAGTGCATGTATGAGAAGAGCTGCCAGAAGGCAAGAGCAGCTAAAGCAAAGAGGACAACTCGGAAGTAGGGCCAAGAGTTGATTGGCCCCCCCTAAGGCTTAATAGACCAGCAATGACTCTTGGGTTTTTTGTCAGAAAACAACATTGATAAATTTGGTTCTTATCTTGCTCAGCATCCTCTGCTTCTGAACTTTTGCCAAGAGAAGCCTTTGGCAGTTTGCCTAATTATACCAAGGTTGGTGATAAGACTTTATGAAGACTTTGTTTTGATTTAGTTTGGACTACGCTGAGAATGAGTTAATTCTCAGCTGTTCTAATAAAGTCTGTTTGTTTTTGAACTGTTTGCGTCAATTACTACCTACTTGGGCCTGGCTCACAACAACATGTTACAATAACTTCCTATTTGCAAACCTCATGAACTGGGCAGTATGGTTATGCTAAGGAGGATGGGTGAAAGATAGCACGACCTGACTCTCTGGATAGGCTTTAATGTTTAAATATGACTCCAGTAAATCTTCTTTGAACCAGAAATGGCCAACCTTTTGTTGGCTGAAACATTAATAGTTTGGCAGGGGCAGGGAGCAGGAGCAAAGCAGATGAAATTACGACATACTGGGAGCAGACCATCTGAACACATTAACAGAACTAGGATATTCAATCTTAGTTTTAGTTTTCAGAATTCTTTAATGAAGGGCTGAAGTCATAACTGCATTAAAACCTTTCTGAAGGTTTGTTTTATGTAAATGTACCCCAGAACTGCAGGAAACTATGTCATCAGTTTTCATCCATTGCACAACTTAAATTTGGCAGGACAGCTGAAGGAAACTTTGGGAACCACAAAAAAGAAAGTGGGAGGTGTATGCAGTTTTTGGAGTGCATGTTGAATATCACTGCAGTAAAAACAATCATATGTCTTCCCCCCCCCCCCCAAATAAAATTACCTTATGCATGACAGAAAGCATGAATAGTAACTATTTCAGGGCAAAAATCCAATTACTTCCAAAGGACCATAGGAAAGTTGACTAATTAGTTTTAATGAAACTGATCAGGTACATATTAGTATTTGATTCAGAAGATAACTAGGATATTAGAAGGATAGCAAGATTTAAGGACCACTCAGATACTATATAACTGCAAAAGATTTACAATAAGATTATCCATCCACTTCTGTACAAAATGTACTAGAATTACAAAGAATCTGATTGGGATCATAATACCAAGGAGTTATTTTTTCCATAAAAGCAAGTAATCCAGTAATCTTAGCTCATTTCAAAAAGTTAAGCAGGGCAAGTTCTATTTAGAATTTTGTAAGAGATTCTCCCCACCCCCAAAAAATCTGAGGGTTAGAAGCTACACAGGGAGATGATAATGAGGATGAGGATGATAATCAATCATTACCATTGACAAAATCACAGGTATTCAATGGAAAAAGCAGTTTTACTTGGAAGAGCTTGCATCCTGCAATGATACTTTTAATACCAGCAGACATTAACATCTGCTTATTCCAGGTCCTTGAGATAGACTGGATTGGTGGATACAAAAGACAGACTCAGTCTAAACATCCATGTGCATCGGGGTGAAATCCAGCAGGTTCTAACAGGTTCTGGAGAACTGGTAGTGAAAATTTTAAGTAGTTCGGAGAACCGGCAAATACCACCTCTGGCTGGCCCCAGATTGGGATGGGAATGGAGATTTTGCAATATCGTTCCCCAAGGGAGGTGAGGGAATGAAGATTTTGCAATATCCTTCCCCTGCCACACCCACCAAGCCACGCCCACAGAACCGGTAGGGAAAAAATTTGGATTTCACTCCTGATGTGCATCCATATGCAAACAACAACCACATCAACAACAACAATTATGATGATGATGGTGGGACCAAAAAATAGAGATAATCATAGAAAATGGAGAAGTTAAATTGCTCTGGGATTTCAGAATCCAGACAGACAGGCACCTGCCACATAACACCCCAGGCTTAACAGTTGTCTATAAGAAAGACAAAAAAGTTTGAATAGTGGATGTGGCAGTGCCTGGGGACAGCAGAAGAGAAGAGAAAGAACTGGAGAAGATAATACAAAGACCTACAAATAGAAATAGAACAACTTTTGCAAAGGCAAGCAAGGGTAGTACCAATAGTAATAAGTGCCTTGGGTGCAGTCCCAAAACAACTGGAGCACCACTTGAACACCATAGGCATTGACAAATTTGCCATCAGTCAATTGCAGAAGGCAGCTTTACTTGGAACTGTTTCCATCCTGCAATGATATCTGTAACACTGTCAAACATTCATATTTGCCTATTCCAGATCCTTGGGAAGGACTCGATAGGTAGACAAAAATGCCAAACCCAGTCTGAATATCTGGCTGACTGTGCGATGCATAACAATAACAATAACAATTATAAGCCAATTACCTGCTCATAACAATATTCAAATTCAAATCAGTTCAAACTGTGTAGTATCGAATGCATTCCAACAGCATTTAGTTTAAAACAATCTTTCCATTTAAGTAAAAAGAAAACCTCCCAAACAGCAGAGACAAAAACAAAGAAACAAAACAAAAACCAGCTCTTAATTGGCAAGATAATTTTGGAAAACTCTAAGAGAAGGAAGACCAATCTGAATATAGCTTGGATTAATTACATAAAGGCATTTGACTCCCTGCCACATGACTGGATAATCAAGTGCCTAGAAATAACAGGAGCCAGTAGAATATCAGAAGCTTTGTGCACAGATCAATGGAATAATAGAAGACACAATTGTTGGTCAATGGTGATAGACTGGGAAAGGTTAATATCAAGAGAGGAATCTTTCAGGGAAATTCACTTTCAGTACTACTGTTTGTCATTATGCTTATTCCTCTGCAAACAATACTGCACAAGTCATTCCATGGCTAACAAACATCAGAAACATCTGCTATGTTTTTCCACTTCCTTTACATGAATGATCTAAACCTGAATAGAAAAAACACCATCTGAAATGGCATTGCTGCTCAACACTATTTGAAACCCTGAGGGTCAATCACAGGGAGAAGGGGGTTGACTTATTTTCCAAAGAACCTGAGGGTAGGACAAGAAGTAACGAGTAGAAGCTCATTAAAGAGAAATACAATCTGAACTAAGGAGACATTTCCCGACAGTAAGAACAATTAATCAATGGAACAGTTTATAATCCTGGAGTTGTGGATGCTTTATCACTATAAGTTTTCAAGAAAAGATTGGACAGTCATTTGTCTGGGACGCAATAATGGCTCTTGCCTTGGACAGCAGGCTGGAGTAGAAGACCTCCAAGGTCTAATAGCAGCAGCTAATAGTGAATATATCAGAAGAGTGAAGAATATCTTAAAGTACACAGTGGAGGAAATATAAAGGCAATTAATACTTGGAGAATTCCAGTCATTAGATATATAACTGGAATATAGCTGGGACTCAAACAGGACTAAAAACCCTGGATAAGACCCAAAAAATAATGACAATGAATCATGGCCTTCATCAACACAGCATTATTGACAGACTCTACTTACCAAGGAAAACAGGTAGATGTGGAATGTTGCAAATACATCAGAGAGTTGAAGAAGAAAAAGGGCATTGAAAGAATATCAGAAAGAAGTGAGAAACAGGAACTAAAACTATTACATCATGAAGGCTTACTCAGTAACAAAGAGTTCAAACTCACCTATAATAAAGACCAAATGAAGAACAGGAAAAGTCATGGCAAGGAAATATATTACATGGCCAGTGTAGAAGAAACTATCAATTAAAGCAGATAACAACAAGATCTGGCAACAGCTAATAAAAGCAAGAAACTTGAAAGAGACAGAGGAGCCAATTCTGGTTGCACAAGACCAAGCTGTAAGAACAAATGTTTAAAAAGCCAGAATTGAGAAAACAGCAACAAACAACAAACACCACTTTTTATAAAGAAGCTAAAGAAACAGTGGACCAACTAATTAGTTGCTGCAAGATGTTTGCACAGATTGATTACAACCAACAGCATGACTAAGTAGCAACAATGGTGCATTGAAATATCTGCAAGAAGTGCCACTTGTCTGCAAGCAAGAACTGGTAAGACAAAAAAATAGACACTAATAGAAAATGTAGAAGCTAATGTGCTCTGGATCTTTAGAGGTCAAATAGGCAACCATTTGCCACACAGCACAACAAATTTAATTCTTAATAAGACAGAAAAAAATGTCTGGATAATGGGCATTGGAGACAACAGAATAGAAAGACCTGGATAAAATAAAAAGACTTGGAAATAGAATGCCTGTGAATAGAAAGTAAATATGTTACTAATAGTAAAGGTGCAATTCCAAAATATTTGCAACACCACTTGAGCACCATTGGCATTGAAAAAATCACCATCAGTCAATTGCAAATGGTAGCTTACATCCTGTAACAATACCATCAAACAACTGCCTATCCCAGATTTTTGGGAAGGACTCAGTATAAGGATAAAAATGCCAATTCCAATTTAAACATCTGACTGACTGTGGAACCAACCATACTAATAATCTTGTTGGAAGAATGCAATGGTAATCTCTTTCCAAACTTCAGGAATATATCAAAATCTTCCCTAGGATTAAATTCAATTTGGGACAGTGTTTACCTTACATTTTTCCTAATATATGTCCTCAACAGTTATTTGCCATATGGGAAAATCATCTCATTCATATGGTGCCTACAAACATGGACATTTTCAGGAGAGCAAAAGGGGACAAGTGACATCACTAATACTATGATATCATCAAAATGTATATGGTGATAGCATCATAATGTAAGTAATATTAATTATATGAACCATGCCACCACTTTCTACTCTTGATTTTGAGAGGCTTCATGTTATCACTCCAATCTGGAATCATGGCTTCTTTAAATCCTAAACGTCGGTGAAAATAATGGGTCACTAACAAAGAAAGAAAAAGAGGCATGGTGGCTCAGTGGTTAAGATGCTAAGCTTGTCAATCGAAAGGTTGGCAGTTCAGTGGTTTGAATCCCTAGTGCCGCGTAATGGGGTGAGCTCCCGTTACTTGTCCCAGCTTCTGCCAACCTAGCAGTTCGAAAGCACATAAAAAATGCAAGTAGAAAAATAGGGACCACCTTTGGTGGGAAGGTATCAGCGTTCCGTGCTCCTTTGGCATTTACTCATGCTAGCCACATAACCATGGAGATGTCTTTGGACAGTGCTGGCTCTTCGGCTTTGAAATGGAGATGAGCACTTCCCCCTAGAGTTGGGAACAACTAGCACATACATGCAAGGGGAACCTTTACCTTTTAACAAAGAAAGAAGGCTATGGAAGAAAGAATAGAACAGGATCCTCAGCTCTGAAGTCTTTCTGTGGCACTAAAAAATAATTTTAACTTGGCTTCCATTCCTTTTTGAACTTCCATCCTGAAATTGTCATGCATAATTGGATACAAATGGTTTGTTTTAGACTAAGGAGAGGAAATGGTAGAAAAGAGTGAATCATCTGCAAGTCATTGAGAAATAACAGCTCTCCTTTCAGGTCAGGGTTAGACTTATTATCATTCAAGCTAAACTACAATTTGCCAGAGGAGAAACAAGTGATTTGAATTTCCATGTTTTCAGTGCTAATGGTGAGTTGTAATTTCCCTGAATATAGTGAGCTTCCCTTGTAAAGAACCACTTGAAAAATAGTTATTGCTGTTTCTAGAGGAGGTTGGTTGAGTTCATAAGGGTTTTTTTCCCTGTTTTTCTACAGCCAGGAGGCTGTAACTTTTAGTGTTACGTCAATACATTAAATAAAGTAAGTCACGACCCACATGACAGTTTGCAATATGACCTGATTTGGAATATTGTGTATGGTTCTAGAGGACATATTTAAATAAAGATGAAAGAGATCTGGAAAAAAATGTGCAGAAGAGGGCAACTAAATGATTAGGAAATCAAACCTTTTTTTCCAAGAATGTTTGAAGAAAAGGCTAAAACTGCCGATGGTGGACCTATGGCATTGTGTGCCAGAGGTGGCACCCAGAGCCCTCTCTGTTGGCACATGTGCCATCACCCCAAGTCAGATCTCCACGGCATTTCTTTCACGAGCTTCTGTTTCCCTGCAAATGACGAAACGGAAGCTCATGAAAGAAAGATCTTACCTCTTGCCGTGCTGCTGATGTTGGGATGCCCTTCCTCTTGCTGGCCAGCTGGTATTTGGGTCTCTGCTGCACATGCAAACATTCGTGCATGTCCATGCATGTGCAAGTTCGTGCATGTCTGTGCATGCGCGCACACCTTTCAGTTTGGGCATGCGTGCACAGTTTGGGCACTCGGAATCTAAAATGTTCACCATCACTGGGCTAGAACATATGAAACTCTTCAGCTAGGAAAAGGAGTTGATTATTGGGCACATGATAAAATATGCATTGGGTAGTAGAGCAAATAAACAGAAGTTTTTTTTCCTCTCTCTCAAAATATCAGGATAAGGACCATGCAGTAAAGCTGATTGAAAAAATATTTAAAACAGGTAAAAGGTAACAATTCTTCCCATAGCACATAAATAACCTGTGGAATTTGTAACACAATTGTGGTGATGCCAGTAACTTGGCTTTAAAAAAGAATGGATGGAAGACATAAAGAGTTACTGGTCTGGAAGACTCAGTATTACATCTTAGTTGGGGGAACCATAACATCAAATACTGGTTGCAGGGAAACAAAGGTAGAAATGGATATCTCTGGATCTCCAGTTTGCCAGCATCTCAGAGGCATCTGGTTGGCCAATCTGAGAAGCAACACACATATTATCTTTCTCTGTACTCAACTTCAGATTCTTTAGATTTCTTTTCTATTTTCTTATTAAATTGAAATGGAAAATAGGCCATGACTGAACCCTGGTTACTGTACATTTGTACCCTATTAGAGGATTAGGATATGAGTGTACAGTAGCACCATATTTACATTCTCAAATTTATGTGAGCGAGGGGGTTGTTACCACAAGGATGCAAGAATAAAGGCTCATAATGTTGCAGCTTTTTTCATTTCATAGGACTGCAAATGGAAGAGGGACACCTAAATAAGAACATGAAATGAGTATTACCTTATTGATTTGACTGCTGGCGGGAGGTTTTTCTAACAAGAGGTTAGATGATCCTGCGTTCTAATCTAGAATGTAATTTTATTCCAAATGTTTCCCCAGGGAATTTCTAATGCCTCATTAAGGCAGTGTTTGCTTATCTCTACAAGCTCCTCATTCTGATTAAATGAAAGACTTTTCCTTTTCCGTTTCCAAGCCATGCAATAGCAATTTAGGCCTAGCCAGATTCTGAATTTTCCCTTCTGTTGCTGTCCCTGGGGAAACAGGAAACTTAATTACATAGTTATTACTATTAGTTGTATTCTATCAACTAATCTTGAACAGGTAAAATTAAAAGTCTCCACTTTTTTATTCATCCATGAAAGAGCACTTTTCTGACTAACAGTTAAATTCTGATGTCATTGAAAAAAGGCATATAAACGGGTTTGGTATGTTATTTGGCATTAAGAACAGAAATAACCCTGCTTGGATTAGAAAAATTAAAAAAAGAAATATGTATTCCAATTTAGAAGCAAATGACAAAAAGCCAGCATGCCTGCATCGTTACAAAAAGAAATGTGCCAGACCATCCAAAAATGCTTGAATGCATTGGCAATTGGCAGTAGACTTTATTTAGACCTCATCAGTGAGGCATTCAAACAAGTTCATCTCTTCCTTTGATTGCTCAGATTGGCAACAAGAAGACAAAATGACATTATTGGTTATGTAATATAAACAAGCTATGATTTTTGACTTAAGTGTTTTATTATGTTAAATTATCTGATCATTAAAATTCACTTTTGGACCAATGGCATATTTGAAGATAACATTGTAAGTCATGCAAAGAGAACTTGAAAGCTAAATGGGTGCTTGCCCCTCCCCCCCCATGTACACATAAAATTGTTTTCCCAAAGATAGAAGATAAATTCTTATTCTTATTCTTATTCTTCTTGTGCCATATTCATCATCGGACGTCAGTGATCATGTTGGCGATCCTATTTTTATCAACAGCTGCACAAAAAAGTGCTGCTGAGTTTTGTCCAAACCAGTCCCTTAGATTTTGAAACCATGATGTTCTTCTTCTACCTAGACCTCGTTTGCCTTCAATCTTTCCTTGGAGGATTAAGTGAAGTATGCCGTATTTTTCCGGGTGTCACATCACACCTGCATCCGAAATATTCTAACTTTAGCTTTTTAATGATTTTGATGATTTCCCTTGGCTTTCCCAGGCGATTTATCTTTCCCAGAAGATAAATTAGAAATGGAAAATCAGTAATTTGTGTGTTCACTTGAATCTACAATAGTGAGAATAACCACTGCAATCAGGAAAAATAATGCTTATCATATGACCTAGGTGGAAAATTCAAGTATACAAAATACATATTTTGGAGAATACATTAACTAATAGTTTAATAATGTGATATAAAGTTGGAACATCTTGTATAAAATTAAGCAAGCGATAGATAGGACAAAGATAAATAATAGTATAATTATAGACTCAGAGAATTGGAAATTTCTTTTGGGTCATGAAGTGTAACTGTTTCTCAGGGCAACATTCCAAGTTAAAATAGCTTCAACAAATATCTATCCGGCCTCTGTTTAAATGCTTTCAGTAAAAAGCATCTCACCTCTTCTTTTGGAAATTGGTTCCACAACTAAATTGCTTTTATCATTAGGAAGTGCTTCCTAACACTCAACATTCTGTAACTTAAAGCATTAGTCTGTCTTTAGCACTCCGAAATGATAGGAAACCATCTCAATTTTCATCCGTATGACAATCCTTCATGTGCTTGAAGAATTCCACCATATCTTGTCTTAATCTTTTTTGAAGGTTAAATGTTTCTCCCATACTCACTCATTCTCTTCTTGTAAAAGTTAATTTCTACTGTTTTACCAATCCCAGTTGCTTTCCTTCTATTTATTGCAGCTTTTGTAAATCTGTATTGCAATATAATGGTCCAAGTTCTGATTAATTGATAATAGTGAACATCCCATGATTGAAAAACTACAGTTCTATTGATGCAAATTAAAATTGCATTTACAGTTTTTATAGCCATGCCATACCTGCTGAGTCAGTTGTGGAATCTGGAATTCCAGTGCCATTTCCTATTTCTTAATCTACTGTTTTGTTTTTCCTCCTGTTGCTGGTCCCTAATGTAGTCCTGTTTAAAATCTGTGTTTGTTGCAAAGCCAACCAATTTTTTTCTCCTATTTCATTATCTCCAAGGCTGTGGGGGAGAAAAACCCTTTTGTTCTCATGACAGTGAATAATCAATTGTCATCATCATTGTTATCATCATCATCATCATCATCATCATCATCATCATCATCTAAATGAGCAGTGTTCTGTCCCCACCCCAATCCAAATCAGGTGTTGGACTGTAATCGTTTGCTGAATGATAGAACTGGTCCACATCTGTAATTATTCCTTTTTCTGACTTTCTCTAAATTTCTGAGTAGGCATTCATTTTAACAAACCCTTCTTATTTAGAATAATTGATTATTTAGAAGGAATGATGTCATACAGTTCTGCCAGCTTAATTCCATTAAATTCCATTGCTGCACTTATTCTGCCAGAAGATGTGAGTATGTTGTACCTATCTGCTATCAAAGATGAGCTTCCCAGAAAAATACAATGGTACGTACCCTGTTTCCCCCAAAAATAAGACATCCCCTGATAATAAGCCCAATCGGGCTTTTGAGCACATGGCAATAAGGCCAAGCGCTTATTTCAGCATTCAGAAAAATATAAGACAGGGTCTTATTTTCAGGGAAACACAGTAGTCTTCATTCAGTCTCAGATAAACAGTTGGGTTTGGAGTTGAAATAAGTCCTTAAAGACCTAGGCCAAGGATAAGTAATTACAACTGGATAGCATTTTTCATTCTTGCAGAAAAAGATTCTTCAGAACAAATGGGAACTCTCTTGTAGAATAGCCACAGAATCCTGGAAAATGAGGCAGCCTCTTTCAAAAGTTACAGACAGGACCTATCTGTATACCCACATATGTTCTGAAGCATCTTCTGTGCTTAGATCTCTCATGCTGAATCACTCCAGTGGCAATAAGTTGCAATGGACACTAATATGCCTGCAGATCCTCTCTTTGTGGGTCCCACTTGAATTTATTTTAGATTATTTATTGTTTTTGTTTTGGTTTAAAATGCCAGGATCATTTGTTTATGCAGATGTCTCTAGGTTCATTTAGGCTCCATTGACATGCTTCGAAAATAAACATTAGTTGCTGCAGCTCAGAGATGGGATGGTGCCGAACAATTTTATCAGATTGTTTTCTGGTGAATGGATGTTTTATGACTAACCACATGCATTATGGCTGGGGCCGCCCAAAATGTTTTTTTCCTTGAGTACATGAAATTGTTAACTTTGCTTGATTACAGATTCTATTTTATTTATGTGACTGCACAAATGAATATTTTTTCTAGCACTTTTTTTTTCTATCTTCTTTCTTTAAGGATTTAAGTGAAATGTTCCTCCTTCCTTACTATTTCTGTTTCTGTAACTGCCCCTCAAAGATCAGTAGTTTGGCTTTACTTTTTAATAAATTTGTTGAATCCTTCCATCTTCAAGATGATTTATAACAGAAGCTGGTTGATCCAGAAATATCAATGTCTGGCTATTATAACTTGCCAAGGAGTCAGATGTCATTAGGAAATAAAGGACAAAGAAAAAAAAGAAGAAAATGTCAATTTTTTTCTGTTTTTTACATAGTTGTAACTGAAATACCAAGTCATTGCCAATGTCGGCAACTGAAATAAATTAAGAAGTCCATGTGTGAAGAGTTTAGGTGAAAAGTTTTGGAATATGAATGCAAAACAGAAAAAAATCTATCTCTGCTGCCTTTGACTTTGTTGCCTTTTCCATTTCCATTTCCATTTCTTTTCTTTTTCTTTTTTGTTTTAGTTTACATTCATTTTTTCTATGTTTATTAAAAACTTCAATTAAAATATTTTTTTTAAAAAAAGGATATTTAAGACATATGAAAAGAAAACCTGTAAATAACTAAATTCTAATTTTAATCTAGTTTGGGAGATGCAAATCGTGTCAACATAAATCAGAATTTACAAAGATGAAATGCTTTCAAGAGTCCCTTGATGTTTCTGTTGTTTTGGTAGCTCGTTCTGAAATAAATTGTTTATGTCACTGGAATTCTGTAGCAACAATGAGTGTTGAATTTTGAAGTTAGCCATACTTCCATAAATTGCCCTGCTATTTATTCTTCAATAGGCTTTATCACAAAAAACAGAACACACAATATCTTTTGCTTCCAAATAAGAATAAGGTGCTAATAGTTAAAGGTTTATTTTATATTTTTGGGATATGGATCACCTCTCAAAAATTTATTACTGGAATGTGTTACTGTACTTTCTCCCTTAACTCTGGAAGTGTGTGATTTTCACTGAGTTATACACAATGGAAAATTTAGTCACTCCAGGTACAATATAAGATCAGAAGAAAAGGATTTTCTGTCACTTGAAAAGGGATTTTACATTTTTATATTCATCCCAATCAACCATAAAATAATATTACACAATTTGGCTTTAATGATGTGCACCTAGAATTTATCCCCAGCTTCATTATTATTAAAACTATTAAAATTCTTTTCACAGGAGACAGATCTGGATAAACAGTGAGGATTTATGTTCCCGTATATAGATGTAATCCATTGCTTCTTTGTCCAAGTATCCCAGCTGGTGCCTGCAGCACTTAGCAGAGATTAATATATTCAGCCTTCAATTTCCATCAGAAGATCAATAACAATAACCGCAACCTCGTGGACTAAGTGTTCTATGCTGTTGCTTTGTGTTGTTCTCTCTGAGTCTGTCTCTCTTTTCCATTCTCTGTCTTTTGGTAACATGGGAAATGCTGAAGATCTTGAAAGTTGGTTGGTCCTTCATAAAAATATTGACCAATTGTTGATATTGTCACTTTTTTCAGCCAGTAGAGGGAACTCTGACACTGTGCATGGCCAGATCAGTCAGTCAACAATTACCATAAGAACACTGATATTTGCAAAATAAATAAAAAATAAACTGGAATTTTTTTTTTTTTTAAAAAGCTGATTTTACAAAATAAGATGGCAATCCTAAACCAACCAGATCTGGGGGTGAGGAAGAGAAGTACAATTAAGGCAGAGGAGGTCTAAAGGTTTTGTCAGAAGATAGTAAAACAATTGGATTAAGAAGATTTTTAAAAACAAAACAGAAGATAACAATCAGTGGCAATAAAACCATCAAATACTCTGTTAAACATACACTTCTTTGATATACTTATGTGGTCTTCTAGAAGTGCAGATTAAAATAAGATGAACTGATCAGTGATGGGATTCAAATAATTTAACAGCCGGTTCTCTGCCCTAATGATTTCTTCCAACAACCAGTTCACCAAACTGCTCAGAAAGTTAACAACCAGTTCTCCCGAAGTGGTGTGAACAGGCTGAATCCCACCACTGGAACTGATGTTAAAATCCATATATAAGATTTGTTTCTTAAAGCTTTGGATTTTCAGATTCAGAGTGGACCAGAGGGCCTTTTTCATATTGTTCATATTTCTGGCATTCAGATTATTCTATCTAATTCTAAGAGAGAGATGTAAACACTATGATGATGATGATGAGTTTTATGACTATTTGGATTATTATGTTTAATATTATTATTATATTCCTATTAGAAGATATGTCAAGAGGGAGAAGTGAATATGTTTGTAATGTTCAATATTAGTATTGTAAATTTAGAGAAGTAATATTAATATAATGAATACTATTGTAAATCTTGATTATTATTGCATAAAGAAACATGTACCCAGATGACACACTGTTTAATGGAAGATGGAACTATTATACTAAAAAATAAAAATTAAAAAAAAAGATTATTCTAATTCTGTTATTTGAATCTTTGAATATTAGGATAGAAGAAATGTGCACATCTATTATTCAAACATTTTTAAATATTTTGAAAATATGTGAATGTGCCATTACACCATAATCAGTATTTAGCTATTTTGACACTAATTAAGCCAACATAATGGAGTATTTTGAAAAATTTAGCAGTTCCGTTCTGCCCCCAACCCCCCAAAATTTCCTAAATAGTATTCTGAAAATTAATAGAAAGCCAGTTAATTCTCCCTAGCCAGATTTGAATTCAAAGGCAAGTCTGAAAAATACAGACTTCCTCTCAATTCAACAATTTGAGTAACATCTGGTTAAATCAAATTCAGTGAGCAGCCTTAACAATCACTACTGAACAAGAGTTAGCTAGTCATATTGAGGTAAGAATACATAAGCCTATTGATAACTCCAGACCTATTGGAAAAGTGTTGCTGCATTTTCAGTCAAATAATATCTGAAGTATAAAACTCATATACAAAAAGCCTCATCTTCATATTAAGAATCAATTGATGGCATATACATATTTGAACACTCATAATGAACATTAGCAAATGAAGAGATAGAAACTGTTGCAAACTTACTGGGAAGGCTAGTCAATCTGGCACCTTTATGATAAATTGAAACTCCAACTCCAAAAATTCCTAGCCATAATTGCTATGGGATTTCTAGTTTTAATGCATCTGAAGAACACCAGGTTGGAAAAAGTGAAGTAGACCAATATGTATTCTGTCATGATTACTGTTCTCTGGGCGCTAGTTAGTAAGACTTCCCACATCCAAAATTTGTTTTATTTGCAAATCATTCTCAATATGTTGTAAATTCAATCCATTTTTCTTTCATGTTGTTTTCTTCCATTAACTGTACAGTTACTTTCTTTCGCAATTTTCAGAAAGTTGCCAGTATTGCCTGAGTGAGTGTGAACCTAACCTGGGAGGAAGGGGCTGTTTCACCAGTTAAACCATATGAGAAATATGCCAGATTGGAACTGATTCCTTAACTCATTCCTTAAAGGAATGCATATATCAATACATATATTGATTCAGGAAAGTGATTTGGATAACTTTTCAAACTGAACATACAAAAGAACTTTGTTAAAGTTTTGAAATATTTTGTGAGAAGTGATAAGCAAAGGAATAAATTTTATACACTGAATTTATAAAATATTTTTAATGCTTTGAAAGACTTTTGTCCTAAAATATAGATGAACAGCAATCTTTCTTTGAAGAAGTTAAAAATATTTCTAGAAACTTGGGGAAGGAACACAAGGTTGACCTATTTGACCAGGGCTAAATGAAGAAATTAATTATTAACGATTAATGAAGCATTTAGACTCTGAGCTTTTTTTTTTTTTTTTTTAAAAAAGATGTACTAGCAGAATAAGAGAGGTTGCATTGTATTTAGAGATGTGCTTGTTAGAATGAAGAGGGAAAGTGTTTTTTGCTTTTGCTTTTGCTTTTTCATACATTTTTCTTTTGTATTTTTCTATTCGTGTTTTGTATATTTTGTTTTGGTTTTTATTCTTTTCATTTATAATTTTTGATAAAAAATATTTGAAAAAAGAGAGAGAGAGGTATATGCTAGAGTGAATATTTCACCCAAAACAGAAATATAGGGTGTCAGAGGAAGAAAGGAAGAGAAATGGAGAGAGAGTTAATTTCTAAAGATGATGAAGTAATTTAACATTTACTGTTGTTTTCATTGCATCATTCCTAATTTGTAGGTGGTGATGACAATTGTTAAAGGATATCCAGATATCCACTAACAGATACAGAAGGAAATCCTTTGGTGAAAGGGTAACCAGAATGGTTCTATCCATATTTATCAGTCCTGAATTTTGAAGAAAAAAAAAATTGGAGCAGAAAATGGCAAGGTTCCAGAGAAACATGAACAGATGCCTGTATAAAAACTTTTAATTGTAAATGTCACTTATTATTAAGCAATATCTGTAGTCCCAAATGTTCCATGAAATAATAACCAAATATCTTGTGCTTTCCCATGACAATATTATATATTTAATATATAATTATTAATTGTAATTGTAATTTGTTTAAAATAAAAAAAAAATAGTTATGATTTATTTCTTTCTCAGTTTCAAATGACACTTAATTAAAAAAAATAATCCGCAAGCGGCTTTATTTAGTTTACTTGTATATTATATAGCATAACTCCTAGAGGAGATCAACCCTGACTGCTCTTTAAGCCAGTTCCTGAAGATGAAACTGAAATAGTTTGGCCACTTAATGAGAAGGAAGGACTCACCGGAGAAGAGCCTAATGCTGGGAACAATTGAAGGCAAAAGAAGAAGGGGACGGCAGAGAATGAGGTGGCTGGATGGAGTCACTGAAGCAGTAGGCGTGAGATTAAATGGACTCCAGAGGATGGTAGAGGAGAGGAAGGCCTGGAGGAAGGTTGTCCATGGGGTTGCGAGGGGTCGGACATGACTTCGCAACTAACAACAATAACAAATAAGATAACATAGTATAGTATGTAGTCTCTGTGCGTGTTTGTGTGTATAAAAGATGGGTACTCATATTTATGACGGTTGAAATGTCCCCGGATCATGTGATCACATTTTGCAACCTTCTGACAAGCAAAGTCAATGGGGAAGCCAGATTCTCTTAACAACCATGTTACTAACCTAAGAAGTACAGCAATTCACTTAACAACTGTGGCAAGAAAGATCATAAAATGGGCCAAAACTCATTTAACAAATCTCTCATTTAGGGATAAAAATTTGGAGCTCAATAGTGGTCATAAATTGAGAACGACCTCTATGTGGAAGACTTGAGATTTTTGAAGTATTTGTAGACTTGTTAGGGGAGTAACGTAGGCAAGTCGTTTGTTTGGAAAAGATGGTGGATTTTACTAGTGGACAACATGTAACAAATTATATGTAGAAAATGAATTCTGTTCACCAAAACCTCTTTTACTCAAGTACTGAAACATGAATAGCCAACCTTGTAAATCACCCCTTATTTTTAAAAACAAAAAACCCAAGACATTATTTATAGCACGTTATTTGCAGTACACAATAACACACTGATTTCAAACAAAAAGGACTACTACTTAAATACCCTTGACTCTGATATGAAATTACAGTACAAACACATTAAATATAGAAGTTGATAAATGATTATTCTTCTGCATTACTATCTTTGTGACCTAAATATGTCAAACTGGCTATCAGAAGTCATTAATTTGCTGCTTGAGAAGGAGTCCAAAAGTGACAAAAATCAGGTGGTGTCCTTTTTGATAGCCAGTAATGATGCTGGCCTCAATAAAGCTAAATAGAATAAATAAGTGCAACTTTTTCCCAGAAGAGAGAAAAAAAACCCCTTTCCCCTTTATGTATATGTTTTTTGACTCTATATCAGCCAAACAATAGGAACAGTAAAAAATAAATAAATAAATAAATTCTGAAACCAATTCTGACATCCAGAAGACTTCCAATTCAGATGTCACTTTATGAACAGGTGTTTTTGCGCCATTTGAAAATTAACCTTAAAAAGTTTCACATGAAACTTTGCATGAGTTGAAATAATCCATCAATTTATATTCCTCAATATAATCATAGGATGGTGTAGGCCCGTGATGGCGAACCTATGGCACGCGTGCCACAGGTGGCACACATAGGCCTCTCTGCCGCCATGCGAGCCGTCGCCCCAGCTGAGCTGTATATACATCCAACAGGAACAGGAAGTGCGTTACAGGAGCAGATAGAGGTAAATACTAGAGAAGCAGGAAATGCATCACTGAACAATGGAAATGAATGCTAGAGAGGAATAAAGCTGCATGCAAGGCAGACATAATACCTGTAACAACGTAGGCATATAGGGAGGGGGGGCAGTGCACCCCCGCCCCCCATTTTTAGACTCAGGAGGCTTCAGGGAGGCCCAAAACGGGTGTGTGT
The DNA here is from genome assembly GCF_059756535.1 of Pantherophis guttatus. Classification (NCBI taxonomy): domain Eukaryota; kingdom Metazoa; phylum Chordata; class Lepidosauria; order Squamata; family Colubridae; genus Pantherophis; species Pantherophis guttatus. The sequence continues at coordinate 48,866,519 of NC_142063.1, forward strand.
GTATGCCTGCGCATGCACAGGGGTGCAGGGGAGCTCGCACGGGGTGGTGGTATGTGCATGCACTATTGCACGCAAGGACAAAAAGGGTAGCCATCATTGATATAGGCTATATCTTCTAGCTCCTGGTGATATCACGGCCTGAAGCTTCTTCTCATTGTAGAAATGCTTTCCTGTTATCCATGTGAATGGACCACATAAGTTTTTTGTTAACCTGATATATGCAGTATAGTTCTTCATGCAATCTTCCCTCCATTCTATGAAAATTCCTTTGTGTATATGTCTTTGTATCGTATATTTATCTGTGTATATATATAACATGTATGTAAGATATACATACATTCACACATATGTACAAAGACACATGGTGGGAAAATAGTATTGCCATGAGTGATGGCAGCAATGGGGAAATTGCACCTTCTTTAAATATATATGGTACATTCATATAAGCTACATTGATTTCTGAAGTACATCATCAGGCCATCAGAATCCCTGGGCCAAAAGCAAACAACTTCAGAATTTTTTACAGTCTCCAGGTACCCATCACGTGCTCTTCTATCATGACTAGTCAAAGAAAGAAATATATTGAAATGTTTCAAGATTTTATCAACCTGACACAAAATAATAATAAAAAGTCCTTTAAGAGCTAGCTGGGATATGAGAGATTCCTATCATTTTAAGCTTCTAGAGCGAGGGTGTCAAACTCATGTCATCACGTGACATATCATGACTTTTCCCCCCTTTGCTAAACTGGGCGTGGGCATGGCCAGCACGTGATGCAGCTGGCCCAGTGTTGGGTTTCTACCGGTTCGCCCTGATTTGGACGAAACGGTAGTGGTAGTGGCGGGAGGCTCTGCCCACCCACCCAGACGTCATCACAGATGCTCTGCGCATGCACAGAAGCGCCCCATGCGAGCACGCTCCCAGTTCCAAACTGGTAGCGAAGGTAAGAGGAACCCACTATCTGGCCCATGGGCTGACATCCTGTTCTAGAGGATCATGAAGAGTTGGGTCTTCCTCCAAGTAATTGGTTAGAAAGGTGTTTTACTGGAATATTGTTTGGTCTGGCACATGGGGAAAAGGGTAATGGCTTACAACAATCAAAGGAACTATAGTTAAATTGATAAAAGATCAAAGTTAATAAGCACAACCAGATGGAATGATCACATGAGATTTCACATAAGATTGCCAAACTCTGATTAAAATATGTACAGGTCTACCATGACCTTGTGATATTTTCAAAGTATCAACATTACAAAAATGGGGAGGGATTGGAGATCTGGAACTCTCAGGTGCTACATTTTGGATCCTACTGTCTTTTCATGCTACAGTAGTTGTCTCGAATATGCTTATTTCATCCATGGGGTTCTAATACTTCTTCTGATATGACAAAGAAGAACAGCCATGACTCTTAGTTGCAGGAGAGGAAGATGGTAAGAAAATCAATGCAGCCCCATCAACATTTCTAAAAGTTATGTTTTCTGTTCCTGAACAGGAGGTAGCTAGTCATTATTTCAGAACTAATATTTAATTTTAGGAACTAATATATGAGCTTGCTTTGTTCCATGTATTTCATGTAATTTAGATTACTAATCTGTATGTCTGAACTTTTTATTGCATATGAAGAGAAATTTCATGTTTTACTAAGGTGGCATGAGAATTTTATTAATCCAAACGAACACAGAGAAACACATCACAAGGGAACCTAAAGGACATACATTTGTTCAGTTTCCTGTTTATTAGAAGTAATTGAATTTGTACTTCCAAGTATTATATATGAATGCATATATTAGGGTAACATGCACTCAAGTGGCTAAAAGTTCCATAATAACAGAAGTGTGAATGTAAACCAGAAAAAGTATAGATAAAACTATATATGAATCTTAATATGGAATGTAAATTGGAATAAAACAAGTATGATTTAAAAATTGAGCAAAATTGAATTTAACAGATTCATTCATCTTTCATTCAGAAAAGATCACATAAACTCTGGTTCTACATAGCAGCTTGGAATTTGCTTATGCTGAGGCCCTTCACAATGATATTATTAATTGTTCAGGACATACGAGAAAGAATGTTGACAAGCTCAGAGGAGAATCAGAATTTCCACAATATTAAGGGAATTCAGTAATTTGAGACACTTAGTATTTCTTCTCTCTAGCAATGTGCCTAAGGAATTCTGAAAATTGAAGTCCACATATCTTAAAGTTGCCAAAAATGAGAAATACTCCGCTGGCATCTTTAGTCACCTCCACTCTCCCGAACCCCAAAAGGACTGGATTCCAGCAATTCACAATCTCTTGCAGTATCCTTTTTAGGAGAAACCAACTGCTCAAATTCTTCTTTGTCTGTTAGCTGGGATATCACTGTTTTCTAGTACTCCTGATCCTGAGGACTCATCAGAAGTGGGTGTGATGTAATTACATTTACATCATCTTTAATTATGATTATCTTTAAATACAAATGAACTTATATCAAATGTGTTTGTTGTCTTTAACGTGGCTACTACTTTTTTTGGAAGCAGATACCCACATTCTACTGAAAAGTCATGTGCATACAAAAAGTTAGTCAGATCTTCTTCTTTTTTTCCCTGCAGGAGCATTGACAAATAAAGACTAAATACCAATATTCCTAAATGCTAGAACTGGGATGAGATAGATGATAGATAGATAGATAGATAGATAGATAGATAGATAGATAGATAGACAGACAGATAGATAGTTTCTGACTTCACCTTCTCCTAATGCGATGTCCAAGCAATGGAGCTAAAGTATTACAAGTCTCTCTAGGCCGACTGAGTTAACAAACTGGAGCTAAACAGGAAGAAGGAAACAAATTCCAACTCAGTATCTCGCCAATCAAACAAAGTTAACACCCATTGCTTGAATTCTCTAAGCAGTGCACAGGAGAATGAATCACTTGGATTCATGCTTTTTCCTTTTCCTTCAGCATAAAGACAAAAGAAAATGCATCTATATGCCAGGCCACCATTGTCAAGTCTATCCTTCCATGAAAAGCTCTTGGCTAAGCCTGAACAAAGGGAAATCACCACAGATTGTATATAAGGCATAGGGAGAAAGCTAGAAAATAATAGAAATCACACCCAGCCTCTTTCTCCGAGCTTCTGATAGATCAAAGCCTTTCTAATTCAAACTCAAAGCTTCTTTATATTAAATACTAGAAAAGTATGTTTAGATAACATTACAGGGCTGACTTAAGTCATAAAACCCAGGAAATTTAAAATTAAGGTTGGCACTTTAGTCTTAAATCATGAAACTGAGGAGGAGAAAGGAAAAATAAAAAGGCCGATCAGGCGGGAACAACAGCAGGAACTAAAACAGTCTTTTGTTTTTCTTCCTCTATTTATGCTGTTGGGAAGCAAAGTCACAGTTTTATTATGTATAATCACTACTCATATAACTTCCTGGTTCACATGTCGCTGATTCTGCATTAGAGATAGTATTTTTAAACCTGGATTTATTCAGTTGGGCAGGCTATAAGAACAAGTGTTTTTCAACCAATTTTAGAATGTCTAATACTTCTTCTGATATGATGAAGAAGAGCAACCATAACAGCTGCAGGAGAGGAAGATGAGAAGAAAAATATTTCAGCCTCATCAGTATTTCTAAAAGTTTTGTTTCCTATTCCTGAACTGGAAATAGCTAATATTTAATTTTAGGAACTAATATATGAACTTGTTTTGTTCCATGTATAATCATATCACAAATGGATAAAAATGCCCAGTGAGCTATCAGTGTCCTAATGAATTTTTTTGCCTATATGAAAGAAGAGCAAAAAACCAATATGGTATATATGTGGTCTAGTGATTTTTAACTCAGGCCATCAAAAGTGTGTGCCTTGTTCAGCACTAAAGCTCACTGGCAGAATTTGAGTCAATCAGCATTGATTAATCAAATCTCTCAAATGATTGTGGCCAAGATCCTGTTCTTTATGCCATAGTGAAATAAAGCATTTATCAATCAAAGGAGATTTTATTTTGAGCTTTTACTATTAGGTAAACTGCTGTTTGATAAAACTAAAATAATAATGCAATGTTAGAAATCACACAAAGCTGTCATGTTGGAATTTAAACAGAACTATAAATATATAAAAATTAAAGTTTAGCACAGAAAGTGCTTTATTTTGGGTTTGGATCCAAAAATATCAAAAAATGTTTGAGCAGTCTAAGCATTGGTTATAATCACTTTTTTTAAAAAAAAAAAATCCTTGTTTTTCATCCTAGAAGCAGAGGCTAACGAGAGGCTATTATTTCTTATTAGAATCATTATGTAATATGTTGATTCTAAATCATTGTTGAAAACATAAAAAGAAAAGTCCACAGGAGACAATGAGAACACAGCTGTTTTCTCACTAGTCAGAAAGTCAGCTATTTAAAATTCGGGATCCTTGCAGAAAACCTAACCAGATGAAATTCATGAACAGAATTGAAAGACATAACCTAATGTTTTTTCAAACTTGGTAACTTTTAAGATGTGTAGACTTCAACTCCCTGAATTCCCCAGACAGCCAGGGAAAGGGAAACAGTAAAGACATTATTGATGGGGTCTGCTCAGTATTACCAAACTAATCTAAATAATGGGATAAATCTCTTCTGGACCAGATTAGGATATGTTTAGGGATGGGAGAAAAAAATGGGAGATTTCACTACCAAGACATCTGTTAGAAAACCCTGTGGGTCAAGTGTGTGAGATTCTGAACTTCCTCAATGATCTTATTCACTTCTGCCTCATTTTCCAGAGACCTGAAAAATAGATGAAAAGATCGAGTCGCTGAAATCTGGTCTTAATCAGAAGTGGGTTTCAGCAGGTTCTGACTGGTTCTGGAGAACCGGTAGCGGCAATTTTGAGTAGTTCAGAGAACCAGTAGTAAAAATTCTGACTGGCCCCGTCCCATCTGCCTCTCAAGTCCCAGCTGATCGGGAGGAAGTGGGGATTTTGCAGTATCCTTTCCCTGCCACGCCCACCAAGTCACACCCACCAAGCCATGCCACGCCCACAGAACCAGTAGTAAAAAAATCTGAAACCCACCACTGGTCTTAACCAACAAGAAACTAGTTGAAATGCTTAAAGTAATAGCAATTTTCATCTCCATGTTCATTACATTTGAGAAAGGTAGGTCCAACAAGCTTAGAGAAGTGTTGGATGGGTTACTCAGTACAAAGGGAACACACCAGAGCTTATCTGAAAGAAACATAAACTTTCCTCTTTCCCATAAAAACAGCAGTTATTATGAAAGTACTGACAATGTTTTAAGTGCATTTCGGAAAAGGAACAATAAAAGGAATTAAGCTTACAATATTTGATCCTTTTTTATTACATCTGACACCCTCAAGTTATATAAACAATAACACGAAACTACCAACATTCATGCAATTGATCTTCACTTTTTAAATGTAATTAAACTTTTATTTTTCTTCCATCCCCCAACACCTCACCCTGTTCTGTTTAACATTTGAAACTTAGTCAAAGAAATGCCCTAATTATTACAGAATGCTGTTTATGGGGTGTTCTGCAGTATGTATTATCAGCAGTATATAAACCTACCATGCCTTCTCTCTACCTCAGTGTGTGTATTCAATTTCAAGCTCTCCTAAATCCATTCTCAGCAGGTCTGGGGGGTGGAGGGGGGGAAGCATTCTCCTTTAAGATGCATAAGATAAAATCTAGCCAAGATCCAACATCTATTTATCCATGTATTTATTCATTCAAATTATGTCCTTCTTGTCTTCCAGGAATTTCAGGTAGAAAATTCAGACTTTCCTTCAGACTTTCTTTATTATTATTATTATTATTTATTAGATTTCTATACCGCCCTACTCCCGAAGGACTCAGGGCGGTGCACAGCCAAACAATAAAAACACATACAATACAAAATTTAAAAAATAGAATAAAATCAAATTAAATAATTTTGGCCCCGACAAATTTAAAACCCCAAACTTTTAAAACCAATTTAAAATTGAATATATAAATACTAAAAAATATTTAAAATTTTAAAAATCTTTTATAAAAGAGGGGGAAAATTAGGCCAGGCCGGCCTGGTGAAATAATAAGGTCTTTAAGGCGCGGCGGAAGGTGCGCAGATCCGGGATCCTCCGTATCTCTGGGGGGAGCTCGTTCCAGATAGTAGGTGCCCCCACAGAGAAGGCTCTCCCCCTGGGGGCCGCCAGTCGGCATTGTTTGGCTGACGGCACCCGGAGGAGCCCCTCTCTATGGGAGCGTACCGGCCGGTGGGAGGCTATTGGTGGTAGTAGGCGGTCCCGCAAGTACCCGGGTCCTAAGCCATGGAGCGCTTTAAAGGTGGTAACCAAAACCTTGAAGCGCACCCGGAAGACCACCGGGAGCCAGTGCAGCTCGCGCAGGAGAGGTGTTACATGGGAACGCCATGTCGCTCCCATTACCACCCGCGCGGCCGCACTCTGCGCCAGTTGGAGCCTCCAGGTGCTCCTCAAGGGGAGCCCCATGTAGAGAGCGTTGCAATAGTCCAGGCGGGAGGTGACAAGGGCATGAGTGACCGTGCGTAAAGAGTCCCGATCCAGAAAGGGACGCAACTGGCGAATCAGGCGAACCTGATGAAAAATCCTCCCGGTCACGGCCGTCAAGTGCTCTTCTAAAGACAGCCGTGAGTCCAGGAGGACGCCCAAGTTGCGAGCCCTCTCCATGGGGGCCAATGATTCGCCCCCAATAGTCAGTGATGGCGTCAACTGACTATATCGGGACGTCGGAAACCACAGCCACTCAGTCTTGGATGGGTTGAGCCTGAGCCTGTTCCTCCCCATCCAGTGAGGTGGGATGGGGTGAAATTTAGAATCTGGCCCCAAATTACCCAGTGTACTGGGTTCCATGACTGAAACCAAACTTGAACTTGCATCTGGTCCTCATTCTAATTTTAACCATTAAAACTACTTCATTCATAAGAAGTCTTGTAACAGCTTCATAAACTTAAAATACTTTCAGAAGATGATAGTTCTTGTGATATGCCTTCTATGTACAGCTGTTTTATTTAGGGATTATGTTCAAAATGATCCAGGAATTTATCTTTCATTCATGTTAATTTAAGACAATATAATTAAATATATATTTTTTAAAAAAAAATCAGTTGATCTCAAGAACCAAGGAATTTTAAATATTAGCTTGAAAATTAAATAAGGAAAAAGATTATTGAAATCTTGGTTGTAGCTATTTCTTTTCCTTCCTTCCTTCCTTCCTTCCTCTCTGCCTCCCTCCCTCCCATCCATCTATCCATCCCAATTGTGATACAGGTATTTCTTCCTTCCTTCAATCTCAAAGTGATACAGATATTGGAGAACTGTAAATGGGGAGTCTGTGAGTTCTTTGTAGTGTTGGTTTACTCTTTTTAAGGCAAAATTTAAAAACACTTTTAAGAACTATCCAACTCTGCTCAAGCTCTCTTCAGCTGAGCATACTTCATCTAGGATAGCAGAACTACAGACTGATGAGTGAGCCCACAATTAAGACTCTACCAGTTCAAGTATTAGCTTGGAGAAGTAACTCTCTAGAAGTTGCCGTCACGTGATGTATCATGACATTTTTCCCCTTCATGGAGCTGGGGTGGGTGTGGCTTGTGCATGATGCATCTGGCCCGTGGGCCACCAGTTTGACATCCCTGCCTAGCCTAACTAGTTCTGAAAAATAGATGCTAGTCCTCTTGAGGCATTGCCAGTTTGTTAAGAATCATAGACAATAAGGGGATAAGAACAAAAAGTTTGAACTTGGTAATCCAGAAACTATATCTTTTTTTCTTGTGCTCTTTTCTTCCAGAAATTGAATTGAATTGAATTGAATTGAATTGAATTGAATTTATTTATTTATTTATTTATTTATTTATTTATTTATTTATTTGATGCCAGCCATCTCCCATATAAGGTGACTTAGAACATAGAACATAGAATAGTAGAGTTGGAAGGGACCTTGGAAATCTTCTAGTCCAACCCTTTGCTCGAGCAAGAGATCTATACCATTTCAGACAAATGGTTGTCCAGTCTCTTTTTGAAAGCCTCCAGTGATGGAGCACCCACAACTTCTGAAGGCAAGCTATTCCATTGGTTGATTGCTCTCAAAGTTATAATTTTGTTTCTCTTACTTCTAGGTTTCTTACCTCCTTGGTTAGTTTCCATCCATTGTTTTTTGTCTTGTCTTTTGATACTCTGGAAAATAGATTGACCCCCCCCCCTCACCTTTGTAGGAGCCCCTCAAATATTGGAACACTGCTTTCCTGTCACCCTAGTCCTTCTTTTCATTAGACTAGACACAATTTCTGTAACCTTTCTTCATATGTTTTAGCCTCCAGTCCCCCAATCATTCTTATTGCTCTTCTTTCAGCAACTTAGAGCAGAATTAGTTGAGAAACATGAGTGTGGTAATCAGGATTGAATTCACCTTTTTATGGGTCTCTAATTTGTTCTCCCACCTTGTTGTCCTTTTTTTTTTTAAAAAAAAGAGTAACTCTAATAGACTCCAATAATTTAACAATGGGCTTCCACAAGGCTCCTCCAACACAATCCTTTCTGTATCTACTCCGAAGAAGCTAATCTACCTGTGAACTGAAGATTCATGTTCTGAGGATTAACATGGTTTTTAAAAACATTTTAGATAATTTACGTACATTTTTTTTCCTTTTTTTATAATGATACATATGCTGGCAGAAAAAGCAATTACTTTCCCCATCGCATTACAGTACCAAAGAGCAGCTTTAGAAGTAGCTCCTTGAGAAATCCAGCAACGTTCTTTTTAGTGGAGGACTCCTGCAGGGTGACATTAATAGTGCAATTAATGAAAGACATTGCTTCATAATATACAATCTATTTCCACTTATGGAAAAAAAGAAACATGGCCTTTAAAAAAAAAAAATAACAAGTCAGCTCTTACTAGGAATGTAATCATCATTTTTCAGATGTTGTACTTGAAGGTTTTGCCATGTGATGTACACATTTGCATGATTATTGATGAGCAAAAGGCATCTTGTGCTTGATTACTCCTCCTCAAATAAAGCTGATTGAATCCATTTTGCAAACCAAGTGACTGACAGAGGGCAATTTATGTTCACTTGAGGGTCAGAAAGGTTGTTTCAACCTATTGCATCAAAAGCTTGACAAAAGCTTGGGAGCAGAAACTGACTATATTTCTGCCTTGGCCCACCAACAGGTTACCTCTTATAGTGTGACTAAATTGTCCACTATTGTGCTAGGAAGTGATGAATAATCTAAGCATACTACATCCAGTCTGCAAAGCCCCAAATATGAATAGTAACAGCAAATATCTAATATTTTCTCTGCCTCTGTGCTATCGCCTAATGGTCATCCTGCTTTTTGCAGCCCTAACATGGTATCGCTAATATGCTCAGCCATTAGGATTTTTAAAAATCTGTGAATCCAGACACCACTTGCTATAACTCTAAATTCCTTCAGCCACCTACAGATGACTTTACAAGCTTGATATGAAATGATGAAAATACTGGAAAAAGAAAGAGTGAAGACATGATAGTTCTCTTCACTATATAAAAAGCCTCTCCTATTCAGAGTCTATTTACTGTATTTTTTGGAGTATAAGATGCTCCGGACTATAAGACGCACCTACCATTTTTGGTGAAGAAAACAAGAAAAAGAAATCTGTCTCTGCCTCCCAGCAATTTTGCCCCGCTGCAGCAAACAGCAAATATCCTGCTTTACTTTCATTTTTGTTTTCAGCATAGCTTGATTAGCTCAAGAAAAAAAAAACTGCTCCCAGCAATTTATCTCCTTGCAGCAAGCAGCAGAGACCCCCATAAAACAGCTGAGAGCAAAGCAGCTGAGAGTCAGGAGGCCAATCCAATCAGCTTGTGCTAATTAGGCTGTGCTGAAGCTGAAACGAGCTGTTTCTTCTTGCTGCTTGCAGCAAGGAGGTAAACTGCTGGGAGGCAGAGGCCAAAGGGTGGGGGGCAGTGAGTGGGCAGGGCTACATTCGGTGTATAAGACGCACCTAAGTTTTCATCCCCTTTTAGGGGGGAAAAAGGTGTGTCTTATACTCTGAAAAATATGGTAAGTGTTATATTTCTAGATTAATGGTGAGCAACTTTTCACCCACTGGACATGGATGTACTCTATTCCATATTTCACACACAGATTGTGCACCCAAAAAAAAAAACCCCACAGAGAAATATCAATATACAGAAGCATAATTTTCTAAACTTTAAAATAAAAATACTAGCAAAAGTGCCTGAGCTGAAGAAATTAATAAAGCTATTTTACCTAAAACAAAACAAAACAAGCACAACATTGCAAAATATTCCGCAAGAGGGCTAGGGTTGCTTAAACAAGGCCATTGCCAGAAATCAGCAGACACAATAAGAATAGAGAAATAACAATGTTTCCCTGCCCTCCAGATTTAGTTTAAAGCTGTATGGATGACCATGTGAAATGTCTTCCAACCACATTATTCCCAATACTTGTGAGATGGAGCCTATCTCTTGGAAATAGTTCCTCATGGAAGAAGTATAGACCATGGTCCATAAATCTAAAGGTTTTTTTTTTTTTTTGATGACACCTTTCCTTGAATCAGTGGTTTACCTCTGAAATCCCCTGTTCCTCATTCAATGTTGACTTTCTATCAGAAGCATGGATAAGAGCACCACCTATGCTCCTAAGCATTTTACCTTCCTGCCTATTGATGGCGGAGGATAGTCTGGATTCTCAGGAAGGAAGCCTGCATTCAAGAGGATCAAGAAAAAAGTGAAGTTTAGATAATTTGGTGGGAAAAAGAGGGTGAAGATAGCTCCATCATAAAAGTCCTCAGAGCATAACTGTAATAGTGCAAATAGTTGTTTTAATATGACAGGATTTCTGTCTGTAAGTGAGGAAGAATAAATGAAACTGTTTAGAAGTAACTCCATGTCTCTTGATTGTAGAAGTTGGACACTAACTCCTCATAGTCCCTTAATTTTTTTATCAAATTCTTTTTTTGTTATATTGTTTGTTCATACGTAAAAGAAGTGAAAGGGAAATAATCAATGGGCTTGATTAGTTGAGTAAACTCTCTTTGTCTCTGTCATGTTTTTGATCTTTGCACCTGGAAAAACAACATACTTTCCTTTATAAATTTTCAGATTATGCTGATTACATTCCTCTGAGAAGTGAGTCACCAATCATCAGCCCATACCTTTTCTTCTTCAGGACACTGAGAGGATTCCTCTTTTCTGTGTCAGCCTGAGCTTTTTTTTTTTTTTTTTTTCATATCACTGAAACACTTGATGAAGACCTTTCTCCTGCATTTAAATAAGAAGCATCTGGATTCAAATTTCCATTCCATCATCAAATACCCTTGGTGATACAGAGCACTCATTCTCTTTATTCTTGACCTACCTAATTGAGTTTTTATTGTGAGGATAAAATGAAGAGAGACCTCTATGCCCTCTATTTTAAATTTTCAGATAAAAGGCACACTAGACATGCAGTAACAAAATGCCTACAATATGTATTAAAACATTGTTTTGCATTCATGAGTATTTCACATTTTCTTCAGTTTTGAAACATACTTCGAAAGCGACTTGATTTTCATCAAACTAAATGTAATTTAAAACAAAAACAATACAACTTTTTCAGCATGAAGCTCCATGCATAGTGGGGAATTCAGATATGAAGTATTTGAGGGGGGGATAAGTATTCTTCCAACTTTGTCTGGCTATCCCAGGTGTCAGCAACCTGCAGCTCTGGAGCTGCATGTGGCTCTTTCACCCTTTTGCTGCGGCTCCCTGTCACTCAAAACATGTGTCGCAACTGCCAATGTGCACCGGCACACGATTTATTGAGCTTTTCAACCTCTGGTAGGCCAACCATGGATAAGTCCAAGAAAAGAAAAGTTTCAGAAGAAAACAGAACGTTTAATTCAACTACATATGCTAGTTTTGTGGCCGCTCAAGAAATAGTCAGGAACATGAATGGTTTTGTGGCTCCCGGTGTTTTATTTTCTGTGGGAAACGGGTCCCAATGGCTTTTTGAGTGTTTAAGGTTGTAGACCCCTGGGCTATCCCAAATCAAAATAAGTTCCCTTGTAATTTCAATACAACAAATTCATGAACAGAGTAAATAGATCAGATTATATATTGTGAATTAAATGTAGCTTGTGCTTTCACAGATTGATGGAGCTTTCATTGGGAGATGATAAAGGAAATGGGAAGATATTGTGTTTCTAGTTAATAAGCGATGTTGGCTTTTTACACCAAGCATAATTTTTGCCTACTTTGTAAAGGTTTTATTTCTGTGACATAAATGATTATGAAAAGTCACCCTTTATCATTCCGTTTGGATAATTTTTGAGCAATGAAAGAGAAACAAGCATCCATTTCTCAGTGTTAAAGAGTGGCAGTAGCAGCAAACCATGTCTAGTTTGTTCTCGGAAAAATGCTGATATGAGAAGAGAGGGAATTGATCTTGAGCACTCAAAGCCATTTTCTGCACTGTCTGTCTTTGAGAGTGACACTTTAGAACATTCCAGTGACACTGTTACCGCCACATCAATTTTATTTCCTGCAGCTACAAGCATAAGCGATCTTTTGGCTACTGGAGTCAAGGCTTTCACATCGTGCATGGCACAATATGCCACAGTGTTATTGTCTCTATGTGCAAAGTGAAATAGTTAGAACTTGGGGACAATAAAATTAAGAAGTGTATGGGAAAATGAAGTGAAAGATTGCATACTGTGAGGACTTTGCTCTTATTAAACCAATGGAAAAATATAGCTAGGGAGTCAATAGGAGATACTTTATTCTTGATTATATCGCCCATTAAGGAACTCCCTTTTAAGGGATTATAATCAAATGTATTCTTGGTATGCTGTTATAAGGACATACGAAGTTCTTTCTCCTTCCATTCTGTCCAATATTCTCATGAACATATTCAGGACTAAGAATAGCAACTGGGAGGGATTGCCACCTTTCTTTTCAGGTAACATGCCTAAGTTTGCTTCGGCATTTAAGCAGGAAGATTAAAAAGTAAACACAATATAAGGAAAGGAAAGCTCTTAATGTGTATCTTGAAATCCAGAATACTGGTAGCAGATTCAATTCTAGGACAGGCGGAACATATCTCAGTGTGGGAGAAAACGATCACCAAGTAAATGTGGTCTGAAGTTCATTTGTGTATGGGTCAGTCTTCCTTACACAGAATTGGAAAAGGATTGGAAAAGATTTTAGAGATAATCTAGTCCAACATCCTGCTGGGATCTACTACTTCCATCTCTGACCGATGGAAATTCAGCATCTCCAGCAAAGAAAAATCTATCATCTTCTGAGAAAATCTGTTCAATTGATGAACAATTGTTACCATTAGGTCATTCCAAAATCCACATTTTTGTACTTGAAGTCCATTGTTGCTTGTCCTTTTAGAACAACATTGGACAAGTCTATGCTATTTTGTACATTATAACACTTTAGATAGTTGAACCAGTAAAGAAAACCAAAAGTTTTCTTTACTTTTATCATTCCTTAATATGTGGCACCCAGAATTGAATGCAGTGTTCCAGGTGTGGTATAACCAATACAGAATAATGATGATTTCTCTTAACCTTGATATTATGTTTCTACCTATGTAACCTAGGATTCCACTTTCTTTATCTGCAGCTGCATTGCATTGCTCATGTGCAATTTTTGCTCCATTGACACCCAGATTTTTTTTCCACATGCATTGCTGCAATATACATTCTACTATCTAATACTCATGTCTTTAATTTTTCTGCCCAAATTCAAAAAGTTGGAGTTTTCAGTTCACCCTGAAGGAATTCTTCTTGCTTTTCTTATTTTTCCAGTTTGTCAAGATACTTTGAAGCTTGAAAGTATACCGTAGGATGTTTGCTATCACCAGACTTTTGATAATCATATTTTCTAATCCCTTATGCATGGTACTGAAGACCCCTAAAACACAGGCACATAATGTGAAGTCCCAAGGCCACATCAGTCTTTGAAAGTGTTAGTAGTGGCTACACAGCCACTCCAAAGGTTGTTTACCACAGCTTAGAATTTTAGTGTGAGGTGTTTGTTTTTTAGTTTTATACTCAGCCTTTCTGATGTTAAAGCAGTATACATGAGGCTCCTTCCTCCTCCTTTACAACAACAACAGGCCTGTGAGAGAGGGTGGACTGAGATTGAATGACTAAATGGCCTAAAGTCACTCAGTGAGTTTCTGTAACTAAGAATGGACTAAGATGGAGGAGAAAAAAAAACACCCTCATTAAAAAATAATGGTATTGAATTATTTATTTAATTAATTAAAGTACAAATTTAAATTAAAATCTAAATTTTAATTAATTTTTTTTATTCATTAGGTTTAGTTTTATTTTCCTGTTCCACTCAACTCTTATTCTGCCTTATCTGTTCAATGGCCCACAAAATATATATTTCTGCATCAGGGTGAAATCTACTTACCTTCATTACTGGTTCAGAAGCGCACGTGCCCTGTGTGTGTACTCGCTTCGCTCATGTGAGTGCACGCATCGCAGGTGTGCGCAGACCTTCATGCACAGAAGGTTAAAAAACACATTACTTCCTGGTTACAACCAGGAAGTAAGGACACCTGGCTGGGTGGGTGGAGCTATGCTCTGCCGTCACTACCAGATCGCCAAACCACCGGCCAAGATCGCTACTGGATCGGGTGATCTGATCCAGAAGTATTTCACCCCATTACTGAATATCAACCAAGGTTGTCAAATGTATGTAAAGGAACTAGGCAAAAAACGTTTTTTGAATTTTTAAATTAAGATTAAAGGAAGAAAAACTGAGCAAGCAATTTTTTTCCCTCAGAATTTCCCAAGGAGAAAGAAAAAAAATATCCAGGACTCTCATGTAGCAGTTTCTTTATTATTTCTTCATTAAATTCATCATGGATTTAATCAGTGTTCAAAATGAAATGAGATTGCCACAGGATAGAGATATGGTGAAACACAAGATTTTATCACACACCTCTTGACTACCACTTCAGTAAATAAGTACAAAAAACACTCCACCAGAAATTCTCATTTGTATGGGTTTCCAAAACAAATGTGTACTATATTGAGTGAGAGCTTCTAGGAAACCAAAAATTAAAGCATTTTTTTCACTAAAAGTTTATTTCCCTATTGTCTCCTCCTCTCAGTGTTGGGCTGCAACCGGTTTAAAAACATGTTCTGTGAGTGCAGGAACGCGCCTAACACACTTGCATAACTGAAACAGTGTCTCCAAAATTCTGAAATAATGATACTCTTATTCTACCATTTGTGAAGGTGATGAATGTAAATGGCCAAATGTGAGATCCTGATACCTTGTGTGACACATTTAGCAGTTGTATTTTTCATGAACAAGATGGAAGGAATGCATAGCCATGCTTGTAAGGGTTTCTCAAAATCCAAAAGATCAGCACACGTGACTTATAAATGAAAGACCAATCAAGCAGATATTCTTATCAATATTTTTTATGATGGTCAGAGTTTCTGGATAACAGATATAGATGTCAAGTGTAAATATGTTGAAATCTAAGCAACAGACTCAGCAGAGAAGATTGGGAGCGTATAGTATCTGATTTTCTTCTCTGAAATTGAGAAAAAGCCAATGTTCAAGTAGGAAATATTAGACTTAAGGGAACTGAACATCTCAACACTGTACTATTAAAGGTTGGCTTTTTATCTGCCAAAGATTTCCACTGTCTCATTAAGAAAAGTTAGGGCAGCACACAACTACTATTTCTGTGTATCTTGAAATGTTGGGAGAAGGTAAACATGGACTTCTTGATTTTAAGGAAACATAAAGCTTATTTATTTATTTATTTATTGCGATTTATATGCCGCCTTTCTCCCTAGGGACTCAAGGCAGCTTACAAAATGACAACTTCAATACAAATCACAATACAATACCAAATTAAAATCAGTAACTCAATTAAAAAACGATTTAAAATTATACCAGTGTACACCCAAACGGATCAGTTTAATTGGCGGAAGAGCCACGTCTTCAGCTCGCGACGGAAGGAAAGAAGGTCGGGGGCTGTCCTGAGCTGAATGCAATTTAACATTTATTGGGCTTCACTAGAGATTATTTTGATATAGTCAGAAAAATAATAAGAATTTCATGGTGAGACACAATCATAAAAAGAATATAATATGAACGGTTGAATCACAAAGAATTACAATGCGAGAAAACTGAAAGTCATCAAAAGAAGCCATACAGGAAGCTTACTGATGATCTGAAAATCATAAAGGACACATATTATGGTGTGATCATGAGAACTGACATTCCCAAAACCATTCCCTAGAATCAAGTTTGAAAAGCACAAAGTCAGGTGTCCATTAAAACATAGATAATGGCCAAAAGAAGCACCAGGTTTAAGTTGCTATTAAAACTTATAAAGTCAGATAGTGCTGTCATGTTGACAGAGGACAATCAACTGCTTAAAGGAGCTTAATTCTAATACAGTGTGCACTAAAGATTCTTATCTAGCTGTCTGAGAAACTCCTGCCAAGTTTGAGCATGACAGCTTGATTGCCCTCCACAGCAGGAAAAGACAGAGCCATCACACTACCGCTCCAGAATCAGAACAATGGCTATCAAGCCCTGTATTATAAAGCCACGAGAAAGGTAGAAAAAAAGACATGCTGGTTTAAATTGCAGAGGGCAATGCATTCTCATGTTGGCAATCAACTGTTTAAAGCAGCTTAATTCTAAGTTTCCAATAAAGATTCTTGTGTAGCTATGCCTTGTCAAGCAATCAGGTAGCTTCTGCCAACTTTGATTGGGGAACCTGACACAAACAGGAGGTGGAAAGATAAGCAAGAAGAAAAAAATCCATTAAATAGCCAGGAACAAATAATTTCCATATTATGAAATCCACAGAATTTGCTAGTTGTCTCTCCAAACTTCAATTAACTTAGAGAAATCCTGGAGAATGGCAATGAGATGACTAGAGAGGGATCAAACGTTTTCCAAATCTTGAAAATGAAGACAGGAAGAGGCTGTGAGAAACTGCCATGTAATCAGTTTAGTAATAATTTGGAAGATATTAGAACAGAACATAAAATGATCAGTTTTGAAGACAGTGCATTAATTCCTAGGTGTTGGCGTGCATTTGTCAATGAGAAACCTTGCCAAATTAATCTAAACTCATGTTTTGATTTTTAGTAGATTGTGAGAACATTGTGGATATAAACACACAAAGTCATAATATACTCAAATCACATTAAACCAGAAACAAACAAATCTCCTTATACTTTTTTATGCAAATTAGGTTAATGGCAAAATTAGCATTTGATGATCCACAGTTTGTTTTAATCATGGTTTGATGAATATGGCAGACATAGATCACATTTAATCTGACAGAAGGGCAAGCTAACCACAGCTCAACTGTGGCTAGAAGGAATGGGCAAAAAAAAAAAATCAAGTCTTCTAAAACAAGGAACTCCAACCTCTGGGCTGTGTCCTGCTGGTGGAAACGGTGGGTGAGTGTGCATCCACACACATCCCCACTTGCACAAGCAGTGGGCGAGCATGTGTAAGTGCACTCCATTTACATGAGTGGTGTGTGTGTGTGTGTGTGCACCCTTTGCATGCAAATCAAACAGTGCATGCATGCATGGTTGCCAGCCACTTGCATGAAACCATCACTTCCCCCCCACTGCCGGTCTGCAAAGCCAGAAAGGTTGGGGAACTTCTTCTAAGTTCAGCAAGCAGTCTGTCAGAGTTTATTGCAGCACACACAATCAGACACACAACAGAATTAAATAATTCTGCAGATTCATCTACATAACGAGCCTGGTGGCGCAGCAGACTAATAGCCTGTTATTATCATCCAGCTGCCTGCAATTACTGCTAGTTCGAATCTCCCCAGGCTCAAGGTTGACTCAGCCTTCCATCCTTTCTAAGGTAGGTAAATTGAGGACCCAGTTTGTGGGGGCAATAAGCTGACTTTGTATAAATATAAACTGACTTTTATAATAAGCTGACTTTGTATAAATATACAAAAGTATGAAGGCTATTGCTTAACGCATTGTAAGCCACCCTGAGTCTCCAGAGAAGGGCGGCATATAAAATCAAATTAAAAAAAAAAATCTTTATATACAATACCATATATCAGAAGTCAGCATACAAAATCAGGAACACAGAAGCAATATTCATAGAAGCAAGTCATTGCAGAGTAGAGAGGCTAATATTGTACAGAGGCACCCATTGCAGAGGCCAAACCAACTCTTATATGCAGTTTATTGCCACACCCAGACTCCAAACTGTCTCTTATGGCCCTAAACAAACAAATACCATGTTTCAGTTTCCAAACAGTCCACATTGGCTGACCTGTTACCATGTCTATCCAAACAATCCCCACTGGCTGATCTGTTGCTATGCCTATTCCAGTCTATGAATATTCATACTCTGACATAATCAAATGATTGCATTATTATTATTATTATTATTATTATTATTATTATTATTATTATTATTTTAAAAACCCTATGGTTTATTATGTCATCTGTAGATTCCCCCCAAGATCTAAATGGCTCCACTCTGGCTTGCTTCAGGACAGCCATCAAGACCTGGGTTTCCATCCAGGCCTTCTATTATTAAAAAATAATATTCTGTTTCATCAGAATTGCCATCGTTCATCTTTATTTTTTAAACTTTTTATTATAATTTCTTTGCTTGGTTTTTGTGAGCTTTCCAGAGTCACTGAGAGTCAAGGAGCATGCAAGTTCAATAAATTATTGTTGGTTGCACAGTCAGCAAAATATTTGGACCGAATTTCACATTTTTGTCCACCTATCAAGTCCTTCCCAAGAACCTTGGATAGGCAGATGTTGTTGTTTGATGCTGTTGAAAGTATTGTTACAAGATATAAGCTCTTCTGAGTAAAGCTGCCTTTTGCAATTGACTCATGGTGATTTTGAACATTTGAAGATGTTCAAGTATTGTTTCAAGATGCCTATTACTAATTGTATTATCTTTGCTTTCTTTTGTCACAGTTCTTCTTTTTCTAATTGAAGGTCTTTATATTTTGTGATTTTTGTCCGGTTCTTTCTTTTTTATTCTGCTCTCTCCAGGTACTATCACATCCACTTTACAGACTTTTTTGTCTTTCTTATCAACAATTGTTAAGTCTGGGGTGTTATGTGGCAGATGCTTATCTGTTTGAATTCTAAAATCTCAGAGCTTCTTAGCGTCTTCATTTTTTTTACCTTATCTATTTCTGATTCCCACCAATTCTTGCTTACAGGAAAATAGTGTTTTTTGCAGATCTTTCAATGCACCATTACTGCTACTTTATCATTCATTGTTTCTGGTCAGTCTTGCAATGTTCTTGCAGTAGCTAACTTGGTAATCCAGTGTTTCTTCAGCTTCTTGGTAGAGGTTGTATTTGCTGTCTGATGCTGTCTTCTCAATTCCGGTTTTGTATGTATTCATTCTTAAAGCCTGATCTTGTGCAGCCAGAATTAGCCCCTCTGTCTCATTCAGCTTTCCTGCTCCTAGCCATTACTTCGTCCTAACATAGCAGCATGTCTAACAAGACTAAAGCACGGAGGAGAGGGGGGGCATGTTTTAGATTTTCTTTGCAATAACCACTCATACAAAGCTTAACTGCCTTTGAGATCATTCCTCCAGTCCAGTCTTAAAAGAAAAATGCTAAACTAATAATCAAATAAATATTATGTTGGCAATTCAATACTTTCATGTTTTCTCATTCATACTTCCCAGGATGTCCAGTACTAATTATGGGTATTATATCATGATCAAGTACATAACAACTTTATGTTGTTGTTGTTGTTGTTGTTGTTTTGTTTGTTTTTTTGTTTGTTTGCTCTTAGTAGAAGTTACTGGGAGAATGATAAGGAAGTCTATTATTTTCATTAGCAGCTATTCATTTTTATTTATTTATTTATTTTTGCAGCCAAGGCTGCAAAATGGCAGGCAAGCTGCAGTCTCAGAGGAATGAAGCAGTGCTGGAGGCAGCTCCTTTTCTACCTGGGCACCGGAGTCCCAAGGGCTTTGGGCTCACCTTGCTTGCCAAGGCTCCGGGAAGGTGCTGCTTGTCTGGCCAACCAGCCCCCAGGCCCTTCTCTCCTGCCAGGGCTACTACAAGAGCTCAAAGTCTGTGTTCATGCTGATGGCGTAGCACAGCTTCTCCCTCAGAATGCTCTTCTTGCTGTAGTTGGGCATCTTCAGGAGGTTGAAGCAGGTGGAGAAGGTAGGTAGGTGCCCCGCCCCCGGCTCCTTCTTCTGGATGGTGAAGAACCCATGCAGAACGCTGCCCAGGGTGTCCCCCGTGTCCTGGTCATCCGACACTTCCACACACCGGATGGAGAAGCCCAAGAGTGGCGGCCAGGAGCAACTGGTAACAAAGTTGAGAAACATGGCTCTTTCCTCAGGGCTGAAATCGTTGGCAAGGATGTCCCAGAGCCAGATGATGACCCTGTTGCTGCCATGGAAGCCCCCGTAGTAGACGGTTCTTCAAGTCCTCCAGGTCAATCTCAGCATTGTCTCCAGATATCAACTGCTGCAATATTCATTATTCTTAATAATTAGAAACTATTCTCCATAAATATTTAAATAATCCCAAGTGTGTGTCAGCCCACTGTTTATACCTCCAAGCTGATGACTGCATATACCACTCTGTGGGCTTATAAAGGAACTGAGGGGTTCTAGATGCTCTCTGAGCTTGGCTGTTTTCTTGCAAACATTTCATTACCCAAACTAGGTAACATTGTCAGTGCGAATGTGGTAGTTTGGATAATGAAACATCTGAAAGAAAACAACCAAGCTCAGAAAGCAATAAGGACCCCTCATTTCAACCCTTATTTCAACAAATATTCTCCTTTGTTGTTATAAAGGGGGTCTATGGTAGAAAATCTAACTTGTATAGAATAATGTAAGCATGCTTGGAATAAAACTGGTTGCATTTGTGGCTGAAATGTACCAAAACTGCCTGGAAGTTCCATTGGCAGGGAATGCTACATATGGCAAAAGTATGATTAAAGATAATACATTAGTGTACACCTTTTCTATTTTTCTAAAAAAAAAAAAAAAATTGAAAGTAGACCAAAGCCATGATTGATGGAAGAAGTCAGCTTTCTGGAGGTGATCATAGCATATAGAAGATTTTAGTAAAAAGTGTAAGGAACACAAATTAAGCAAGGGAATGAAAGAAAGAATAATATAGATGTTATGTAACAATGGAAATTAAGAAAAAGTAGTTTTGTCTTCTGGAATTAAGTTGATGATTGTATCAGGAAAAGTGAAGATATAATATTAATTGTGAAAGGTCAAAAATGTATGCCAGAAAGAATGGATTTATATTATCTAAGTTATCTGGCTGCATATGAACATGTGAATCCCTAGGATAACAGTAATTGCTATTACAGTTCATTGAATAATATGTAAAGGATATGAAGAGGATGAGAGGCTCTGAATGAGGGGAAGGCTATTTTCTGAAAGAATCAAGGGTGGATATTTTGGGGGGAAAATCAACAAAGCAAAAGAAATAAATGAAAGAACATAAAAGTGAAAGTAGAATGGCTAAAGGAAGAGAAAGTGGGTCTGTAGAACATAAATTAATATAAGGTACACCAAAAAGATAAAACAATTTATGCAAGCCTCATTTAAAATGTGTACGGACAAGAGTGAACATGGATAAATTACCAGCAGAACAAATGCATAGCACAGCTTAATATTCCACTTAATAAGTCTTAATAAGCAGACTCTTTGCTGAGTCCACATTAGTTCCATAATACCAGTTTTGTTAATGAATTCCATCTCAGCAGCATCTTCACATCTGAGTACCAAGTACTTGGTTATGAAAATTGCACTTTTTACAGATTGCTAAAAGGTTTTGCTTCCAGGATCTGTGGGTTAAACATTGGTAAATATCACAGAGCACATCTGTCAAGTTATTTATGAGCAATTGGAATTATTCAGATATGTTCTCCTTCTCCTTAGGATCTGACAAGTGCAGTTAATCAATGTGAGAAAGGGATTTGCATCACTACTTTCAGATATTTTTCCTCCTCACCAGCTGATATTCTTTTTCAGCCTGATTGTGGCATTCAGTTGTAAAGCAGAAACCTGTATTGCTCCAGAAATAATGCTTAAGTAGCTAATTGCAGCATAAAATGTTCTAAGCACCGGTCCTATTAAATGACTTCAATGACTGTAGAGTTCTATTGTTAGATAGGATGAACATGTCAGCATAGGTAAAAGCCTATTAAGGGTGTGATTTTATGCAGCTTCCTGGAGAGATGTTGCAATAATAATATGGGAGAAAGTTTAGAACTGTGATTGCTTTCTGAAAGAGTAAGAGGTCCCCTGCCAATAATAATCCATTGAAGCAATACAACTTTTGTTGAGTAGAAAGTTTTGCATGCCCAAGATCTCAAAATGTAATGTATTTCTTTGTTAGATAGATCTTGTCTTTCTTCAAAAAAAATCAAGGTGGTATACAAAACACTCTTGTCTACATTCCTTCTCCTTCTCACAATAATAGTCCTATAGCATAAGACAATGATTATTCACTGTTAGAGTAGAACTATTGGAATCAATAAACTCCTATTTCAAAGTATTTATTTTAAGTGTGGGAAAACTTGATCCAATTTATCAATATGAAAATCACATCATCATCTCATCTGTCAGCCTTGGAGGCCATTTTTTTCTTTGGATCTTCAGGGCTGCCACGCTTAGTGCTTTGGGATACTGGGAGGGGAGATTGCATGGAGTTGTTGAGATATCTAGCTATAATAACATTTTTTTCTCTAGGAGTCAAGGATGTTCAGTCTGCACCTGGAGTGAGGTGACTAGGAGGCATCTCCAGTTGGGACGGTGCATTGATTGGACCATGTGATGGATATGTGGGTGCAGGGGAAGGAACTTGAACTTTCTTTTGGGTGGGGAAAACCTGGAAGCTTTCAGATTCTCGTTTTGCCAGAAGTGTCAGTATGCCATCTCTAATAAAGTGGAACTTTGAGGAACTTCTAGGCCAAGTCTTCTTTTGTTGGGCATGTTACTTGGAACCCTGGAATTATGGAGTTACTTGGAATCATTAGCATCAGCATCTCATTATGTATTTTACAGGTGTCAAACTTGATTTCATTGAGGGCCACATCAGGATTGTGTTTGACCTCAGATGGCTGGTGTGGGCTGGCCAGGGTGGCCAGCTCGATGTCACTTGTGTCAGGGGCACCTGTAGTGGCCCAAGTGCTTAGCCAGTGAAAACAGGCTTCCAAGCTCCATTTTTTGCTGCAATGGCCTCCTGCAACCCTCTGCCAGTGAAAATGGAGCTTGGGAGGGCTGCTCATGGCCCTCACCAGCTCCGTTTTTGGCTGCGATGGCCTCCTGAAATCCTCTGCCAGCGAAAACCTAGCTCAAGTCACAGAGGCACTGCAGGACGGTCCTTCACTGTTACCAGGATGGCCCCGTAGGCCAGATCTAAGCACTCCATGGACCAGATCCGGCCCGTGGGCCTTAAGTTTGACACCCCTGATGTATTTAATGCTTTGGAGGAAAACTCTCTTAAAATGAGGGTCGCTGCTCCCCATTTAAAGTTGAAGTGAAGATAAATGGATATTTTATTAAGAATATCACAATTGTATATATAATTGGGAAATACCACTTCTGAAATATGAAACATAAGAGTCTATATCTTCTTCTATGTTTCAGTATGAATACATTCATTGTTTGTATAGAGTTCAGTGAAAACATGGACTTGAGCTTCACTGAGAGCTAATGAAATCCTAACTCACAAAATATATATTCAGGGTGGCTGGGAAAAAGCATATCCTCAGAACACTGATTCTAATAATTAGTCATATGCTTTAATAACATGTTCCTGTCTTAAAAGAATAATACTCACTATTAATAAAGGAAAGGTAAAGTATAGCAACTATTCAGTTATGTAAATGAGGTGATACAGAACAGTTTACAAGCACAGTGTTCTGTGCACTATGACTGATTTCTATTGATTTAGAGGAAAAACTGTTTTTGCTTGTATAAAATGTGAAAAATGTCCTCTTATTGTATGTTATTTGGAAGAAAAGTTAGAAATGATTAAAATTTCAAATTATCATTCAGTGTTCACTGTTGTGTCAGGTAAAAAATTGTTAAGCCAAGTCATATTTATAAGACTTCCTTCCATTGTTTTCTGACATGTGACCAGCCTTCCCAAATGCTGAAAGGAAGAAAACTTGGAAGGTTGATTCTATCAGCTTTCTCCAATGAGCTCTACCAAGACTCATGAACTTCAATTCCCAGAATTTCATAGCAATTTCATAGCTGACTGGATAATTTGGGAAGCTGAACTCTTCATATATGGAAAATTCTAAGGTTGAAGGCCTAGAAATATGTAAATACAAATTACTGATCTGCCATATTTTCCCACAATTTTATTGATGATGCTGATGACAACAGGAATAAAATAGAGGTTGCTTTGAATATCCTGATATTAATAGCAATCAGCACCACCTCTTTACAGAAGTGTTTATTTTTTTTAATGAAACATTTATATTAGAGGTCTATTACATGGGGAGATAAATATAAGAGTCCTCTTGTTGTAGATAATTACTATGTTATTTACCAAGATTTTCTGCCTAACAAATGTTAGATGGATTGCTTTATGGAACAAAGACTATAATTTGATTTGACATAAAGTGAACTATAAATATACATTAATGGCAAAAAAAATAAAGAAATAAAAAGCAGGTAAATGAATTTGTGTTTCTTCCCTAAAATGCTTATTAAAGACTGGAAATTTTATGAGAGATTTTTGACCTGTAACAAGATTTGTATGTTTATTGAAAAAGCAAAGTTAGCTATGCTTTACAATGTATCCTTTTGAAGGTAATATATGTAGGCTAACATTTATTTGTGTGGTCCTTGGAACTCTCTGAGTTTGATGTTTGCTTCCTGATATTTCATTATCCAACTAGGTATTATCAAATATGCATCTGTTGCTGATATTTAATCTGAAGCGAGCACTCAACATTGTTAGCCATATCATTTTTCACCTATTTTGTTGATCTATTTGTTGATATATCCAAGTGTGTAGTTTATTAAAAGTTTGCATCAGATACTTTTGGGAAGGACATTCTGTAATAGGCATTCATGCAGAAAGAATAATTGTTCCTTGGTAGAGGTTTGCCTATAGCAATTTTTTCTCATTTGCATGCTTTTTTGTGACATCATACTGATGATGTTACCTAATTGGATAATAAAATGTCTGCAAGAAAACAACCAAGTTCAGAGAGTGCCAATGTCTCCACAAAAGAACGTGTTTCTACCACTTTGTTATACGGAATAAGAACTGAATATGTCAAAAAAAACATAAAAGTAAATTGACAACCATGAGAATACATTAGTTAAGAAATATGTGTGGTAGGTCGAGAATGAATAGGTATCAAATGAATGTGGCCTGAACACAAAAATGAGTTACTAAATAAATATATTGAGATAGTTTTGAGGGAAATAGTTGAGGAAGAATAAATGAGAAACAAATTGTAAATCAAATATATCAAGGAAAAATGAATGGATCAAAAGGAGGAGGAGAAGTAGAAAGTTGTAGCCAACAAAGCTTATGACAGTCTGAAAAAGGAAGAGATGACTTTAAAGTTTAAATATTAAAACACATTACGTGAAGTGGTGTGTGGAAACAGAATAGCTTACAAGAGCCAAAATGTATAGTGAATAGATTTCATGCTACCTAGATTTAGTTGTTTTCTTTGGCTTACCTTTTATTACCTTTCCTGGGTTCTGTATAATGTTGCATATCCCAGAAGGATAACAGCATGTTGAGTATGTATGTATGCCTATGGATATATATAAAATATCAGTTAAAGAAGGAGATGGAGAAATGATGCTGAAGTAAACAGAATAAATCCAATAGGGCATAAACAGTCCATGCTGCCTAAAGTCTTGATGCCTGGCACCACTTATCTGCCTTTCCCGGAGGCACTTGAGACAACATCCCTCCTGGAAAATCAACCACAGCAGGTTATATGTAAAAATATGAACTTCTAATCAATTTTAAGCCAATCAAGAAAAGCTTACCGATGCCTTCAGATGTAAGATACACAGAAGAAAAAAAAAACATTTTCTTTTACATTCATTTGCATTTGAAAATTGACAACCAGCATGGACGAAGCCAAAAGCCTCATGGGGACAGAAGAGGGAGTGGCCAAAGAAGAAGACTTGCAAGGCTCCCGGAAATGGAAATGTTGCCAGTATGAAGGTGAATAATCTGAATTTTATATATTGAGTCTGGAGACAGGGTCTCCCCCACCACGGTCTTTTAGTGTGCCCATAGACATCCTGGAGCCTCATGCTGTTGGTTTTTCTGTTGTGAATACAACAGAGGAAGAAAGCAGAGAGGCTGGCTCAGCTGGAACCTGCTCCTGATCTTGCTGAATGGGGTCCAGTCATTTTCCTTCCTTTGCAAAACTCATGCTTATTCGGGACATGCAGTATTTGAAGAAAGAATTAATAATAATAATAATAATAATAATAATAATAATAATAATAATAATAAAAATAATAATAAAAATAAAAATAAATCTTGCTTTGCCCTTAATTTCTCAACAATAAATGGCTCGCAGAATTTCTAATTCTGAAAAGCCCCATTTGATCTCTTTAACACCTCCACCTTGGCCCTGTTTCAAGTGTTCATTGAACATTGTGTTTTTCTAAAGAAAGTCGGGCACTAACACTGGCTTTCATAGGGCATGACTGAAACCCAGCTGGGGTTAAAATAATAATTGGTTTGGAAGCCTGAGCTAAAGTAAATATTGCATTTGCATTAAAGGTTACTTGGTACAATTTTCCCCTCTTTGAACAAATCACACATTAAAAAAAAATCAGACTCAGACTCTTCCCCCCCTTCAAAAAAAGGGGGGGGGGAATCAAACTCCACAACTTATTTTCATTACAACCCCATGGGTGAATTCATGGGTGAAGTCCTGTGGATTAGATCATTTTAATTCTTGCTAATTCTAGCATAAACCATAAATATTTGTACTTCAAAGCAGATATGGTTTAAAGTGTAAGAACATTTGCATGAAAAATCTACTGGATGAATGTGTTTGTGGTCCCTAAATTAGTGTACAGTTTGTGTACAGAAAATATTGTCAGCTGTTTGGAGGTCCTTCAAACAGCACATTTTCTGTAGGCAAATAACTTCTGGGAGAGATGAAGGTAGAACATTTAAAGTGAACAGTCACATTGCCTAAAATTTATTTGAATGGAATGTGCAAGGTGAAAATAATAGGACTCTGTTTTTTGGTTTTTTTTTAAGTCACCTCAACCAATTTTGGACTCACCAGATTCTTAAATCAGTTGGGCTAGAGATTCCATAAACATAGAACACTAGAACTGTTTATCACACCTTCTCTCCCTCAGGCTGGCCCCAATGATCCTCTCCTATCCCCTTCTCATCATTCCCACCACCCTTCTCCTTCCACTTATGACTGTATGACTGTAATTGTGTTGCTTGTATCCTTACAATTTATATTGATATTGTTTCCTGATTGCTTATTTGTACCCTATGACTATCATTAAGTGTTGTACCTTATGATTCTTGATGAACGTATCTTTTCTTTTATGTACACTGAGAGCATATGCACCAAGACAAATTCCTTGTGTGTCCAATCACACTTGGCCAATAAAAAATTCTATTCTATTCTATTCTCTCCCTCAGGCTTGCCCCACAGAGGCCTCTCCTATCTTATCCCCTTCTCTCCCTCAGTCTAACTCCTTAGCATCAGAACATTTTTCAGGTGGGGAGGGGGAGTAGAATGTCTAAACTCCCAACCCACAAGCTGGATGAATCATGCACAGGCCATGCCCATGCCCAAGTGGCAGTTGGAACAGAGTTATTTTCAGGTGAGGAGGGGGAGTAGAACATCTAACTCCTTAGCTTAGCTCCTTAACTCAGAGTGTGTTAGTAATAATAAAGGAAATACTAATGATCTGATGGTCATTTCAAAAAATCCTTTCTTAGTGAGCACATAAAAGCCAGGAGGAACATATGTGGCAAATTTCAAGTTTGTAGGCTTTACGGTTCTGGAGATTTCGTGATGATGTGTGAATGGTATTTCACTTTTTTTTTTAATTTGATTTATATGCCGCCCTTCTCCGGAGACTCAGGGCGGCTTACAATGCGTTAAGCAATAGCCTTCATACTTTTGTATATTTATACAAAGTCAGTTTATTGCCCCCACAAACTGGGTCCTCAATTTACCTACCTTAGAAAGGATGGAAGGCTGAGTCAACCTTGAGCCTGGTGAGATTCGAACTTACAGTAATTGCAGACAGCTGGTGTTAATCACAATGCTATCAGTCTGCTGAGCCACTTTATATATATATATATATATATAGATAGATAGATAGATAGATAGATAGATAGATAGATAGATATAGATATAGATATAGATATAGATATAGATATAGATATAGATATAGATATAGATATAGATATAGATATAGATATAGATATAGATATAGATGAGGTTTCTGCTATCATCCCTCTGCTGAGTATGGCACTGATCCTGGATGAGTTCATTAGTGAATGGCTGCTGGGCACCTGAATAGGATGAGGATCTGACCAGAATCTAAAGAAGGCTAGATTAGCTGTCCCTCCCTACTCCACCCCACACCCTCTTTTCTAAAAGATTAGGCAGGATGGTTGCTGATGACCTGTCAGGCAAGCAGATTGATGGAATATATTGTTAATGGACTCATTAATGCAGTTTTTCTGAAAACAATATTGGAGAATTTCCTCAGTACTGAAGTTTTGCCTTTAATTTCATTCAGGATTAAAATAGGAAATGGTATGGCTTTAAACTTTTAACAGGTTAATCTCCTGAAATCCATTCATCAGCAAGAATAAACTGAAAATTCTCCAGTAATTGAAGGGCAGATTTATTTAAAATCTCCCAGTAATTTGGAGGGTACACACACACACACACACACACACACACACACACACACACACACTGTATATATGCCACTATACATAGAAACTGCTATCATGAAAGTAAAATCCTCTCCTTCATGGGAGGAGATTCATTTTCAAAATGGTAATAATAATGGATCATTTTTTTTTTCCTAAGGAGGATTTCTGCCATTTCATATGCACATCTAATGCATAAATCCCCTGGTTTTCTTTAAGTAAGCCTTTAAACTGGTAGAATTGGTGAGTTGGTTAAATAAATAGGGCCTTTGACAAATTACTATTATTATTAGTTTTAGAATTACTGTTACTATTCTTACCCTGTCTGTAATAATAATATTATGCCATATAAGATTGACAAAGAATAAGTACAGCAATTTAAAATAGATACAGTCAGAAAGGAGAAAATGGGATGTTAGAAAGATTAAGGGGATGATCCAAAAACTTCCAAAATAATATACAATATATTTGAGAATAAACTTTTTTAAAAAATAACCCATTCAGAACGGCCAATTGGCATTTTTTCCATTCAGTCCATTACAAAACATCTCCTTTTCTAGTAGTCTGCCAGCAATTTCATTGATAGAACTCAGTCCATATTTTACAATATTTTACAATTCCTTTTTTCTCCATGCCTAAATATAGATATATTATGTCTGTTAATAAAAATCCTGTGTATTGATTCTTCTCTAATTTGGTAGTTTTGGAAACAAGATGTAGTGGCATAGTAATATTCACAAAAAAATTGTTCATCAAAAAAAAAAAAATACCACCCTCATAAAACTGTAAAGATTTCTCTTGCAAAAAATAAAAATAAATGTCATAGGTATTGTCCAAAATTGGCGGCTTTTTTCCCTTTGAAGTACTGTGAGTCTTAAACATGCTAAGATCCTTTTTGGCTGAAAAATGGAAAGGTTTAAAGAAATAAAACTTAAGGGAAATTGCTACCTAACCTCTTCACATTTCTCTCTGAAACTTGGCAATATTCGTCTGCTAGGAAAGGTCTTTCATTAAAAAAAAAACCCAAAAAACAAATAAGAGACATTTGTGGATTTCCCACAATATTCAGTGGGAAGCATAACAATTAGGATGGCCAAATCTCATTGTAGATATGCCTTATTTTGTACTAGACTGTCTCTGAACTTATTTGACACATTTTATATTGCTTCCCAAACCACCAAATCAGACTCCAGACCAAATCTTGCAGTTGTTACCACTATTTAGAACGGCAAAATCTACAGAATATATATATATTTTTAATATAAAAGCAATATACATCTGAACAGTACTCTTAGGAGACTGTTATTTGTTCAAGCTACAGTTTCAGGGAATATTTCCAGCTATTGGCAATTTTTTTCCCACCTAGATGAATTTTCTGGAGAAAGAAAGAGAAAGAGAGAAAGAAAGAGGAAAGGAGAGAGAGAGAGAGAAGAGAAAGAAAGAGAAAGAAAGAAAGAGGAAGGGAGAGAAAACTGTGCTATTATTTTTAATTGTTCCATTATTTGTCATGTGTTAATATTTTACACTGTCCCTACACCTAGAGTGATTTTACTGCCTTTCTTTTGCCCAGGGCTACCACATTTTTCAGAGATTTACATGCATTCAATGTCTATAGTCCAGAGCATAAATATGTGTGTGTTTATTTTGTACATCAGGTTGCATAGGTCCAGCTTAATAAGCTATTCCTGGTATGTGATGTTTTGTATGTAGAGAAAGAAGCACTCTTGTGATCTTTGACTTTAAGGCTTGCTGTCAAACATCAGCCATAATACTAATGACTGTTTTGAACAATATGCAGGTTGTATTACATGAATGGCTATTTTATATGTGAAATTATGACTGAAATATTTCTGCACCTATATTGGTTCTCACTGTCAGGAAGTTTCTCCTTAGTTTTAGGTTTGTTCAGTTTCCATCCATCACTTCTTGTTTTGCCTTCTGGTGTTTTGGAAAATATATTGCCTGCCCTTCTTTCTGGCAGCCCCTTAAAAGCCTGTTGCCTATCACACTCTTGAGCAAAGCATGTGAGCCATTTCCTCCTTTCAGTGGTCCATGAAAGTACATCTATATACTTGAAAAAAGGTGAACAACATTTTTACAAAACTATAGATACGTTGAGGCGGAGTGTGACAAGGAATGGCTGGGAGGGGAGGGGCCAGGCGAGGCACCCTTTGACATGAGTGACATTGAGTTGGCCACGCCCAGCCAGTCACATGACTACCCAGTCACATGACCACCAAGCCAGGCCCACCCAGTCACATGATCACCAAGCCACACCCACCAAGCAAGCCACGCTTACAGAACTGGTAGTAAAAAATTTTGGAACCCATCCCTGACATAAATGTACAGGCAGAATTATAGGAGAAATAAGCTTTTGGCTGTAATGAAATTAAACCAGTTTGATGCAAACTAAACCAAAACCTGACAATTAGTTTTCTTTCTGGTGTGAATTCTCCATTTCAGGAGTAATTATTTTGTTTTGCTACAACAGTGAGCATTATGTGTTTCTCCATACTCATGTTCAATTGGACAGCTAATCACAGTTTAATTACCCACTAGCAACTCAAAACAACTTCTAGAGTTATCCAACTACTATTGTGCCAAAATAACAGTAGTAAGGACAGACTTGATGTTACTTCAAGGATTCTGGACTACCACCACACTCTCTCTTCTAGTATCTTCAAATAAGATGAGATAAGTCACTGGAGGGAAGCCATGATAGTGGCTGTAAGGTTATCTCTAATATAAGTAATGAGTCATGATCCCTAATAAGTTTCCATAGAATGACAGAATCCAGCTAAGAGAGCGTAGTTCAGAGTTGCAAGAAGGAGGGACTCTTTCCCATAGGCAAAGATGCAGTGGTGCTTGGAATATCTGGTAAGCAGGAATATGGCAAAGGTGTCCCTCCCCAGCAACTCAGAGTATATCTAATCTGCAGATCATTGCTTTAGTCTGGCAAGATTCTGTTTGTAGGCTAACCTCCCTGGACTATTGTAACGCTCTCTACATGGGGCTCCCCTTGAGGAGCACCCGGAGGCTCCAACTGGCGCAGAGTGCGGCCACGCGGGTGGTAATGGGAGCGACATGGCGTTCCCATGTAACACCTCTCCTGCGCGAGCTGCTCTGGCTCCCGGTGGTCTTCCGGTGCGCTTCAAGGTTTTGGTTACCACCTTTAAAGTGCTCCATGGCTCAGGACCTGGGTACTTGCGGGACCGCCTACTACCACCAATAGCCTCCCACCGGCCGGTATGCTCCCACAGAGAGGGGCTCCTCCGGGTGCCGTCGGCCAAACAATGCCGACTGGTGGCCCCCAGGGAGAGAGTGGGGGCACCTACTATCTGGAACGAGCTCTCCCCGGAGATACGGAGGGTCCTGGATCTGCGCACCTTCCGCCGCGCCTTAAAGACCTTTTTATTTCACCAGGCGGGCCTGGCCTAATTTTCTCCCTCTTTTATAAAAGATTTTTAATTTTTTAATATTTTTTAGTATTTTATATATTCAAATTTTAAAATTGGTTTTAAATTGATTGGGGTTTTAATTTGTCTGGGCCAAAACTATTTAATTTGATTTTAATTCCACTTTTAAATTTTGTATGTATGTATTTTATTGTTTGACTGTGCACCGCCCTGAGTCCTTCGGGAGTAGGGCGGTATAGAAATCAAATAAAATAAATAAATAAAATAAATAAATAAACAGCAATAAAAAGCTACTCAGAAGTAATTCTAGATTCTTTGGGCCTGACAAAGTGTCTATGCATCAAATATAACAATAGGTTGGTGAGAATACTTTCTGTAGCTTGCTTTAACAGCAGCAGCACAAGGGGCATTCTGATTTATTTCAGTCACAATCTTATGAAGAAACCTGTCCTGAAGCATCCATATGAGCAGGGGGTCAAAAAAGTCAAGTTGATCATTGATCGTTATAACAATGTGATTGAAACCCAGCATCTTTTGCTTCATATGCAAGTGAGGCTTCAATTTCATGTTTGCAGATACCTCGAACTTTTAGATCACCCCAGTGGATGTCCCTCATCCTACAGAATCATTACTAAGATCTATATAGTTTAGCACCCTATTACTCACAGCAGCCGTTAGAAAATCATTTTCTATTCTGCTCATCTTTTTTGTGTTTTACTTCAACATTAAACTCTCTTATGAGACACCCTGTAGATCATCAGTAATATTGATAAATTTTCCATTCAGAGAAAATGTCTTCACTCTTAAAATTTAACACTGTCTGTTAAAGCACCATGTTATATATGTTAAACCAATTGCTCTTAACTAGGATAGTAGTAAGAAAAAAGAATACTGCTGGTAACAGAAACGGAATTAATATAGACATTGTGTATTGCCAAGGATTTGAAGTCTACTACCCTTTTGAATTTTAAAATATCAGTGTTTCATAAACCTATTTAAAGAATACTACAATGAAATATAAAAGTTTAAGCAGAAAGGAACATGAGAATTTGAAATAAACACTGAATGCTCTGAATTACTGAATTATATTTGTAGCCATTACCACTTGTTCCTTCTGTGATTTGTCCAGAGTTCCAAATCTAAGTTACTTCAATAAAAGAAGAGTCCTATGATGAGAGCTAAATAAAATAGAAGCTTGATGTGACACATTGGGTATTCTGTTATATCATTTCAGAGGATAGTTCTGTTAATCTAAAATAGTAGATTGTGGAAAACTCAACCAAATAAATGCCAATCATGGAAAAAAGTATTTCATTGAGGAAAAGTCACAAGCTTTCTAGTACTATTTGACCATTATTATCCCATGTGAGAGGAAATCAATATAATTTTGACAGTTATACAATCTTGAACTTGATTCACTAACATAATGGGTAGCATGATTATATTGGATACAAAGATTGGGTGTCAGTCTTTGAGAAGGATCTCCAGTGCATATCAAAGAGCAAGCTCTTTGGCTTGATATACCATGTAACATAGTCTTATGACAACTTCACTCACAAAGTGGGTATACTCAGCTAATTTATTAAGTGAGAATAGAAACAACAATTAGACTGATTACTTGCAATGAAGGAGCATTCAAAATGTCAACATAAATTGTTTTTCTGTGGACCCCTATTGTTTCACAACTCCCATAATCCAAGTAATAGGAGCCACTGTATCGAACAGTCTGTCAAGAATGAAGCTGACATCCCTGGATAAGGTGGTAGTTCAACCTCATGGCAATTGATCCTAGCTCATTGTTGATTGTAGCTGTTCAGACACTGTTTCCACTTCTGCCAACATCAGTCAAAGTACAGCAGCAGTATCCACATCCAGTGGAGCAGGGGTGGGTTCTACTTACCTTTACTACTGGTTCGCAATGGGGCCATGCGCGTGCACTTCGCTCGTGCACACACGCACTTTTCTGTGCATGCTCAGAAGCATTTTGATGATGTTGAGGTCAGTGGGTGGGGCCTCCTGCCGGTTTTACTACTGGTTCTATAGAACTGGTGCGAACCGGGGGCAACCCACCACTGCAGTGGGGACACTCTTCTTCATTTTCTTTTAATTTAATTTTTATTTTCTCTCCCTGCCCCACTGTGCCCAAGATTAGGGGTGAAATGCTCCCAGATCAGACCAGATCACCCAATCTGGTAGTGATCTTGGCCGGTGGTTCAGCAATCCGATAGTGATGGTGGAGCATAGCTCCGCCCACCTGGCCGGGTGTCATTACTTCCTGGTTTTAACCAGGAAGTAATGTGTTTTTTACCTTCTGCGCACGTGCAGAAAATTTTGTGCATGCGCAGAAGGTCTGCACGTGTCTGTGACATGTGCACTTCCAAACTGGTAAGAAAGGTAAGTAGATTTCACCCCTGCCCAAGATGCTTGAGCCTGCTTAACAACCCATGTGGCCACTTATTAATTGCAACTGGGATTGTGGCAATTGAGAAAGAGGTTATGTGATATCTGGCTTAAAGACCGCTTTGCTCAATGACTGAGCATTCTGAGGAATAAGTGAAGTTCTGGTCTAATTTTTAACATCATACATGAATGGTGGTAGTCACTGGAGAATTTGAGCTTTTCTGCTTTAAGCAACCAGGAATATATCATGATATTGAGCTCATTTTCCTTTGAGCATTATAATTTTCTTCCTTTTTTTTTCAAACATGCTCAGCAAGAACCAGCAGACTTTCAGAACTGTCTGATGACTTTTAAACTTGCATTTCAGAGTTGAAAACCACTGTGGCAAAGACCTCTTAAATCAATTTATTGAAATTCTGTAATTTTTATGTGTTAAACAAGCAGAACCTTTTAACATACTGATTTTTACATTTCTCATCTCAGCATTTTGCTGTGGAATGGATACAATATTCAAACATGTTTGAAATTCCATTCATATGAGTGCTATTCCTACCCTCAAAACAACGCTATAGAGCACAGCACACCAGAACAACTAGACACAAGAACAGTTTTTCCCCGAACGCCGTCACTTTGCTAAAGAAATAATTCCCTCAACACTGTCAAACTAAGTCATTACTAAGTCAGCATTACTATTAATCTTCTCATCATTCCTATCACCCATCTCCTCCCACTTATGACTGTATGACTGTAACCTTGTTGCTGGTATCCTTAAGATTTATACTGACTGTTTCCTAATATGATTTGATTGCTTCTTTGTACCCTATGATTATCATTAAGTGTTGTATCTTGACGAATGTATCTTTTCTTTTATGTACACCGAGAGTGTATGCTCCAAGACAAATTCCTTGTGTGTCCAATCACACTTGGCCAATAAAGAATTCTATTCTATTCTATTCTATTCTATTCTATTCTATTCTATTCTATTCTATTCTATTCTATTCTATTCTTATTCTATTCTTATTCTTATTCTATTCTATTCTATAACTATAACTATAACTAATTTTGCTGTTGTATTACTACTATTAGTAATATAGTCCCAGATCCTGAATCCCATGTACCCAAAGCCATTCAGTCTTCAGGTTCAGTCAATTACTGAAGTAATAAAATTATTTAGCTACACGACATTGAAATGGAGCAGTGCCTTTCTTTTACCAAAGAGTTTA
This sequence comes from Pantherophis guttatus, assembly GCF_059756535.1. Taxonomy (NCBI): domain Eukaryota; kingdom Metazoa; phylum Chordata; class Lepidosauria; order Squamata; family Colubridae; genus Pantherophis; species Pantherophis guttatus. The sequence goes on from NC_142063.1 coordinate 48,902,494, forward strand.
GCTTTCCTCTCTAATTCTTTGGTTAGGTCACTGTAAACAGCCAAGGAAAGGGTGATTTCTGGAAATATTAATACATTAAAATAAAATGACTTGTGTTTGATTTTTAATATTGAGATATTGATAGCCACATCAATATAGGTTGAACATAGAAAAAAGATATAATAAGTAAGGATCTGACTCAACTGGAAAAAGACTTTTATGGAAGAGATAGTTGTATAGTTATGAAGTTTCCTTTCTCACAATGATAGTAAAATTGTAAAACAGGTAAGGGTGGGGATTATAGAACCTACTGTTTTAACACATCTGGTGATTGACAGGTTGGGGAAGATAATATAATTCCATTGGTTCCAGTAAAGTTTAGAAATCATTAAATGAATTAAATCTGATTCACACTGGAATAGACTTGTCATAAAAGGCAAGGATATTAATCTGAGTTTGAAAAAAATAGTTTCATCAAAGGCAGTGGAAAATGGATAATTGAAGAAACTCAATAAGCTTCTTGTTAGACAGCTTGGAGTCTGTAAAAAACTGAATTGAGGACTGTAGACAAAAGAGAGGGTCTATTCCAAAAAGTAGAGAAGCAAGAAAGAGTTAGGAAAGATTTTTTAAAAAAAATGTATGAAAAGAGAGAAGCAGAAATTTAGCCTCGAGGCATGGCTAGGAAGAAAAAGCAAAAGAACAGGTTATCCTAGAAAGAGACAGCCTAAGGATCAAAAGACAAAGATTTAAAGTATGAGCAAAGTAAAGACAACAAAATATGACACATTTTCTCTTTCCAGTACTTTTCTAGACTGAACTAGACTGCATTTCCTGCACCTAACAAGTGAAGAAGGGAAGTTCTGGGGCTGAAGAAATTGGTTCAAAAAATGTAGGAGTATTGGTTGGGCATTCTCCCCTGGGTTGGGAGAGAAAGTTGAGAGAGACTGAATGTTTCAGAAATCAAGAAACCCCAAGTGAATTAGCTGCGAAATCATCATGAATTGAGGGGAGAAGAAATGAGCTATTTTCAAATGGGTCCAAATCAGGGGTGAAATGCTCCCAGTTCGGACCGGATCACCCGATCCAGTAGCGATGGCAGTGGGTGGTTCAGAGAACCAGTAGTAGAAATACCTAAACCCCCCCCATGCCCAGCTGAACCATGCGATCATCAGAGTCTTTTTTTTTTTTACTTTTAAAAGCATTAAATGCTTTTAAAAGTAAAAAAAAAAAGCCTCTGATGATCGTGCGGCTCGGCTGGGATCGTCAGAGCCTTTTAAAAGCATTTTTTTCTACAACCTCTTCAGCCAAAGAGGTTGTAGAAAAAAATGCTTTTAAAAGGCTCTGACGATCCCAGCTGAGTTGCCTGATCATCAGAGGCTTTTTTTTTCCTTTTAAAAGCAAAAAAAAATGCTTTTAAAAGGCTCTGACGATCAGGCAACTCAGCTGGGATCGTCAGAGCCTTTTAAAAACATTTTTTACAACCTCTTCGCCGAACCCCCCCACATTAAGCCACCACCACCAAGCCACGCCCACGGAACCAGTAGTAACAAATTTTACATTTCACCACTGGTCCAAATGGAATTCTGATCCTGATCGATGGATTAACCAGGAGGAAAATGAGAGAAACTGCTACATGTGACCTTTGAAGAGATAGCTATTAATGTGAGCATTTTTTCAACAGAAGGGGGAGAGTTGGTTTATTTATATAGGTACTATGTTTTTGAAATGCATAACTAATTTAATTGTCCTTCAGTTATGGATGAACTATTACCCCTCAACAAACGTATCTGAAGAACACAAGCCAAAATTTCCCATTAACTACAATAGCTTAATATTTTTAAAGTTAATCTTGTGCCTGTGTGATGCTGTCTGTGTATTTGCATGCTTGTTGGCTTTCCCTTGCAAATAGTAAACTTGTTCTTGTCTGATCAAAACTAGTGTTTAACATGTTTTTTTGTTAGATATCACACTTTTCCTTAGATCGTCTACTGATGGCTGGAAACTTAGTCTTTCAACATAGTTTAAAGTGAATTGAATCAGAGGTGACAAATTTTGCTTGAGCGATTAGTGAGAGAACCATCTGCTTGAACCCAAAGCAGCGGCTGTATTGAAATAGAAGCAATTATACCAGATACACAGGGCGTGGTGGCTCAGTGGTTAAGATGCTGAGCTTGTTGATTGAAAGGTCGGCAGTTCAGTGGTTCAAATCCCTAGTGCCACGTAACGGGGTGAGCTCCCGTTACTTGTCCCAGTTTCTGCCAAACTAGCAGTTTGAAAGCACATAAAAAATGCAAGTAGAAAAATAGGGACCACCTTTGGTGGGAAGGAACAGCATTCCGTGCACCTTTGGGGTTGAGTCATGCCAGCCATTTGACCACAGAGACATCTTCGGACAGTGCTGGCTCTTTGGCTTTGAAATGGAGATGAGTACCACCCTCTAGAGTCAGGAATGACTAGCACATATGTACGAGGGGAACCTTTACCTTTACCTTATACCAGATACATTAGAAAAATCCAAACTATTCTGAAGTTCAAGAACTACTGAAACACAGAATGCGATAGGAACCTGAAAAGAGGGGAAGGATAAGTAACATCATCTCAGACTCTTGACTGAGGTTTTTTATGCTATTAATTGCATAATTTTTGCTGTCCAATGACTTTGGATTGAGATTGTCATTACACATTTAAAAAATTAAGGAAATAAGGGAAAGCTATTGCTGCCCAGATACCAGAAGAAACTGAGAAATTCTATAGTAAATTAGAAGAAATATAAAACACATCAAAATGAACACAGAACTACTAATGAGTGACTGAAATGCAAAAGATGAATGAATCTGGAGTAACAGGAAGAATTGGATTGGACAAATGAAACACAGCCATCCAAGAGACTTCCAAGTGCAGATTGTGGAACAAGTCAGGAATAATTTAGTGACAACAATGCAGGTTAAGCTTGGAAAATTAGACAGTAAACTTGGCAGACATATAGTCAGAATGTAAAATCAGAGTAAAGAATAGATTCAATATGCTTTAACAATGCAAAAGTGAACCGAGCAATTAAGGGGAAAATCAAAGCCAAATAAATAAAATCCTAAAATTTCAGAGGTGAAAAGAGCCAAGGGTTTTTTGGAAGAAGCTATCATGATAGTCAAATAAAGACTTTCTTCATCAAGCAAGATGAGACAGGGAAAGGTATTTCTATCAAGAATGCCAACAAACGGGGCCAATCTAACAAGAAAAAGAAAAGGAGACATCTCTTATAGATCAAAGAATTCACAGGGAAATTTGAAGGAATAATCATGAGAGAGATTTGATGGAGTGGGGGGGGACGGTTGGGGACAAGAAGTCAAGATGGCAACCATGACAATATGATTGAACCTCATTTTTAACACATATTACATATTTGATATCTGTAAAAAGAATGGGGCTTATGGGATTTTTATTCCCTCCCAAAAGATTCTTTTATAATAAGATGAACGGAATTAAAAGGAGATGCAAAAAAACTATAATAGATTATAAAATGACATAAACAACATAAAAAATATACTGGGCAACTGATTTGTCTCATAAGCAAAATACAAGAGGAAATAGCTAGCTGTTGTAGCCCAAGAAACTGGACTGTGTAAAACTGTAGCAGAAAAAATAAATATTGAACTAATCTGTATGATCTAGAGCTGTGATGGCGAACCTATGGCACGCATGCAGAAGTGGCATGCAGAGCGATCTCTCCAGGCACGCCAGCCATTGCCTGTTGCTCTTCCAGGTTCTGGAGCACTGGTCTTCATGCGCACATGCATGCCAAAAACTGGAAGACCAGGTGACAGGCACACATGCTAGAAACCGAAAGCTCAGCTTCCCCGAGTGCACATGTGCGCCGTGGAACTGCTCTTCCGGTTTCTGGCGCTCCCCCCCACACACGCTCAAGCTCCCATTTTGGCACTCGGTGCCGAAAAGGTTCACCAACACTGATCTAGAGATTGGAAAGGATTGGTATATGCATATAGATACATATACCAAAAATAATGGTGTAAAAGTAGATGAAGATTATTGAACCATTACGCTAATTCCCTACACAAGCAAGGTTTGCATAAGATCTTAACAATGAGAATAGAGCAATACATGAAAATGGAAGCCAAATGAATGATCAGATTTCTGAAAAGACAGAGGGACATTATCTCAAATACCTATCATAAGAAGGTTAATGGTCACAGCAATAGAAGAGAAGAAGGGTGTTTTTTTTACTTCACTGCCTACAACAAGCAAGGACTGTGAATGTGAAATGTATTAAAGCTCATAGGTATTCCGGAATATCTGATTATTGTTCTGAGGAATCTTTACAATGAATAAGAAGCTACTGTAGGAAGTGAATGGGGTGAGGTGGGGGGAAGAGACCTAGAATGGCTCTGAATAGGGAAGGTAGGAAAACAAGGATTCACATTGTCTCTGTCTCACTTTAATGTATACAGCAGATATATTTGTAACAATGGCAGCACTGGAAATTATGACACATGGAATCAAAATTGGAAGTTGAAATAGGAACAATGTAAGTTACGTAGATTGCACTACTTTGTTAGGTAAAGAAGATTTCAAAGAGCTTATTATGGAGTATAATAATAATACTAATAATATTAATTATCATCATCATCATCGTCGTCATCATCATGCAACAATAGCTGCAGTATTATAGCTGCAAGAAATACCACTTGCCTGCAAGAAAGAACTAGTGGGACCATAAAACAGACAAAGTAATAGAAAATGAAGTATTTAAAGTGCTCTGAGACTTCAAAATTCAAATAGACAAGCACCTTGCCACATAACATCACATTCTTAACAATTAGTGATAAGAAAGACAAAAAAAATCTGGATCAGAAACATTGTAATACCTGGAAAAAGCAGAAGAGAAGAGAAGAGAAGAGAAGAGAAGAGAAGAGAAGAGAAGAGAAGAGAAGAGAAGAGAAGAGAAGAGAAGAAAACTTGAGCATTTAAAAATACTAAGACCTGCAACTAGTAGAATGATTGTCGCAAAAGAAACCAAAGGTTATACCCAGTAATAGGCACTTTATGTGCAATCCCAGAACATATGGAGTGCTACTTGATTGCACATCATTAACAAAATAACCATCTGCAATTGCAAAGGGCAGCTTTACTTCAGAAAAGCTTAAATCCTACAACAATACCTTTAACACCAAAAAAATAACAACATCTGCTTACCCAAGGTCTTTGGGAAGGGCTTGATAGATGGATACAAATGCTACATGCCATCTAAACATCTGGCTGACTGTGAGATGAACTATAATAATAATTATAAGCCCTCAAGTCAGTTTTAGGTCTCAACAACCACTTAGTGTCAGACTGCGGTGCTATCTCAAAATTAAATGAATTTCCAAACTGCCAATCTTTAAGGAAAACTTTCTTTAATTGAGCTCAGCCACCGGATCATGACTCCGTGCGGACAAGACTGACCTTTTGCCTCCCAATCCCTCCCTTTCCGATCCCCAAATCTCTGCTTCTCATTGGCTGTCTTCCAAGTCATTCTTCAGACTTCTTTTCCTCGTCATTTCCCAGGAATGTGCCCCCTCCCTTCATTTCCACGACAACCAGGCTTCAAAGGGATTTAACAGGCAAAAATTTCAGAGATTATCTCTCGCTCTCCTCTGCTCTCTCTATGCCAGCGTTGAAATGCTGACACTTAGATTTTCTTCAGAATGATCTGTCCTCAGTCATCTGTTCTTTTATATCATTCACTGCTGATGTAATCAAATCCATCCACTTTGTTCTTTGTAATCCTCATCTTCTCTTTCCTTCTATTCCCCCAAATATTGGTATTTCAGTGTTTGTATCAGGGGTGAAATCCAGCAGGTTTTGACAGGTTCTGGAGAACCGTAGTGGAAATTTTGAGTACTTCAGAGAACTGGTAGCGGAAATTTTGAGTTGTTCAGAGAACTGGCGAATGCCACCTCTAGCTGGCCCCACAGTGAGATGGAAATGGGGATTTTGCAGTATCCTTTCACTGCCACACCCACCAAGCCACACCATGCCCACCAAGCCACGCCCACAGAACTGGTAGTAAAAAAAATTTGGATTTCACCACTGGTTTGTATAATATATAAAAATATGATAATTTGAACATTCTGTATTCATTTGTGTCTCAAATGAGAGCTCATTTGTTCTGTGATCTGTTTGCTTTTTTTTTTTTTTTGGCTTCCATGAGTTTTGAAAAAAAATTCTCAAAGAGTTTTTCCAAAATCAAATTTATAAATTGTCAATATACCAGGTCACAGAGAAAACTATTGCCTACACAGTTCTGATATTTGTAGATAGAAGGACATCACAATACCTTAGCCACTGTCGTGAGAGGACAGTGGAGCTTGGCAGCCTGACCATGGACTGGAATTTTCCCTACGCTTATAACATCAGTGGTCCCCCACCCTTGGACTGTTTCCCCTTGATAGCTATATGTATTCGGTGTCGGAACTCCTCGCCCTGCGAGATTCTCCCCTCTCGCAGATTTGGCCCCCCACATTATCGAGGGCCTATCTCGATGACGGACTTTGGAGTCCGGAGAGATGGCATGGAGCAAGGAAGAATTTATGGGGCTTTTTAGGGAAATTTTTAAAGATTTTAAGGGGTTCTGGGGAAGGGGGTTGTAATTATTCTTTTAAAGATATTGGGAAGACGACTAAGGCGGATTGGGGGGGGAAATCCACCAGGGTCAGAGCCGTGCCCGGCACAGGGTAACGATCCGGGGGGCACCGGACGAGGGATTGGGAAAGGGATGGGGGACGATATCTATGAGGGCTGTACCATCGGCACGGTGAATGGGAGGGGCAGATATGGCGGGAGCAGGGGACCACATCAGGTGCTGGGGGCTCGCACTTGCTGTCTGAGAGCAATTGCTTGCCCCGGTCCCCAAGGCTCTGCTCGGATACTAGGTGGCTTAGATACTCAGGAGCTGGGCCTTCGGCTGATGCTGTGCAATGCCAGGTCCGTGGTCAATAAGGCCCCCCTCATTCACGATCTTATACAAGAGGGAGGAGCGGACCTGGCGGGTATTACGGAGACCTGGTTGGGCCCAGAGGGTGGCGTCCCTCTGGTTGAAATGTGCCCACCAGGCTTCAGAGCATTCCATCAGCCGAGGGCTCAGGGGAGGGGCGGGGGGGGTGGCGGTTATTATTAACGAGGATCTGGGTCCGAGGGAGACCACTGTGCCTCAGATAGCCGGATGTGAGTCCCTCCTTGTGAGGTGGGGCCGTGGGGTTCAGATGGGCTTGTTGCTTACGTACCTGGCTCCCTGCCGCGTGGCAACAGCCCTACCTGAGCTACTCGACGTGATAGCCACGGTGGCAGTAGATACACCCAGGCTTTTAGTCATGGGTGATTTCAACTTGCCATCCGTCGGTGAAACGTCTGAGGTGGCTCGGGAGTTCATGGCTTCCATGACGGCCATGGACCTGACCCAGTTAGTTCATGGCCCTACTCACAGGGGAGGTCACACTCTGGATCTGATTTTTGTCTCTGGCCAGTGGTTGAGTGGTCTTGTTATAGGGGATATAGACATGGAACCCTTGTCATGGTCTGACCACTCACTCCTTCGCCTAGATCTTCGAACCGCGACCCCTCGCCGCAGGGAGGTGGATCCAATTAGATGGATCCGCCCCAGGCGCCTGATGGATCCTGATAGGTTCCAGACGGAGCTTGGGCCATTTCCTGAGGATCTAGCACATGACTCGGCCGAGGACCTGGTAGCCGCCTGGGATCGGGCGGCTGGTGGGGCCTTGGACCGAGTTGTGCCTTTGCGGCCTCTGACCCGATGCCGAGCCCGTGCGGCTCCTTGGTTTACTGAGGAGCTGAGGGAAATGAAGCGCCGGAAAAGACGCCTGGAGAGCGGTTGGAGGGCCAGTCTCGCTGAATCTGATCGAACACTGGTAAGGTCGCATATTAAGGCCTACCTAGTGGCGATAGAGACGGCAAAGTCTAACTACTTTTCCGCCTCTATTGCGTCATCAGGGAATCGTCCGGCTGCCCTGTTTAGGGTGACCCGCACCCTGCTCCATCCAGGAGTGCGGGAGGATCCCTTAGAAGGCAGGGCGGAGGATTTCGGACAATACCTGTATGACAAAATCGCCCAGATCCGGGGGGATTTGGACTCTGACTGGGTAGATCAGGGCAGGGTGACGAGGAATAGTCTTGAGAATGTTATCTGGGAGGAGTTTGATGCTGTGACTCCTGATGATGTGGACAGGATTTTGGGGAGACTTAGTGCGGCCACATGTTTACTGGACCCGTGTCCCTCCTGGTTGGTACTGGCTTCCCGGGAGGTTACACGAGGCTGGCTCCAGGGTGTTATCAACGCTTCGTTGAGTGAGGGTTACTTCCCCACCGCCTTGAAAGAGGCGGTGGTGAGGCCTCTCCTCAAGAAGCCGTCCCTGGATCCGGCAATATTGGCCAACTATCGTCCTGTCTCCAACCTTTGCTTTATGGCGAAGGTTGTTGAGAGTGTGGTCGCACGACAGTTTCCGCAATTCCTGGAGGAAACATCTTATCTAGATCCGTTCCAGTCGGGTTTCAGGTCTGGGCACAGCACAGAAACGGCATTGGTCACGTTGGTTGATGATCTCTGGAGGGCTCGGGACAGGGGTTGTTCCTCTGTTCTGGTCCTGTTAGACCTCTCAGCGGCTTTTGATACCATCGACCATGGTATCATGCTGCACCGGCTGGAAGAGTTGGGGGTGGGAGGCACCGTGTTGCGGTGGTTCTCCTCCTTTCTCTCCGACCGGTCGCAGTTTGTGTTGGCAGGGGGGCAGAGGTCGACCTCGAGGCCTCTCATTTGTGGAGTGCCGCAGGGATCGGTCCTCTCGCCCCTTCTGTTCAACATTTATGTGAAGCCGCTGGGTGAGATCATCCGTGGCTTTGGGGTGAGATACCACCAGTACGCTGATGACACCCAGCTGTACATCTCCACCCCAGGCCACCCCAACGATGCCTTTGAAGTGATGTCCCAGTGCCTGGAGGCTGTACGGGTCTGGATGGGTCTGGATGGGGAGGAACAGGCTCAAGCTCAACCCTTCCAAGACTGAGTGGCTGTGGCTCCCGGCATCCCGATATAGTCAGTTGACTCCATCACTGACTATTGGGGGCGAGTCATTGGCCCCCACAGAGAGGGCTCGCAATCTGGGAGTCCTCCTGGATATGCAGCTGTCCTTGGAGGAACATCTGACGGCTGTAACCAGGGGGACCTTTTGTCAGGTTCGCCTGATTCGCCAGTTGCGGCCCTTTCTTGATCGGGATTCCCTGTGCACAGTCACTCACGCCCTCGTCACCTCTCGCCTTGACTATTGCAACGCTCTCTACATGGGGCTCCCCTTGAGGAGCACCCGGAGGCTCCAGCTGGTCCAGAACGCAGCAGCGCGGGTAGTGACGGGAGCAGCATGGCGCTCCCATGTAACACCGCTCCTGCGCGAGCTGCACTGGCTCCCAGTTGTCTTCCGGGTGCGCTTCAAGGTGTTGGTTATCACCTTTAAAGCGCTCCATGGCATAGGGCCTAGCTATCTCCGAGACCGCCTGCTGCTACCAACGACCTCCCATCGACCCGTGCGCTCCCACAGAGAGGGCCTCCTCGGGGTGCCATCAGCCAGACAATGTAGGCTGGTGACCCCCAGGGGGAGAGCCTTCTCTGTGGGGGCACCTACCCTCTGGAATCAGCTCCCCCCAGAGATAAGGAGAATCCAAGACCTCAGTGCCTTCCGTCGCGCCCTTAAAACCCATTTATTTAAACAAGCCGGGCTGGCTTAAGATGAAATTTTTAACTGTTTTTAAATGTTTTAAACGTTTTTAATTGGTAAATGAGTTTTAATTGGGCCAAATTTATATATCTTTTAATTGTTTTTAATATTTGTTCTGCATGTTTTTTTTAATCTGGCTGTACACCGCCCTGAGTCCTTAGGGAGAAGGGCGGTATAGAAATCCAATATAAAATAAAATAAAATAAAATCTGAATATTGTTCCCAAGGCCATTATTGCTACCCTACCAAGTGCTAGCATGTAGGATATTTTTTAATTGCTAATTTATTTGTAGTTGATTAGGTTTTTTTTTAATTCTAGCAACAACCACATAGATTTTCTACATGATAATCTGTCCCTAACCTGGTCTTTCAGGTCCTCCTACAGTGCATTCATCACCACTGTAACTCAGCCCATACACCCTAATGCTGTTTATTCTCTTTTTTTCTCTTTCTTTTCATCTTTCCCAGCATTCCAGCCTTTTTCAGAGAACTAAGTTTTTAGTTCTACTTTAGACAACTAAGGTGTCTAAAGTAGATAATTTGAGCCTAATCATTTGTACTTTTTTTTGTAAACAAGTTTTATTAAAATTTTTCTTTCATCATACATATTTTATGAACAGAGTGTTGACCAGGTCACATCTTATACATTTTATATATCTTAATTTTTATAATCTATTCCAATCTTCCCGCTTTTTCCAGATTCATCCCTTTTATATAATTCTTTATCACAAATTCATCATTTTTCACCATATCTTGTTATTTCATCTCTTTCTTTTCCCCAAGTACATTTTACATATTTCCAATTTCTTTGGGTTTCTTTTTCTTTTATTATTTTTTGTTTCTCCAAACCCAATTTTAAATCCAGTTGTAAAATTTTCTTTCTTGGGTTTTGGTATTTTAACCTCCTCTTTGTTCTTCTCCCTCCATTAACTTTCTCAAGTACCAATTAGCTGCTCATTTCCACTCCAGGACACCTTTTAAAGTTATTAAATTTTTTCTTTTTTACCTGTGAGTCGGCCAATCACTCACCCAGTACCAGCATTCCGTTCAGACACCACTCCTGCACAAAAAAACTTAGTCTGGTTGCCCTAGCTTCAGAGCGGTCATTTTTCAATGGCCCCCACACCACCACCACCCCGCTGCCAATTCAAAGAGCAGCCTCCGAACTTTCGAGGAACTTGCCTGTTCCTCTTGGTCATCCAAGGCACCTCTCCTTCTTCACATCTCTACAGGATGGTTCCGGTCCAAAGACCTCCCAACAGTGGTTTGTCTGGCTGGATTTTCGAGGAGCTTGTCGGAGCCTGCTATTTTTTTCAGCCAGTCTCGCCGCAATGCTTCTGGTTTCTCTCTAATCATTTGTACTTGAGTGAGAACTCAGCATCAGTTTGTTTTATTATGCTTTTTTGTTTTTTATTACCCATGGTATCAGGAGTATTCTCCAACACCAACATTCAAAAGTATTGATACTGTTTCTATCCTGCTTCTTCAAGGCCCAATTTTCACTTCTTTGAGTACTCATTGGATGGGAGATGTCCAAGATATACTAGATCTGTAGCCTAAATTTTGAAGTTGAGAGAACATCCCAGAAGAAAGTGGTGGCAAACTGTTTCTACTTTCTTGCCAACAAAGCTATATGCATTTGTGCATGAAGTCATTTGAAGTCACAGTTGACATTAAGAAGACTTTTATTTGTTCAAAAGAGAAGAATGGTGATTAAAGTTTGAGAAATTGCTCTATTGAAATCATTCAACAGGAAGGTGAGGCTATCAGCAAGATGCTATTCAACATTGCCTCCTGCTCTGTCTTTCTTTGCTGATTCCCTCATTGCTCATACACTAAGTGCTTTCTTGAAAAATCACTGCAGTTCTATAAAGCATTTTAGGATACATCACTTCAGACAGATGCTTAACCTCAGGGTCCTAAAGGGACAGCTCTGCTGGTTGCCAACCTTGTCAATTACTTTTACATCTACAATCCCATTAATGTAGTTTGACACAAAGGAGAGCTTTTAAAGCCAGAAAGTTACATTAGATAAATAATGGAGATGAGTATCAGGTTCAACTAAACTCATCTGCACACATATATTGCTATGCTGGTGTCTAGAAGCAACCTTGCAAATATATTCTGTCCTTCATAATGCACTACAGCTAAAGGTTAACTTCTGTGTTAATCCATAAAGCCTTTAAACTTTATTCAGTTGTCATATGTTGCAACATACAACACAGAGAATCAGAAATCACAAGATCCTTAGTAAAGTCTCTAAACTTTAAATCATATTAGATTAGTGCTTTGATTCCTTAACAATTTCTTGTATAGAGCTGGACAGTGTTGCATACAGATGCATTAGAATCAATCGGCATTCTAAAATATATTTTAAAAATGCAAATGAATGGAATGCATAGACCAATTATATCAGTGGTGGGCTGCAAATTTTTTAACAACCGGTTCTCTGCCCTAATGACTGGCTGGGTGGGCGTGGCAGGGTGGGTGTGGCTGGCGGTCATGTGACTGGGTGGCCAACTCAACATCACTTCTTTTCTATTTAGAAATATACAAAAGATATATCAAAGTACCTTAAACTACAGGCAGCTCATCTTGGTCCCAAAACTCTACCAATCTTTATAATTTCAATCCCAAATTGTTCGGATATTCTGTGGCCGTGGCTTATTTTGTGGGCGTGGCTTGGAGGGGGTCATGTGACTGGGTGGGCGTGGCTAGCTGGTCATATGACTGGGTGGCCATGGCTATGTGTATAGGACTACTCAGAGGGCTGAAAAAAGTCATTTCTGACAGGTCCTCGCACTTTTGACTGGTCCTCACACTTATGACCATCCTCACATTTATGCCCGTGCAGCATTCTTAACAACCATGTCACTCATTTCACAACTGCTTCTCTTCACCATGGTGACAAGATAGGGCAAAAAATGTAAAATGTGAGGACAGTCGTAAGTTCGAGGACTGGTCAAAAGTGCGAGAACCAGTCAAAAATAACTTTTTCAGCCCTCTGAGTAGTCCATATGCACAAAAGGACTACCCAGAGGGCTGAAAAAAGTGATTTCTGACAGGTCCTCGCACTTTTGACCGGTCTTCGCACTTATGACTGGTCATCATTTATGCCCATTGTAACATCCTTAACAACCATGTCACTCATTTCACAACTGCTTCTCTTCACCATGGTGACAAGATAGGGCGAAAAACGTAAAATGTGAGCACAGTCCTAAGTTTGAGGACTGGTCAAAAATGCGAGGACCAGTCAAAAATAACTTTTTCAGCCCTCTGAGTACTCCATATGCAGAAAAAGATTCAATTATTTCTTCAAAGTGCTGATGATTGCACCGTAGCTGGAAGAACCCCAACAGGGAAGTATTTCCTCCCAACAGCGGTGTAAAAAGCTTAAAACAACCCTTTCCCTTTAAGAAAGTCAAGCAAAAAAATAGCCTCCGGAACGGGAAGTGACAGTAAATCTAGGCATACTGCCAGAGAGGCAGTTTCTGTAATAAAGATTAGGCTAGGAAACAACACCAAATGTTGTATTTAATCCTTACAGGATTAACCCTGTAAAGTGGAAAAAAACAAAAGGAGATGTCTTTTAAAACCGGTTCTCCGACCTGCTTAACTACTTAACTACTTAACAACCGGTTCTACCGAAGTAGAATCCCACCACTGGGTCTACCCATTTATTTTTGCAGGCACCGGTCTACTCATTTGTTTTCTTTTAGCACTGATCAGCTGTAGGGCGGACCTTTGAAGCCCCGCGGCAAGAGTTTAAACAGTTTTTTTCCCTCTAGCCATCATCTGGGACTCAGGAGGCAGCAATAGATTGGGGGTGGGGCCAAATAAAAGGTAAGAATAATCTGGGGGTGGGCGGGGGCGCAGGGTGGCGGGGGGGCAGAACCGGTTTGGTAACATCATATGGTCACCGCTACCAGCTCAGCTGAACCGGGCTGAACCAGGAGGAACCCACCACTGGTGGGGCAGAGCAGGAGGTGGAGTGGGCAGGAGTGGGTCAGGGCCAGGTGGGATGGGCGGGGCAGCCAGTGGTAGGATTAGCTGGTTTGCCAAACTGCGCAGAATCTTAACAACAGGTTCGCTCAAACCTATCCAAACCAGCAGCAGCCCATCTCTGAATTATATGCACTTGCGTATTATTCAGGAATGTTCATTACATACAAATCAAGAATAGCAAAGGGAGGACTCCAATCCAGAGAATTACTGGTTAATTTTGTTTATGTCTACACAGGAGCAAACCTGCTGATATTACTAAGATTTCCTCCCCCTGTAGCATGACGTGTTGCTTCGGATGTGAAATATGTTTACTGAATTCTAAGGCGTAGAAGAATAAATGAGATATGGCTCGTAGGAATGATACCATCAAAAGTGACAGTTAATTAATTGAAGTGGATGAGATGAAAGTATGGTGCCATTGGTCCAAAGTGTCAGATACCCTCCTGTTTGCTGAGGTCTTACTTAGAGTCATAAAATAAAGAGAGACCCTATGCCCTTGAGGCCTCTATAATTCACAATTAACAATGGATCTCCAATGTGATGATATAATCAACAGCACTCCTTTGAAGAATGAAGGGCTTATTGTGGCAAAGTGGCTATTTCACTAGAAAACAATAGAAATAAAAGCTATATCCACATCTCAGATACAAGGAAGAGGGTGTCCTTTCCAAGCCCAATCCAAGCCAAAGAGTAAGGTGCTGTAATGAAAATTTGGATGTTGAAGTGACTAGTGTATTTTTCCACCAACAAGAAAGGGAGCTTCTTTATGTAGCTGCTAAGAAATAGTAGAGGTGTCTGCAAGGAAGTTGAGAGGAGGAAAGGATAATGATGAATCTGCTAGACATACTAAAAATATTTTTTTCAGAAACCACCAACTTCTTCCAAAGCCTGTGAGAACTGTCAGTCTGAAATTTTTTGAGGTCAAAGACTGCCTTGCCCATACTTACCCAGATGAATAAATATCTGGTGTTAAGAAATCAAAGTGGCTAGATATGTTATCCCGAAGAAAATATATTCTGGAAAGAATTTCCTTGTGATAATAACAGTTTTCTCCATTCTGCAATAGATCTATAAAGAAGTGATCTTTTGCAGTGTGAAGTTTTTCACATTAGTGCCAGAGGAAAAAAAATTCATGATTATCTTTACTGAGATTATCATTTTATAAATTCTGTTATAAAAAATTTGCTTTCAAAACACACTATAAAAACATTGTATTTAAACAATGCATGAGTGCATGCTTTGAATCATTTGTGTTTAAATGTGGAACATTTCTTGGAAGCAAAAAAGAAAAATCCTGAATTATGTTGAAAATTGTGCTAATTCCCAAACAGCCATAAAAAATAGTCTTAAACCAAGTGATGATGAAAGATGAGTAAAAATAACAGTCCCCCCTATTTTCCCACCACCTGTATAAACATTATATGGCGCTGTGTAATACTTAGGAGCATAACATGCATGAATCAGAATGGAGAAATAAAGAAAATAAAGAAAATTGAATTGTCCGGTCATGTGTTATAGGAGGAAGGAATCTTTTCTTTTCTGCCCAGTTTAAAACCAAAACCAAAACATTTCTCTATGCTGTTGGCTTGATGTCTAAATAATATTGTGAAAAAAAGGAAATTCTAGTTGTTGGCAAGATGATGAATAAATGAATGGGTGTGAAGTATAGGCCAGGAAATACACTTATGTCATCAGAAAGGAATAGGGATACAGACATGCACCAATAGCCAACTTCCTTTTGAATGATGAATTTAATAGGTATAAATTAAAGTAGACAAGGGTCATTTTGCCATGTTTTCTGCACAGTTTGAGAAAATCAGATTAGTAAATTATATTTGGATTAGGGAAAGCTACTCATTAATTGAGGGATATTTTGCAATATGATTTGCCCACTTCAGTCAGCCAAACAGTGTTTACTGGGATTGTGGAAAGTTAATTCAGCATTAAAATTAATTTTGCTTTAACATTTCAAGGGAGTAGAATTTAAGGAAATGTTTGGAAAGTGAAAGAGATATCAATAGGTTTATAAAAAATCAAAGACAGATTCTTCACTGTTTAAAAAGAAATGTTATTATTCCCTGGTTGTATCAATGTGTAACAATCACAATTCTATTTTTACCCATTTCCCATCCCCTATATTACATATATAGAATAGAATAGAATAGAATAGAATAGAATAGAATAGAATAGAATAGAATAGAATAGAATAGGAGCTGGAAGGGACCTGGGAGGTCTTCTAGTCCAACCTCCTGCTTAGGCAGGTAACCCTACATCACTTCAGACAAATGGTTATCCAACATCTTAAAAACTTCCAATGTTGGAGCATTCACAACTTCTGGAGGCAAGTTGTTCCACTGACTAATTGTTCTAACTGTCAGGAAATTTTTCCTTAGTTCTAAGTTGCTTCTCTTCTTAATTAATTTCAACCCATTGCTTCTTGTCCTGCCCTCAGATGCTTTGGAGAATAGCTTGACTTCCTCTTCTTTGCGGCAGCCCCTGAGATATTGGAACACTGCTATCATGTCTCCCCTAGTCCTTCTTTTCATTAAACTAGACATAGCCAGTTCCTGCAACCGTTCTTCATATGTTTTAGCCTCCAGTCCCCTACTCATCCGCACTCTTTCTAGAGTCTCCACATCTTTTTTACATCGTGGCGACCAAAACAGAATGCAGTATTCCAAGTGTGGCCTTACCAAGGCATTATAAATTGGTATTAACACTTCACATGATCTTGATTCTATCCCTCTGTTTATGCAGCTTAGACCTGTGTTGACTTTTTTGGCAGTTGCTGCACACTGCTGACTCATATCTAAATGGTTGTCCACTAGGACTCCAACATCCCTCTCACAGTTACTACTATTGAGCAAGGTGCCACATATACTGTACCTGTGCATTTTGTTTTTCTTGCCTAAGTGTAGAGCCTTACTTTTTTCACCATTGAATTTCATTGTTAGATAGCCCAATGTTCAAGTCTGTTTAAATATGTTGTTCTTTACCTTTTTTTCCATTTTCGGGTCATGATTTTCTTCTAAGAAATTTTGCTATTCCAATTTCTGTCAATATATACCTAGTCAGTATTACATCTATACATTTCCTTGCTTATTACGTACATAACAACCTCTATTAATAACACCTCCTGTTCTCTTCTTTTAGAAATCAGTTTACTTGAATTTATTTCAATATATAACTATTAACTTTATATGGTTTTCCTAAATCTTTAAATTTATTTTAAATTTAAATTTTAAATTTATTTCCAATTTATATACCGCCCTTCTCCCTGAGGACTCAGGGCGGTGTACAGCCAGAATTAAGAACATGAAATACAAATATTAAAAAACAATTAAAATATATATAAATTTGGCCCAAAAATTAAAAATGTCATTCTACTCTTATTTCAATATTATAAGTCTCAGCCTTCCCAATTCTCCTACCAAATCATAATTCACATTGTCAGTAGCACCTTCCAGGGAGATGGGAGAGAAAAAAATTGATAAAAGCAGCTCCATACCTTTTGAGGTCACATGTAGGTTAAAAATGGCAGAGCTTGCGCAAGCCATATAAATAGCAGTAATGGAACCTGAAGACGCTTGTACACAGGCCCATGTTTTGCTGTTGATTTCAGTAATACCTTGTTTTGATAACCATGAAAATGGATGTGTGTGTATGTGTGTGTGTGAAAGCAGTGCAATACAATAGCTTGCATGTGGACAACAGTAAAATAAATAGGAAAATCCCATTGCCAATTAAAATTAAACTAGGGTTAGAGTTAGGGTTAGGTCTCCTTGGAGTCAGGGATGAAATCCAATTTCATGGATAGATTCTTAGAAGTTCTCAAAGGAAAGCCAAGGTGACAGATTTTTGTTTGATTTTTGCCCATGATTCCATAGAGACCTAACTCCAACTCTTAACCGAACCCAACCCTTTTTCAATTTTTGAGTGGCCATTGGATTTTCCCCATGTACTTTACCGTGATCCACAACAAAGCCCAAACTCAAAGCTATCACAGTTGCTTTCCTTAGAGAATCTCTAAGAATCTTTTCCTGTAATCAGCCTGAGTTTAAGGAGACCTAAGCCTAACCCTAACTCTAATTAAACTTTCATTGGCAATGGGATTTCCCCATGTATTTTATTGTGGCATACATGACTGAATGAAAACATGTCATTGTCACTTTCCTTTTAGAATCTCTAAGTACCAATCCTTGAAATCATTCCCAGGTTTGCTAGGCTCATGGTATCCTTATCCAATTTGCTAAGGAAGGGGACAAAATTTGTTTGGGGAAGATTGGAACAGGATTCTTTTTATGCTCTGAATTGCCTTAAAAGCGTTCCAATCCTTCCAGACCTTTTATGGTGGAGACTAACACTTGGTAGTAGGGGCTGTTCAACTGCAGGCCTGTGCACCCTCTGACATCTTGTTCCCCTGTGCCTATTACTCCTGCATGTTAAATCCAGTGGAAAACCACTGCAGTCTTTGGGACAAGGAGCCTCTGGAAGTAAGGGTGGCCTTTGAGACATGGTAGCATCACTTGGAGTAGGCAAGGTACCAAAATGAACAGACCATTTGGAGCACTTGCAGATAGTTCAGAAATTGAGTCAGAGGCAGATTCAGTGGTCACTGTTTTTTGTGTGATTCAATTTTAAAGTGACTTATGTTCTGAGTGGGTGCAACCAATAAGCAGATGCACTGTCCCACAAGCCAGAAATCACCTGTGCAGAAGATAAGCTATTCATCCATAATATCTTCAAACTGCACAGCTTACCCAAGTGGGTTGTGACAGACCATGGGCTTCAATTCATGCCCCGGTTTTGCCAGGTCCTTCTGAAGGAGTTCAACATCCAAATTTGTCTGTACCCTGACCATCATCTGGAGACTGATAGGAGCATGGAATGTATTAATGCCATCCTAGAGCACTTCCTCCATTACTTTGTAAACTTTCAATAGGACAACTTGTTTGACTTCCTATCAGTAGCTGAATTTACATATATCACTTTCCAGAATAATTAACAATAATTAATAAAAGATCTACAGTCTATTGCAGAATATGATAATCTGACCCACAATCTCACTCTCTTAGAATAGAATCCCAGCCATCTTCACATCAGAGAAGGTGGCATAAAGAACAACTTGTGGTTAGAGAATTTCTCTGGCAGGTGGTGATAACTACACATTTATCAAGCACTGACTGTGCAGTTCTAATTCTGGATTCTTCTAAAAAATGCATATGCTCTTGTGTCATCCAGCCCAAAAACTCCCATGTAAATTTCTGCCAATAAGCTTACTTACCACATTAAATTAATCATTAGCATTTTGCATCTCTGCAGAGTTTTAAAGTCACATTTTAAAAGAGGCTTTACTTATGTAGAAGTTAAATACTTAAAGCTGGGAAATTAATCAGGTTAAATCCCTGAGAAGAAAGACAAGACCTTTTGCATGAGTTAATAATCATCCTGTAAATGCAAGGAACATGGGGACTAATATCAGTGCTAAAACTTTTCAAAGTTAAAATAATTCTCCAATTTATTAAATAGTTTTTAATTGCAGTCAATTAATGCATCACATTTTGGCAGTATTCGAAAACCACATTCATTGCAAGTTTTATGTTCTGTGCGTTTTTCTTTATTTCTAAAATTGCCTAGTGCTTTTATAGAAAAACGAGGAAATACCATCTTTTGTAATGTTTAATGTAATGACTGTTATTGGTGCAACTAGTGAGAGCTGTAAAATTAGCAAAGGCTATCAACATTATAAATCTATGACAGAACTGAAACAAAAGATGACTTCTCTTTTGCAAAACTATAATTTTAAAGCCCATCTTGTGGCTGGAAGAATGAATCAGAGAGATTCCTTATTGCATTAAGCTTTAGTTGTTTCCTATGCTAAGCAACCACAAAATGAACTTTCAAGCACGGTTGGGAATTCTCCTTTCCTTTCTGAGATAAAAACTGGGTGATTTTATGGTTATGGATTGCAGCCATATAAATCGAAGGACTGGAAATAAACCAATGACAAGGAAGTAATAAAAGTGAAGTGTTTGTTAAAGAAATTTGTTTCTTTTGTCCTCCCCTCTTAGGAGAAAACATTCTTCAAAAGCATAAAAGGGAAACCCAAGAATCTATCGGCTGGATTCCCAGAATCTCTTTTTTGTTAATCTTTCCCTTCTCTTTTGCCTGGCAATACTTTTGGAATAATTTGCCAGGAGATCTTTAAAACCATCACTGCTTTAAGAAAATAACCAAAATTGGCCCTGGATATTAGGTTTCTTTATAAACTCAGAGTCTATAAGCATGTTTTGAGTTCTTTCTTCAAGCAATGGCAAGTTCAGAGTAAGTACTTTTAACTCAATTAGACAATTTAGTTCAGGACAAAAAAGAATAAGATTTTGTTTAACACATGTAAAATAGTCACATTTTTAAAAGGTTAAAAATAAAATTGACAAACTATACTCCATGCAGACATTTTCAACAACACATCAGTGCTGGTGGTCTAACCATCCAATAAGTTAAGGACAATGCCAGAAATATAAAAATGATATACAGGCAATAAGATGGTAAAAGAGCTACATTGAAAACAAGCAGAATCTATACATGTGACTACGAGGTAGGGTTGTTTAATTCATTCTCTCCCAGGCCCTCACACATTTGTCCTCAGAAACCTATACTATGCTGATAACCTTGAACATTAAGTTTCAAAATTATCAATCACCACAAAAGTCATAATTGTTGAAGACAAATAGGATTAAATTAACCTAAAACACTGGAATAATTAGTAACAAACACTCCCAACTGCAAAATGACAACAAAATCAGGCTAACATAAGTTTTAAACAGCTAATCCAATTTTAATACTTAGGTAGAAGAGGAGTGAAAAAGACTAGGAATTGACATGTGTCAGTTTAACTAGTCCACCCAGTTCCACCTTGCTTAACTGAACTACAAAACGACTTTCTAGGGGTAAATGGACCTCTGGAGATCATCTGTGTGAGTGAAGGAACTGAACCTATCTCTAAAAGTAGCCAAATCAGATCTGTTTCAGAGGAACACAATACAGACGGTACAAAATATCAGGCATCATGTATAGGCAATGGATTAACTAGTTCTCAAAAAGAATGTAAGAAAGAAAAAACAGCAAGGTGAAACACTTTGGAAAATAGACTCAAGATTCAGAAGGATCTTGACAGACTTGAACATTGGGCCCTATCCAACAAGATGAAGTGAAAAATAATGTCCTGCATTTAGATAAGGAAAAACCAGATGCACAGATATAAGACAGGCAGTACCTGGCTCAAAGTAGTCTTTGTGAGAAGGATCTAGATGTCTTGGTGGATCACCACTGCAGTATGAGTTAGCAGTGGGCTGCAGCTGTCAAAAAGGCCAACAGTCCTAGGCTGCATCAAAAGAGGGATAGAATCAGGAGTGCTATTCAGCAGGTTCTGACAGGTTCTGGAGAACCGGTAGCGGAAATTTTGAGTAGTTTGGA
Source organism: Pantherophis guttatus (assembly GCF_059756535.1). Taxonomy (NCBI): domain Eukaryota; kingdom Metazoa; phylum Chordata; class Lepidosauria; order Squamata; family Colubridae; genus Pantherophis; species Pantherophis guttatus. The sequence continues at coordinate 48,923,733 of NC_142063.1, forward strand.
GAACCGGCAAATACCACCTCTGGCTAGCCCCAGAGTGGAGTGGGAATGGAGATTTTGCAATATCCTTCCCCCAGGAGTGGGGAGGGAATGGGGATTTTGCAGTATCCTTCCCCTGCCACGCCCACCAAGCCTCGCCCACCAAGCCACACCATGCCCACCAAGCCACGCCCACAGAACTGATAGTAAAAAATTTGAATTCCACCACTGGATAGAATCAAGATCACCAGAAGTGGTAGTATTGATCTATACTGCACTATGAGGCCAGATTTGGAATACTTCATCCAGTTCCAGTCACCACAATACAAAAAAAAAAAGATGCTAAGGCCTAGAAAAAGCAAAAAAAGATGATAAGGAGTCTAGAAGCTAAATGAATGGCTAAAGGAACTATGTATGTTTAGCCTAACAAAGAGAAGGCATAGGGGAGACCTGATAGCAGTCTTCCAATACTTCCAAGTGACATCAGAGGGACAAGGGTATTAATTTTTTCTCCATAGCACCTGAGGGCAGGACAAAAACAATCAGAGGGCGATCCAACTTGGAACTAAGGAGGAATTTCCTGACAGCGAGAACTATTAATTAATGTAACAGTTTGCATTCCAGAGTAATGGGTGATTCATTGCTGGAGGTCTTCAAGAAAAGATTAGAGTCTTTGTCCTGAATGCAATAGAGTCTCCTGCCTTGGGAAGGGGGTTGGGCTAGAAGATCTCCAAGGTCCCTTCTAGCATTATGGTTCTATAATTCTAAGAAATTATGCCAGACAGCCATGATTACTTTTCTCTCTGTGTCTCTCGCTCATAAGGTTTATTTGAGGAAAAAAATGTCTCAGCATTTGTTACTGTCTCTAAGATGGATAGCACTGCAAAGAAATTATTCTGAATGAATACTATTGTGAATGTACAAGTATGCATTAGTAGGTCTGTCCCTTAGAATGTGAATTTTTGTGCCAATCAGAACTGCAAAATTGAAAGAAATTTCCTATCAACGTATCTGTAAGCTGATTGGAGTCTTTCTCATAAGTGCTAAAAATGAAGGGGGCATCGGCTACTAGAATATCAACTGGGGGAAGGGGAAATTGTCAGTGAGCATATGTTTTGTGTACATGCAGGAGAGGATACATATATATTCTGTGTCTCTGTGTGATACACACACATACAAAGAGAGAAAGGGGGAGGGAGGGGGAGAGAGAAGGACATGGTTTGAACAAAATTGCATGTTGAAACAAAGTAGTTGGAAAGACCCTAAAAATAGTTATTACTTTCCTTTCTTTTCCAGTACTTTATTACACTCCACCCTTCACCCGCCACAAAATCCAGCTGTCTCATCATAGTGAAGGTGGATAGGAGGTTCCTGGGAGAGACGAGTGAAGAACTTCAGGAGTGTATATCAAGAATATGCATTCTCAGCAGGGACACTCAGTGTCCACCATCTGCCCAGCTGAAGCAAGAAGAAATCTATATTGGGCAGCAATGATATAGGAAGATGCTGAAGGCAGGTGATCACTTTAAGTAACAATGGCAAAAGCATCAAGTCATACTGGGCAGGAGAAGGTAGTGGTAAACCACTCCTGTGTTTTTACCAAGAAAACCATCAAGAGAAAATAAAATAAAATGACAAATGGAAGAAAGTAAATGTAGTTTCATAACAAAGCAAATATGAGGAAAAAACCCAAAGCCAAGAAAGAAAAATTTCAAACAGTTTCAGAGTACTATTAGGAAAAAAAGAAACAATATTACAATATCTGTAAAGATATTGAGGATGGAAAATTTGGAAGAGCCTTGGTGGTGCAGCACACTAAAGCACTGTTAAGTAACACCAGCTGCCTGCAATTACTGCAAGTTCAAATCTCACCAGGCTCAAGGTTGACTCAGCCTTCCATCCTTTCAAGGTAGGTAAAATGATGACCCGGTTTGTGGGGGCAATAAGCTGACTTTGTATATAAAAAAAAGAACACCGCTTAGGGGGGTGCCGAAAGCCCTACTAAGCAGGTATATACAAAAGTATGAAGGCTATTGCTTAAAGCATGGTAAGCTGCCCTGAGTCTCCGGAAAAGGGAGGCATATAAATCGAACCAATAAATAAATAAACAAACAAACAAATGTGGAAAAACAAGGAAAGTTTTTCAAAAGTTCTCTGATCTCTAACGAATGAACAGACAGTAACCAATTCAAAGGAGATCAAACTAAGATGAAAGGAATACAGTATATTGAAATATTGTATGGTAGAGATGTTAACATCCAAGATATCTTAGACATTTATTAAGTTAGAAGGATACATGAATGGGTGGAATACCCACTGAAATATGTCAAGCAACAGAAGAGGAATCAGATCTAATCAGTGCAGAGATAGATATTTTCCATCAAATAAAGAAACTGGTGGCAAGGTACCCAATATGATATCTCCAGGAAATCTGGAAAAGGATTTAGAAATATTTCATCCCATCATCTCTCATTCGTCCACCATGAAATTATGTGTGTTTGCATATATGCACATGGCATAAGGTGGACTAAATGTATATAAGCTTTGTGTAAATATAATCTTTAACAATCAAGCTCCACTATATTCAGGAAGAGACATTATCATTCATCATTGTTTTCTCATACAAATATTCTTCATTTTGCACAAAGCTTGTTCAACCTGTCTGGAATTTGCTAATGACATCCCCTACGGAAGAGTTCACTAACACTGCAAATTCTATTATTGTATGTCTCCAGAACAACCCAGTTAGAGGCACTAAAAGGAGATATCATTTGAAATGACCACATCAATCAGGTTTGACTCAAATTTCATGAAAAAAAGAAATGTACAGCCATTTCTGGTTGTTATTTTTTTCTGCAGCAAGACATGAAGATGACTCAATTTCTATTTTAACACATCTCACTCCAAAAACAATAAGGCAATCTGTGCTTCCATTTGGAAGGAACTGAGCCATTTCCAAAGATCTGGAACAAATCCCAGGAAGAGATGCCATCCAAATACTTCTCTGTGGAGAGTTTCAGTCATTGCATTAGTCTAGGTAAAAAATGATATTGAAGGTCCTCCCCCACAACACACGTATCTTAAGATATGAACATTCCTTTGTCTGCCACTGTGTGAAATGCTTTTGTTGACAATCCTTTTCACACTCTTTTCAATTTAGTTCCTTTCACATAAGAAAAAAAGAGTGGGGGGGAGAGGGAAAACAAAAGCTCTGGAATAACATTAATGCATATAAAAATGTAGGATATTGCCTGGCCCTTGTAACAGGATTTCTTTAGCTTTGCTTCTTCAACTTCATTTAAAAGAAATAAAATCTCAAACAAAGTTAATACAAATCCCTACTTTTTCAATGTTTATCAAAGTATGATTTGGGAGTGGCAAATTTGTACCTGAAACATTTGTCGCCATGAAAATAGAGTTTTGAATTAATTATATAACTGGCTACCACATTTAAATTAACAGAGAAAGAGCAGTTGCTCCAAAGAAAGAGCTATTCCAAGAAAAGAGCAATGACCTTTTTGAATGTATGAAGCTGAGTGTTGGAAAAAAAAATGAAAAACAGATGCAACATCTGTTGTCTGGATTCTTGTGCAGATACTTAGGAATGGTTACTAGAAACTACAGTTCAGGATTCCATCTGAATCCACTCTTTGTGTCTCTTGATTCTTCTGATGATGCTCAAGGAAGAAGTGGACATGTTAATAGTTATCATGTAAAATGTAGAATTTATTTAGATTATGTCCAAAAATAAATAGGTAGGCATCTTTGGGAATTTTTGTGTGTGGCAAGGGTATTTTGAAATATATTTTATGCCAGGGCACTGTCACCATCCTCATTATTATTATCATACTAGCATTTTTTTCCACAGACACAGGATCTGCTTTTCAGATCAACAAGTGCCATATTCTGTGATCAAATGAAACGTCTGGATCTCACTAGGCATTTTTCATGACCGCATTTGCCAGGGCACTGTAATATAATCATAAATTAAAGTAAAACAAAGTACAGGTCACAGAAATACCACTCTAATTTTGTACTGCTTTGTCACAGAGCTAACTTGACATCTCCAATGTATACAGTATTATTTAAATAATGAAAAGATGGAATTGAAGAATGGGAAATTGCATATGAAAATTTTTTAAAAGGGCATATAGAAAAGTAAAGTGCAAATAATTTTCTACCATGCTAAAAATGGGGAAACATCCAGTCCTGGAAGAAGAAAGTGTTTGTTTTTCTAAAGAAGGTATGTTAAATATTGTCACATTTGAAAAAAGAGCTTATATGGGAGAAAAACATTTTTTAAAGAAACCCTGCTTTGGGAAACCTTCTGGTTTTTCTTTTTAAAGATTTTTGTGGATGATGGGATGGGATGGGATGGGATGGGATGGGATGGGATGGGATGGGATGGGATGGGAGGGATGGATGGATGGATGGATGGATGGATGGGATGGGATGGGATGGGATGGGATGGGATGGAGTAGGGTAGGGTAGGGTAGGGTAGAGTAGGATAGGATTTTTCTCCTGGAATATTGTAAGTATGCCCAAATGCTTGTAGTGTTATTGCTATGCCAGGAGTAGCACAATAATAAAAAAAAACATGAATAATCCATATTTACTGTCTGCCCCAAATGATCACACAAACTCTGGATTTCTAAAGTTTATACAAGGCATCCTCAAACTATGGCCCGCGGCCTGGATCCGGCCCGCCACTGATCTCGCCAGTGCAGCCACGTGATCTAGGGTGGAGTGAGTAGGGGAGGGGTTGCTGCTGGTTTGAAAAGCAGCTTCCAGCTTGTAAAGTAGTGCTTTAAAAGTCTTTGAAATGCTTTAAAAATAGCCTTTCAGGATGCTTTTCACAACCATGTGATCAAGGGCTGGTGGGTGAGTAGGGCAGGGGGTGCTACCAGCTTGCAAAGCAGCTCTGCTGCCGGCAGAGCAGCCACATGATCCAGGGAGAGTGTGAGTAGGGGAGAGGTTGCTGCTGGTTTGAAAAGCAGCTTCCATGTCAGATGTAAATGCCTTATTCTCCAATGTGTAAATAATGTATATATGGAACATCAGAGGTTAACTTATTCTTTGGACTTTAATGTATTCATAACTTACCACTCCCATTCCTAGCTCCACCCCTTGTATATATAAGGAGCCACCCTCACCATTCTCGTCGCTTCTACCTTGAATATTCAGTGAATATAGAATGCCTATCATAATTAAAAAGAAATATATTTAAAGCTTTAACTTCTATTATCTTTATTGAGTCTGATCCTGGAAATATTGCAACAAGCTGGTAGCAGAGGATGGTTAATTGACTCAATAAGTAATTAAAAATGTCCAAGAAAGATAGGCCCAACACCAGGGCCTACAGCAAAGAAATAGAAACTGATCAAGAGATGGTCAACGAATCCACCAATGCGATTTCGAGAGAATCCGAAGAATACACCACTGAAGAAGAAGAACTAATGAGTGAAAATAATGACCAGAAAGAAATCGAAATAGAAAATAACGAACTCAGGTCAGAGATATTAAAGATACTAAAAAGCCAAAAGAATGATGAAAGTCTCATCGCGGACCTCCAGGAGATGCTGAAGAACAGCGGAGCAGCGAGAGAGAAAAACGTCATTAAAGAAAAACCCAAAGATCAAAAAACCGTAAGTGAGATGACTACTGAGAAAATAGTTGTTAAAAAGAAAAGATGTGATCCCGCGCGAAATTTTGAATGGCAGCCATCTTGGTTTCAACGAACTTCAAAAGAGAATGAAGCAGAGCCAATCAAAACGCTCAGTTCAAAATTTCTGGCGCGAAAAACACTATCAGACGAAGAAAGTGAGAAAGAAGTCTCAAACTCTTCAGATGATCCAAAATCAGAAAGTGAAGACGATTTAACAAAATCTCAAGTAAAATCAGCAATGAAAACGCTTTTTGCTGCTTTTGGGCCAAGACTGAAAATTACCAAGACATCTACGAAGAAGCAAGAAATCAAACCGGCGACTCAAGACCTGCACGCTCCCATCCTGACTTCGAAAGCGACGACGCCCGAGCCCAGAGAGCCATGCCGATTTCGCCCTACACCACAGACAAAATCGAATACCAACGCACACAAAAAGAAGAAAAGAACCGTCACCACCACCAGAACCCCAAAAACCGAGCCAGAGACCGACTCATCTGAGGAGGAGCGGATCGAGAGAGCTGAAAGGGAGAGAACCTTCCACGACGCCACCAAAGAAGAAATGAGCAACGCGCATGTGCGAAACTACGTAGACGACCCAGAAGGACTTGAACTGGCCAGAGAACCGCGCAGACTCATTACAAGCATCCCAATGCCGTTCTGTAATTTCCTGCACTTGAGAGATCACGGACTGCCCCAGGTTGTAAGTAATGGACAGAATAATGTAGGTAACTTACCCAGTGACTTCCCAAAACTTAGAATTGATGGCATTAATTTACAAGAGTGGTACCAACAGCTTCAGGTTATTTTCATGAAAGAAAATTTACTATTCTTTATAACTAGCCCTCCAAGAAGACCTTGGACTTTAAAAATAGATTGTTTACATCATAGAGCATTTTTCATAATAATATCTAGCGTGTCTCCTGCAATGTATCATAGCATCAAACCAAACCTAACTGTATCAGAAATAATTCAATGCATGTTTAATCTATTTCACAGCGATAGCGTAGCTACAACCACAAGAATGTCTAAGGATTTCTTTTCCTCTAGAGTAAAACCAGGGGTTTCTATAAGTGAGCATTTGATAAATCTAAACAAAATAAGAGCTGAGCTACAATTGAGGGGGGAAGTGATTTCAGATCAAACAATGAAAAGTGTTATTATCAATTCACTTGATCCATCATGGGATAGCTTCATGTCACACTTAGATACCATTAATTTGGGATATTTATCCATAGAAAGTCTATCTAACAAATTGATAGCAGAAGACAATTCAAGAAAAAATCGATCCAGTAACCAAACAGACCACAAACCTTTTAGGAAAGTAGTCTTTCAAGATAAACGTAATGAGGCCTTTAGATGCTACAATTATGGATCCAGGGAACATAGTAGAAGAGACTGCCCCAAAGTCTCAAGAGAGAGACATAGACCAGAATATAGGAGCAAATATAATTACAGACAATCTTCCACAGATAGACACAAATATAGAAGCCCACCAAATTACAAAGAAGGTAGAGGGGGTAGAGAAAATTCAAAAGAGAGGAAATCTGGGTCACTGAATGGGCTAAATAAACAAGACAGCACCAGAACACAGCAGGATGAGAATAACAATTGGCTTATTGATTCTGGTGCAACAAATCACACCACCAACAACAAAAGTATATTATCTTCATTTATAGAAGATAAGTTTGTGATAAAGGTAGCTAATCAAGAAAAGGTTCAAGTACTAGGCAAAGGAAATGTGACCTTGCCTGGTCTAGGGAAAATAGAGGGGGTATTATTAATCCCAGAAATACCTCACAACATACTAAGTGCCATAAAATTAAGCAGAGAATCTGATATCAATATAGTTTTCTCAAAGGGGAAAGCAACTATAGAAAAGAACAAAACAAATGTAGGTACTGTAATGATAAAAGGAGGTCTACCCTATCTGATAACTATAGAAAGATGTTTACATAACATTGATTCAAATATGGAAGATTGTATTGAAGCAGATGATGAAAATGTCAGTAACAGTGACAATGATGAGTGTAGAATAACTCATGATCACAAAAATACATACAAAGAAAAGAAACCAAAAATAGGTAAACCAATTCATGATGAGTGTGCTCACATCTTACACAGGAAGTTAGGACATGCAAGCTTTCCTGTAGTACAAAAAATGACTGAACACGCAGAAGGTGTCAAAATAAAAAATTGTGAAAATTATTTGGAATGCTCAGTATGTAAGTCCACCAAACTAAAAACCAGTCCCAGACCAAAAAAATCTAACAGATCAACTAACAGTATTTTTGATTTGGTACACATGGACTTAGTTGGTCCATTAAGTCCCTCAATTACCTATAGAAAACGTTACTTCCTAACAATAGTGGATGACTACAGCCGATATGGTTTTGTTTACACATTAAAGCACAAGGATGAAACATTTCAGAAATTTAAGGAATTCTACAAACGTATAGAAACACAACATAATATCAGAATAAAGCAAATTATGACAGATAGGGGATGTGAGTTCATGTCTAAAGAATTCTCCCAATGGTTAAAGGATAGAGGAATGTTACATTTCACGTCCAATCCTTTTTCTGCATTTCAAAATGGAGTTGCAGAGAGGAAAAATTCCACACTACAAACCATGATTAGATGCACATTAGAGGATGCTGGTTTAGGCAAACAATTTTGGTCAGAGGCATTACATTATTCGAATTACACTCAAAATAGAACCTGGTCCAGTATTGTGAATAAGACACCATATGAGGTGATGTACAATAGAAAACCCAAATTATCACACATGCACATATTTGGAGTCACTGCAGACGTACACATACCTAAACAATTGAGGAGAAAGGGAGAAAACGTATCCAGGAGATTAAGATTCATGGGATACGAAACTGGAACCAAAGGGTACAGATTTATTGATAGTAATAACAAATTTATAGTATCCAGAACAGCTGTGTTCCATGAACAGGCCAATTGGTCAAAATTGCACCTTAATGAAATATTTCCTAATAAATGTAAAGATACGATATCTTGCGAGGAAGGAACAACAGAAAATCAAAATATTAACAAAAGTAAGAACAAAACCAAAACTTGGACTAATAGTCAGCACAAAATAAAGACAGACACATTAACAAAAAAGGAAGCTAGATATTTGCATGATAACCATAGCAAGCCTGAAAGAACTATTAGAAACAATAGAAACCAAATACCAAATAAATACAAAGATTACATAATGCATATGAATGGAGAACAAATAACACCTAATACATATGAAGAAGTATTGAAACTTCCACATGAAGAAAGAGAAAAATGGGAACTAGCTATGGAAAAAGAGATGGAAAGTTTACAAGGATTAAATGTATTCACACCTGCGATCGCACCTAAGGATAAAACAATTATAGGTACCAGGTGGATTTATAAAATTAAGAACTTAGAAGGAGGCAATACCTTATACAAGGCTAGACTAGTTGCACAAGGCTATGCACAAAAATATCCAGAAGACTATACTGATACATATTCACCCACAGTGAGAACAGAGAGTGTCAAAACAGCCCTTGTAGTAGCATCTGCACTCAATCTGGACGTATTCCAATATGACATACAGACCGCATACTTACATGCAAAATTAGATAAGGAAATATATGTAAGAGCACCACACAGTCAATACACTAATAAGAACGAAATTTGGTTATTAAATAAGAGTCTGTACGGATTAAAGCAATCCGGCAAAAGATGGTACGATTGCTTGGTAAAAGTACTTAAGACCATGGATTTCAACGCCACCACTGCTGATAACTGTTTCTTTGTAAAAAAGAGTAATGATCATATTGAATTTGTATTAATTTACGTGGACGATATTTTATACATTGGAAAGCATAAAGAGAGCAGGGAAATTTTTGTAAATAAGTTAAATGAACACTTCTCACTGAAATCTCTGGGTAAAGTGAATAAATACCTTGGTGTGCAAATTAACAAAACTAAAAGGGGATTCAAACTTACACAAACTTACACTTACACAGAAAGATAAAATCATCGAACTCCTAAACAAATGTAACTTAAATAATGCTAAAACCTGTGACACCCCTATGCAAACTGATTTCCTTAGAAACACTGATGAATCTTCCCCTGAGTTTAAAGACAACACATTTTACAGATCAGTTATAGGTTCACTCCTTTATATATCTAATTGGACTAGGCCAGATATTACATTACCTCTCAATCTATTGTCAAGATATGTTAGTAAACCAACCTTGTATCATTGGGAAGCTGTCAAAAGAATTCTAAGATATCTGAAGGGTACATTAGATTTTTGTTTAATGTTGGAACCCAATAATGACAGAGAACCAAAAATTACTTGTTATGCTGATGCAGATTGGGCTGGTGATACATCATGCAGAAAGAGTACTTCTGGTTATGTTTTTCTATTGAATGATTGTCCAGTTTACTGGTATACTGGTAAACAAGAACTAGTAGCCACTTCTACTACAGAAGCGGAATATGTTTGTTTGTCCAAGGCTGCAAATAACCTTGTATGGTTCAATGATCTGATCACTGATGTTTGGAAGAAACCCTTACCATTTATTATGCATGAAGACAATAAAGCGGCCATTGAAATATCCAGATCCGATGCAATTGGACAAAGGTCCAGGCATATTGATATAAAGTTTAAGCATGTGAGACAACTGTCTCAAGACGGATTCATTAAAGCAATACATTGCGATACTTCTGAACAATTAGCTGACATATTAACAAAACCCTTACCTTCTAAACAACACAAATATTTAACTTCTAAATTATATGTATTATATTGTCCTGAATCAGAATGTAATTGGTGTTGTGTAACGAACCGGCATTTAGAGGGGGATTTGTCAGATGTAAATGCCTTATTCTCCAATGTGTAAATAATGTATATATGGAACATCAGAGGTTAACTTATTCTTTGGACTTTAATGTATTCATAACTTACCACTCCCATTCCTAGCTCCACCCCTTGTATATATAAGGAGCCACCCTCACCATTCTCGTCGCTTCTACCTTGAATATTCAGTGAATATAGAATGCCTATCATAATTAAAAAGAAATATATTTAAAGCTTTAACTTCTATTATCTTTATTGAGTCTGATCCTGGAAATATTGCAACATTCCAGCTTGTAAAGTAGTGCTTTAAATGTCTTTAAAAATCTTTTAAAAGAGCCTTTCAGGGTGTTTTTCACAGCCATGTGATCCAGGGCCGGTGGGTGAGTAGGGGAGGGGGTGCTGCCTGCTTGCAAAGCAGCTTTTCTGCAGGCAGAGCAGCCAGATGATGGGGGGGGGTTGAGTAGAGGAGGAGTTGCTGCTGGTTCAAAAAGCAGCTTCCAGCTTGTAAAGTAGTGTTTTGAAAGTCTTTAAAAATGCTTTAAAAACAGCCTTTCAGGATGCTTTTCACTGCCATATGATCCAGGGCCGGTGGGTTGAATAGGGTAGGGGCTGCTTTTAAAGTAGCGCTTTAAAAGTGGGTGGGTGGGGGACATGTCTCCTAGCTTTTTCAAAATCAGCTGAAGTTGGCTAACACTAATTCTAATGCAACTTCAGTATAATGCCTGAAGGAGAATTCACCCACCGCTTTGATTCTTACCATGTATAAAGTACATCCACCAAATTGGTTGCTGAAAATTTTGGTAGATATTAATGTCTGTGTATACACATGCACAAGTGTGGCAAAAAGCTAATCAGTTTGTGAATTCTCCTCCAGGCTTAAAAGACCTTTAGCCCTGTAATCCCAAATAATTCAAAAAAGGAGGATGGTCTCCTATCCCTTCTCTGGCCACCTCCCCTGCTGGCAGGTACTCACAGGTCATCTGAAACATGTGCTCAGGAGTTATTTTGAAGGAAATAACTTTGTTTGTTTTATTCTTTTTTTTAATGGCCTATTTTAAGGAGCCTGAAGCTGCTGTTGTAATGAAGTTAGGCAAGTGGCAAGAAAGGTTGCACTCTTTTTCCCTTTGGGGGAGGGGGATCTTAAGTAAATAGATTCCTTGGGTTGAGCAAGTACAGCAAGGACAAAGGCAAAATGGATTGCTAAATTGGCCACACCCACCCAGTCACATGACCACCTAGCCACACCCACTTAGCCGGTCTGCCCCCCCCCAATAATCTGAGGGACTGAGGAATTGGCCCCCTGTTCAAAAAATTTGAGGACCCCTGGTTTATACTGTTTATCCCAAAACCTGAATTTGTTTTTATTTGCTTTTTCAGCAATGCACATATAGAAAATGTATTTCATCCTATGGACAAACAATTTTCCCCCAATCTGAAACCTACTTAAAAAAAATCCTGCTCATTAAATTGGAGCACAATGTTCTACTAATCTTTGTCGAAGTTTGTAGCGATCCAGCCAGCACAGAAGCAAATAATTCAGCAGGTTTCATTACATAGAAGAAATGTCCTTATATACAATAATATAAAACATGATCCATGTATAAAATACCCATGCAGCTCTTGCAATGTGGTAGAGAGAAGAAAAAGAAGCAAGTACTCTCAAGCAAAGAAAAACAAACTCTCACAGCACAGGCTCCAAGCTGTATCACATAGCTCACATAACAAATCCTGTGTCTCAGTTACCAAACATTTCCCATTGGCTGACTTGTTACCATGGATATTCCAGTTCATAAATTCTTATACACTAACTATCTTTAAAATGATTTTTAACAAGATCTGATCTACACTTGCACCCTTCTCTTTAGTTTTGATTCAAATAGTAGCCATGAGAAGGAATAATATTGCAGCCACTTTTCCTGATTAGCTCTGCATGTGTGTATGTAGAGTATATGCATAGGAAATTAATACAGAGGACAGATTTTTCAGCAGGAAAATTGCATAGTAAAGCAAGCAAATGAATTTTAAACTGCTCTCCTTATTTATTATGGTCCTGGCCTTCTTGGGAAGCATATCAAACATGGGTGTAAATACTTGGATGATCCACTAGATGGCAGCAAAAACTACAGAAAAATCTAGCTTGCCTGCCACCTAGTGGTCACCCACGTGTTTGAATCGCAAATATGATATACCAGGAGGAATGGCAGAACCCTGGGATAGAGACAAAATAAGAATCAAACTAGAGTCTCTACATAGCCACAAACAAAGTCCAACCCCTCTTGAATTCCACTGACCCTTATCTAGTGTCAAAATAATGTTAACTGTTTGTTGAATAGATAGGCATACATAGACATGAGTAATAATAAATCAGTTTAATTGGAACTTCAGGTGTGGGCCTGGTTTTTTGTGTCTATATGGCTCTTCATGGTAAAATAAAGGTTTCTGTTGAATCCCAAAACATATCACTTAGGTTGAAAAATAATTTAAAACAATGTTTATTAATTTATAATAAAGAACAACACTTTAGGAAATGTCTACATTCTGTTGCAGTTAACAGTAAACTATTAGGGTAGAGGGAGTGCATGTGCATTAACATAGGAGTATTGTTAAAAATGAGTAAATAAATTGCAGTCTAACAATTTAGAATATGCTTTGTCCAGTGCTGCACTACAGCAATAACAGTAGTGATTGAGACTTTGTAGATCCCACCATATGCCCAGGGAATGCCTTCTCAATCTGTAAATTATCTCACAGAGCAGCTGTTGGCACCTTTTGAGTCCATCAGATCTAATGCCTGACCATGTAGATCGGGCAATTTTCACCAGATCCCTGCAAACTCTTCTTATTTTAAAAATGGACCTGGTGAAATCAATGTAGCGAGTCACTATTTATACATCTTGCCTAAGAATTGCATTTCTTTATGCGGGAAATTTAGAATGGCACACAGACTGTTTATTTCTCTGGTTTATTCAGCATGAAGCATGCTTTGTTTCTATTGATCTATGAAGCTCTTTTTAATATTTTAATAGATGTCTACAAAGTATGTGCAAAATTTAGCCAAAAAGAAGTTTAGATGAGATGGTTCCAAACAGATGTTGTTATCTTAAGAAAAGATAACTATCTTTTCTTTCTATCAAACAAGAAAAGCAGATTACCATCTCATGGCTGTTTGAAAATGCAGACAAATTGTAGACTGCCCGTACCACATTCAGATCACCTTTAAGGATGTGGTTTCAGCCTTTTAATTTCTCTGTTCTTGTGGGTAAGACTTTTTAGCATTTTACGAAGTAAATATTGTGGTTTTTATCAGTACTGAGATTGACCTGGTGCTTGCAAATGGTTTTTAAATGGTCTTTTTTACATGCAGAACTCCAAACTATTTTACAAATTGCACAACTCAGCACAGAAGTAGAATAAACCAAGAGGAGAATGTCACTGACAGAGGCTCACATTTCCATAGCTTAATAAAAGGTCTGGGGGTGGATGGGAAATATATGAAATATCATCAAAGATTTGTCAAGCTGACTGCCCAATAGGAAAAAAAAATGGAACCTAAAAATAAAGAGTGATTATATAGATTCCATTGAAGGTCTGAGGCTTTGATAGGATTAAGGGTCAAATGCTGACTGTTCTTTCTTTGGCTTCTGATGTATATAAGCTCTAATGCAAGTTTGGATGCACTGCTTAATAAATGACACATGTAATAATATATGCAGTATGGATTACTCTGGATCTGCCATGGTACCATGGTTGCTTCTTGTTTACAGGACACCTCTATCCCCTCCCCACCCAATTTCCTTTCCCATAATAAGCAGCACTGAATGCGTGACACCTAGCATAGTGAAAATGATAGAGACTCCCAAGTATTTATTGAGATTAAGTCCTGCTGATTTCTACTCATGCAACCAAGAGGTGCTTTTAGAGAAAGCTTTCTTTTTGCTTTTCTCCTGAGAGACAGCTGGCCAGAGGAGCCAGAGATATCAGTCACAGAGCAGAGCTTCTCAATTAAACTTTCTCCTGAGAGGAGCCTAATACCATCAAACCAGCTATCTGTGAAATGAACTTGGTGGCGGGCACAGTTCAACCTCATGATTTGCTCCAACTCCATATTTAGCTGATGCAGAGGGGAGAGGAAACATGGCTTTTAAGGGATTTCTGCTCTGTAGAGAATAAGGATAGTGGGAAATAAACTCTCTCTGTGTGTTTGTATGCATACACACTTCTAACAATGTATGTGCAAACTGGCAGTTCACAGGTACGAAAACCACATTTAAAAAAAATGTTATGATACACTTTGTAACTCAAACATGCATAAACATGCATATATTAAGAGGCACGTTGTTTAAAAAGACATGATATCAGAAATATAAATTGCTTAGAAAAAAATGCCTGCAGAAAATGTAGAAATGCACACAGAAATAGGTCTGTTTTTAAAAAAAAAAAAAAAATACGAAGTTTAAAAATAATAATAATTTTATTTTTATTTTTCAGATTTCTATACCGCCCTTCTCCTTTCGGACTCAGGGCGGTGAACAGCCAAGATAAAAACATTTATACACAAAAGTTAAAAATAGCTTTAAAATAATTAAATAAATTTGGCCCGTAATTTAAAACTTTTCAATTAAAATCCATATCAAATTTTAAAACCAACCATAAAATCAGGACAGCCCGGCTAACTGAAAAAAATAGGTTTTTAGGGCCCGACGAAAAGTCTGGAGGTCGGAGATCACTCGTATCTCTGGGGGTAGATTGTTCCAGAGGGTAGGTGCCACCACAGAGAAGGCTCTCCCCCTGGGGGTCGCCAGCCGACATTGTCTGGCCGACAGCACCCTGAAGAGGCCCTCTCTGTGGGAGCAAACTGGCCAGTGGGAGGCAATTGGTGGCAGAAGGCGGTCCTGTAAGTACCCCGGCCCTAAGCCATGGGGCACTTTAAAGGTGATCACCAACACCATGAAACACATCCGGAAGTCCACCGGAAGCCAATGCAGCTCGCGCAGGAGAGGAGTCACATGGGAGCACCCCGTCACTCCCATAATCCCCCGCGTGGCCGCATTCTGCACCAGTTGGAGCCTCCGGGTGTATCCCAAGGGGAGCCCCATGTAGAGAGCGTTACAATAGTCCAGACGAGAAGTGACGAGTGCTTGAGTGACTGTGCATAGGGAGTCCCGATCCAGAAAGGGGCGCAACTGGCGTATCAGGCGAACCTGATAAAAAGCCCCCCTGGCCACGGCCGTCATATGCTCTTCTAAAGACAGCCATGCGTCCAGGAGGACACCCAAGTTGCGGGCCCTTTCCGTGGGGGCCAATGATTCGCCCCCAATAACCAGCGATGGCGCCAGCTGGCTATACCAGGACGCCGGCAGCCACAGCCACTCGGTCTTGGAAGGGTTGAGTCAAAGCCTGTTTCTCCCCATCCAGACCCGCACGGCTTCCAGGCACTGGGACATCACTTCTAAGGCATCGTTGGGATGGTCTGGGGTGGAGATGTACAGTTGAGTATCATCAGGGTACTGATGGAACTCCACCCCAAAACCATGGATAATCTCACCCAGCGGCTTCACATAAATGTTGAACAGGAGGGGCGAGAGGACCGACCCTTGTGGCACCCCACAAACAAGGGACCTTGGGGTTGACCGCTGCCCCCCTGTCAACACAGATTGTGACCGGTCGGAGAGATAGGAGGAGAACCACTGCAAAATGGTGCCCCCCACTCCCAGTCCCTCCAGCCGGTGGAGGGACTGGGAGCATAATAATTATTATGCAGCCAGTTTGGTGCAATGGTTAAGGCATCAGGCTAGAAACCAGGAAACTGAGTTCAAGTCCTGCCATAGACACAAAGCCATCTGACGATCAGGCAACTCAGCTGGGATCATCAGAGCCTTTTAAAAGCATTTTTTCTACAACCTCTTCGTGCTTTTAAAAGTTAAAAAAAAACAGTTGGCAATGCCCACCCAGTCACATTACCCCCCCCACCAAGCCACACCCACAGAACCAGTAGTAACAAATTTTACATTTCACCACTGCATTATACTTACAAGGAAAATAGATCTCAATATAAGAGAGGGCAAACAAATGATGCCCAGATTCCTTTCCAAGCCAGGAATCTCAGAAGGATCAACAAAAGCAAGGGTGTTTTAGCCGGATGCTCTTAAACAACTGTTTTTATAGAAACATTCTGGCTAATGATCAGGCAAGCTCAATCGGCAGAGTTACAGTCCCTTAGGCACACTATTTTTGCACGGCTTCAACATTTCAGGGTTAAGAACTTGAGTTCTGAAATATGCCTGGAAGCCTGATAGCCAGCAAATGGTAATATTGAATTTCAATGATGCTGATGAAAGCATCAAGTCCAAGATTATTGGCTTTCTCTCTCATAGTTGCAAGTATCTTTTGTCTCTAGACTTATGCCATCGTACTGCAAGTGCATGACCCAAGAATTCATTTTAAAACATTCAGAAGAACTTGATATTGTATTGTGGCAATACTATGCATGTCAGCTCAAGTACTATAGGGCTGTAGCCCAGAGCAGTATAAATCACTAGTGTGAAAACAGAATTGGATAGTGTGGTGGCTAAACAATGAGTTATTTTCCACTGACTTAAAGTATTTTTCCCCTTCAAAATAAAATAGATGTCATCTATTCCTGACAAATAGAGCTATGGGAGGATACTGATGTATTTTATCAATGCAGGCAGATTGGGCTACAGTTTTTAATCTGCCACCAAGGGTATCTGAGAGCAGACTTCTCTTCAAAAATTGTCCTCTAGAGGAAAGAAGAGGCATGGGATTTTCACAGATAATCTTTTCTTTTTGCAGCTTCATCCACCATTTCCCAGTAACCCAGTCCCTTCCCTTTGTCCTCTATAGATCTTCAAGACACATGAGATACTTGAAGTGGAGAGTGGAGAATCAGCAGTGGCCATCAATCCTCCTTTAATGCAGACTTCTTCTGGATCAACCCATGTGAGACTCATTTCTTGAAACCAATGCACTTCCTTCAGGTCTTCAGATAGAACCTAAATTATTCAGACTCAAATCCACAATATCGGGGTTTGTTGTAAAGATCACATATCTACTTTTGTAAGTGTTTAGTTCTCATGACTAATTTATGGAAGCAGTTTTGTCTTCTATTTTGTGATTTAGTACATATTTGCATTCCTCGTTTATCTGAGTTCCTAGTTTTTTCAGATGTAGCATTTTTCATGGGAAACCATGAGATGAAAAACTTCATTTGACAACTATTTTTCTGTTTGCCATGTGCTCATAAATCCTCCAAAGACATGTATGTATGTATGTACATATGTGTAAATCCTCTTTTACACATGCTCTGTTATAAATATAATTAAAAATAATAACAACTTTGCTTATACTCTCTGAAGTTTATGGCTATGCACAATAGATAGAGAGAGAGAAGGAGAGAGAGAGAGAGATGATAGAGATGATAGATAGATAGATAGATAGATAGATAGATAGATAGATAGACAGATAGATGATAGAGATAGATAGATAGATAGATAGATAGAGAGATAAATAGAGATAGATGATAGAGATAGATAGATAGATAGATAGATAGATAGATAGATAGATAGAGATAGATAGACAGATAGATAGATAGATAATAGAGATAGATAGATAGATAGATAGATAGATAGATAGATAGATAGATAGGGATGGATGGATAATATACTGTATGTATACTATACACAAATACACATATGTGTGCATGTATATGTGTGTATACACACATGCACACACACATGCGAGCGTGCACACACACATTTACTTGTAAAGTGCATTTGCTTAATTTAAGTTTAGAACTCTGAAGGTTTATGTGAGCTTTTCTATCCATTTTAATGGAAACAGAAAGTCCCCTATAAGAAAGGAAATACAAATGATGCTCAGTGCCACCATCAGTCTGAACAATGGAATTTGTACAAAGAAATCTCCATGACCACCATGTATCTTCCCTTTGGGGCAATGGCTCTCAAAATATATATATATATATTTCACTGCCTAGCAAGTAATATGACATTCCTGTTTAAAATGCCTTATTTCCTTTTTTTATACCGCTGCTCTTTCCCATTCCCCCAAAGTATATAGTTTTCCCCTTAGCCTTGTCTACAGTTAATTTGAAATAAAGGTTAAAACTGAAGAGCCAGCTCCATAATATTTATACAATGAAGTCAAACTCTCTCAAATGAAACACAGTTGTAAAAACAATGGTGGCCTTTTCCTTATGCAACATAGGATGTGGTCAATCACTTGGCAATTCAATTTTGGCACATCATGAACTATTTATTTATTAAGGCCTGTTCTTCGGGATGCTAAAGTCCTATGAGATTTTTTTCTCTCTCCCACTTTCCATTCCTTCTTGTGCCCCATTTCCTGGAAACTATTACCGGCTCTAATGTTTATTTCACACTCAACCAGTACCATTGCATTGATAAATATTTAAAGATACTGAGTTCCATCAGTACAGTGCCCTATGATTCCTTTAAAAGGTGTTTTATTACTTGGCGAAGATTATCCTAGTCATTGAAAAAAGGAAAACCACTTTGTGTTCTAAGATGACACACAATTCAGTTTTAGTTTGGAGAGAAGAAATAGCAGGAAAGCAAACTTATCCGTTTGCAGAATAAACAAATCTCTGTAAGAGTGTTTGAATATTGAGTCATTGAACAATCATTGGTGCTGGAAAGAATATTAACTAGAGGAATCTTACTATTATTTAGTAAGAATATTTAGAATGACATAAAGTCTATAAAAAAATAAAGGCAAAAGAGGCTGTTTAAGCCTTGTGTCCAACTCCCTGCTTTGTCCAGAAATCCATATCTCTAAGGTTGCTGTCCAGCCTGTATCTGAACCAGTCAGCAAAGTTCTCTATGCTGTCTGGTTCCATTGTTCCATTGTTAAACTACACTTATTGCTGGGAAATTGTCTATTGTTCAGTCAGAAAACACATTCCTGTAATTTAAATATCATATATTATTCATGTTCTGCATTGAGTGCCATTCTTCCCAGATATGAAAGGGTGAAGAGTGTGATCCTATCCTTCCATCCAATCTTCTCCTTTAAATTAAACCCATCTTAATTTATCTGAAACCTTCATAAAATGTAGTACCCAGAACTACACAATGAGCAAAATGAAATCTGACAACAGCAGAATTTACTTGACTTATGTTATAAAAATCCTACAGAGATATGGAAACTTGCCAAAATTAAAATGAGAAATGATAAATTTATTGTATAAGACAGTGATTAGCCGCAGAGGTAGAAAAGATAAATAGGTATGTTGATATCCATCAAGTTTCTTGAGAGCCAGCTGAATATTACAATACTCATCTATACTTGTTACAAGTGGATTGACTTGGCTGGGAAAAAAAGCCTGCAGGACAAAAAAAAAAATTCATATAAAAACTAAAATACTCTTTCATGACATTGTATCGCAATAGATTATGTATTTTTCACAAAAATTGCTTCTGCTTCAGAATTTAACCACAACTTAATTAGTAATAGCAAGCACAATACAAAAAAACTTGAACTCTTTTCAGTTGTTCTTTCCAAGTAGCCTAGCTGACTACAAAGCGGTAGAGTAGCTGGCAAGCCCAAGCCATGAAGATGGAAACAAATTTCTTCCAAACTATTAAGTATAGGATTATTTTTTTCTATCCAAGCTAGTAAAAGTAATCAATTATATTTCTCACCCATTTTTACTATCAGTTGTGGTTAAACCTGATGAAAGAGAGTATGCCTTATACATGATTGTATTTCAAAATTGGGACCATTTGGCAGAAATTCTGATGAGTGGCATCTCATAGTTTTGCAATAATTTAGATGCAAGTGTTTAAAAGAATATGTTAATTGTCTTCTCCTGAGTTCTGTAATTTCCCAGATTCCCAAAATTTCAGCTGGATTTATTTGGTGAAAGGGGCTAAGAAAGATTCTTACTATTGGAAAAAGGGTTGGAGATATTTTCATTCTCTTGGATAAATTCAAAGGAATTCTACAAAAGATTGGGGGGGAGGTGTTACCCACATATTTGATTGAGACATTCAAATGACTTATTTATGATTAGTTCATATCTGAAATCAGTGGAATAATTAAATGTTAGTCCAATATTACATTTTTTCAGGATCTTGGCTCATCTTGCACAATTCCACTTATCAACTTTAAAGGTGGAAAAGCTGGTAACATAAATTACAGTGTTATAAGATATAACAGAAGATGGGGGAGAGAAAATTAGCTTCTGAAAGAAGGAAACCAAACAGAAAACTTGAATTCTGAAGGTTGTTTTGTGTCTGAGTCTCTGAATAAACATGATGCTCAAACGTTGATTTTCTTGCTTTATTCTACTTCTCATCAATACTTCAACCATTCTTTTCTCATTCTATTATTTTTCAATCTCTTGAATGATTCATTTTTTAATTGCACCTTTGAAAAGTCAGATTAGATTGGATACCTTATTTAGAAAATTCTAGTACAGAAAATAATGCTGTATGTAATTAGCATAAAGCACAAGTTCTGTACATTTAAAGAAAAAGAAAACAATGTTAATGAGTCAGAGTTCACCCAAAATTTTTATATAGCACAAAAATATTTTAATAGTAGTAGGTGAAAAAAGTAGGGTTCTATATTTAGGCAAGAAAAACAAAATGCACAGGTATCGTATATGTGGTACCTTGCTCAATAGTAGTAACTGTGAGAGGGATCTTGGAGTCCTAGTGCACAACCATTTAAATATGAGCCAGCAGTGGGCAGCAGCTGCCAAAAAAGCCAACACAGTCCTAGGCTGCATAAACAGAGGGATAGAGATCACGTTAAATGTTAATACCAATTTATAATGCTTTGGTAAGGTCACACTTGGAATACTGCATTCAGTTTTGGTTGCCACAATGTAAAAAAGATGTTGAGAGTCTAGAAAGAGTGCAGAGAAGAGCAACAAAGATGATTAGGGGACTGAAGGCTAAAACATATGAAGAACGGTTGCAGGAACTGGGTATGTCTAGTTTAATGAAAAGAAGGACTAGGGGAGACATGATAGCAGTGTTCCAATATCTCAGGGGCTGCCGCAAAGAAGAGGGAGTCAAGCTATTCTCCAAAGCACCTGAGGGTAGGACAAGAAGCAATGGGTGGAAACTAATCAAGGAGAGAAGCAACTTAGAACTAAGGAGAAATTTCCTGACATTTGGAACACTTACTCAGTGGAATAATTTGCCTCCAGAAGTTGTGAATGCTCCAACACTGGAAGTTTTTAAGAAGAGGTTGGATAACCATTTGTCTGAAGTGGTGTAGGGTTTCCTGCGTAAGCAGGGGGTTGGACTAGAAGACCTCCAAGGTCCCTTCCAATTCTGTTTTTCTATTCTATTCTATTCTATTCTATTCTATTCTAGTTGTCAGGAATGTTATCTTTTATTGGAATGGAATGTATTAGCTGTGAAGGATTTTTTTTGTTTGTGTGCAAAAAATAGTGTTAATTAATCAATCAGACATCAATCACTATTGTAATTTTTATGCAACTTTCAGGGACCTAATCTGGTTTATTTGAATCACTGAATCATAATGAATGCAATTGTGAATGTGGATGAATTGATTATTATCATTACACTGCACTCACTACAAATGAAGTTCAGCAAGATGACATCAAACTACAGCACTATGCAAAAGTTTTAGGCAATTGTGCAAAAATGCTGTAAATTAAGAATGCTTTAAGATATAGAAATGTTAATTAGCTTATTTTTTATCAATTAACAAAATGGAAAGTAAATGAACAGAAGAGAAATCCAAATCAAATCAATATTTGGTGTGACCAACCTTTTCCTTCAAAACAGCACTAATTATTCTAGGTACACTTGCACACAGTTTTTGAAGGAACTCGGCAAGGTTCCTTCAAGGTTGTTCTAAACAGCTTGGATAACTAACCACAGATCTCTGAATGTAGACCACCTCAAATCCTTCAGGCTCTTCATGTAATCCCATTCTTATTTTACAGCATTTTGCACAACTGCATAGTACTGTAGATCAGAGTTTTCTAAATGATTTCTTGGGATACCCTGGGATTCTATGAAAAACGTATCTAAAATTAATCTGTTTTATTTTGATAGTTAGTCAGTTTTACAGAAAGTAGCAATAGCACTAGCACTTAGACTTATATACCGCTTCATAGTGCTTTACAGCCCTCTCTAAGCAGTTTACAGAGTCAGCATATTGCCCCCAACAATCTCAGTCCTCATTTTACCCACCTCAGAAGGATGGAAGGCTGAGTCAACCTTGAGCCAGTGAGATTTGAACTGCCAAAATGCAGCTAGCAGTCAACTGAAGTAGCCTGCAGTACTGCACTCTAACCACTGTGCCACCTTGGCTCAGTAAACATTTTTCCTAACATTATTAGCAAAGGTGAAGAAGCTCCTTGTCTTTTGAATGCCACAATGTACCCTGGAAGTATATCAGACATTCCAGAATTGCACAGGTTAAGCTAACCATAACCCCAACCCTAAATTACATATGTATCTTCTTCTAAGAAAGAGGCATTGACTTTATGTCCTATTTAATCATAGTGGCATTCTCTCTCCCCTCCCCCCTTTCTTTCTGTCTGTCTCTGTGTATGTGTTGCTAAAATAACTTGTTAAAATCATCATCATTAAAAGAGCAATTCCAGGGAAATTAAAATTCTTAGGTTTAGCTAAATAAGCAGGTTTTTAGTTTGGGATAAACTGAGCTGTTAATCCTAGAAATTCTTTGAAGTTTCTGGAGAGGTAATTATGATCATTCAATTGCCTGAATCCAAAACACATAGGGCTTTGAAGACAAACAGAATGAGGAGAAGATACTCATCAGCATTTGTATTATCTGCTCATGAAAAAAATGTTTTTAAGTTGAATAACCTATGGCAGAGATAGGTACATTTTTGGACCAGTATGCAAACAAAAAAATGGGGAGAGGACTTAAAATAAACTGTTGTCCTAGTGGCCATAGTCTACCATATAAAGCAACCCTGTGAGAGGGATCTTGGAGTCCTAATTTGTCTTTTGCATACTTTTGGCTAATATCATTCATTTTGATTTAGCTATGGAATTTTAAGAGATAAATTCTGCCACTAAACATTTTAGCAGGAAAAGGGAAGATCCTGCCATGGACAGTTCTTGAGCACCCATATTTAAAACTATAGCTAAAGAGGTCTCAAAGGTGCTTTTTCAAGAGGCAGCTGGATTCTCTTTGTTTTTCTTTGAAGACATTTTGCTTCTCATCCAAGAAGCTTATTCAATCAGAACTTAGCTGAAGAAGAGCTGAAGAAGCTTCTTGGATGAGAAGCAAAACGTCTTCAAGGAAAAACAAAGAAAGTCCAGTTGCCTCTTGAAAAGCAATTTTGGGACAACCCTGACCTGGATGACTGAGAATCTCTATAGATGTATACCTAAGAGGAACTGAATATGTCAATCTAATTATTCGAAGCTAGAACAAAGATATTTAAATGTCAATCATGAGATAATTTATTTTTATATTTATTATATGCTATTTACAGTATTTCCATGGGATTCAACACTGTTTACAAAAAGCAAGTATATATATATGTATTTAAAGAAAACAACAGCAGTCTATGAACAATCTATCTAAAAGGCATTCCACACATCATTAGGCACTCAATGCTCAGCAGAACATCCAGGTCTTAAGCAATTTGCAAAATGTAAGATGATTCAGGGCATTCCATAGTCTACAAATTCAATAAAAGATACTCTACGGTAAGGAGCAGCAAAGGGTGGGGGGAGCCTATTGTTGGGCATCTTATTTCTTGAAATCATGTGGAATGAGCACCTTTGTTAATCTTCCCCTGTAATAATTCATAGAATAGAACAGATTTTGTCCTATAGGCATCTGGAACCCTAGGACTTTAAAGGTGACCAGTTGCACTTTGAATTAGACCCAGAAATAAATTAGAAACCAACCACAGTCAGTGTAGGACAGGCGCTAAACACACTATTTCCAATTAACAGATAGAGCCTTGTACTTTGGATTAATTAAAGCTTCTGGCAGACCCCTGTAGACCAGAATGCAATAATTTGTGACATGACAAGGGCATGAGTACTGTAGTCAAAGCATCCTATTCCAGGTAGACTTGTAACTGGTGCATATGCCAGACCTCATCAGGGCCTTTGGTCATGGCTTCCATCAATCCCATCAAGAGCTAAAACCAGAGTTGGGCAAAAGGATGACAGGTTAAGAATAATTGCTATTTCTCCATCTACCTACCTTTTTTCCCCTTGTATTAAGGAGATAATAGATAAAAATGGCAAAATATAATAAAAGTTACATGGATTACACTGCATGTATCCATTTTCTTTCTTTTTTATTATTATTTTTTATTTTTATTATAACACAATATGACAAATACAAAGCACACAACGTATGTATGTATGTATGTATGTATGTATGTATGTATGTATGTATGTATTTCTCTTTAGCCCGGTTCTTCCTACATAAACCGAGATTTTTATGCAGCCCTAGTTCATTGAAATCACAATCCACTAGTTTCTAGGCTTTTTTCAGGCAGCCAGCAAGCCCCCTGCTGCCCATTGGGAGACTAAGGAGACTAAAATAGATCTATTTTGGACTTATTAGTCCTCATCAGTTAGCCACACCCTCATCCCATGTATCCTCCCTGTAAAGCTACAGTATTTGTTTTTTTTTTCTTTTTGTAGGCCTTTATATGTATATCTCTTTAGCCAGGTTCTTCCTACGTAAACCAAGATTTTGGTTTATGTATTGATGAGGGTGTGGCTAACTGATGAGGACTAATAAGTCCGAAATAGATCTATCTTAGTCTCCTTAGTCTCCCAATGGGCAGCAGGGTGCTTACTGGCTGCCTGAAAAAAGCCTAGAAACTAGTGGATTGGGATTTCACTGAACTAGGGCTGCATAAAGATCTCGGTTTATGTAGGTCTTTGGTTATTCGGGTTTTCTCCTGTGTAAAATTGGAGATGTCTTGGCAACGTTTCGACAAAGTCTCATTCGTCATCTTCAGGCTGGTGTTCTCGGCTTCGTGCTTCTAGGAGCAATGTGTGTGATCGCAGCTGTTTCTTCCTTTTAACTGCCAGTGGCGATGTGAACTGATTGGGTGGGAGCTTGGCTGTGTTCTGATTGGGTGGAGGTGTGTTCTGATTGGTTGGGGGTTTGGCTGTGCTCTGATTGGATGGGGGGTTGGCTGTGCTCTGATTGGATGGGTGTGTGTTCTGTTTAGGTGGGGGCTTGGTTGTGCTCGGGTTAGTCTGAGTAGCAGGGGGATTTGAGCTGGTGAGCTGTGTTGCTGTTGTTTGGCTTCATGTTCGTGGCCATGCCATCTCTTCATGTTGAGTGTCAGTCTGCTTCATGTATGGATTGGAGGGGTTTAAAGTGGCTAATGATGCAGCTGCGGTCTGGCTTCTGGTCCTTGGTCATGCCTGATCATCTGTGTGGGTTTGAGTCTACTTTCTGCGTGGATGTGTGGTGGTTACATCCTGTGTGGCTCTCGTGAGTGTGGGTCTGGTGTCATTCTTGGTGTTAGGGACTTGTTTGTCAATAACGGCGGGTTTCCAAATGGCTGGCAGGCGGGAGGTAACATCTCGTTTATTCATGCTGTGTGGACATTTTTCTATCTCGATGGCTTCTCTGATTATTCTGTTGTTAAAGTGTTCAGTTTTGGCGATAGTTCTGGTCTTTTTAAAGTCAATATCATGTCCTGTGGCTTTGAGGTGTTGGACCAGGGAAGAAGTTGGTTCCTCTTTTCTGACTGAGTTCTTGTGTTCTTCAATGCGTGCACTTATTCTTCTGTTGGTTTGTCCGATGTATGTGGTGCAAGGGATTTCATATACTCCTTGATTTTCTAACTCAATTTTGTCTTTGGGGTTTCTTAGGATGGTGGATATTTTTCGGTTTGTGCAGAATGCTGTCTTGATGTTGTGTTTGTGGAGGATCTTGCTGATTCTGTCTGTGGTGCCTTTTATGTATGGAAGGAGGGCTTTGCCATTTTCTTGTTCTCTGTCTTGGATTTTAGTGGGGGGTTCTTTTTGGATTAGGTTGGTGATCTTATTTCTTTGGAATCCATTGGATGTTAGTACGTTAGTGAGAGTGTGTAGTTCGGTTTTTAGGTGTTGTTCGTCAGCTAAGCATTTTGTTCTGGAGATGAGTGTCTTGGCTACAGAGTTGTTCTGTGCTGGGTGGTGGTGTGAGAGTGCGTGCAGATAGCGGTTTGTGTGTGTTTTCTTCTGGTAGATGGTGTGTCCTAGGGAGCCATTGGATTTTTTGTAGATTAAGACATCCAGGAAGGGAAGTTGGTTGTTTGCTTCTGTTTCCATGGTGAACTGTATTTTGGGGTGTAGGCTGTTGCAGTGTGTGAGGAAGTTGTCCAGTTTTTCCTTCTCATGTGGCCAGATTATGAAGGTGTCGTCTACGTATCTGAGCCAGAGTTTCGGTTTGTCACACACATTGCTCCTAGAAGCATGAAGCCGAGAACACCAGCCTGAAGATGACGAATGAGACTTCGTCGAAACATTGCCAAGACACGTCCAATTTTACGCGGGAGAAAACCCGAATAACCAAAGACCTACATATATATATATATATATATATATATATCTTTTCTACATGCCACAACACCACTCAGATTGTGTGTGTGTGTGTGTCTTTTGCAATTTTCTTTCAGTTTCTGTTCAACAACTTGGCATTTTTTAAGAGAAAGATTTGTCCAGCTTTGATTTCAGCACAGCAAGCATCTGAAATGCCATTTAAAACTGCCACTAAAAATTAAGCAAGAGGTACTGACAAGTTTTCAAGGAAGAATTTATCCAGAATCATGCCCAACTGATTTCAAGACCACAGATTTGAATAATCCCATATAACATTTATATAATATCCACTCCATCGATATATATGTACTCCTCATTTAATGACCATAGTTAAGACTGGCAATTCTGTCATTCTGCAAAACACTCAATAAATAAAAATAATAATTTTATAATCTTACTTCATCTTTTCTTTGTCTTACAGATCTACAAAGCTTGCAGATATGAAAACTCTTCATAAAATTACTTTTTAATCACCATGGTAACTGTGAATAATTGCTAAACAAAGCAAGTCCTAAATGGCAACTACTCATGTGTGTGTGTGTGTGTGTGTGTGTGTGTGTGTGTGTGTGTGACAAAGTTCATTGTCTAAACTCCAAATGTCTTTTAATGACCATTCATTCATTCAATCATTCATTCAATTCATTCAATATCATGCAACTCATATGACTCTGGGTGAAATAGAATGATTATTTATTTATTTATTTATTTATTTATTTATTTATTTATTTATTTATTTATTTATTGGTTCGATTTATATGCTGCCCTTCTCTGGAGACTCAGGGCAGCTTACAATGCATTAAGCAATAGCCTTCATACTTTTGTATATACCTCCTTAGTAGGGCTTTCGCCCCCCCCCAAAAGCGGTGTTCTTTTTTATACAAAGTCAGCTTATTGCCCCCACAAACCGGGTCCTCATTTTACCTACCTCGGAAGGATGGAAGGCTGAGTCAACTTTGAGCCTGGTGAGATTTGAACTTGCAGTAATTGCAGGCAGTTGGCAGCTAAGTGCTACTTAACAGCACTTTAGTCCGCTGCACCACCAAGGCTCTAATATCTAAAGTACTGTAAGAATAATATTTTTAAAAAATTAGCAGAGGACGCAAAATGTTTCTTTGCAGCTCAAACATCACTGCTATAACACTCAATGAATTTTTTTATTTAAATGTAATTAATGGTATAATTCTAAACCTTATTCATGATTTTTAATTGTACAAATTATAAGATGGAACTACTGAACAACTGGACAATTTCTGCCTTTCAGAAATTTCAGCTTAATATTAGAAGTTCTTTGCAAGGGATTAGTTCAGAGGAATCTTTCCCCTTCCTTGAGATCCCCACAAAATGCAAAAGGAGAATGTGAAAGGAGGTGGCCCCTTAGCTTTGTTTCTACCCAGTTCTCCTCAATGGTGGTGTTAGCCTAGAGAAAATGAATCCTTAGAATAAGAAAAGTTCCCTAAATCTCCTACACTGGAATAAAGAATAGTGCTCCCATTCTCCACCCACCCCCCCTCACCTCTCTCACAAAAGACAAACAGAGAGAGATGGGGGTTTACAATTGCTTATGGAATGTAGAGGAGAAACAAGTCATCTTTTGAGATATTGCAGATATCATATGATAGTTGTTAAATGCATATTCACCACAGAGGCAGATTAAATCTGGTCACTTGTGCAACAGCCCTGATGTTTTTCAATCCTTTTGTCCTCTACAAAGAGGAAAATGAGGCAAATCAACCCATTTATTACTCTGTTTGCTTGCAAACTTAATACATTTTTAGATATATAAGAGACATAAGTTTCTGCAAGAAAGGGACAAGGGAGAAATGATTATGGTAAATTAATGAGGTAAATTCTGCCTCTCACATAACATTTCAAAGTAAATATGAAAGGGCAAAGCTTATGTTATGACCTTATAATCCATGTTTTGCTATTTTTATATCATTGTAGTTAGGAATAGAGACGGAAGGTTTATACATTCTATATGACATAATATTTTGAAAACTGAATTGCGTTTTACTTTTTATTTAAAAAAATTAAATTGGTTTTCTATTAAATACATTTCTTAGTGCTTAATGAACACTGTGTTGTCTGGGTAATTATTGCTTAATCATTATAAATTTACATTCTTAATCTCCATCTCTTTTTTCCAGCCACTGGTAAAATAGATTCCATGTTTGATAAAAAATCTGCATCTTCTTTCTGTTTAATTTTCAATGTCAATCTGTCCATTTCTGCACAATCTAATATCGTCTTGACTATCTCTTCATCTCACATATATCTTCATTTTTCTAGTATTATGCGTATATAATCCTTGCTGCTGTTAAAACATGTAATATTAAATACATACTTTTCTTATCAATTTTACTTTTTAAAGAATTTGTAAATCTTGCCCCAGGAGGCAAGCATTTTATTAACTTATTGCAAAGCAGTCCTCATTCTTATAAAACTAAATCACAAATGCATACACACACATGCAGACATTAGCATTTGAAGAATAAACGTAATTGAATTCAGAAGAGTAGAACATAAGATAACCTTAAATCAATAAGATTAGGGATTAAACTGTGATTCACCTACTTGTTCTGTTTAATAAACCGGGCTGTGCAATGACCCTAAGATTTGGATGAGGTCACAGTTCACTGATTTGGAAAAAAGAGTCCCAGTCACCCCATTCTGATTTTGAAAGCTATCTGAAACATCCAAATTCTGATTCAGAACTTTAAAGCTCCATATCTGAAATCAGCAAAAGGCAAAATAAATAAACACCCCTATTAGAAAAACAATATTCATCCTTAGTCCTATTCATCTAAATCTAGGAAAAGATGCCTCTACTTAATATTCTGATTCTCTCTCTCTCTCTCTCTCTCTCTCTCTCTCTCTCTCTCTCTCTCTCTCTCCCTCCCTCCCTCCCTCCCTCCCTCCCTCCCTCTCGCTCTCTCTCCATGTTATTTTGCTGTATAGTTGAACTGTTATCCAGTTCTTCCACTTAACCCTATTTGTTAAAATTGCAATTAGATTTCGTTTAACATTCGTTAAATATTTGTTAAAGTCTGGATTAGATTAAGTACATATTTTCATTAAATATATTGCATGTAAGATGTGCTACAGAAATGGTAGTGTATGTATACACACTACACATAAGCATATTCTTCAAATATGCAAGTTTGAATTACCATATTATCAGACGCTGCAAATTATTTGCAAGATTCATCATTCATACCAATGAAGAAAACCCAATTCAATTTGGCAACATAATTATTATTGATTACACATATTGTTGAAACACTGTTTTTATATAATTTGCTGATGTCAAAAATTATTTCATTTATTGTTAAATAGTTATGTATGGCACTCTTTTTCTTAAGTTGCATAAAGCTTTCGAAAGCTTTATTTAAAAAGTGCTGAATAAAAAAGGTATATGGGATGCTCAGAATTATATATAAAAAAAATAGGAAGATGGCTATCTAGTTAATAATTTTGTACTCCACTCCTGTGTATTAATGGGTAATATTTGTCAAGATTTCATGCAGAAGACTTACAAATGAGGCAACTTCAAATAACAGAATAACAGACTTGGAAGTGACCTTGGATGTCTTTCCTGCTCAGGCAGGAAACCCTATAGGCTATACCATTTCAGACAAATAGTTGTGTAAACTCTTCTTAAAAACATTTAGCGTTGGAGCATTCACAACTTCTAAAGGCAAGCCATTCCACTGGTCAATTGTTCTCACAGTTAGGAAATTCCTCCTTAGTTCTAGACTGCTTCTCTCCAGGATTAGTTTCCATTCATTGCTTCTTGTCTTGCCTTCAGGTGCATTGGCGAATAGGTTGACTCCCTCTTCTTTGTGGCAGCTCCTTATATATTGGAACCCTGCTATCATGTCACACAAATAAAATGGATAAACATGCAAAACATGTGCTCATCCAATGACTATGGCCCTTCTCCAATATTCCAGATCAATATGTAAGAAGAAGCAGCCTTAAAAGATTTACAGGAATTTAGGCAACAGAGAATCACAAAAAAGCAGGTGGAGCAAGCTTCTATAGCAAGCTCTAAGGAAAGATGGGAGTTAGGAAGAAAACAGAGCAAACACTATAAAGGTGTGAGTCAGGGGTGAAATGCTCCTGGTTCGGACCGGATTGCCCAATCCGGTAGCGATGGCGGTGGGTGGTTCGGAGAACCGGTAGCAAAAATTCCTGCGCCCCCCTACCATGCCCAGCTGAGCCGCACGATCATCAGAGGCTTTTTTTTTTATTTTTGAAAGCATTTTTTCTATAACCTCTCCTGCCAAAAAAATGCTTTTAAAAGTAAAAAAAAAAGCCTCTGATGATCGTGCGGCTCAGCTGGGATTGTCAGAGGCTTTTCAAAGCATTTTTTTCTGCAACCTCTTCAGCCAAAGCAGTTGGAGGGGGGGGGGAAAATGCCTTTAAAAGCCTCTCTGACGATCCCAGCTGAGTTGTCTGATCATCAGAGAGGCTTTTCAAAGCATTTTTTTCTGCAACCTCTTCGGCCGAAGAGGTGATTAAAGAAATGCTTTGAAAAGCCTCTGACAATCCCAGCTGTGTTTCCTGATCGGCAGAGGCTTTTCAAAGCATTTTTTTGCAGAAAAAATGCTTTGAAAAGTTTTTTTAAAAAAAAGTTGGCCACGCCCACCCAGTCACATTACCCCTTACCACCACCACCAAGCCATACCCACAGAACCGGTAACAAATTTTACATTTCACCCCTGGTGTGAGTCCAGAAATGCCAACATATACTGGCCGAAGCATATGTTGAGCTGTAATATTATATGGCCATTGTTAACCTTGTCTGCTTCACATTTTACTCATATTTTTTGTAAAATTACAAATGAGACTAAATTTCTTGTAAAACACATGTGAGTTCTTGTTTCTCTGTAAAAGACACATAGTTTTTGCTTCTCTCTCTCTTTTTTAAATTGAAAACAGCTTCTATAAATGTATACATTTTCCCCTCTCAATCAGATGCCAACTCTCATCTAACTTTCCTCCTTTCTCCCTATCAGGTTAAGTATACACTTAATAGATTTCCTGGGCTCCCTCTTGGCCTGGGGAATAAATCACCTTTAATCCTTAACACAGGGTTTATTTATTGAGTGCCCCATTTGTTTCCTAAAACTGTATTTTCTACTTACTATGTTTGGGTTCAGCAAAGTTGGTAAGCCAATTCAATCACTTTAGCAATCTCAGGAATACTTTTCAATTCCCTATTTTGCTGTACCTATCATTAGTTCAGGAAAATACAGTAGAAGTTAAGTTGTCACTCAAAATTAATAGGAAATATACTAATCTTTTTAGAACATCTCTCTTTCCTAGCAGACCAGCAGAACCAGAGGATTTTTTTTTATTTTATGGGAGTCATGCAGCATTTATTAATTTTGTAGCAGTATCAGTTGTTTCTAAGCAAGCTCCTCAGAAACTGCATCCAAATAACTCTTCACTAGAGATAATCTATATGACTTCTGAATCCTGAGGTATTTAGGGATAATTCAGAATAAATTGTTGCGTGTCTATGGTGTAATGGAATCCTCCCACCTGTCCTATTATGAGAAACGTTGGTCACTGCATGTTGCTGTGGGACTTTGGAGTCCTACAGATGGTGAGGTTGCAACATTCTGATAAAACAAATGAACAAATGAATGCCACTTGCATAAAATGTCATGGTAGGGAAAGGACAAAGGAGTGCATCCTTAGAATTAGAAAATCATTGAAATTAGATCACGATCAGTCACTTCAGTCAGAGTGGACCTTGAAATAAAAGAGAAATTTGTGGAAGGATGATGAAATCATGATTGCAGAAATCTTCAGATGTTGATGTGGAAAGGATAGGGCGAGAAGCTGGTCTCATTTAAATTACAAATACAGAGCTTGTTGTATGATCAGAGCAACAGTTTCTGAGAGAGAGGGGGGAGAGGGAGAGGGAGAGACAGAGAGAGAGAGACAGACAGACAGACAGACAGACAGACAGACAGACAGACAGACAGACAGTGAGGGGGGAGATGCCCATTATGATACCAGTTGAGATGAGTTGTTCCACTATGGCTTGGAAGATACCATATACCAATGTTGCTCCCACAAATGGCCAGGCAATGTACAAAATGATATTTTGGAAGAGATAATAAACTTATTTTTTCCCCCTGAATCTTCTATATCCCTAATTGGAACAGATTTCCACTGAACTGACCAAGCCCCTAATGCAAGCTGAAAAAAACTGTGGGTACCTCTACATGTTATATATGCTGCATAAACTAGGGTGAGGTATACATTCATGTTCTTTTTATGTTGCTGTCATATCAAGTCATTACTAACATGTAAGCAAACAAATATATGTATGACCCATCAAACAGAACATTTCATCTTACTTCATAGGCCATGTTCCTCCCATGTCATGGAGTCAAAAGCAGTTTGGAATCGAACATGCCTGACTGAACAGTGGGGGGCAGGGGGAGAGAGAGATTACAAAGAAAATCTGTTGGTTATATTGCTAGGTGGACTACTAGTAGCTTATACTCTGAGTATTCCAATATTAGGTCATTCTCAATGCACCCTTAAATGACTTGTGGTCTATAAATTTGTGAGTAACATTTGCTTTTTAATGCTTAAATTTACTTTATTTTCCTTCATTTAGCTTTGTAGCAACAAAAGATTGTCCTGAGCAATTCATCTTTGAAAAATGTGGTGGTTATTCCTACACTGTTGTAAAGCATGAGATGACAGGCAGAAACATGTTGGAATGATATGAAGAGTTGGAGAGGAGTAGTTGTTAATCCTGGCACCTTACTGGGATGCACAGATACCAGCACAGAAAAGATAAGATGGCACAAACACAGTGCCAAAACCATTTCTAGTTGGAATGGAAAATATTATTTGCAGCATGCTGACTGGTACCTTCCCACCTCTGCAGTATTGTTAATTTGGAGAGGGCTTTGGAGACCTGGAAACCACAACTATGAAATATACAGCAAAACACCTTCTTGGCAAGGCCGAATATGAAAACAAATCCTATGAATATTTGTATGTATATCTATGTGGGGGGGTACCTTTGAGTCAGTTTGGGTTTCTTTTTACTCCTGGCAACTGACTTTACTTGTCCTTGCAATTTTCTTGGCAAGGTTTTTCAGAAATGGTTTGCCCTCATCTCCTTCCTAGGGCTGAGAGAAAGTGACTGGCTCAAAGTCACCCAGCTGGTTTTACGCCTCTCCCAGTTTTGAGCCTGATGCTTTAATTACACCAAACTGGCTCTCTTTTTGGTTCCTTGGGTCAATATTTGAATATTTGGGTCAATATATCAAGTTAGTTTGTTCATCTCACTAGTAATGCCCAGGATTTCACACAGAAGTCAACACAACACAAGGAAGTTGGGAAGACAAATATTTTTTTTTAAAAGGTTTTTAAAAACAAAAAACATGAAACATAAAATACATCTTTTTAGAGCAAGGATTTGATCCAGTATAAAGTAAATACAATTACTCACATTTCCTCAACCAATTTTGTTCCAAATTTTATCCATTTACCTCTTAAAAAAAAAAGAAAAAAAGAAAAAGAAATCTTATTCTAAACATTTAGATTTTGAACATTCCACTATGTCACCCTAGATTCTAAAAAATTATTTCCAAATAGACATCATTCCAAATCTTTGTCATTTTAACAATCAATATTTCATATATATTCCTCATTTCTAAGACCCATTACATCGAGTCTATATTGTACCTCTTTTAAATGGCAATTAGTATCCATAATCTTGATAAAAAATATTTTCCTCCTCTCTTAATTGTTTCTAAATCAATCAACATTTCCATCTAAAATTTGTCACTCCAAAAATACTTTATTTTAAAGTCTAATATTTAACTGATTCATAATAGCTATTTCCCAACAGTGTTTTCCGCCACTTCTATCTCTATTTATTTAACTGGTTCACAGTTTGGCTTAACTATTCTCAAGTGTTGTCTCCTCCACTTCTTCCTGAGTTTATTTTTTGGCTGGTTCGCAACTTAATCAATTGCTTTCCAGCGATGCTTTCCTCCACTCCTGACCTTACTTATTTGAGCTGGTTCACAGTATAATTTTAACTGCTTACCAACGTTATCTCCTTCAATCCTCCTAAATCTATTATGAAACTGGTTCGCAACTCAAATAGTTGCTTCCCGCAATGCTTCCCTCTACTCCAACCTCTATTTTTATGTTACCACGCCCTTTTTCTCTTGTTGCCACACTTAATAAATCAGTTTTCATTATTCCATTTAGTTTCTTCTTTCTGGTCTTCAATATCCTCCAATACACAGATTATATGTCCAAAGTCAAGCCTCTTGAAATTTTTCTCAAAATAATCCACTTTAAGTAACAAGCAACAAAGTTTCTCTTTCAAGTAACAAGCAGTCTGGAATTTACACTTTCATTTTTTCAGCTGGCAGCCATCTTTTCTTTTAAAAGCATATTTATTTCCTCTTCTCCTTCCTCTCTCTCAAATGTAATCCAATCTCGTTTAGCCACAAAAAATAGCCAGGAAAATAAAAAAAGAAAACCAAATCTGTAATAAAATCATTTCCAAAAAGTCTATAATTAACACTATCTGTCAACAGGTCTTTTCTCCACCATTCATTTGAGTCTTTTTGCCCCAATGTTTCTCAGCTGCTGTTAAGGCTGGGGCACACTTTTTGTAATCCAGCATTTACGGGCAGTTCTCGCCTGGGCAGAAGTCAACTCACCCGGCTTTCAAACTCCCTGCTCCGCTCTGCGCTTCTTGCTTCTCCTCCTCTCCTCAGCACGATCTTTGTTCCTGGTTGCCGCAGTTTCGGGACAGCCGCCATGGCTGTCGTTCCACTGCTGCTGGCATGAAGGGAAAGCCTCCGGCCCCGAGGAACCTGCCGTTCTTCTCGGCCACCCAAGGGGTCCCTTCTTGTTCCCCTGTCCCTTCAAGATAGGGGAGGTCCGAAGACCTGTCGGCAGCAGCTTGGCAGATGGGGTTTTGGCAGAGCTCCGTGGAGCTCGCCATTTCCCCATCTGGATTCCCGCAGCGCCAACCGGAAGTCTGTTGGGGAGAAGAATATTGTTGCTATTGTGGACATGGTGGTGTTCAAGAGGTTCTCAAGAAGATACTTAGGACCACCTCATTTTTAAGTCAGCAAGAAGAACACAATTGTTTGGCAAAAGTTATTTTGAGTGTTACTTAGAGAGAGATAAAAAGAATCAAGAGAGTGAGAGCTATGCTGATGGAAAGATGGCAGTGTAATTAAAGCCCCATTGTTTTGCATGTGGAAAAGATTGCAATCAATAATTGTATTGCAATTATTGATTGCAGTACAATAATTACCACCTTGATTTTTTTAAGCCCACCTTTGTGGGCTCTGAGCCTTTTGTGGGCTCTAAGAGAGCAAGAGTACCTCCCCCAGCTCTCCCATATTATCTCTCACTGTGAAAATTAGTGTTGAGATGTCCTATATACTAGTCTACCAAGCTGTTTACATCTACAACAGGGCTGTTAAAACTTGCGGCCTGGATGCGTCACATGCTGGTCATGCCTATGCCCAGTTTAGCAAAGAGGAAAAAAGTCCCAATATGTCACATGATGCCACTGTGACGACACCCCTGATCTACAATAAAAAGACCAATGCTTTTTTTCCCTTGGTTTTTCCCCGATCAGTTGTGGCAAAACAAATATGTATCTCTGAACAGGTAAAACAGATAACAGTGTTTGGAGCTGTGATTTTCAGTTTTAAAACGATGGAGGAGGAGGAGGAGGAGGAGGAGGAGGAGGAGGAGGAGGGGGAGGGGGAGGGGAGGAGGAGGAAAGGAAATATGCCAAAATATATCTTATACTAAGTCCTTTTAGC
Organism: Pantherophis guttatus; assembly: GCF_059756535.1. NCBI lineage: Eukaryota > Metazoa > Chordata > Lepidosauria > Squamata > Colubridae > Pantherophis > Pantherophis guttatus. The sequence continues at coordinate 48,960,663 of NC_142063.1, forward strand.
TCAATATTGTTTGCAGTGACTGGAAGCAAATGTCTAGGACCAAATTTGGGACTATGGTATACAAAGCATGTGTTGTAACACCAAATTATGGTTCATCTTTTACATATACAGTATATATTAAAAGAAGCTATTTTTCTTCCCTCGTTTTTATCATGAAATTGGCTACAAGGCCATTGGTTCAAAGGCTCCCAAGAAAGCGAATGCATTCTTCTGTTCAAGATAACAGGGTTTGATACCCTCTGAGCAAAGGGTAGGTTATTTTTAGCATATCTTGATCACTATTGACATTTTCATAATAATCAGGCCCTCATCAAGATCATTTGTTAAAAGCAGCCTCTGACTGAACTATGAAAAGAAACATTTGTTGTACATAACTCTTCTGATGTTTATGGTCTGACAAGTAGTAAAACAGATGGTGCTCACATAAGAGTTCAGCAGGAAAGGTTTCCCTGAGATCAGTGTAGTCTGAACCTGATGAGCCTCCCTCTTAAATCTATGTCACTGAAGCCAGCTTTATGCAAGCTGCAAAGTAAAATGGCAGAATATTGTAATGCACAATAAATAGAGAAAAGCACTTTAAAAAGCTGGGATATACACTAGTACAAAAAAGCCACACCTTTCTTTGAAGCCTTAGACTAGCTGTATCATTTGCAGATTGCCTTGCCAGGTAGTCCTTGTTTAGATATTGACTTATTTAGCAACTGTTTGCTGTTAAGAAGGCAATAAAAAAAGTAACTTTGCAGCCAGTTTTTGCATTTAAGACCTTAGATAAAGCAAAGGGAAGATGAAATAAGATTTTAAGCATAATCACAGTTTCACTTAGTGACCACTTCACTTAACAACGAAGTTGCTGGTTCCAAATGTGGTTACAAAGCACTACCAGTAGCATTCAGGATGTGGTGACAATTGTTTGTTGATCGAAACAATTTGGCTTGGGACCACAGCAAATTGAAGTGATTCATTCTAAATTAACCAAACTGATTTGTAACTCCTAGTCTAATAATTCTACACTCAACTGTCCTCTGTTTTTGAATTTCTAGGCAAAGAAAATGATATTGCACTGTATTTGGGACAAATATCTCATACCTGTTATCCATGCTATCAAGACAGTTTTTATCCTTTCATTTTCTTCTTTTTATGCATATTTGAACCCAAAGTTGGACCCATTTTGAGAAACCAACAGAATATTAAGGCACTATTTATCATCTTCTCTTCTATCAAAAAGTCAAAGAAATAGTTTCTTGGTGATGCCAAATGCCAAAACCAGAAAGATTGGCATACTGTAGTCACGCAAAATCAGACTTTTCTGCTGTTTTAAACATGAGTTGTTTAGAATTTAATCATTCTGGTTTGCATTGCCATCCCCATCGTCCCTCATATCAAGACCTGTTGTTGTTTTTTCCTCTCTACCACATTTCTGACAACAAAATAACAGTAGACCTTCTTATACTACTAGGTAAATTCTTCAGTGAATGGAATTTCTTCTCAATGACAGACTTTCCTGTCATTTATTGCTATATAGCAATATTCCCATATTTTGGTGGGACTAGATGGGAGTTTCCCACTACTTCATGTATGGAGATACAATGTTTATTGCACAGGGTGAAGTGATTTTCTTTTAAGAAACATGGTGGGGGAATAAAGACATTACGTTGTTCCCTGTCGGCAGTGGCTCTGCTTACTATGGTAAACTCTTTTCACAGCTTGATTCTGTTAATTTTATGGGCACATCCAGATTGTTTTCTTGGTAACTATTTGCCACCAATGTTTTTTTTTTTTAAAAAAGTCTTTTCCAATCTATATCCTAGTCCTCAGATTCCCAGGCAGTTTGGCAGCCTAATACTAAGCGAATTCATATCTACTTAGCTTTCGAGATTGACTAAAATCCAAGATTGGCTAAGTCCTAACATTTTTATAATGATGTATTATAAGCCTCTTAGATGAATTTATACATACTATTTTAAAAATCCCAATTTGTGGCTATTATTTCTGAAAATCAGTTGCTGCTCTTCTTTGGAACAGAATTTTACTGGAAATTAGGTTGTTTCCTTTATTGACTTTGAAAGAACATTACAATCTGGCTTTTCTGTGCAGTTTTGCAATAGACAGTAATGAGAGGAACCATTCTGCTAAGGATTTGGATGTCATTGCTGATTCTCGGTGCTTTGTTTTGCTATTGGTTATATTTTTAAATATTTTTCCTATTGTAAACCATTCTAATCTGTAAATGTAAATGTGAGCTAATTAATTAAATTATAATTACACACACACACATATACATGCATACATATATACATACAGAAAATATGTACATGTTAAGACATCAGGCTAGAAATTGGAAAACAGGCTAGGGTTACTTTCTCAGTCCTAGGAAAAATAAAGCAATGGCAATCCATACCTGAAAACTTGCCAAGAAATGGCAGGGATTAATCCAGATAGTCACGAGGAGTCAAAACAGACACACATATTTACATGACTTGTTTTCATATATATTGCTGTATATTTCATAGTTGTGGGTTCCAGATCTCTGAGCCCTCTCCAAATTGGCAGTACTGCAGAGGTGGGAAGGCATCACTCAACACGCTGCAAATAATATTTTCTATTCCCGCTAAAAATGGTTTTGGCACTATACTTTGTGCCATCTTATCTTTTCAGTGCTGCTATCTCTGGTTCCCAGTAAGGTGCCAGGATTAATGATGACAACTCCTCTCCAGCTTTCCATCTCATTCCAAGTTGTTTCTTCCTGCCATCTCATGTTTTACAGCAGTAAAAGAACAACCACCGCTCCATTCAAACATTACTCAGGACAGAGTCTTTTGTTGTTATAAAATTAAATGAATTCACAGAAAGTAAATTTGAAAGAAGTCATCATGAGTCAACACTGACTTAAAAGTGTTTCTCTCTCTCTCCCTCTCCCTCTCTCTCTCTCTCTCTCTCTCTCTCTCTCTCTCTCTCTCTCTCACACACACCCACACACACACACACACACACACACACACACACACTGCTTCAGTTGATATTATTCACCTGATGTGATAGAATCTGTTTTTCTGCCAAAAGTCATTCTGGCCATTTTGAGGAAATATATTTAGCATAACTATACCATGATGTGCATTGCTGTGAAATATTTGCAATTATCTTAAAAATATCAAAAATAAGTGAAGATGGAGGCACGCTACAATCGAGGCTTCTCTGAAACTTCTGCAGTTTGACATATATTCAGACTTCCAACACGTTCATGAGAAGTTCTGAACAGAATTCCGTCTAACTTTACTAATTATCTTAGTTGAGACTTTTCTATTAAATGCAGGAAAGTAGGATTTATAATAAATGGATTCAGCATGTATGGTGTATTGAGGCATTGTACAAGACCTCTTTAGTTAATCTGCCTACAGATTGTTCAGAGCCTACTGTATCAATTAAAAATGCATATGCACAAAATGATGACCAGAGATCACAGGAAGAATGCTAATATTGTCTCCCTAAGTTTCAAATAATTTATATACCTGCTAAAGATATTTTTCTGCCAGAGGAGGAGCTGATATGGTTAGGATTAATATCTTAAAGGTCTTACTACATTGTGCATATATCATTTGCTCTCTTCACTAAGTCATCTTTCATGGTGATACCCAAATAGGTCACTTCAACCTTCTGTATATTGAGCAAAGGTCTACACAGAGAACTCATTCAGTTGTAAAATCCATCAGGAAGTCAGTTTTATCTATATAATAAAGAAACAATTTCTTTTGACAATGTCTGAAAACCAGAGAGAGAATTCCTTCTTGCATGTAAATAGTTACCACCTTGGTAAAAAGGGGTAAGGGGATACTTTGGCCAATTTCCACTCTTCATTGTTCATTAAATCTATGCCTCCCCCCCCCCGAAAGTTTGCCAGTACAATATTTTCAGGAACAAAGACCTCAGTCAGATTTCATCACATAGAAAAAGCCACTCCTTTCAGAAATATTTTCAAACTTCAGTTTGCAGTTTTATTCTATTCCAGCTTCTGAATCTGCAAAACCAGACATTAATATCTGTTTGTTAGGTTTTTTTTTTCCTGGAGGTGCATATCCATCTCAGATCAAAGTTAAATATCAAAACGAAATACACAACACACTCTCAAAAAAGAAAAGGATCTAATCCAAGTGGTTCAAGTATTCTGAATGAGTTCTGCTTTAGAATAATGGTTAGTTTCAGTTTTGTCAAAACTGGACTGAAGTGGATTGAAATGAATTGCTTTAGAATCCATTACTTCCCTTTGACGGTAGCATCTGCCCTTGCCCCATGCCCAGGTTCAGCTTTGTGCCCTTCTGCCTGATGGATGCATCAAGAACATTTTGTAATTAACAGATGTATTACTGACAGGCAGGACTGCACAACTTCATGGTTATCATAATGGCCGTTAAACCAGAAGCTGCCCCAAATCCAAGAAATTTAGGATGTAGGAATTCTGAACACTAACTTTGGGTCCATCTCCATTTCAGAGAGATAATGATGGGATTCTCTCTCAAGTGCTCCACCTAGAAATATAAATGCTTCAAACTGACACCCAGAAGCCTGCAAAGGGAATCCTAGGTAGCACATCAACTCATTTTCGAGCCTGAAGACTACACTGAGGTGGCTCTAGATCTCCATGAGAAGACTGCCAAAAAACCAAAGTTCTGTTTTCCTCTTTGAGTTTATTACACCCTTTCATCTACATTTAACTAATAGAAGAGAGCATTTCCATTTACTGATTCCATCTGTTTCTGGATTTAGAAAGATGCACTTTTTAAAACAAGTGCTTAAAATTTAGTATGAACACCTGCTGGAATATAATGGTGCATTTTCCTTTAGCTGCAGTACTGATAAAAATAAATTCTTTTGTATTCTCTGAGGGGAACATAGAATGTTTTTGCTTTCCAGGATGAAACTTTGCTACCCAGTTAAAGGCCAGCAGAGTCATTTCTTTGTTCTCTCCACTCCTGAAAGGCAGTTTGAACTGCTGGCCTGTTTTGTTGGACCTGTCTTATCATTACTGACAATCTGAAGTGCCTTCCTTTCTCCTCCCCCCACCTCCTGTGAAGGAGAAAAAAAGAAAAGCTTACTACTTATATACATATAGTCACTTGTAAATAATTGTCTCTTTCCTTTTCTGCGCTCAATTTATGGTTAAGAAATAATAATAACAAAAGAGGGAAGCACAATAACAACACAGTGGTTCTGAAGCATAACTTTTCTTGAAATGTGATGTCAAGTTTGTGTTCCTCCTGAGGGACCCTAGATGGGGTGTGACTCATACTGTTGCAACCTGAAGGTCACAGTCATAATGACTTCCAATGACTTTCTGTACTCTTAAAGTTTCCTACTATTCAGAAACTACTATTCATCTTTTACAAGAAATTTGAGGGATGATAGATACAGGTAGCAGATAGACATATTACTGTTAATGTGTTATATAGTGTAGTTATGTCTCTTTTCTTTTTTGAGATTTCAAGTCTTGGATTTCAATGGATTTAATCTCTATGGAACAAATTGACAAATGTGTTTATATTAAAGGAATTTACATATTTTGCCAGTGCCAACTAGTTCATAATTGGGCTTAGGATAGTAAGGTATTCCTGACAGCCCTTTTCCTTTATCCACCTTTTGGTGATACCATGGTGGTGGCGAATGGCACACTTTTATTGGAATTTGGAATCCTAAAGGAGACCTTTCAGATTGCAATTCCTGTTACCATCAAAGAAGAAAACAAAACTAAACTATAGAACAATATATATATATACATAGATTTTCACGGGTACAGGTATGCAAGTCTTGGCATATTCAGGTCTTTTCCTGTGTAAGATTGACACTAGACCCAGGATAACACATGATGCCACCACCAATCATCCTCACCAGATTCAAACCCAATCCCATCCCATAGACAAAATGCAACTGCCAGGGGCCAGACCACAGCAGCATTGCCAGCTGCTGCGCCCCCCTCCGATCCCCACACAAAGCAAACTAACACACACCATGAGCACATAACAAGACCTCAGACTCGGAGCCAAACCAAAACCCGGGATGTTGCATCACAGCCATCTGCTCAAGACAATACATCACAAAACTCAGGATGTTACATCACTAAAGCTCAGGATGTTACAACACAGCCAACTACCCAGGATGTTGCAGCTCAGGACTCAGGATGTCACAACACTGGACCTCAGGATGCCACCACACAACCCATTACCCAGGTCATTACAACACAAAAGACTAATGGGCACACAGCTAGGACCTCGGCCACACAGAATGTTATGAAACAGCCGACTAATCTGCAAACATCAACTCCATCAACTAATCAAGATGTAACAACACAGTCAACCAACCCGCTTACAACAACAAAGCCAGCACTCCCCACCTCCCCACCAGTATTTATAGAGAGATGGCATCTTCAATCATGCTTTGCCCACACAAGCACGAAGCCGAAGATAGCAGGCTCAAGATGACGAGTGGGACCTTGTCGAAACGTCGCCAAGATACTCTCAATCTTACACGGGAAAAGACCCGAATATGCCAAGATTAAAGCACAACTTTTGTGCTTTTTAATGTCCCAAGAAAGAAACAAGAGTATTAACTTGCTTGGAGTTGGAGGCATTTTGAGATACATAGAAGCACTGAACAAAGAATGTCTGAAATGAACATGTAACATCTATATATGGCTCAGAAGTGAGATACTCTTGGGATTTCACTAAAGTTTGCTAAAGTTTAGATGGATGTTTTCAACACTTTAGATCGACTGAAGTATATCTTAAATGATTGTGGTTATAAATCCAAATTTACAATTTTGGTCAGTTTAGAACTGTTAAACTGTTTATGCTGCTTTATTTCTCTTTGTTTGTTAACTCTGCAATTTCTTCCCTTTTTCTGTAAAGAGAAAACAAATAAGCCTAATGATAGTCCTAGCATTTTATTTTAGTACTTTGCTTATTTAGAATTCCCCAGATAATGAGTGACTTCTCTGTAACAAATAAATAGACCTGAAAATAATTCTCTAAGAAAATACAACACCACCAACTCAACATTAATTGCTACTGTAATACTGTTGTTTTTGCTGAATCCTGAATGGATAATTTTTCATTTCATACTTTAAGACAGAGCAGGGAACCAGTAGTATATCTGAGTTTGTGAAAGCTTCCACCAGTAAGGCTAATAGCTATCAATGTTGTTGTTTAGGAATACTTGGAGAGCCACAAATTTCCCACTCCTAAATTACAAAGTGATCCATTATTTCCTTGGGACAATTGGCAATGCCGAGCATTAGAATAAAGTCTGCTAATGACAAATATTTTCTTTGAATTGATATTACTGCACATTTATGAATTTATATAAGCTGTATCTCTGTTGCACATACTCTATTCAGAATGGCTTCTAATGATTACCACCAATTGTGAAATAAAATAACATTTCACAAAAATAGCAACATTATGAAACATAAGACAGGTTGAGTAGATATGCAAAGACACCGAATAGCAAATTATCTACTGTATTAAAAAAAAAAAGAGCACAATGTACTAAAAAAAAGAGCACAATCCTTCACAGTCTGAAGGAGCAACAAAGGAAAAGGTGTCTCTTCAATGTTTTCCACTTTGACTAATGTGCTAAATTGATTCATTGCCCACTTCTCTGATTTAAGTGTCCATTTCCATTGTTTGGACCAATAATAAAGATCCACATCCAATTACCTCTTTTATTATTAATGAAGCTTTCTGCCATCTCTTCTCATAAGGTTTTCATCCACATTAAAAAGAAAAAAAAAAGTAATAACCCGATACTAATTTTGCATCTCCCTTTTAGCCATTTTGCAGCTCGGTTGCTTCAATCAATATCAGTAATTCAAATGAATCCCCAGTTGATTTAAACTCTGCACAGGGTTATGGGGCTTGACCTCATTCAAATCATATACAACATATATCTTTGGTATGCCTGCAGCTCTTTCTTTTATTATTAAAGAATTATATTTAAGTGAATTAAATCATCAGTTACAATAACTGGCCGATTCAGGCAGCTAGTTGAGCACCAATGCAAAGCTCTTATATCTTTCTACAAATATTTATTTTAATTATTAATAAACAACTTTAATAAAAAAAAACGTTTTTAGTTTATGCAGTGGTAGATTTCTAGCTTTTTAAAGTTTTGTTTTTTCTATTTAACTTTAGGGGAGATTGAATCAGGCCCAAGGGTGGGTTTCAAAACCCATTGCTACCGGTTCACTTGTGGGTGCTTGCGCACATATGCAACACTTCTGTGCATACCGCCACTGGTGCGAATCAGTAGCAATCCATCACTGATCAGGCCTACATATTTTGCCACTCACAGATGGGAAATTGATTCATTATCTATTATTTTTGATAAATAGCTGAAACAGCAAAGGAAGCATTAAAGAGGAAGGACTAAACAACCAGGGAGCATGGGTGATTCTTACATTCAATTTAGTGAACCATGAAGTCTTCTTTGGCCTCATCTATTTAAGTTTAAAGTATAAGACTGTACTGAATAGCAAAAAATACATTTAAACTTATTTGGGAGAATTCAGTGAGGATCTCACTTGTAAATTTAGAATGTTTGGCATCTGCTATAGGAAGAGCTTAAACTGGATTTATGCATTTATCTTTTATACTTATAGAACATGTTTTTTTTTAATTTACTCTGTTGTTACTGAAATATGTTTTAGATTTTTCTATTAATCCTATTGTTAGATCTGATTATGTTCCTATTCCCTTAAGTCTTCAATTTAAAAAGCTTAAACCAGTTTAATAAAGATGGTTGTCAGGTATGCTTCCTTCAAATTCCAGGAAAGAAAGACCCAAACTCCATTTTAATAGAGATTAGTACTTTTACTGAAAATGAAGTGAACGCTACCCAGGTAAAGCTGGGACTAAGTAAAACGTGCGAAATTGCATGTAGAAAGCAACTCCCCCCCCGTCCATCGTCCATCATCCAATCCACAGGTCTCCCAAAGGTCAGGTGGAATCACGTCTGGCAGCGTCATCTATCAGGAATGTAATGACGGTTGGTCTGACTGCTCCTGTGAAGAATCACTTTCGTTTCAGAGAAAACTCCTCCTGCCTTCTTCCCCCCCAATTCACCCCCCTAACTGTTTCCCACCCGTTTCTTATGGCAGCTGAAGCAGTGAAAGCGGAGGCTGACATTGGTATTTGTTTCAATGGGTTTGCTTTTATAGTTGCACTGTTTATTTGTTTGTTTGTTTGTATCCCATCTTTATCATTTTTACAAATAACTCAAGGTGGCAAAGATATCCCACACACCTTCCTATTTTGCCAACAACAACAACAACCTTGAGAAGTGGGTTGGGCTGAGAGAGGAACTGGCCAAAAGTTATCCTACCAGTTTCCATGGCTAAGACAAGACTCAAACTCATGATCTCCCACCTTCTCCAACACTGGAGGTTTTTAAAGAAGAGTTTGGACAACCCTTGGTCTGAAATAGTATAGGATTTCCTGTATGAGAATGGGTTGGACTAGAAAACCTCCAAGGTCCCTTCCAATTCTGTTATTCTGTTATCTGTCCTAGGAATAATTCGCTAACTGACTTTATCAGTGGTGAAATCTGAACTGGTTTACTACCATTTCGCTGGCCACACATACGCGTCATGCACCAAACACGTGCTGCTCATGCATGCACAGTGCGCAACAAACACAAGCTGTGCGTGTGCATGCACAGTGAGTGCCAAAACAAGGCTTGGGAAAGTAAGTAGAACAGCACGGGAGGATGATCAGATGTGGCGCACGTGGGAACCTTTTAAAAAACTTTTTAAAAGCATTTTTTACTACCGGCTCGGGCGAATAGGTAGTAAAAAATGCTTTTAAAAAGTAAAAAAAAGGTTCCGATGATCGGGTGGTACAGCTGTGATCGTCAGAGCTTTTTTTTTTTTTTTTTTTTTACTTTTTAAAGCAATTTTAACCACTGGTTTATCTTGTTTGGTGAACCAGTAGCATTTTTTTACTACCGATTCGGGCGAACCAGCCCAAACTGGTAGCATTTCACCCTTGGACTTTATATTAAATTTCTCCAAGAAGATGAGTTTTGAATGTATTTAAATCTAAATGGGGGGGGGGACTTTATAATTGATAAAATCCTCAAACAGACCACTATTCATTGTCAAAGTGCAGGGATGTAATGGGCTATGCACTAAAATATCTGACTAGTTAGAGAGAAACATTCCACCTTGCACTGTTTTGTTTCAGATCAAATTGTAAAACTATAATAGCAAAGAAGAAATGGACCCAAGGTTCTGGTTTTAGATAAATTATAGATGGAAATTAGAGGTATATAGGTATAAATTAGAGGTGGAAAGTCAAAATCAAGAGGAAATATAGTCTCTATGGCTTAATGTTGCCATCAAAGTAATGAATCCATAAAATGTTCCTTAACATTAGTATTTCCTACTGAGAGACAGCATTTATAAAATTGTTTTGTTTCATTATGACAGTTCTTACCCTCCCTTTCTTAAACAAGAGCAAGCATGAAACATAGAACAGAAATAGAACTTGATTTCTCCCCAAAACCTTACAAATCTAGAAAGACAGTAGGCCTGTTAAGTTACTTAGACATTATTACTTCCAAGACTTGTTCAGATTAGCTCTGAGAATTCATTTGAAGACTTTCAAATTCTAATTGATTTTACTGGTTGTTAAAAGACAATGGTTCTAATTCACTTCTGACAATTCCATTCAAATCAAGAGATTTATTCATGTAAGATGATTATAGAGATGGTGGATGACGGGGAAGGGTTACAGTGCTTTATTATACATGGCACTCTTCTCCTATTTTTTTTTTAACTGAGTGCATCAGAGTGCTGCAGAGTAACCCTCAACATTAGCAAACCCTTACATACCCCTCAACCTGCTACAAATATATTTTCTAAGGGATAATACTTTTGTCAGTTCAATCAAAGCAAAGTAACCAATTTAATTATTGACCTTAATAGGGTTTGCTTTTTATTTTGATTCCAAAGTGCAAAAGTTATGGTAGGAATTATCAACTGTCACCATTATGGGGAACAGTTTTTATTTTACCTGTGGATGTAAAGGTTTTCAATAAAACACCTGGCACATTCTCTACCCTTAGCTTTAATAGTACCATGAAGCAAACATAATTGTGCCCGCTTTTGTGTCGCAATAGATACCTATCAGCTGTTATTTATGATTATATTGAAAGCTATATCTGTGTGGGATCCAGAAAATTGCATATTCAGAGTCACCTAGAAAAACATGTCACCTGTGAAAGGAGATTGCCTTGGAAATTGTGGGGTAGGGTTGGAGAAATTGGATGATGGGAAGATGGAGGTCCTTTACTATATTACAATATAACATATTGTAATGTATTGCATAATGTTGTATAACATAAATGCATTCTGCTTTTAAAAGTAAACAAATCAAGGCTTTGTTCTATCAAACATGAAGTCTTCCTGGGGCAAATGCACTTCCTGCAGTGCTTTGGGAAGAGATAATTATAATATTCTCCCATCAAGATTCCATTGAACAAACTCCTGCTATATGTGTGCAACAGCAACAATTCACACGCAGGGCACAGGGCAGGACCAGCTCTAGACATTTTGATTCTCCAGTCAAAATTATATTCTAGTTTGGCTCATCTTTTGGTATTGTTGAGTGGTGGTGGTGGTGCAGTGGTGAGAATGCAGTATTGCAGTCTAATTCTGCTGACTGCCAGGAGCTGCTCACAGTTGACTCAGCTTTCCATCCTTTCAAGGTTGGTATCCAGATTGCTGAGGACAATATGCTGACTTTGTAAACCACTTAGAGAGGGCTATAAAGCAATGTGAAGTGGTATATAAGTGCTGTTGCTATTGTTAGGAATTTCAAAAGGGGCCCCTCTTGTTTCTTTATTTCTTTTTTATTATTATTATTTGACCATTTAAGCTTTATAGTTTCATTTTCAACCCCAGGCATTTTTTTCTCATTTTCTCAGACACCTACTCTATTTACACAGTAATTTTATTCATATCAGCACCCATTATTGTCATGTGACAACAATGCTACACAATTATATTTAAACCATGAGTAGGCATGTTGGCTCACAGTGTGCACCATTACGGCTTTTACTTTTTTTTAAATTGTGTTTTGGAAGTCTTTTCCATTTTGGCATCCCCTAATTTTTTTTGACCCCAATGCCGATGCCTATGTAGCCTTAATCTGGGCCATTCAAGGGGGGAGGTGCATGATGGGTCTGAGCCAGTGGTGAAATCCACCCCAGTTTGCCACCAGCTTGTTGCGTGAGCATGCGCAATGCACACCAAATGAATGCTGCACACATGTATGCACAATGTGCTCCAAATGCGCACTGTGAGTGGAAAAAGGAGGCTTGGGAAGGTAAATAGAACAGTGAGGGGGGGGGAATAGCTGTGCCGCACAATTTAGATTTCCTGCTTTCTAGTGATTTTAAATCGTGCAGCACAGCTGATTGTCAGAAATAATGGTTTGGACCAACTGGTAGCTTTTTTTTACTACTGGTTTGCTGAACCGGTAGTTTTTATCACTATCGGTTCGCCCAAACCAGTGCAAACCAGTAGGATTTCACCACCAGTCTGAGCTACCATTTTAAAGTTGAAATCAACAATAAAAAGTAATATGATCCCATAGTTTAATTCAGTATAAGGCCATTTGTATGCACAACAGCCTAATTCTGTCAGCTATGCAGACTGCAGAAATATATCATTCACTTGAAGAACCGAACCCTGTAGAAGGAAAGCATTCCAATGACCCAGCATGATCTCTTCCTTCCCTTTGTTTTCTCCTTGGGACTTTAAGGCACTGTGAGTAGTTTTGGACCTAGTTTCCTCTTGCAAAAAGCAAAATGCTGAGAGTTCCCAAGTGTGGGTGTGTGTTGGAGAGCAGAGGGAAAAGTTTGCAGCTGAAGGAGGGGAGCAACCATCAGGATGAAGCACAGCTTAGCAGGTGATTGATGGGGAAGGAGGAACAGATACAAATACCAGTGTGGATCTCAGTAAACAAACAGCAGATGATCTGAAAGTGGAAGCAGAGCCCATCAGCTTCACTCCAGCAGAAATTTTGACAGCCTGTAGCTCAGCCAGCATCTGGTAAGTACTTTCCCTCCCACTCACCCACCAACGTTTTTAGCCACAACTCAAAACAGCAATTGGAAGCTCAAAGGGAAAGACTTCGTTATAAGTTCAAGCAACCAAGAAGAACAGGACTGTTCATAGGAGTGGTGGGGATTAGATACAGTACATAGATAGATATAAATCTTATAACAGATATATAAATGTAGTGATAGGTATGGGGTTAGATAAGTACATTTATTTTTTGTGGCATCATAAAGATGACATCAATAGACTCTTATGGTAGCGTGTACCATTTCCCTAAAGAGCTTTCTCCCAAACACAACAACCAAAATTAATCAAATTAGGACATTAAACCATCCAAATAAGTCGGGACTTCCGGGTTGCTGTTTGCCGCTGCCAGACGTTCCTTTGGGATCGTCAGCTTCCATCGCCTGTTAGAGCCGCCTTCACAACGGAATGGCGGCTCGAAAAAACTCCGTTTCCATGAGGAAACGGAGATAGAGCCGGCAGGGGTGGGTAGAACTCTCTGCGGAGTCCCAAAAGTTTTTTTTTTACTTTTGGGACGGAGCGGATGAGATGCCCCATATCCCCAGCCGCCGCTCCGGACTTTGGGAGACCTCTGCTGATGCAGAGCCAGGCGTCAAAAGCAAGCCTGCAAATTTAACAGACTACTCAAAGAAAATGTGAGCTGGACCTGTAATATTGAACTGCAAGTATTTTACTGATTTTTTTTTTAAAAAATTACTTAAGAGAGAGGAGGAAAAGAAAGAGGAAAAAAAAAAGAAGCCTTTTAAAATGGCGTTGGCTGGAGGAGAGGCTGAAAGGGAAGTCTTTCCGTTTTCTATTACTACAATGTAGCGGAATAAATACCACTGGCTACATTTGTAGACAAAACTTTGCTCCTGTGTCTTTTTCTCTTTTTTTTTCCCTTGGAGACCTGATATTGTTGTTGATTGGAAAGAAGTCCTTTTTTTTTTTCCCTTGCTTTTTTTTTTTAACAAAGCCTGCCTGGGCGGAAACATGGCACTGAGACTCATAAAGTCAGATAAACAAGAAGGGGGGGGATCCCCCCACCAACAACTTAAAGGAACAAGTCTTAATTCTTCAGTCTCAGAAACCTGACTTTAATATAATAGAATTTTTTATAGAGGAGATTGAAAGAAGGGAGGAGATTGTGAATCAGCAATTTGAAAAATTTAAGCAGGAAATTAAAGAATTGGTGAAATCTAAGTTTGATTTTTTGGAGAAAAAACTCTCAAAAGTGGTTAATGGTTTTACAGGATTTATGAAACAGTTGGACACAAATACTAATGTACTAGAGTCTAAAATGGAAGAAATTCAAGATAAATTGGACAATAGAATTCAAAAAATTGAAAATGATTTGACAAACACTCAGGATAATAGCTTAGAAGAAAAACCTAAAATGGATGCTCATCAAAAGTATGGTAATGCAGAAAATCTGCAACAGAAGATTGAAAAAGAGATTTTAATGGTACAATATAATTTTACAGAATATGCGATAAGATTAAGAGGTTTGCAGGAAAATAATAGAGATGATTTAAGGAAAATATCTTCTGAATTTCTAGCTGGGATTCTAAAGGTTCAACCTGACGAAGTGTTTTGTAGGATCGACAAAGTTTATCGAATCAACTCCTGGATTGCTAAGCAAAGGCAATGGCCTAGAGATGTGGTGATTTATTTTACAGATAAGGAGATTAGGAATAATATCGTTCAAAACTCCTTCAATTCTAATTTGCAATTGTATGGAAGAAAGATTTGGATTTACAAGGAACTCCCACCTAAGATATTGATGGAAAGGAAGAAATTTGGTTTTCTGGTGAATGAGTTAAAAAAGAGAAATATCTCCTACAGGTGGGACCCCCCAGTGGGTATTATATTTAGATACCAAGGAGAAAGATATCAGCTAAATACTGTTGAAAGAGCGGAAGAATTTTATCAAAATAGGTTGAAAATGAACTTAACATCTCCAGGTATAATACAGGATAAGCAGAAGGAGCCGGAAATAAAGGTAAAATATCGAATTACAGAGACTGTACCAGATGAATTGCCTTTGGATTTATTGGATACCCCAGCTGGACTATCTACAAATTTGAGAGAAGAGGCATCTAATCTTAATGTGATGACTTATCAAGGCAAGGATAAACATGGAAACCAATTAGGGGATATACAAGGGATAAAAAAGAAATATGAGATACAAAAGCAAAACCAACAAGACCAATCTACAAAGCAGAATAAAAACCGACCAGATGATACACACTTTATAGAAAGGGAACCAGGATGGAAACCAAACCCACAAAAAGAAAAGAAAAAAAGAAATAGCTGGCATAAAAACAGAAATTTCTAATCAGGCAACAGTGAAGCCAGTGATTTTAAAATATGTGTAAACACAGAAGAGGCGACGTATTGGTTAATATCATCCTGAGGTTTGTGGCAGATCTCTGCATGGCCGTAATCTGGGGACGTGAAATGAGCCTTAAACTGATGGATTTGAATTATCCATTTTGGAATTTCTTTTTGTGTTGATAAACATATTATATTATCTTGAATCACAAGGCAAGAGAATTATGCTGGGGCATGCAGAAGATCGGGTTGTTACCCACTACGATGATGGGAATTAATAATCCTGATGAAACCCACAATTATTACTATATGGAATATAATTATAATGTCACTCGGGTGGTTGTTTTTACTTTTATACATATAAGAAGATATTTACTACTGATGGGGGCAGATATGATTGAAGATCCTGAATAAACTGTTGCACCAGTAAGCTATGTTACCCGATTATGGATGTTGGTTCTACCAATCCAGTGGAAAGACCTCAAAGAAGATACTATATGGATTATAAATTTAAAGTCATTGTCTTTTCTTTTTTTTTATTTAGATATAATGGAAAATATAGACATATATTTTTAAGAAGTGTGGGCAGTGAATCAAAGATGTTAAGAAATGTTGTGTATGGCAATTTTGCATGATAGTGGGTGAATAAGCTATTTAGTAGATTGATTAGTCTAAGAAAAGGGATTTTTAAGTGTTATATTTAGGGGAGTGGAGGAAATGGATAGAGTGGAATAAATGTTAAACTAGATTTTATGGGGAAGGCCGCTTTGGAATGTTATAGTAATATATATAGAAGATTAAATGTTAAAGTAGGACTTATCGTATAGTTTTAAAGTGGAGAAGTTATTTTATAATGTCATAGTATAATGTCTTTTTTTCCCCTTTCTTTTCTCTTTTTTGATATGTATGGATAAAGGGGGATGTTATAATATTAATAATATTTTTAGTAAGTAAAGGTCAATATCTAGAGGAGGGAGTAAGTAATCTGTTATGAATTAGGTTTTTTTTTTGTTATGAAGAAGTCACAGGGGGGGATGGGTGGGGAGGTGGGGTTAGGGAGGGGGAGGGAGAGGGGGAAAAAAAGGGGGGGGGAATTTGTATTTGAAAACTTTTTCAATAATAAAAAAAAAAAACCATCCAAATAAGTCCTGGCTACACTAACTGAGTCTAACTCTCTAGGATTTATTTAAAATTGGAATTTTTCTTTGGCTTGGGCTGAGATGGAAAGCAGAACTTTACTATTAAGACCTTTTTTCAGGAATACCATCTTCTAATTGATTATTTTATTTGTTTACTAAATTTATTTGCTGCCCATCTCATTTTGAAGCAACTCTAGGTAGTTTACAGCATAAAAACATTAAAAATCCTAATGTCCACAACACTGACATGCTCTTTCTATTTAATTGTATTTTACCTATGATGATACGTTCTGGGAAAGTAGGAGGTTTCAAAAATATGCAACAAAGACTAGGAAACTGTCTGTACAGCTAACTGACACTAATTGCTGGCATTTCAGTTTTTTTAAACATAGTTCTCCCCATAAGTAGCAGCTTTTGCGACTAGGATAAATGTTAATATCCACCAATCTTTTCACTAGATAATAGTTATTATGCACATTTCAACAGAAGAAGCTCATTATCAAGCACTGACATTTTATGAATCATTAAATATCCAGTTCTGAAGTTATACACTCTGGATTAAAGATAATGGGCGTTAATTGTGAAGGCTTGAACTGAGGAGATTTTAAACGAGAAGGATTTTGTATTTTCAATCTTTCAGTGGATTTGGTTTTACACATCTAAATTATGAAATATTTTTTCTACAGGAGTTGGAGAATAAGTTGGAGTTAATAAGTTATTTTATTTATTAAATTTGCCATCCATCTTGCCACAAGGCGACTCATAATAATATGATTCTATGGGCATATACAGCCCAACTGCATAGGAACTTTTTTTGTTGCTTTGGTTGCTGTTCTGTAGTTTATATTAAGCCCGCAAACAAGATGTGTTAAGTGCAATGTAAATATAAAATAACATTTTTACAGTCCTAAACATATAAATAATGATAATCTCACATTCATCTCCATTTCTGTTTTAATATATTTCTTTGCTTATCATAATGACTTCAATGATAAGAAAATGTTAATCACTTAAAACCTCTAACTTTCAAATACTGTTAATTCCATGATCCACTCAGATACAACTGCCAAAGCAAGACAACTACCTACCATTGGTTGTTTCTTTGGTAATTTAAACATGTGCACAATGGTGGCTTTTTTCAGCATGAGATTTAATGTGCTGCCTTACTGGAATTTGTCCAGTAAAGGCAGCACAGAGGTCTAGAGGTCTAGAAAAGACCTCTATCTCCTCATGTTCCTTTCAGCATACAAACAAATGATAGGAAGCCCAAGTCCAAATCCCCATTTGGCTAGAGGACCGGTGTTCTGTAGGCTGAATTGAGCTCCTTAGAGGAAAGGAAAAACTCTTATAAAGAAATAGGACTTCTATGAAAGATTTGTGGTATAGGGTACTGCCCTATCACTTTAGCAGACTTGAATGGGGAGGAAAGAGCTTAATTTTGTAATATTAAAAGCATTATTTGTTCAGGTACTGTAAAAGAATGAATTGAAAGCTCAATATGAAGAAAGAAAGAACAAACCTCAGTCATTCAAGTTCTGAAATGTTCTAACCAAATATTAAAATAACAAAACAGCACCCCCTGGTAGAAGACAGTAAAATGAAGGTTCTGTCAAAGCCACAAAACTTGGTAAACTATTTCCTGACTTGCATTTGCTAGCCCTTAGGGTATTGATTGTACCTTGAACAAACTCTAACCCAGAGGAGCAGAACTATACATTACACATATGTAATGTTGCATCAAAAATAGAGGAATAGAAAATGCATTTCTAATATCACCTGCAGGGCAACATCCTACGATGTGAATGGAATTGCCTCAAATCTGAAATTTGAGAGGAAACAAATGAGTTAGCTTAAGGTGGCAACTGAAATCTCATCTGTTGTGTTGTTCTCTATTCAATCAATTGCGCATATTTTATTAAAAATGTTTTCAGAGGCTGGAAGCTACTTTTGGGCTCCAGTCTGACATTGAACACCAATGACTGTTTGGTGTCTTCTTTTTTTAAACATAAAATTAGGTTCTTCATTTCCACCTCTTTCTGTGGCTGTATGCATTTTTTCCCTGCATTTGTGTTTAGACATTTTATACTATTTTTCATTAACAAGTACATCTATTCTCCATTAGAGAATTTTGGGCTGCTGTGGGGCATAGTTAATTGCAAATAAAATAGGCTGAACCTCAGTAGTGAGTTCCACTTACTTTCACTACTGGTTTGGAACTGGGAGCATGCGTATGTGCGCACTTGCTTTGCTCGTGTGCAGTGCTTCTGTGCATGCACAGAGCATCTGTGATGATGTTCTGGTGGGTGGGTGGAGCCTCCTGCCCAGTGGTGGGTTGCCCCCGGTTCACACCGGTTCTATAGAACCAGTAGTAAAACCAGCAGGAGGCTCTGCCCACCGACCGTCATCAAAATGCTTCTGTGCATGCGCGCGGCCCCGTTGCAAACCGGTAGTAAAGGTAAGTAGCACCCACCTCTGTTCCTGCCACTACCAGTTCGTCTCCGCACCGGGGCAAACCAGTAGAAACCCACCACTGCTGAAGCTTCAAATAAATCTAGTAACCTGAAAATAATGTAAATCCCACTCTTGTGCTGATATTTTTAAAAGCTTTCTCTAAACTTAATATGAAGTTGTTGTGTTATTTATTTCTAAAAAATCCAATAAGTTGCAGGAAACAGTTCTCTTAAGTATTTGAGGGAATGATTACTTTGACAGTGAACATGTACAATTTTTATTGGCAGAGATTATATTATTAATTCTTACTATGTACAGTCTCAGCATGCAAACTGTGTGTTCTGAGAGTCCCTTGATGCTTCAACTTTTAGTCTAATTTTGAGATTTAAGCAATTTAGGCAGCTATTTTATTGCAACTTACTTGGAACTTAACTCCATTGAATTCAATGAGTTAAATTCTGAATAGGTGTACTTCTGAATAGGAAGCTTTTTATTGGTCATTTTGCTTTTTGTAACGCAGATTGCCTGCTGATGTGTAACATTTGGTTCTAAGCCTAAAGAGTTTCTTTAGGTACATAGCATTTTGTCTAATAATATATCATTATATATTTAATTGTGTCTTTTGTGTCACAAATATCTTGCCACATTCTTCCTGGCCATCCAACCAAGAACAGTTATAAATATCTTTATTGAGACATACATGTAATCTGGATTATATGCTACTTTTCATTCCATTGCTTTCCTATTTTAAGTGTTAATCTTGTTGTGTACAAATTCTTCTAGTCTTGATATAATTCAACCTTTAACTGGACAAAACCGGCTTTCCTTCAGATCATGTCTCTTACACCTGAGAATTAAAAGTTTTTCCTTTAAAATACCAGGTCTTTTAGATTTTAGAGAATTTAGATTTCAGTTGAAACCAGTTTGATACATCTTTTTCAAGGTGTTAACGGTAGCTTCTTTTTAAGCGTCCCTTCTTCCTTGCAGCATGATTGATGGGCATTATAAAGAATAAAGAATATTTTCCTTTTTGGAGAATAAGAAGAGCAGAAGGAAGAAGAAGTGGAGCAATTGTGAATAACTGGACAATTCACTTGAAATGTAGTTTATCTGTCTCAAGTGAATTTCTGGTATCTTCAAATAAAAGAATAGAGTAGAAAGTAATGAAAAAAGACTGTTCTTTGTTCTCTGTGATAGGTTCCTGCAGGGTGAGGATAAATAATCTAGCTTGTTATAAAATATAGCAAATCTTTATCCTGGCTGACCAGGTGAAGCTGTGAATGAACTTGTTGCAATGTTTTCTGGATCAGACTCAATAAATCATTTAAGAATTAATAGTTCAAATATATCTCTCTTTATTTACACAAGGCATTCTATATTCACTGAATATTCACAGATAGAAGCAAAGAATGAGTGCATGCAGCTCCTTATATATACAATGGGTGGAGCTAGATATGGGAGTGGTGAAGTATGAATACATTAAGAAGTGAAGAATAAATTAACCCCTGATATCCCGTTCATATACTATTTACATATTGGAGAATAAGGCATTTACTTGTGACAAATCCCCCTCTAAATGCCGATTCGATATGCTACACCAATTACATTCAGATTCAGAACAATACAAAACATATAACTTAGAAGTCAGGTATTTATGTTGCTTAGATGGCAAAGGTTTTGTTAATATGTCAGCTAATTGTTCTGATGTCTCACAATGCACCGCTTTAATAAATCCATCCTGAGATAACTGTCTCACATGTTTAAATTTTATATCTATATGTCTGGCCTTTGTCCAATGGCGTCAGATCTAGATATTTCGATAGCTGCTTTATTATCCTCATGCATGACAAAAGGCAAGGCAGGTTTTTTCCAAATGTCAGAAATTAAGTCATTAAACCATACAAGGTTATTTGCTGCTTTAGATAGACAAACATATTCTGCTTCTGTTGTTGAAGTGGCCACTAAATCTTGTTTGCCAGTGTACCAGTAAACTGGACAACCGTTAAGGAGGAATATATAACCAGATGTACTTTTTCTGCATGAAGTGTCTCCAGCCCAATCTGCATCTGCGTAACATGTGAGGTTTGGCTCCTTGACATTATTGGGCTCTAATATCAAACAAAAATCTAAGGTATTCTTTAAATATCTTAATATCCTTTTGACAGCTTCCCAATGGTACATTGTTGGTTTGCTGACATGTCTGGACAATAAATTGAGGGGTAAAGCGATATCAGGTCTGGTCCAATTGGAAATGTAAAGAAGGGAGCCTATGATTGATCTATAGAATGTGTTATCTTTGAACTCAGGGGATGATTCATCTGCATTCCTTAGAAAGTCAGTCTGCATAGGAGTGTCACAGGGTTTGGCATCGCTTAGATTACATTTGTTCAAGAGCTCTATGATCTTATCTCTCTGAGAAAGCTTGAATCCCCTTCTAGTTTTACTAATTTGAACACCAAGATACTTATTTACTTTGCCTAAAGATTTCAGTGAAAAATGTTCATTTAGCTTTGTTACAAATGTTTCTCTTCTTTCTTTATGTTTACCTATGTACAAAATGTCATCCACATAGATCAATACAAATTCTATGTAATCATTACCCTTTTTAACAAAGAAACAGTTATCAGCAGTAGTAGCACTGAAATCCATAGTTTTAAGTACTTTTACTAAACAATCATACCATCGTTTACCAGATTGTTTTAACCCGTATAAACTTTTGTTTAATAACCAAGTCTCATTCTTGTTTGTGTATTGACTGTGAGGTGCTCTTACATATATTTCCTTATCTAATTTTGCGTGTAAATACGCAGTCTGTATGTCATATTGGAATACATCGAGATTGAGTGCTGATGCTACAACTAGAGCTGTTTTGACACTCTCAGTTCTTACTGTGGGGGAGTATGTGTCAGTATAATCCTCGGGATATTTCTGTGCATAACCTTGTGCAACTAATCTAGCCTTGTATAGAGTATTGCCTCCTTCTAAATTTTTAATTTTATATATCCACCTAGTGCCAATAATAGTTTTGTCCTTTGGTGCAATTGCAGGTGTAAATACATCTAATCCTTGTAAACTTTCCATCTCTTTTGTCATTGCTAATTCCCATTTTTCTTTTTCTTTAGGAGGAAGTTTTAACACTTCCTCATATGTATTAGGTGTCATTGATTCTCCGTTCATATGCATTATATAATCCTTGTACTTATTTGGCATTTGATTTCTGGTGTTTCTAATTGTTTTTTCAGGTTTACTATTATTATCATGCAAATATCTTGCTTCCTTTTTTGTTAATGTATCTGTCTTTATTTTGTGTTGACTGTTTGTCCATGTTTTGGTTTTGTTTCTATGTTTGTTGTCATTTTGCTTTTCTATAGTTCTTTTTTTGGGGGGGTTTTGTATCTGTGTTGTTGCTTGGGAATATTTCATTAAGATGTATTTTAGACCAGTTGGCCTGTTCATGGAACACAGCTGTTCTAGAAACTATAAATTTGTTATTATTATCAATGAATCTGTATCCTTTTGTACCTGTCTCATATCCCATAAATCTAAGTCTTCTAGACACATTTTCTCCTTTTCTTCTTAATTGTTTAGGTATGTGTACGTCTGCAGTGACTCCAAATATGTGCATGTGTGCTAATTTTGGTTTCCTATTATACATCACTTCATATGGTGTCTTATTTACAATGCTGGACCAAGTTCTATTTTGTGTGTAATTGGAATATTGTAGGGCTTCTGACCAGAATTGTTTGCTTAAGCCAGCATCTTCCAATGTGCATCTAATCATGGTTTGTAATGTTGAGTTCTTTCTCTCTACAATTCCGTTTTGGAATGCAGAAAATGGGCTAGATGTGTAATGTAACATTCCTTTGTCCTTCAGCCATTGGGAGAATTCCTTAGACATGAATTCACATCCCCTATCTGTCATGATTTGTTTTATTTTGATATTGTGTTGAGTTTCTACGCGTTTGTAAAATTCTTTAAATTTCTGAAAAGTTTCATCTTTATGTTTTAATGTGTAAACAAATCCATAACGACTATAATCGTCCACAATGGTTAAGAAGTAACGTTTTTTATAAGTGATTGATGGAGTTAGTGGACCAACCAGGTCCATGTGTACTAAATCAAAAATTTTGTTGGTTGACCTTGTTGATTTTCTAGGCCTGGGACTAGTTTTGAGTTTTGTAGACTTACATACTGAGCATTCCAAATAGTTTTCACAATTTTTTATTTTAACACCTTCTGCGTGTTCAGTCATTTTTTGTACTACAGGAAAACTGGCATGTCCTAACTTCCTATGTAAAACATGAGCACACTCATCATGAATTGGCTTACCTATTTTTGGTTTTTTCTCATTATGTGCATCCTTGTGATTATGAGCTACTTTACATTCATCATTGTCACTGTTACTAATGTTTCCATTATCTAGTTCAATACAATCTTCCATATTTGAATCAATGTTGTGTAACCATTTCTCCTTTGTTATTAAATAAGGTAGGCCTCCTTTAATCATTACTGTACCTATATCTATTTTATTTTTCTCCAAAGTCGCTTTTCCTTTTGAAAACACAATATTAATATCAGAATCTCTGCTTAGTTTTATGGCACTTAGTATGTTATGAGGTATTTCAGGTATTAGTAATACCCCCTCTATTTTTCCTAGGCCAGGTAAGGTTACATTTCCTCTACCTATTACTTGGACCTTTTCTTGGTTAGCTACCTTTATTACAAATTTATCTTCTACAAATGAAGATAATATACTTTTATTATTAGTGGTGTGATTAGTTGCTCCAGAATCAATAAGCCAATTATTGTTCTCAGTTTGCTGTATGTTAGTGTTGTCTTGTTTGTTTAATCCATTCAGTGAACCAGATTTTCTATCCTTTGAATTATCTCTGCCCCCTCTATGCTCTTTATAATTTGGTGGGCTTCTATATCTATGTCTATCAATGGAAGACTGTCTATAGTTGTATTTATTTCTGTGTTCTGACCTATGTCTTTCTTTTGGAATTTTGGGGCAATCTCTCCTATTGTGTTCCTTGGATCCACAGTTGTGGCATTTAAATGTTTCATGATATCTTTCTTGAAAAGCTACCTCTCTATATGGTTTGTGTTCTTTGTGGTTGTTAGAGCGGCTCCTCCTTGAATTGTCTTCAGTATTAACTTATTGGATAGACTTTCTATGGATAAGTATCCTAGATTGATTGTGTCTAAATGTGACATATAATTATCCCATGATGGGTCAAGTGAGTTGATGATAACACTTTTCATCGTTTGGTCTGAAATCACCTCCCCCCTTAAATGCAGTTCAGCTCTAATTTTGTTTAAAGATATTAAATGTTCACTTATGGAAACCCCTGGTTTTATCCTAGAAGAAAAGAAATCTTTAGACATTCTTGTGGTAGTAGCTACACTATCACTGTGAAATAAATTGAACATGCATTGAATAATTTCTGAGACAGTCAGATTTTGCTTAATGCTGTGATACATTGCAGGAGATACACTAGAAATTAATAAGAAAAATGCTCTATGGTGTAAGCAGTCTAACTTTAGAGTCCAAGGTCTATTTGGGGGATTAGTGATAAAAAACAGTAAGTTTTCTTTCATAAAGACAACCTGGAGCTGCTGATACCATTCCTGTAAATTAATCCCATCTATTCTCAGCTTTGGGAAGTCACTGGGCAAGTTTCCGACATTATTGGGTCCATTACTTACAACCGGGGGTAGTCCGTGGTCTCGTAAATGCTGGAAATTACAAAACGGCGTGGGGATGCTCGCAACAAGTCTGCACGATCCTTTCAGCAACTCATGTCTTCCTGGACTGTCTGCGTAGTCCTGCGCATGCGCGTTGCTCATTTCATTCCTGAGTCGTCGTGAGAGGTTCTCGTCGTTGCGGCTCGCTCGCTCTGCTCCTCCTCAGATGAATCGGTCTCCGGCTCAATCTTGGGAGTCCTGATGATGGTGGTTGTTCTTTTTCTTCTCTTGAGAGCGTTGGTGCTTGCATCGATCTGCGGTGTGGGGCGGTATCTGCAGGGCTCCCTGGGTTCAGGCGTCAGTGCTCTCGTCGTCAGGATGGGAGCGGGTAGATTTTGAGGCGTTGGTTTGCTCGCTTGCTTTCTAGTTGATTTTTTGGTAATCTTTAGTTTCGGTCCAAATGCAGCAAAAAGCGTTTTCATTGCTGACTTTATTTGTGTGTCTGTTGGATCACCTTCGCTTTCCGATTCTGATCCTTCTGAGGTGTTTGACTTTTCTTTTTCATTTTCGTTATCTAGTAATGTCTTTCGCGCCAGAAATTTTGAATCAAGTTTTCTGATTGGCTCAGCTTCGCTCACCCTGGAGGTCTGTTGAAACCAAGATGGCTGCCATTCGAAATTTTGCGCGGGATCGCCTTTTTTCTTCTTCACAGCGTTTTTCTCTGTAATCGTATCATTCACTATTTTTGAATCTTTTGGCTTTTCAGTAGCGATGTGCTTCTCTCTCGCTGCTCCGCTGTTTTTCAGCATATCTTGGAGGTTCGCGATGAGGCTTTCATCGTTCTTCTGGCTTTTTAACAGTTTTAATATCTCTGACCTGAGTTCGTTGTTTTCTATTTTGTTTTCCTCTCGGTCATCATTTTCATTTATTATTTCTTCGTCTTCAGTGGTGTATTCTTCAGATTCTCTCGAAATCGCATTTGTGGACTCATCGATTATTTCTTGATCCATTTCCATTTCTTTGCTGTATGCCCTGGTGTTGGGCCTATCTCTCTTAGACATATTTAAGTTTTTATTGAGTCAATTCAACCATCCTCTGCTACCAGCTTGTTGCAATGTTTTCTGGATCAGACTCAATAAATCATTTAAGAATTAATAGTTCAAATATATCTCTCTTTATTTACACAAGGCATTCTATATTCACTGAATATTCACAGATAGAAGCAAAGAATGAGTGCGTGCAGCTCCTTATATATACAATGGGTGGAGCTAGATATGGGAGTGGTGAAGTATGAATACATTAAGAAGTGAAGAATAAATTAACCCCTGATATCCCGTTCATATACTATTTACATATTGGAGAATAAGGCATTTACTTGTGACAGAACTGATCCAGTGGCTGTTTGGAAGCTGTTCACATTATTTCTAGATGAGAAACAGAATTTGGTTCAATTCTGCCAACACTGAGTGGCTGTTGCCTGGCTGTTTTGTTTTCCCGGATTGGGGATGTTTTCACCATTGGTCTTGAAATGGGGCATAGCTTCCCATTCAAGACTGGTGTGAAACTTCATGGTTGCACTTGGACTTAGGAGGTTAGGAGGGCTTGTGAATGGATTCATTTTGTGCACTACTTGTGCCCAGGGTTGAAATCTACTTACCTTCCCTACCGGTTTGGAAATGCACGGACCCTCTGCGCATGCCCAAGCCCTTCTGCGCATGCACAAAGGGTACAAAACAGATTACTTCCTGGTTAAAACCAGGAAGTAACAACAACTAGCCAGGTGGGCAGAGCCTCGTGCTGCCATCACTACTGGTTCTCCGAACCACCCGCTGCCATCGATACCGGCTCAGCCGAACAGGTCCGAACCACAGCATTTCAACCCTGCTTCTTCACAACTGAGAGGCTATTGAGATGATCACTCCTCCCATGGTTATCTCATGATTCAACTATTGCAATGTGATATATTCAAAATAGAAAAAAGAATAAAAACACCTAAAAAATAGATTTTCTACTGTAAAAAGGGTAGAAAAGCATGTTTAAAGAAAAAGTTTTACATTTAGCATTAAATCTTGAATATGTAGCATTGGTCAGTATTTCTATTTCATCAGTAGTTTAAAAGGATAGATACATATCACAAAACGGGTGACATAATCATTACATCTAGTACGGCAATATATATATATATATATATATATATATATATATATATATATATATATGCAATACTAGGTTTCACTCATAACACATCATGTATGAATAAATGCCAAACATTTAGAATGTAACACTATCATAGTCATGTATTTAAATTTTATTTAATGTACTAATAAAGGGAGGAATAAACTCAAATAGGACAATAATGGATTGAGCCCGAAACATACGTAAATATCCCCTAAACCAGTCAAACTGCTGGCCCATGGGCTGGATGCGTCACGTGCTGGCCACGCCCACATCTGGTTTAGCAAAAGGGAAAAAGTCCTGATACGTCACATGACACCACCATGACAATGTGAGTTTGACACCCCTGCCCTAAAGTATTTTACATTTCAAAAAAAAATTGAGTTATGGCTCTGATATGGTTGTGACATGTAGTGTAAGTGGTCCTAATGTGTTGGAAGAGAAGTAAGTAAATTTAATGTACCTGATTTGGGCTATAAAAATTTAGATGGCTATATTATAATAGCAAATATTTTTTTTTCTCCAGCTTTTTGTTGTCACCTAGTGCTCATTCTGATTTTGACAGCCCACCTCTGGCATCTTAATCTAATGAATAAAATGGTATGCTTATGCACAAGAATCCTTAAGGTTTTTCTTACTCCAACTTACTCTACAAGATGTTGTAGAGATGTACCAGAATTTAAAATGTGAGGTGCAAACTATTAGTATTATTTTCTTACAGTTTATTAGGAGAGTAGACATTTAAGTTCCTCCAACTCTTGTCCAGGAAGTTAATATAAAAATAACAAGGGGCCACAATATATACTTCCTTCACTTGTTTATATTTGATAGCTGTCATCAGTGATTACCTTCCATTCTGTAAAGAAGTGTGATCACATGGTCTTTGGATATATTTTTTTCACTAACCTATCACCAAGGATAAGTTCAAAGGCTGTTTTCAAATTAACAGCTACTGCATAATGGCTACACTAGTAATACGTTGCTTTTTTAAGTGAGTGCATTAGAAATTGATGAAGAACCTTTCAGTACAAATGCCTGACAATTGACTATTTAATTTATATTGTAATAACCAAAGCTTGCCTTCTTTCTGCTTTTGTAGACTGGCATTATCTTTACTGGTTAGTTCTTGATGATTGGCTGAAACAGAAAAATTCTACTCTACAGAGATTTGATGAAATTCACCAGCTTCAAGTCCCAAATAATCTTCTCTTAATTTTGTGGAATTTCTCAAATTATTACCACAAGAGTTTTATATAATATTGAAGAGATTATGTTGATTTCAAATGAAGTAGAAGTACACTGCTTTTACAAATAGTTTTATTGATTGCAACTGAAGTGATCTGGTAAGATTACAAAGAAATGATTGAATGTATCTTAATTGAAATCAAATGGAACCAATTGATCAAATATCTTTAAAAATGCATTCATCAATAACAGGCTTCCCCTTAATAGTTCAATATCTCTAATTCTATAAAGTCATCTATCTTCCTATTACATGAATGCAATCAACATCCCTTTGTTCAAAAAGAGAATAACCGGCCCGCGGGTGCTTAGATCTGGCTCGTGGGGCTGCCCTGGAAACAGCGAAGGACCAGCCCACAGTGCCTCTGCCAGTGAAAATGGAACTCGGGAGGGCCCATTTTCACTGGCAGAGGGTTACAGGAGATGATCACAACCAAAAATGGAGCTCGGGAGCCCAATTTTTCTGGCAGAGCACTCGGCCCATCATAGACGCTCCCCAACACAAGTGACATTGAGTTGGCCACACTTACCCTGGCCATGCCGACCCCAGCCCCCCAAAGTCAAACACAACCCTGATGTAGTCCTCAATGAAATCAAGTAGGACACCCCTGCTCTATGTGTATTTGTATAGCCTGGCTCCATTTTGGATGCATGTGTACTTTCTATGGTGGTAGCATTCAGCCCCCAGTAATCTTTTTTCACATGTGGAAGAGAGTCAAGACTAGAAAAAATATCTAATTTGCCTTAAAGCCAAGGATAAATAAAATGATAAAACCACGATATCAATATTTCACCCACCAAACAATTTTACATATTTTTTATTTATTTTTATTTTATTTTAAATTTATATACCGCCCTTCTCCCTGAGGACTCAGGGCGGTGTACAGCCAGAATTAAAAAACATGGAATACAAATATTAAAAACAATTAATATATATATAAATTTGGCCCAAAATTAAAAATACAAACCAATTAAAACATTTAAAATTTCTTCTTAAGCCAGCTTGCTGGAAAAAGTGGGTTTTAAGGGCACGGCGGAAGGCGCTAAGGTCTTGGATTCTCCTTATCTCTGGGGGCAACTGATTCCAGAGGGTAGGTGCCCCCACAGAGAAGGCCCTCCCCCTGGGGGTCACCAGCCTGCATTGGTTGGCTGATGGCACCCTGAGGAGGCCCTCTCTGTGGGAGGGCACGGGACGATGGGAGGTCGTTGGTAGCAGCAGGCGGTCTCGAAGATAGCTCAGCCCGATGCCATGGAGCGCTTTAAAGGTGATAACCAGCACCTTGAAGCGCACCCGGAAGACCACTGGGAGCCAGTGCAGCTCGCGCAGGAGCGGTGTTACATGGGAGCGCCATGCTGCTCCCATCACTACCTGCGCTGCTGCATTCTGGACCAGTTGGAGCCTCCTGGTGCTCTTCAAGGGGAGCCCCATGTAGAGAGCGTTGCAGTAGTCAAGGCGAGAGGTGACGAGGGCATGAGTGACTGTGCACAGGGAATCCCGATCAATAAAGGGCCGCGACTGGCGAATCAGGCGAACCTGACAAAAGGTCCCCCTGGTTACAGCTGTCAGATGTTCCTCCAAGGACAGCTGCCTATCCAGGAGGACTCCCAGATTGCGAGCCCCTTCTGTGGGGGCCAAAGACTCTCCCCCAATAGTCAGTGATGGAGTCAACTGACTATATCGGGATGCCGGGAGCCACAGCCACTCAGTCTTGGAAGGGTTGAGCTTGAGCCTGTTCCTCCCCATCCAGATCCGCACAGCCTCCAGGCACTGGGACATCACTTCAAGGGCATCATTGGGGTGGCCTGGGGTGGAGATGTACAGCTGGGTGTCATCAGCGTACTGGTGGTATCTCACCCCAAAGCCACGGATGATCTCGCCCAGCGGCTTTACATAAATGTTGAACAGAAGGGGCGAGAGGACCGATCCCTGCGGCACTCCACAGATAAGAGGCCTCGAGGCATTCTCTCTACTATAAGAGCATTGCTTTCTGACATTGGTTCCAAAGACCCTTAATTTTTGGTCAAATTTAAAGCAACAGCAACTTTTGACAAGATAGTTGGGTCATTTTGTGATGTTTGGAATCAACAGTGGGGAGGTTTTCACACTCTTTACTGTTCCTGAATGCCAAATTGAATTTGTTGCAAGCCAGATTACACTGAACTGTTTAGTTTTGTTTATTAAGATCAATGCATTCTACAGAATGCCTCATAATTGTACATTTGCTTTTTATAAAGCAAATGTAATTACTCACTGCATAAATTACCCCAAAGTTAAATATATCCCATAAGGCCTCATTTTAGCAAGTGCAGCAGATTCACTGTATCTGGGACTTGAAATGTTCCACACATGTTCCCTAAATCAGTACACTTGGATTATGGTTCATGGTTTTTCTTTATTTGCATTTTAAACAAAACTCTGTGAATGATCCAGGTAAAGGTTCACCCTTTAATTTCCGGTAATTTCAGTGAACGAACTGAGCTTGTGTTTTCATCACTCCAGTTTAGCAGAAAGGAAGCCACATAATTTCAACTGGATAATGTCCAATTTAGCTTATAAAACATACTTTTTCAGTGGTATGGTTACTTTATGTTTATATCTTTATTGAAGATATTTTTATGCCATATTTTGAGGAAAAGGTTTCTCAAGACAGCTGAAAAGCTATTTACTCAAATAATAAATGTAAAAGTCAGCAATATAAAGTATTGATGGAAGCTGTAAAATTAAAAAATGGTCTTCATTCATTAAAAAAAATAGGCATTTGTTAAAAAAAAATAAGCTAGAACATTCAAAAATCCTTTAAAAAACAAACAAACAGGGAATTCCATAAGATTTTAAAGCCAGCAATCCTTTAAAAAAAAAATCTAGTCCCAGGATATTTTAGGTACTTTGGACAGAGGCAATGGACCACAGAATTCTGTGAAAATAAGCAAACGAAATGGTAAGGGCTAATGTTATAAGAGAATTTATGTTCTAGTTTTTGGCTGGTAGAATCTGAAACCCTGATTGGCATTTAGATATATCTTGTAAAACACATATGGGCTTATAATATCTACTTTGCTTTTGAGCAGGACAGTGAGACGCATGAGGATGCCAACTGCTGCAGAAAATCTGTTATCACAGCAGTCCATGAATACTTTAATCATCTGTCTGTCACAGGTGAATATGCTGCTTCATACATGGAAGACTACTTTATCTAATTATCCAAGACTACTCTTTTTGGTGGTCTCTTTCTTGTATTTAATGCCTGCAGAGCCCATAACAACATAGACATTTATTGCCAGCAAATATTTATACTCATTGAAATATTCTAGGCTGGCATGCTTTGATCTAGCTGAGGTATTTTGAAATCTTCATGAACATGAGAACAATACCTCTTTCAAAGAATTGCCTATGTTCATATGAATCTAAAAAAAGACAAAGGTGTTTGAATTGCATTAAAGACTTGGCTTCTGTAGAGCAGGAGTGTCAAGCTCACGTCGTCAAATTGTCGTCATGTGACATATCACAGCTTTTTCCCCCTTTGCTAAACTGAGGATGGGCATAGCCAGCATCTGATGTTGCGGGCCACAAGTTTGACACCCCTGCTGTAGAGGGATAAAGAATGGCCTCGACAGACAGGAGGAAGAGGAAATTAATTCCAGGAAATTAATTTGAGAAAACATCTTAGGCCACTCACTAGTTCATACAAAGATAAGTGCAGGAGGAAGGAAGCACATTCATACTTGCGAGATTCTGTTACTTTAGCTGTTCTAGTGGAAGTAATTTTAGACATCTATGGCATTGGTTACTTAGTTTGGTCTACGTTATAGGAATAACAGCTGTTTTAATTATTCATTTTTCAAACTCAAGTGGAATAACAGCTGCTTTAATAAGTTGACTCATTTTTCAAACTCAAGTAGGAGCTTGAAAAAAGGCATGGTAGTTTTAAAGAGTTGCTGGGCTCCAGCTCTTTCCATAGCATCCACTTCCCTGATGTATAGAGAGTGGTCTGAATATTTACTATGCACATTGAAAATGTACATGGCATATCATGTTAGTAGATCTAACATACCGGTAATTCATATTATTGTGCAACTAAATCCCATTTAATTCAGTAGAATCAGTCTGGAAGTAAGTGTGTTTAGGTCTGAAGCTTTAATAGGACTTCTGTGCTTTCCATTATTGTAACTAGAACAGCCACTTTGCTTTGAAATGAAGGATATATTTTAAGCTTGTTTCTGCTTGAAGCTGTGATGGCAAACATTTCTCCAACTTGTTTCATAAGTGACATAACATTATTACTCATTTGGGTATTTATTATAATAATATTAATCACTCTAATTATTTTCATGATTGCTCAGCTATTAAATGAATCGCAGGAATCTTTGAAACTTGAACAAAACCCAGCAAGTGATACCAGCTACTTCTTGCCCTCATTGTATCTTTAGGTACCTCTGGATGTACACATCTGCAAAAATGCAGAAGGGATATAATTTGTATAACTTTTAATTAATTATTTTTTGAGTGAAAATAGAGTGAAATGCACCATGGTTTTCAATTGCTTTCAATTATCATTAAACCTTTTATTTTGAGAGCAATTTGCATAATGTTTCATAAACATGTAGACAGATTAACCTTTTTAGTTAATTTATTCATTGGTAGTAAAAATTCAAAGCACCTCTTATGAGAAAATAATGTCTTGCTGTTAAATTACATGGAAACAAAGCAATTGGGACCAGCTTGCCAAAGTTTGTCCCATGTCAGAGCACTAAAGTATACAGAGAATAAAACTTCTCCTGTTAGCACAGTGTTAACTAAATGGTCTGTTTGTGAACAATTAACAGTATTATAGAAGATTAGGTAAAGTATTAATTAGAGATGGGTTAAAGGAATATCACCCAGAGCAAATATCTTCAAAAGTGGAGGGGTGGGCTTCTAGACAAGGAACAGAGGAAATAAAGATTTTCTTTGCTTTATGCTTTATATAAATTTTATAGGAAGGGAATGTTGTAGCCATTTGATCACTTCTAAAATCAAACATCGAGATGTTCCGCATGACTCTGGCCTTGAATTAGAGGCCAATGAGCTGATTATATCTTGTCCTTCTGTTATCCTCAGATGAATGCCGTGTTTTTCAGAGTATAAGATGCGCTTTTTTTCCTCCTAAAAGAGGCTGAAAATTTGGATGCATCTTATACTCTGAATGTAGCTTTTTTGAAGCTTTTTTTCAGCCCTAACGAGGTGCTAGCGAGTGAAGCGATCTCCGTGCTAAGCTTTTTTTCAATGAAGGAACTTCCCTGCTTTGCCTGCTCCCTCCGACTCTCAGCTGTGAAGCTTTTTTTCAGCCCTAACGAGGCACTAGCAAGTGAAGCTGATCTCCATGGTTTGCCTGCTTTTCTCATTGCTTCTCTCTCCAAAGATCAATTATGCTTTAGAAGCTGTTTTTTATCCCCAAGCAAGGGATAAAAACCAGCAAACTAATGTGCTGAAGCTGACCAAACTAAGGATGCTAGCCAGAGGAATACCTGGTAGGCAGATATTTTTTTCCCTCCCCAAAAACTAAGCTGCATTTTATACTCCGGTGTGTTTTATACTCTGAAAAATATGGTAATTGCGCAGTATTCCTGACTGTGCCTCTGATCCAGATTGATTTCTTTGAAGTCCAGTGTGAGTAAGTCCAAACAGGCCATTATCACAAAACTCTAGGGCATACATCCAGGACACAAAGCATTAAAATACACAAACATCCCTGTTAAATGCAGTAGGGCTAGTTTATATTATTGACATGAAAACTTTTGGATTAACCTAGCTGCATCTTAGACATGGGGCACAAGAATTCTATGGATAAAGATTACATCATCTGATGATGTAATCTCATATGTAATCTCAGTATCCTCATCTGATGAGAATAACAAGCAGTCCATAAGCATATATAAAACATATTCAAATTGTTTATCTAAGGTCTTGAGTTACATTATTTATTTGATCTCTAAATCACCTAATAACAAAATCATGCATAATGATATCATCGCACAAATGGCATACATGACACACATAAAAAGGGGAAGGGCTTCTAGCATATAGTCCTGGCTGCCATCCTGATACTTTTTACCCTTTGCAAACATCATTGGCTAGGAACTTATTTTTCTTTGGGGGGGGCGGGGGGAGATTAAAATGTAATTTGATCATTTATAAAATATGCACATCGAAAACCTTTTTCATTATCACAGGTAAAGTGATTGATAACCTTATAGATATTGTTCTATTTATATAGTACCACCTAAATGAACAGTTCTCTCAATATTATACAGAACATTACTCAAGAATGATTGTATTAAGGTTCAACTCGGTCCAAATAAATAATAGTAAGATTAATAGCAGAATTATCACAAAAACGCTAGTTCCTCCTTGGAATAAGCTGAATGTTTTTAATATGATTATCTTGATAATATAAAATAATTATTTTAATTTAATTAACTATACCA
Source organism: Pantherophis guttatus (assembly GCF_059756535.1). Classification (NCBI taxonomy): domain Eukaryota; kingdom Metazoa; phylum Chordata; class Lepidosauria; order Squamata; family Colubridae; genus Pantherophis; species Pantherophis guttatus. The sequence continues at coordinate 48,995,268 of NC_142063.1, forward strand.
GCTCCAAAACTGCTGGGCTGTAAGAATTTTTATTATTCCTGATGATTACCACTGGCATTGTAGCAAAAGGAAACAGGGAATAATTAACACATTTCCAGTGGAAAGATAACAGTAAAACATCAGAAAAAGAACATTAAAGAAAATGTAGCCTTGAGTGTTGCCCAAGGCAAGAAAGATTAGAGATAAATGCCTTTGGGTTTTTACAAGGGAAGAGTCAACTGTTATTCTTTATTCCTAAATTCTACTAGAAAGTGATACTAACCATAGCCCTCATTAATTCAGTCTTTGTTACCCTGACATTGTTATTCAAGTTAACCTTTTCGCATTAACTTGAAACTAAATAGTTCCCAACTGAAACATTTGGTCTGCTTTTGGGATTTTCTTGCTTCATTGCTCGTTCTGGCATTTTGGATTATATTCTCCCAGTGTTCAGTACTATGAACTATAAGGCACCTTCCAGGATGACTGTTAAGAAAACCTTCCTCTTTGTAAGATCAATTAGTGGAATTATTTACCAAGACAGATGTTAGATTCTCCTTTATGGGATACACACAAATAGATGATACACAGTGATCTAACAGGTAAAAGTGCCAATGATCTTTTGGTTCCATCATAACAGTTTGAAGGAGACCTCCATTTTGATCTCAGATACAGAATGATTTACTAAGAAATGTAGACTGGATAAAACATTTGCTTCCCTCCAGTTGATGTTTTAAGGATTTATACTGTTCATAACAGTCTTTGTTCTGCTTTATTCATTATTTCTCACATAATTTACCTAATATGTCTTAATTGATTAATAGGGCACACAAATAGAGGGCCCAATATTCAATCCTAAAAAATATTACAACGTACAGAAAATGGCAACAAGTGGCAAAATAAAGGAATATTTTCTGGGAATCTTAGGGAAACATATTGGTGTGCCAGCTTTAAGTGTTTTTCCCGTTTATTCTGCACATACTTAATCTTGAAGCAGGCTATAAAGTGAGATAATTTAGATAGACAGACAGACAGATGGACAGGCAGACAGACAGATAGATGATAGATAGCAATAGCACTTAGACTTATATACCGCTTCATAGTGCTTTTTATAGTCCTCTCTAAGTGGTTTACAGAGTCAGCATACAATCTGGGGCCTCATTTTACCAACCTGGGAAAGATGGACGGCTGAGTCAACCTTGAGCTTGGTGAGATTTGATCTGCCAAATTACAGGCAGCTGGCAGGCAGCAGAAGTAGCCTGCAGTACTGCATTCTAACCACTCGCCACTGTGGCTCTTTAGATGATAGATAGATAGATAGATAGATAGATAGATAGATAGATAGATAGGCAGGCAGGCAGGCAGGCAGACAGACAGATGATATAGAGACAGAGAGAGAAAGACTTTTTATATAAAAGTTTCACTTCAGTGTTAGCATCAATTTTAAAGTTTATGAAACACAGACAATACTGACAACAGAGGTCATACAGTTCTGGAATTAGATTGCTAAGCTTCTTTTTCCTCTTCCTCTTCCTCTCTTTATTAAAAACTTTCACAAAATGTCAGTTCCCCTTCTTCAAAGTGTGTTGCTGAATGTCACTGGTGCAATGTCATGAGGATTTAGTGGCACAAAAAAAATGTATTTGAGTGTGATTTGAAACCTAAACCCCTTCTGTGGTGTTTCTTTGACATTATTTGTTGTGTTAAGATGGCAATGCTTTTTTCTTTCTTTTAAGGTAGAATATTCAGATGTATTTTCCAAAATGCTTTGAAACAAATAACTTGCAACACATATTAGATAAATAATAAATGTTGATTTCTTCAATACTCAATATACATATTATTTAAAAAAGGAAATTACACCATCGATTCATATTGTATTGTTACTTATGAAATCTTCAAAAAAATAATAAAAATAAATCTCCATTTAGGGTTTTGAAAGAGACTTGCTGCCATTAAATCTCAGACAAATTGTAGTTAAAACCAGCTTTCTGTCCTTTCTTTACTTGGAATTGTTTGTTAACTGAAGTATTCCCTCTCCCCTTACCAAATATAGAAGGAACCAGATACCAACCCTACCAAATCTCAGCCATGTCAAATCTCCACTGCATCAAATCTGAACAACTATTATCACTGAAGAAGAAGAAAAACACAACAGTCATCTCTGAGTTCCTTAGTAAGGAATTTATTAAGAAAAGGTCTGAAATGATAATACAAGGATTCCAGTAAGTAACTTAGCTATCATGTTATGAAGTGGGGTGGAGGGGTACCCTGGACCGTGAACCAGCTCATGAGCAAACACACTAGGACTGAAATAAATCTGACAGAGGCGTCTTGTGTAAAAATATAATTTACTTTAAAACATTTAAAAAGCACTATGTCTTTAAAAAAGCACATTAGTAACAAAGTCTTATCTTGGTTATGTGAAGCCAGGCTACCTCCCTAGATTCCTCTCCACAATACTGAAACAGTTCACAAGAGAAAAATGTTAACATGACAATAAGCAGCTTCGGTGTCGATACATCATCGAGGTAGTAGAAGGGCGGCAGCATAAACTTCACAGCTAAAAAAGTCACCTGAAGAAAAAACGATTTCAATCAGCAAACGTAGTTGGGAGGAAGAATGTCCAGCAGCAGCAGTTCTGATGATGGCTTGCATGCTTCAAAACAGCAAAAGGCAAGCATCTGTAGGAGTATCTCTGCAACAGCGTCTGGAGTCCTTATCTGTGTTCTCCTCCCTTCTGTAACGTTGCACTGAGCTCTGCATCCAGCTTCCAGCAGGAGCTCTGCATCTAGGCCTAAACAGCGTTTAGGCCCGAGTAGCAAGCAAAAAGGTCCTTGCTTATATGGGGAGTTAACCTGCAATTAACTAGGACGGGGAAGGCTTGCAGGTAATTGCAAACAGGAGATGGCTTGATTGAAACCATACTGTTTGTGACTGATCATGTAGCCACAGCAATCCTGAAAACACTCGTGACATATCAGATAGGGAACCTATGTATAGGTAACTCATAGCTGTTAGATCCTGGCTCTTGTCTTCCAGCATTTTTGGTATAATGAGTAGAGCACCATCTCTTTTTCCCCTGAGGTTTATTTACATAATTGTTATTAGTTCTATTACCCTTACAAGAATCCTCTTTTACATATATCACCACATATCATATTTAGCAGTGAATCCCTTCTCTTTCCAGGCTAACTTGGATACCTGTGGATATTATATAACTAGAACTGATCTTATTATGGAGATTTAATATGTTCTTTTTGCGTTCATGTATATTGCAAGATCTGATAACATGCAGGGAACAGTTTTGTATACTGGATTTAGGGTAGAACATGAAGAAGATTCATACATTACTATTACTATTAGTATCAATCTTCGCATCATTCCTATCACCCATCTCTTCCCACTTATGACTGTATGACTGTATGACTATAAGTTTAACACGTAGTTCAAAATTGCATACCGACTTCACAGAAACATGAAACACTCTCTTTTAAACAAATTCCCCAAATTAACATTTCATAACTGACTTCTTTGCTTCTGTTTGCTATAGATAAATAAGCACCCATTGTATTTTCAAACTTCCTATTTTTCATGCCTGAAAAAGACAGGCATGAAAGCTTTTTCTTTTCAATGACTATATGGATCCAGTATGGGAATTTCATACTTACCAACTGGTTTGGCAGGATTCCATCAATGAGCAGCCCAAGAGCTCTGAAATTTCATATATATATTTGTGGAACTGGTGTAATATGTTATACTTCTGATGAGATGTACAGACCATGGATCTTTTTTTCTCCCCACCTGTTAAATTCATAGCTATTATCATTTCACATGTTGCAAATCCTACAGGATATTTATATAGGACCAAATAATTCATTGTTGGCAAATGTACTGCAGCCTGCTACTGGATTCTTCTCTTTCCTTCTCTCTAATATGCTTTTCCAGTTACTCATGACAGGCTATCATGTAGTTTATAAATTCAATCTCAGGTCAAAATGGATTGCTTCAAAGAGATTCTGTGGCTCTCTGGGGTGAAGGAATTTCCTATAAAATGACCAAAACCACATTTGGAGTCATCTAAAGCTCTGAAATTTAGAGCTACTTTGAGCTTTAGAGAAACTTATTGCTACTATGTCTCTCTAAGAAACGGCTTATTGCTTTCCTTTTTCTATCTATGGGGGGGGGGAATTGAGTGAAGAGATGAATGACAATCACATCATAAAAATATTTTTGCAAAGTGTCTTCCGTTGAAGCATGTGGAGTCTTATCTTAAGTTGACCCTTTGGTCCTGAACAAAATATTTTTGTAATGAAGAGTGTTGATGGAGCCAGTGAAAAAAACGGTTCCTTGTGGCTTTCTGTCTTTCTAGCCTAGTAAAGGTAAAGGTACCCCTTGCACATATGTGCTAGTTGTTCCCGACTCTAGGGGGCAGTGCTTATCTCTGTTTCAAAGCCGAACAGCCAGCACTGTCTGAAGACATCTCCGTGGTCATGTGGCCGGCATGACTAAATGCCAAAGGCGCACAGAATTATGTTACCTTCCTACCAAAGGTGGTCCCTATTTTTCTACTTGCATTTTTTTACGTGCTTTCGAACTGCTAGGTTGGCAGAAGCTGGGACAAGTCACGGGAGCTCACTCTGTTACGGGCACTAGGGATTCAAACCGCTGAACTGCCGACCTTTCGATCGACAAGCTCAGCATTTTAGCCACTGAGCCACCGCATCCCTTTCTAGCCTAGTAGGTTTCTAATATTGGTTTTTTTATTATTATTATTATTTCAAGCCTCTTACTTGTAGCCTCTATTATTATTTGTGCATTTATTAAAGACAAACATTCCACCTTTTAAAACAAGTTTCTCAAGACAGCTGGCAAAGAAAGTCTGTGAATCAAGACTTCACATACAGGTAGTCCTCGACTTATGACCACAATTCAGCCCAACATTTTTGTTGTTCTGTAAGACATTTGTTAAGTGAGTTTTGCTCCATTTTACGACCTTCTTGCCACAGTTGTTAAGTAAACCACCACAATTGTTAAATTCCACAATTGTTAAATTAGTAACATGATTGTTAAATGAATCTGGTTTCCTCATTAACTTTGCTTGTCAGAAAGTCACAAAACACAGGAGCCAAGGACACTGCAGCAGTCCTAAATATGAGTCAATTTCCAAGTATCTGAATTTTGGTCACGTGATCATGAGGATGCCGCAACAGTTATATAAGTGTAAAAAAATGTTTTTCACTGCTGCTGCAACTTCAAATGGTCCCTAAATGAACTGTTATAAGTCAAGGACTACTTGTAGTTGCTCTCAGATTCTCATCTTAGAATTTAGTCCTACATGCAAAGCCATCACTTTTCCTCCTCTTCCTTAAAGGTTGGCACTAATTATTCAGGCTAAACTTATCTAGAATCAATTTTTGCCCTCTTTTTCAAGTTATTCTACAACTATTATCTTACAGATAATTCATTATAGCTAAATATCACATTAGTGGGAAACCTTTATTATCTTGTGGATGAGATTCCTCCCAAAGGTATCAATTCAATCTGCTCTCTTAAAGAATGAGCATGGCTAAGAAAAATATAGGCGGAAGCAAAAGCAAAATTGATAGAACCACTACCTCAATTTACAACAGTTCATTTAGGGACCGTTCGAAGTTACAATGGCATTGAAAAAAAGTGACTTATAAATATAAATAAAATCTATAAATAAAAGTACAGTTACTAGAAAGATTTAAAATAGAGGCCACCTTTGATTTTGAGCATTGTTAAGGCTGAGTTTGAAATTGAACTATATACAAATGATGAACATGTTATTGAAAATGTACAAACTTTTAATGGTTATTAAAAGAAGTTTGAAGGAAAAAAAAGAAAAGAAAAAAAGTGACTTATGACCATTTTTTACATTTATGACCATTGCAGCATCCCCATGATCATGTGATTTACATTTGGATGCTTGGCATCTGGTTCATATTTATGGCGGCAATGCAGGGGTGAAATGCTCCAGGTTTGAACCGGATCGCCCGATCCGGTAGCGATGGAGACGGGTAGTTCGGAGAACCAGTAGCAAAAATCCCTACCTCCCCCATGCCCAGCTGAGCCGCGTGATCATCAGAGTCTTTTTTTTTAAACTTTTTAAAAGCATGCTTTTAAAAGTAAAAAAAAAAAAAGCCTCTGATGATTGCGTGGCTCAGCTGGGATCATCAAAGGCTTTTAAAACCATTTTTTCTACAATCTCTTCAGAGGTTGTAGAAAAAATGCTTTTAAAAGCCTCTGACGATCCAAGCTGAGTTGCCTGATCAGCAGAGGCTTTTTTTTAAAAGCCTCTGATGATCCCAGCTGAGTTGCCTGATTGGCAGAGGCTTTTAAAAGAAAAAAAGCCTCTGCCAATCAGGCAACTCAGCTGGGATTGTCAGAGCCTTTTGAAAGCATTTTTTTACAACCTCTTCGCCGAAGTAGTTGTAGAAAAAATGGTTTTAAAAGTAAAAAAAAAAAATGGCCATGCCCACCCAGTCACATTACCCCTCCCCACCAAGCCATGCCCACAGAACCAGTAATAACAAATTTTAGATTTCACCACTGCGGCAATGTCCTGGGGCCATGTGATCCCCTTTTGTGACCTTCCAACAAGCAAACTCAATGGGGAAGCCAGATTCACTTAACAACCGTGTTACTAATTTAACAACTGCAGTGATTCACTTAACACACATGGCAAGAAAAGTCATAAAATGGGGCAAAACTCGCAACACGTTTTTCACTTAGCAACATAAATTCTGGGCTCAATTGTGGTTGTAAATTGAGGACTATGTGTATTTTCTCGTCTTCATTTATAGCCTCTTCCCATATATCACTCCAAATTTCTCTATGCCATGGGAGGTACTCTGTTTTTTCTTTAATTCTGAATTGATCACTTGAAAAGAACACAAATTGAATCCTTCATAAACTACCCTGTTTCCTTGAAAATAAGACATCCCCTGATAATAAGCCCAATCGGGCTTTTGAGCGCATGCCCTAAAATAAGCTTTCCCCAGAAAATAAGCCTTCCCCAAAAATATTTAAACACAGAACTGGAAATCAGGTAAGATGGCAAGAGGAGTTCCATCTTGCTCCTCACGCCCCAAAATAATAAGACCTCCCCGAAAATAAGGCCAAGTGCTTATTTTGGGATTAAAAAAATATATAAAACAGGATCTTATTTTCAGGGAAACACGGTAAATATTATATTGGATTCCATTATATATCAATTTATATATCTATTTATTAAATTTGTTTGCCACCTATCTCATCGCGAGGTGACTCTGAGTGACTCACAATGTTAAAAGAATAAAACTATTCAAAAATAACTTACATTGATTATATAGCAATGCTGACATGCATCTTGCCAATATTTTGTCTTGCTGTAGAACAATGGTTTCCAATGTGGGGCCCACGCCCCATAGGGGGGCAATTTGATTTTTAATGGAGGCAATTGGAATCTTGTTTAAACCATATTAATGGTCTTTAGATGGGCCTTCATCCGCGTGAGCAGTTCACTTTTTGAATAGTAAGAATTATATGTCACCAGGGGAGGCATCAGGATTTTAGAGATGTTTAGGTGGGGCGTGGCCAAAGAAAGGTTGGGAACCACTGCTGTAGAGGATACAAAGTCAGAGAAGAAAAACAATTAAGGAGGAGCAAGATGTTTCTTTCCTTTTCTTTGAATGATGACCCAGATAAGTTGAACAGTTACATTTCTTTGCAGGAATTTTGTGTCTCTTAATTTTAAAGAACTTGACAAAACTGCATTTCAGGTAGATGAAAATCTTAAGTAAAGTTTAATGTATTTTAGAAGTTGAACCATTGACATTGGAAGGAATAACTCCAAGTTCAATATATCCTCCCTAATAACTATACATACATATTTATTATTGCTACTGATCCTACATTCAGATTTATAGCCATAAAATATAGACTTACTTTTTATATTTCATTAGTGTGTGTTGGTGATTTATAGTGGAGTTAAATGGAATGTATTATGCATTATGTTCATTGTGCATTAACAAAAATCAGCGAATCTACCATAAGCACAACAAAAAGCTAAATCTAACCCAGGCTAAAAAAGGAAAAATAAAGCTGGGAATACAGTATATAGTAAATAAGTAATTTTTCTCTTTTAACAATATAGTATAATACTATTTGTATAATTTGGTAATCCTAGAATAATAGAATGCTTCTAAGGCTAAAACTAATATCATTAGGACTAATATTATTAGCTTTATTTAAGTTCAAACAATTTCCATAATAAAGGGAAAGACACACACACAGAAACAGGCACACACATTCAAAAAAATAAATTGTCTTGGTGTCTGAAACAAAAGTGTGGCATAGTATCTTTATTTCAAAATCTATACTGGCTTTGTGGAAATAGAAAGTGTTCTAAGTTTTCACTGGAGAGGAGAGGAAGCCAAGACTGTTAGAATGCTTGCCAATGATTGAGATGCAATTAGCAAGGCCTTCTCTCTGTCTCCTCTCTCAGAATAAAGTAAATGGCTGGCAAGTGTTGAGAATAGGCAGGCAATGGCATATGGCATTACATTACAGAAGATGCTGCTTATGTCTTCTTTCATAACTATCTACATGCCAGTTAATTAAAACGATCTTCTTAAGTGGTATATGAAAGATTACATTATGTGAAATGGCAAATTGTGTCTATGAAATAAAAGTCAAATTTATTTGTGAGGAAGGTTAGACCCTCATTTTTCCAGACTGCGAGTCTAATATGCTTTTATGAATAATATTTTTCCATTCTTTTAAATGTATATAATTCAACTTTAGAAGAAATGCTTCTGCATGGAGAAGGGGAAAAAAAACATATTTGCCTCTTTTGCCATCAGAAAAACACTCTTCAGTAACATAAGAAAAGTGGGTTTTCTTTTTTCTTTTTCTTTTTTGGCAGATCCATGTGTGGAGTAGAAATGGGAATGCTACCTCTACTTTACTTACGGTATTCAATCCAAAGAATGTTTGCTGGAAGGCTGTCGTTATTTTCCTATTATGCAGAAATTTCCTGAACACATTTACTGACTATAGTTAAGGAGACTCCAGGATATGGCTAAATTTTAATGGACTGTATTTAGTCTTCTGGAAATCTTAATTAGTGAATATACAGTGCTTATTTTTCACTGTAATGAGCTCTAAGAATTGTGGGAATGAAAGCATGAACAAATTGCTTAACCAATTCATCAACAAATCAGTCTGAAGAATGGGACATTTAGTCTTTCTGGCTAAGACATTAAATTCTACTCTTAAAAAGATTCCATCTCCTTTATCTTAGACAAAAATATTATTTAATTAGTACGCTAAATGTGCTATGATATTGAAATAATAGTTCAAACAATAAAACACAAGAAGTGTTTCATCCCTAGTGCTGTTATGTAGTTTTCAGCAAAAATGCTGAATTGAATGGTGGATTCCAAGATCCTGGATTCTCTATGTTTGTCAAAGCAGAACTGAATGTAGAAAGATATACAGAAGTTGGGTGAGATTCAAAAAAACCCTCAATAGCACAACAACTAGGAAAAGGATTTTTAAACCAAAGCACTCAGAACTGAGATGAACAATTTAATGTCTTCCACATAGTTCGGATGAAAATTCCTATAATTCCTTGTCATTGATCATATTGGCTATGGCTAATGGAAATTGCAATACAAAATCTCAGGAGAATACCAAGAATAGGTACAAAGACTTCTTGTCTCAAAGGTGCTTTTTTGAAGAGACATCTGGACTTTCTGGTTTTTCTTTGAAGACCTTTCACTTCTCATCCAAGAAGCTTCTTCAGCTCTGACTGGATGGTGGGGAATAAAAGGATTTATAGTCCTTGTGGACAGCTGGTCATTTGCATTCTTTTAGTAAGTCATTAAGGCCACCTGGAGGTTTATCTGTGTCATCAGGGTCACATGAGTAGTGCCAATGGGTGTGGTGACTTCTTGGAACTGTTGAAAGGACTGTGTTGTAGACTGGAGATAGATGGTGTTATATCCCTCCCTCTCTGTTGAGAGAGGGCTGTTCAATTTTGACAAAGATGATCTATTTGTCCAAAATGTGGACTTTTCTGTCTTCAAAAGAGTAGCCTTTGTCTTTTAAATGCAGATGGGCTGCTGCATCTAGTTCTGATGGCTTTGTTCTCCTATGTTGTGCCATATATTTATGGCACATATATATTTATGATGTGTTTGTTTTGTTTCTCCAATGAACAGATCTGCACATGGCTCACTGCACTGTACTGGATATACCACATTATTCAGTTTGTGTATGGGTGTTTTATCCTTGGTGTGGACAAGCTTCTACCTTAGTGTAGGCTTGGGTTTGAAGTGAGCACATATAGTGAGTTTGCTGAAGATCCTCGTTTCTCCAATGTTCCTGCAATGTATGGAATGACAATGTTGCTTTGTTTATTTTTCATTTCATTGTCTGTTATGAAGGAGCTCCTGAAGGGTCTTTTTTGAGATTTGATGAAGGCCTACTTGGGATAGCCACACATTTTGAGGGCTTCCTTCTTGGATGACTTCTTTCTACTTGGATGACTTCTTGGCAAGAATTGGTTTCTGATCATTGTCTCCTGAATTCTGTTTTATATATGGGTTTGATTTCCATGATGAATCAGTGAAATGCTCCCCATCCAACCTCAATTAGAAATCCAAGCAACTATTTCTCCCAGTTCATTTCCTACAAGGATTTCAGCAGATCTTTATAATATAGCTTTTATTTACCCATTTTTGTTTCTTCTTCCCCTGTCTTGAAATAAATTTGAAAAACCACTAGATCACCTATGTGGCTGAAATGGGAGCAAATTCATTTTTTTCCATCTCATCTACTGTACCTGGCTGTTAACTTTTAAAGTCAGATTCAGGATGATGGTGATCTACCATCAAGTTGGTATAGACTCTTAACAACTTCATAGATTTTTCTCCAGAATAATCTGTCCCCAGGCTTTTTCTTCAAATTTTCTAAGCGAATACCCATTGTTGCTATGAGTCCCTCCACTTTGCTGCACTTAGGAGGAATGAAATCAAGAAAAGAAGACCAAGATTTTTAAAGAACAAGGTTTGCTCCTCTCACCATTAACTTGTGGCTCTAAAGACCACAAACCATTCTTTTTTAATAGAATGTTATGTGATTATGGGAAAAAATACACAGGAAAAGTAATTGAAGCACTGAAGCTTTAGATTAATTCCTGTACATTTTAATTACCCATGTCTTGGCTCCTGAAATTTTAAGAGATATTTTACACATATTTTCATAGTTCAGTAGCGATGAGCCCTACAAACATTTTAAAAATGCTATTCACAGGAAGAAGAGTTTACAGGAAAAGCAAATATGCATTGTGACTAGAATAAACATGGAATAGCAATATGCAAATCTCCACTTGACCATAAAGCTCATTTAGTGATTTAGGGCAATTTATTCTCTCTTTGGCCAATTCTCCCTTACAGAATTGATGCTTTGACCTCATAAAGTAAGTGGTAACCCCACGCTTGCCACCTACAAAGCAGTAACTACATGGAAAAAGCAAGAACACCTTACAATAAAGGTGTAAACATAATAAATAAATAATTATTTATTGTATTTAACCTATCTTTCTTCATAATCGAGCTGTCTACAATCAAAATTCAGTCCAAAGTGACATAACAGCAGCTAAAACATGTTATACACTTTTTACTCAGCCAGCACTCAAATAACCTCTGAATTTTTATCTTCCTATCATTATATTTCCTCTACCATGTTTATAAAGCAATCAGAGTATAGTTAATAGGAATGTATGTATCTCAAATAATGAATTGAATGTCCTAATTATAAGTTTTGTAAGTATTTTAATAAACTCTGTGGTGCAGGAATTCTTTTTCTGGATGATGGTGGTGGTGATTTCTAGGACTAATTTATTGGCATCTAAAATGTAAATTGGTGTTAAGCTTTAAAGAGTAGGCCTTTGATGCTTGTCAAATTGAGTAAATTTGGGGCATGGTCGTGCCATAGCTGTAGTAGATGTTCATGACAAGACTGAGACCTAAAGGACATTGCAATAAAATTAAAAGGAAGATTACCGGGCATTAATCCTCTTTTCCACTATTTCCTTAAATACAGCATATAGATTTTCATCTTAAACATTACCTAATATAAATATTATTTCAATGCAATTTTATTCTTAAAATAGAGACACTGATGATTTGATATCTTGCATTCCAGCTAAGTCTTCTCTCCTTACCTTTATCACTGCTATTGTCTGGGTAACCTCCCCAGGAGAAGGTTGAATAAAAAACAGATGCAGCACCACTAAAGACAGTCCAATCAGTAGAGGGATCTTGGTAGAGCCAAATGGTTGGCAGCAGGTCCAAATATGCTGAATGCTGACACTTGTAGATAATAGGCAGATATGAGCCAACTACTATTTTTTCCATTTTGGTGGATTTAAAAGAATTCACATGTACTTAATAGGTAGATACATTTCTCAAATAATTTATTGGCATGGACTTTATTAGTACTTGTATTTAGACTGCCTAACTCAGGGATATCAAACTCAAGGCCTGGGATCCAGATCTGACCCTCAGGATGCTTACATCTGGCCCATGGGGCCACCCTGGAAACAATGAAGGACCGGCCCCGCAGTGCCTCTGCCAATGAAAACAGAGCTGCATGAAGCCTTCTTGAGCTCCATTTTTTCTGGCAGAGGGTTGCAAGAGGCCATTGCAGCTTAAATGGAATTCAGGAGACTGTTTACCACAGGTGCCCCTGACACGAGTGATGTCGAGCTGGCCATGCCCATCCTGGTCACGCCTACCCCAGGCCCCCAAGGTCAAACACAACCCTGATGCGGCTCTCAATGAAATTGAGTTTGACACCCCTGGCCTGAATTAAACTTAAAATTCTAAAAGACAATATTAATAGTGCCTTCTTTAAGAGACCTTTCCCCCAACTTTGAGCCTTGATTCTTCTCCTCTGTGAAATGTATCTGATCTCCTTGCTGCAGGGGAGCCCAAAAAGCTCTTCTTAAATGATCTTTTCTAACTGGGCAGAAAAAAATATGAAATACATGGGGACTAATCATATTGGGGCAGCCCTGGTGGCCTTGTCTGAGCTCAGAAGCTAGGTAGGATCAGGTCCTTCATACTAGAAGAAGGAAATGGAAAACCACTTCTGCACTGTGGATGAGAAAACTGCATGGGCATAACCAAAAACCTGCCTAGTTTTAAGATTAAATCAAAGAAGACTTGATTTTGCTTCATCATATTGTCTAGTTAATTAATACAATGTAATCAAATTTAGAGATTGCCCATCTCCAAACATTACTATCTATCAAATAAGATTAGATAGAATGGGTATGTGCCAAGTTCCCTGGATGAAACAATGTCATCTACTAGAATCTAAGACGCATGCATTTTTTGGTGCATCACCTGCCCTTTGGAATAGTATCCCACAAGGAGATCCATATGGCTCCTAGGAACTGTTTTGTCAGGCCTTGAATAAGGTGGCTATTGAGTTTCTGTAGGTTGTTTTTGTTTTTGTTATGTATATCTTCTTCTGGATGTACATGATTTATTTTTATGATAATCTAAATTTCAGTTTTTATCATTTCTTGCTTGTGCTGTCCAGAGTATTTGAAAGCTGAACAGCCACTAAATAACGTAATACTACATTCATAGATTATGTGCCATCAGATTGTTTTTGACTCATGGCGATCACAGACATATATTTTTTCCATGACAATCTTTTCCTAACCTATAATGGAATCCATCTACCTTACTACTGTCATATTCTCTTTTCCACATACATACATACATATATTACATACATACATACATACATACATACATACATACATACAGTACATATATACACACACACATATTAAAATGACAAATATAGACTTCAACTTAAAAAAAGATGTGTGCCTCTAATATAAAGTGGCTTGAAGCTTGCAACCAGAAAATAATAATACTAATACCTGGATATCATTTAATGTTTTTAAACTATTCTGTCTGGAAACTCTAATAGCTTTATCTTAGTTTTATATGTTTGAGGGTTTTTTCCACCAGTAAATAACTGAATTAAAATAACATGGCAGTAGAATATATATTTTATGAGATTTTTCCTCCATTCTCTGTCAGCATAACAAAATAAACAGACCTTCAAAACATTAATTTTAAAAATGGTTTCAGAAACCAATATTAAGTTTATACAAAACAAAACAAAATAAAATTTATCAAAGTCATAGGATGTCTCTTGTCATGACCATGTGATTCTTGTTACATATTACACTTTCTATTTCAGCTTGTGGTTTCAAAAATAGGACACAATTTCCACTTCTCATGCAACTTCCTTGTATATGAACATTCCTGATTTTTTTCAAAGTTATATTAGAATTCTTCACTGGCCACGTGTGATTGGACACACAAGGAATTTGTCTCTGGTGCATAAGCTCTCAGTGTACATAGAGGCAACAAGTGATAAATCATGATCATCATCATAAAATACATTTATCATAAATCATAAGACACAACACTTCATAATAGTCATAGGATACTAAATAAGCAATCAACATAAATTATACTAGGATACTAAATAAAATAATTAATATAAACCATAAGATACAAGCAACAAAGTTATAGTCATAAGAAACTAAGGAAATAGGTAAGAGGAAAGATGAGAAGGATAATAGTAAGATAATGGCAAGAATGTCCTAATTCTATATATGCAAGTGCATGTAAATACTGCACTTTCACAATTAGGTCTTGTTTGGATCTAGTATTAAAATTAGCACATAGCAGTCTCAGTTTAATGTTTTTCACGCCATACAACTTCTACTGGCTGGTTCACCTAGTGAGTTTATGTGATACAGTCCTACTGTTTTTGTAATTAGAATTATGGACAGGTTTTCCATATCTTACTTTCTCTGAGAAGCTTAAATCAATATTTATGTTGAGATTGGTTCCCCTTGCACTTCATTTGTCAAGGCCCAGCACTTTTTGGCTTTGCGGATTTAACCAGCGGTATCTCGGGGAAAAAGATTTTTAGCCCTCTAAGGGAGAGAAGTCATTAGTTGTACTTTGTTCTATTTGCATCTGTCAGAAAATAGGCCCAAACTAATGATGTGATTTATGTAGTCAGTTCCAACACTCTTTCCTTGCTTTTGCCTAATTCATTCTTTCTCAGTCCCTTCCAGCACTGCATGAGCAACCACAATCCTATGACGGCCCAGCATAAAAAGGTATTTGCTTACACTATAGATTCTGTTTGCATAGAATATTAGTTGGACAATCCTACTGTGAAGCTTATTTAAGGTCAGTCTAGGAACATCTCAGTGCATTGCTGCCCACTTTTATTTTTGGGCCAGCATTGCAGTGTAAATAATCAGGGGCATTTTTCCACTTCAATTACTAGCCAAGCCTTTCCAAATTCCCACAAAGTTCCTTAGATTGGAAGAAGTTCTAGAGTTTCTTACAGAATTATTTTTTCTCACAAAACAATGAGACCCCATTTCTCAAAATGCTGTTGTTCTACCCTGCATGTTTCATAGACAGATATTCTAGTTAAACAGAAGGAAATTAATTCATAACTTCTCCAGCTTAATCTACAATTTAGCCTCATAGTTCCCGATCATATTCATGGGTCTGCCACTATGAAGGGCTCCCTGCTTTTTTTCCCCTAGATTAAGTACCTTCTCTGTGCTTCGATCTTGCTCTTAATCAGTATGCATACACTGGAACTGTTTCACAAGAGAAGCTAGATATACTGCATTTTAGTAATAATGGGAGGCTTTTGGCACAGACATTATTTTCCCTCCACTACCTCACCATATCAAATTCCTTAAACCGAAAGGACAATTTCATGTAACCTATTGAAGTTGCTGGGAGCAGATGTTTTACATTAATTGATAAATGCAATGTAAAAAAAATGACTTTTCAGCATACAAAACCCCTCTAGGCAGGGAAGCCAAAATATATTGAAAGAGTGAACCAAAATAAAAATTCACCAATGACAAACAAATATCCTCCTCCCCCTCCACCCAAAAAATGTTAAAATTAGATACTATTGACTTCCTATAAAAATACAACTTGAGAAAGGATCATTGGAAGCACATAAATATTTCAACCTTTTGTAAAAGTCCTACTGGGGTGGGAATTAAGGAAGATTGACTGCTATTTTCTGAGCAATACGGGGACCTTACCTTTTTGGTAAGGTCCCCGTATTTCCTTTCCCTTATGCTTGTCAATCTAGCTGTTTTCAGTGATGGGCAATCTAGCTGTTTTCAGTGATAGCCAAAGAAACAACCATCTGTTGCAGATTTTGAAGTGTGGGCAGGTAGAGGTGGTCCTTGGAGTAACTTAGCACTAAATCATTCATAGATTTTAAAGTTAAAACTAGCACTTTAAATGAGGTTCAGAAATGCATGGAATAGACCACTTGTGTGACTGGCATAATATTATCTGATCCAGTTGCTTAAATCTCAGCCATATTCAACTCAGATGTAGTTGTCAAAGGCAGTGCCACATACTGTAGATGCATTGAAAAAGCATCTACCCAGATGCCCAGACATGAAAAAGGTGCCCAGACATGCACCAGCTTAAACTGGTGTACCAGCTTAAACTACCATCAAGCTTTTTTGGTAAAATCGGGGTAGAATTGGGTAAGACATCAGCCCATTTTCTTTTCATTGTGAGGACTGATAACTGAAACTCATCATTTCATAGTGTGAATTTATTTATTCCAAAGATTGTGGCATATATAAAAAAGGCACAATTAGCAGATAGTGAATGGACTAGCAACTAAAGTGACATGTTCTCATGAAATGATGTAATACCCTATTTTCTCAACTATTCATATTTTTGAGTTCTACCATCACTGGGAACTTTATTAAGAACATGTGGACTTAGTAATATTTATAATGGTGGCTTGCATCAGACCAAAGTAAATCTAACAGCAAAATGAGTTGTCTGTGGCTGTGTTGATACATTGATTTTTGAGATCAATGTATCAGATGCGCCTGAGATAAGGGTTTGTCACAGGGGCATCTGCTTTAGGGCAGGGCTAAAGAAAGACAACATCGCATCCACAACTGTATGACTGAAGCCCTGCCCATTTTTACATGTGATGCCCAAAGAAAAGGTGCACATCTTTAAGCACATTGTCATAGTTGCTATCTTGACCTCTTTTTTGGGGGGGGGGAGACTCCTCTTTACATTCAGAAACCTTGGTTTTTACTTGCACATACACCTGGAATTGGAAGAAATGATGAAAACCAGGAGTTCATGCCAGAGCTTAGCAAAATGCAAAGCAGAAAGCAAATGGAAAATTTTATTAAGCAGAATATGGCATAAACTATGCTTAAAGAGAAAATTGTTCAGGATTACAGTACTCGAGTTTTAACTAATTACATAAACTGACAATTTGAAGCTGCTGTCCCACTCTTGATATGCATGTAAAAACGATGGGGCAATTGATGGAAAGTATGCATACTTTTAGATTTGAGGACCTGAGTCCAAATGCCTATTGAAGATTTTCTTTTCAGTTTACTAGCCTGCTGGAGATATTCCTGAAATGTTCAGTTTATTGGGGGGAAAATTTATAAGCACATTTCAATAATGATTGAGTTTCCCTAAACAACCCATTATTTATCCTTGCATTTCTGGAATCTCCACTATAGAGGCCATTAGCCTCAGTAAGGAGGAGATATGGTTTGACAGTCTTTGGTCAAAATCAATATAAGGTACAGGGCCAATATTAGAGGAATAAAATGTGTTCCAATATCTCAGTTTGCTCAGGCAAAGGTAAATATAGAAGAAACTCTTTGTTTGCAGAGAATCAATGCTGCTTGTTGAAGCTGGTTGCAGGAAGAGGGATATGAAAGACTATAAACTCTTCCTAAGTAGATGGTATATCCAAATATACAACTCTTCTTCAGGTGTTGTTTGAAGCAGACTGGCATATATTTACCTCTTCACACTTTAGCTCTGGATTTGATGGCACAACATTGTCATGGTTTTTAAAAGC
Organism: Pantherophis guttatus; assembly: GCF_059756535.1. Classification (NCBI taxonomy): domain Eukaryota; kingdom Metazoa; phylum Chordata; class Lepidosauria; order Squamata; family Colubridae; genus Pantherophis; species Pantherophis guttatus. The sequence continues at coordinate 49,013,268 of NC_142063.1, forward strand.
CTGTTATTGGGTTAGGATCAGATTCCAGGGGAAATTGGTTTTATTAAATTTTCTGAGCTAGTTGTTGGCTTCTTGGACCAAACATCTTGGCCTTTTTCTTTTTCTCTTTCTCTTACTTCTCTAATCTCTCCTTGGAGGAAATTTCATGTGAGGATGAATGATAATCCAATGTATACCCAAAATTTTATGTGCTGAGTTCTGTGAACTTTCTGATTTTGCTTTATGCATTTGCTTCAATACAATTTAAGGAAGAGGTTATTTAATAATGTACTTTTTAAAAAACAAAACATGTCATAACCAAGTGAAATACCAACTTCATGTGATATTTGTATTTGTAAAATGGATTACTAGGATTTCTAGGATGCATGAGAGGACCCAAAAGGTTCACTGAGAATGCAACTCCTGTAAAGCATTGTTCAGATTCAGAGAAAAAAGATAATGTCAGGTGTGTTCCGATTTGGGCACTTAGGGAAAAAAGACTCTTGATTCCATTGGTGAAGTGAAAAGTTCACTTATACTCAGTTCAAGCAGTTATAGTATAAGCAAAATTGGAACTGATTATTCCTGCATAAAGCCTGCATTTTTCCAACTTCCCTGGCCCTCCTCCCCATGACCAGTCCATCAGTATCCAATAATATTTGTTTTAGATGTATTGGGAATGGCTTTGAGGTTTGGCGCCTCTTTGGTGGAGTTGTGCATTTCGTTCTCATGGGCTCTGTCCTTGATTGGCCAATTCATTCCAGATTGACACCTATGGTTCCTGTCACCCTGCCATACTCTTCCCCCCCCCCCGCCCATTTCCTGCTTCCACATCCTCCTTTCTCCCCTGTGTTTTATGGCCAAATGCCAGTGAAGCGAGGTATGCTGAAGATGGCAGACCTGACAAATAAATTGAAAGCAGGGAGGGATCATCAGTCTAGGAGACTAGAAGGCATATATTCTTGGCTCTGCCCCCACATTCCCATAGCCATTCACATTGGACAGCTAATTGCTTTATTTCTGCCTCAGCTCCAGAATGACATGAATCACAATCCTTCATTACTATTTAAGGCTTTAGTCCATATGGGTGAACGATTTACACTGGTGAAAAATCTGGCCTTGTTATGCCTCCTAGTCCTTGCTTTTCCTGCCTTTTGCTTTCTGATAAATGAGCAAGTATCACTGCCGGTGCCTCTCAGCCACTTTTGACACGTCAGAAGGAGACTGCTTTGACAGCTTGTCATCTCTCCATCATTGTAAGCCTGAGGTTTATTAAAAGTGAACAACAGGCAATCAGTGCAATTGGACCAGGAAATGGTTTGAGTGCCATTTTTGGCACTCTAGTATTGGTCAGCCAGGTGACTATGATATAAGTCACTGACAAGTTTGCAATTTGCATCAAGAGGCAAAAATGGGCAGGATGTAAGTGTCCAAAGACCCAATTAGCCATTAGCTGTTATTGTCTGAGCCCTACCACAAAAATAAAGAGACAGAGAACAAAGAGAATTCAAAAGGTTAGTTTAAATGAGGAAGGCTTATCCACTGATAGATTATGTTCTTTGTATTAAGAAAGTTTCACATTCGGTTGCTGGGATCTCTAGGTAAAGCTGATTAAGTTCCCTGTCTGAAACCAAGAAGAGCAGCTGCTAGTCACCATAGACGATGCTATGTAATATCATATAATGATCTGATTCAGAACAAGGTAGCCAGCTATAATTCTAACAGGAATCCTAGCTGACTCTCTACTAGCTGTTATAACCAAGCCTTCATTCATGACCACTGTATCTATTTTTGGTTCCTTTAATGTTCTCACATCACATCTATGAGTTTATCAAAGAACAGGAGAAACTATGGCTATTCAAAAAACATTATGGTTCATCACACAGTCAGCCAGAAGTTGAGACATTTTTTATAAACTACCCTTCCCAAAGATCTGGGATAGGCAGATGTTGATATTTGATGGTGTTAGAGGTATCTTCACAGGAGTAAGCTGCTCTGAATAAAGCTGCAACTGATCGATGGTGATTTTGTCAACGGCAATTGTGTCAAAGTGGTACTCCATTTATTTTGGGATTGCACATAATAGATACTACCTTTGCTTTCTTTTGCCACGGTCATTCTATATCTATTTGCAGGTCTTTGTGTTTTGTCCTTTTCTCCAGTTCTTGATCTTCTATTCTGCTGTCTCCAGGTACTGCCATGTCCGCTATTCAGACTTTCTTTGTCTTTTTTATTGACAATTGTTAAGTCTGGGGTGACTTACCGGTATATGACAGTATTATTATTTTAAAAAATCCTTCCCAGCCCTGTGTGAGAGATACTGGGAATAATAGTTTGGCAATTTTTATAGAGCCACAGATCCCCAACTCCAGCCTTATTACATTACCTATGATTCTTTTTATTAGATCATTTCAAATAATGACATCCTGAAGAGAATGCTAGAGAGGTCAGAATGTTATCAGGCTTCAGACTGTGCTGTAGCATATGCCATCCAACACCAGTCATTTCATACTAGGGGAAAAAAAACAAGTCTACAATGGCAAGCATTTTAGAAAATAATGTCAGTCTCCCAATGAATAAGCCCTTATACTGTTAGCAAATTCTAAGTGTACAGTGAAAAATAATAACTCCCTGGGGATTTGATGGCACAATGAAATAATTGAGATATCGATGTCCCATGGGTTAGAATCTTAAAATCTATCCATGGAGAAATATATGTAGATAAGGGTTGGGGTTAGAGTGAAAATTGCATAACATTCATTCTATTTTTGCATTTGAGGAAAAAAGCCAACAACCCAAACTGAAGACCATCTGGAGATGAAATATAATTTGGAGGGCCAACAAAAACATAATTACAACAATTGGCTAGAAATAACAAGAGAATTTATTAAGAACAGAGCAGGCCAGGAAGAGATCAGAATTCCATTTCAAATTGTACCAAAGTGTGGGAAATGGAGAGATTTCTTCATATTCAGGCTCAACATGACTATTCAGAAAGACAGAGCATAACTCATGCAAATTCCCCCAGCAAGGAACCACAGCAGTCTTTAAAATTCCCTTCATCGGTTGCCATTAAAAACAAAAATACCCAAATCCACACTCACAGCCTACCCTGCTTCAAAGGCATGTATTCAAGTGCTTCCAAGTATCAGAATTTGATTTGAAACCTGATGATACTTCAGACATGAAAGGCAATACGTAGGTAACTGTATGGCAAGGCAGGACTGTGAAATAATTGACTCTGGTGGCAAGATCAGTCTTCTAGCTGCCATTAAAAGGGAGGAGGGATGACTATGCAAGAAGAAATATGTGCTAATTACACAATAAAAAATGTAGACAAAATTTCCTTACAGTTAAAAACAGAGACTTAAAGGCAACTGCACCCAACTTTAATCCTATACACTACAGGTACCACAACAGCAGCCTTAAATTTCTCATCAAAATATTCTGGTATTGTTTATATAGTAAGTTTTTCTTCAATCTTAGTTTAGACTCGAGCTCAAATTTGACATTTATAAGAGGCCATCCTATCTTCAGAAAGAAGTAAAAAAAAAGATACACCAATCTTCACAATAAGTGAAATAGAAACACATTCAGTATAGAACTGGAATGTAATTCCCAACTAGCAATGGGTTGATGGACTCTATCAGAACCTAACATATCATGAATCCAACATTATACATTTTGAATAAAAAATATTCTGTTAATTTATTTCTGGATTGAATATTAGATTCAAAACAAATTTGGGAATTAATTATAACCTGGACAGATTTCACTTACAAATCAATTTTAAATGGCAATGGCAACTCTTACTGCTAATACCATGGTGGTATTCAGCAATAACATACATAAACGACCAACAATCCCAAATGAAATCTGAATAAAATCTATTAAAATGATAATAATAACAAGGTTCATATCTATATTACAGATTATCCAACTTTGCACTTAACAAGTATTATAAAGTATTATAAAGAGGCTCATTTTAAAGCAAAGCCAGTTGGTTTATAGTATAGTTCTTCTTTTGCAATAAAGGGGAAAATAAAATGTGTTATACACAGAGAGAAATGAGGAAAAAGCTACAGATAAATAATTCAGGACAAATATCTACTGCTTTGAACTCTCTTGAGTTTATTGGTATTACAAGAAGGAATGAATAGGTGCCACTAAGAAGGGACACGTGTCCAAAAGTTAAATTTGCATTACAACATATCAGTAAAAGCTAAGCAGGTGTGAAATCTGTGTTCATGTATTTAATAGAATGATTTACAGCTCCCTCAGTAAAATAAATAGGATTTATAGCCAGTGAGAATGTTCAGTGATTTAAACATAGCTGGAGTTTTCAGAGAAGATATGGTAGCATCATGTTCCACATATAACAAGTATGTGTATATAAAGCATATAAAACACTAGATTGTATTGTGCAGACATAACGTGTGTGTGTGTGTGTGTACATATAGACAGATTTATTAACTTACATTAATTTAAGGGTAAATGCCCTTTAGGTGTCCCTAATAGTGAGTCTATAGTTTCTAAAACATATCAAGGAAAGAAGGACCAGGGGTGACGTGATAGCAGTTGTTTCAATATTTAAGGGGCTGTCCAGACAGGAGGGGGTCAACCTATTTTCCAAAGCATCTGAAGGCCAGAAAGGAATAATGGATGGAAACTGATCATGGAGAGATTCAATCAAGAAATAAGGAGAAATTTTGTGACAGTGAGAACAATCAACTAATGGAACAGCTTGCCTTCAGAGGTTGTGGGTGCTTCATCACTGGAAGTTTTTAAGAAGAGACTGGACGACCATTTGTCAGGAATAGTATAGGGTCTCCTGCTTGAGCAGGGGGTTGGACTAGATAACCTACAAGGTCCCTTCTAACTGTTATTCTGTACAGTATATATTCTTCATGTCCGTTTCAAGGATATTCTGTAAATGAACATAATTTTCTAATGGAGCCCAATATTCTAATTATAAGGAAACAAGATAAAAGTTGATTCATTCTAGAAAGCCTTGAAGAAAGCCTTGGGTAGAATGAGGCTGGAGCCCAATACAGGTGGAAGAAATGTGTGGTGGTGAATGGCCTTTGGAATCCCCTGAGCTTTTGTTGTATTTTTTATTGTTTTATTGCTGTTTTGTGAGCCACTCAGATTTATGGTATCTAAGATAGGTTGCTGTATAATTCTAATAAATAAATACATTTGGGAACAGAAGTAATGGAATTTCCATAACAACCACCATAATGAAAAGAATCAGGAACACCTAAATATATAGGACAGGGGTCTGTAACCCACGACTCTGGAGCTGCATGTAGCTCTTTCATCCCTCTGCTGCAGCTCCCTGTCACTCAAAATATGCATCACAACCACCAATGTGTGACCCCCACCGGCACGTGATTTATTGAGCTTTTTGACCCATCTTTTTTTTCAGAGTTCAGAATGTTTTTGTTGCATACAGAAATAAAAAAATGTTTTCTCTGTAGCAGTTCATTGATTTCATAAATGCAACACACTATAGTTTTTTGATACGTGGCATAAATGTAAAAAATGATATATGCAGTGTTATCTTCATTTTAGATGTTCAAAAAGGTTTTGTGGCTCCCGGTGTTTTCTTTTCTGTGGGAAACTGTCCAAATGGCTCTTTGAGTGTTTAAGGTTGCCGACCCCTGGTATAGGACAATTAAGATTTGGGCAGAAATGCTGAATAACTACAAGCAAAAACTTTTTAAATTTATCTTTTCTATAGTGACAGAAATCACCCTCATGATCAAACCCCTCCCGCCCACTATTTCTATAGTGACAAAAATTGGCAATTTATGGATCATTGAAAAATGCACCAGTGCTGTATAATCTGTTCTTGCCAATGATCCCTTAGATTTAAATTTATCTTAAAAGGCAGCAGCAGCAGAAAACATTTTAAGAGATAATGCATTGTTGCAGTTTTTCTATTGAATTCTTGTTTCAGAGGAACTGGAAACAACTCAAATAATGAAAGGGTACACCAAGGCAGGAGGGTGGAACTAACTTTCAACTCGGCCAGCTTGACTGAGATACCAGGATGCTTTCCCTAAAAGAAGCTGCTTTTTTAAAGCACCTGATTATATTTAAATATTTCCGGCAAGTCCAGAATTACAATGGATCACAAAAATCACGACATATAGAAAATTAACACTGACTTCTGGGGTTTTTTTCCCAATGTATATTTAAAGAATAGGAATAGCCAAAGATGTATTTCTCTTAAGCAATAAGGTATATATAGTTTTAACTTTCAATGTGACATCTAAAGAATGTTTCTCAATTTGTCATTTGCTCTAATGTTTTGAATACTTTAAAGAGATTGGTCAATATTACATACATTGGAGAATACTTCTAAAAATTGCCCTATTTAAGTTTCTTTTTAAAAAAAGATCAGTGATGAGCTTAAATTACACATCCACTTTCTGCATGGCCAGACAAGAATCCCCAAATAAAGGCAGGTTATCTGATCATAGATCAAACAAAACAGGATGTCAAATTTTGGAAGTGGAAGCAAGTGGGCCCATCTCAAGTCAAGCCATTTATTAGATTTTAATGCCATCGATCATCTATATTAAATCTCTTTCAAACTTAGTTTGCATGCATTTTTACCAGCACTTTTTTTTTTCTAAATCCCCCTTTTTCAACAACAGCATTGGGCTGGCAATTATTAAGGGGCCAGCCTGCTGCCCCTTTAAGGCATCTTCTCTGAGGGGCTGCTCTGGGATTAAGAAAAGAGTCACATCTCTTCTACTGCTCCATTCAAACTCTGACCTTTCTTTCAGCCCACTAATGAAGGCAACACTTAATATCAATTAGAATGATGTGTGTTTTGACTTGAATACCTTTCCAAGCCAATCCAATAGGAATTGGGTTACAATCAACAACACATAGCATAGAGACCACTAAGGAGATCTCATTAAATGGTAATGAAATTTTAGATCCAAAACATGACTTCAGCTAAATTTCAACTTGTGGTAGAGGAATAAACAAATCCATGTTACCATTTGAGACAGTTATCTCAAGCGGCTGCTCAGAGCCATATGATAATATAAAAGAAAGCGATACTGAAAATCAGATCTTTTCTTCTGTACGACTTCTCCTATATGAATTAAAATAATGATTTAACTGAGGCAAACATTACAAGTTATCAAGTATGTGTTTTGATTTCTTTTTCCCCCTTTCCTCCAAAGGTAACTGCATGGGTGTGAGAGTATGTAAATATATTTAATTGAAAGAGATACAGTATACCACTTGAGTGAAGCTTGCCAAATTAAATGAGTAAAACCCATGTTCTATAGTTTGTTATTATACAAATGGCATAATTTGGCATGATTTTATTGCTATTATAAAAATACCATACAGAGTATTTGTTGCTATATTAATTAAGGTGTAACATTTAAGAATGCTAATAATAGAGGTTCTTGTAGAAAAGAAATTGTGAAATGTTGGGAGAAAATAATTTGCTTCCTATTCCTTTCCCTGATACCTTCTGTGTAAATGCCTGTTAGACAATATGACATACACTGTGAAATGGTCTTAAGATGACAAATTGCAAAATGGCAGAAGGAAAGGTACAGGAGCTCAACTAAAGCATTATGACACCAAGAATGTGAAGGTTTGCTTTTTATTTTGCACCAGAAAATACAAAAGGACAGAAGCAATTGAAGACTTGATGAATGGTGTAAGTCTGGGGAGACCATGTTCAAACCCTCCTTAATCATTGAAAGTCACAGTAATGTTGAGTCAGTCCTCTCTTGAGGCTAATCCAATTCAACAACTGTTGCTATTGCAGTAACAAGACAGGACAAAGTGAGGGAAAATCCCCATGTAAACCACCTTGAGTTCCTAGAGGAAAGGCAGATTAAAAACATAATAATATGTAGAAGAAATAATAAAAGATAGTTTGAATATCCATCATTCCCCTAAGTACATACCTAAATACTATATCTTCTCAAATGTACAGATTTCAATGTACATTTTAACATGACTGTTCCACTAACTAAGCAAAAGTGCAGTGAATTCTGGAACAATTGAAACATTAAAACTTCAAAATATCTCTACAAAATTACTATTATTGGAAAGCTAAATACATTTACTGTGCTTTTATACACTTGTCTTCCCAATTCCTCCTTTATCCATCCAAAGAGGTTTACACACATACACACACACACACACACACACACAAATTTATTAGTTTGGGAGAAGGTTATTCATTTGTGTAACCATATCACTCTGCATCACTAAAATACTTTCAAAAAAATTAACTTTTAAATTCAGTCCCCATTGGGTAAAACCTGTTTCAATTTAGATATATCCATAATCTGTTACAATAAAGATGTAGGGTCAGGATTTGAATAAAATCCAAATTTTAGACATTGATGTTATGAAATGGACACATTTGACAGAATCTGAACACCTACAGAAAACAAATTAGTAAATATTGATGGAAATTTTGGTGCATCCATTTCCCCTCCACTTGTCATAAATATAAACCTTGGCATAAAGCTATAAAATAGTCAAATAACTCACAAAGTTTATTTCGTTATAATCCTTGCAACAACTGGAAATTAATCAGAATTATTATCTCTGTATTGCAGATTAGGTTTAAATTCTCAAGTCATCTGATCATTGGGCATTCTGATACAAAATGACCTTAATCTGCACCTTCTAGATTAAGTGCAGATGTAAACCTCGCTAATATTCTCCTACAAAATGTGGCTCAAAAATATTGAACTATCTTTTAATATACGAACATTTAAAGTTTACATATATGTCTTGACAGAAAACAGATTTAAAATTATGCACTGGGGTACTTAAATTAAATGTCTGTTTATTTTGTTTATATACATTTTGTGCAGGGTTTTTCTTTAGTTCACAGATTAATGCAGAAATGAGGCAGAGTAAATTTATAAAGAAACATACAAATAAATAATGGTTTCTCTTTAGCAAAGATGTGCTCTTTTCTAAGCTGGTAAAGAGAAAACAAAAAATAATTTTACTAGAAAACAAACAGTGCAAGACAAAATGAATCTAAGGAATGATTATGTCATTAGGACTGTGAGTGGTAGATGATATAGGTTGCGAGGATAAAGGACATATTAATATGTATTGGGGCCATAATTACTTGTGACAAGAGTAATGTCACCAAGAGTTATGGTCACCATGGAGCTATGAACTGCACCAGATCCTTCCCAAGAGTATGGAGATTAAATATTTTCTTCCACTAGTATGGAGTTACACAAAACAGTAGGGTTACCAACTGAAAGTCTCAGGATGTCCAACATCGACCCAGAACAGCAAAGAGGTTAGTAAAACAGTAGCATCTCTAGCTTGCTGCTTTGGTCCAGTTCCACACATGAATATTCTAATTCAGTCACTTCCAGGACAATGCTGTGATTCACCACTAGAATCTCTGCTAGCGATCACTGCAATATCGGAGATGGGGGAGTAGCATATTTCTGAAAAGGTTGGTTTCAGTAATACATGCCAAATCCATTACCATCACCATGTCGTAGATGGATATAGACTTGTTCCACACATACCTGATATTTATCAACAAATTCTGGAGATAACGATATCCAACAATTTGGCTGCCTAGGCTAAGGGCCTCCAATTGAGAAGAAGAGGCCTGAACCAATATGCAGATTTCCTTTTACCTATAATAGCCCACCCAGTACCCCTGCCATATCTTTTCCCATCTGGTATACTTCAATTTGTTCTCCAGTACCTCATTTTATCCCCACAAACTCCATCCCATCACTCTCACCAGGATAAAACACTACATGTAGGACCATGGAGAGTTTAGCTTGGTAATCACTCATTCTAAAAAACAAGATATCTAGCACTTGAAATGACTTAGTAATTAAACATACAATACTAATCTAAGATCTGCTGGCTTTTTTCACTGTCTCAGAAGACCTACAAGGATCAGCACATATGAGAATCCTTCTTATCTCTACCTCTCCTGCTTTCCTATTCCCTGATGAGGTGGATGGAGTAGAAGAGGAAAAATTTCAAGCTCAATAATTTTAATCTAAAGAATACCATCATGCTAATCCAATTCATTGTGCTGAGATCTTCTTCCCTTCTGGCCTACTGCAGTTTTCGGTTACACTTCCCATAATTTCTGGTGTCCTCATCTGAATGTGATGGTGAATTTAAACTCTGGGAGAATTTTCTTTCAACTCTATCACCAGGCATAACCAAATCTCTGTTCTACAGCAAGTAGGTCAATCTCCCTTGCCATAGAGGTCTTCTTACTGATTTCTACCATGAACTGTAGCCTCTTAATCACAATTTCCATTATCAGTCCTCTTATTATATGTACAAACTATGGCAATGGCAGCTCACATTCTTTATCTTCCAATGATTACTCCCACCTACCATCTGACCAGTGGTTTATTGTCTTCCAAAGACCTGGCTATCTCCTAGAATTAGAAACTGTAGAGTTTGAACATACAAAATAAATTGACTGTTGTACGCACCTAGCCAAGTATGGTCATGCATATCCACAGGGGTTGGTGATATCGTTATATAAATAGCAAAATAACATATAATTTGCATCAGTTGTGTGACTCAAATGATCTGAATTGCATAGTTTGCAGGTTGATGGTAATGATGTGTATGTTACCTTTATGGATTCTACTAGATTCTGGTAAATATCCTCTCTTTCCATTCCTCCTGACTTGATGGCTTCATATTACAGTTGCTATGACAGCTGGAATTTGAAGATTTGCAGTCTGACAGATCTAGTAGAACAAGGATCCAAGAAGCATAAATTAAGGCAATTGTATGCCTAAAGGGAGCCTTAAAATCTCTCAGGTGTATTAACAACTAGTATATTTCAATTTAGGATTGTGAATCATGTAAGTGGAATGATGGATTAAGAAATATGACTGATGCATTATTTCAAAATTCCTATGTCTTCTTTTTCATTTTTATTTTTGACCCTCTCTGCATCTATATGTTCCAAAGTTCTCCCATTCTTGACCTGTTTTACTTACCTATTAAGTTTGTTTGCAATGTATGGCTGTGAAAGTGGGACCATAAGAAAGGCTGAGCACCAAAGAATTGAGGCCTTTGAACTATGGTGCTGGAGAAGACTCCAGTGAGTCCCTTGGACTGCAAAGTGAACAAACAAGTCAGTCCTAGAGGATATCAATGCTGACTGCTCTTTAGAAGACCAGATCCTGAAGTAGAAACTCAAATACTTTGGCTACCTAATGAGAAGGAAGGACTCACTGGAGAAGAGCCTAATGCTGGGAAAGATTGAGGGCAAAAGAAGAAGTGGGCAGCAGAGAATGAGGTGGCTGGATGGAGTCACTGAACCAGTCAGCGTGAGCTTAAATGGACTCTGGAGGATGGTAGAGGACAGGAAGGCCTGGAGGAATGTTGTCCATGGGGTCGCAATGGGTCTGACACGACTTTGCAACTAACAACAAATTAAGTTTATGCCAAATTCTGTCCAATTTTCCTAAAAGTTTTATTCCCCCAAAGAGGCACTAAGAATGCTGGGTTTCTTCCTTCCTTTTTCAGTCCCTTTGGCATTCTAAAGCTTCTTTGGCTGTCTAAATATGTTGATCTAAACACAAACAAACAAAAACCCACGTCTGCTTCTGGCCTTTAAATGAAGTCCAGGAAGATATAAACCATGGAGACCATCTGAAAATCAATGAAAAATCAATGACAAAAACACAACTTTAGAGCAAGAACCCAACACTCCATCTATGAAAATAATATTTTCTTTTGGTATTTTTTCAGTTTCTATTAAACTAATTTTGAATATAGCAATAGCGCTTACATTTATATACCACTTCACAGTGCTTTATAGCCCTCTCTTAGTAGTTTACAGAGTCAGCCAGTAGTGGGTTGCCCCTGGTTCGCACTGGTTCTATAGAACTGGTAGTAAAACTTGCAGGAGGCTCCGCCCACTGACCCCGACATCATCAAAATGCTTCTGTGCATGCACAGAAGCTTCTGGACTTGTACAGAAGAGCGAGCGAAGCGAGCGCGGCCCCGCTGTGAACCGGTAGTAAAGGTAAGTAGAACCCACCCCTGGAGTCAGCATATTGCCTCCAACACTCTGGGTCCTCATTTTACTGACAATGGAAGGATGGAAGGCTGTGTCAATCTTGAGCTGGTGAGGATCAAACTCCTTGCAGTGAATTGAATTAGCCTGCAATACTGCATTCTAATTTAGTAAAGTAAATATACTTTTACCTCAAATATATTCAGCACTAGTTGGCTGAATCCCTAAATAAGGAGGATCATAATTATTTGGGAAGTATGTTTTCCTTTGCAAACTTCACTTGTTTTGCATATAGAACCTCAGAGATTCCATGTGAACTTCAGAAAAAAAAAAAAGAAAGGAACAGTGGATATAGGAATTATACTCTAACCACTGCACCTCGATGGCACAGTAGTTAGAGTGCAGTACTGCAGGCTACTTCTGCTGCCTGCCGGCTGCCTGCAATTTGGCAGGTCAAATCCCACCAGGCTCAAGGTTGACTCAGCCTTTCATCCTTCTGAGGTGGGTAAAATGAGGACCCAAATTGTTGGGGGCAATATGCTGACTCTATAAACCGCTTAGAGAGGGCTGTAAAGCAATGTAAAGTGGTATGTAAGTCTAAGTGCTATTGCTATATGTGCCCAGTCTCTACCCTCACTTTTCTAAATTGTTTGCCTCACTATAAAAGAGGCAGCCCACACACTGGGAGGAGGGGGATTTGTTCATAAGCAGTTGAGGATTGTAATTTATTTTTCATGATTTCAGTTAAGAATGGAGTGTGGTAGTCTTATAATTAATTACTTCCTTGTCATTAAAACATAAGCAAGAGAGGCTCAAAAGAAAGCAGAATGGTAATTTAAAAATAAACATTTTTGGAGGGGGGGCTTGCTGTCTAATAGTGACAATAACATATCTTTCTCAAATTCTCCATATCCAAAGAAAGCGAGAAGAGTCAAGCTTCAAGAAAGGAAGTCATGATGTTTATTTATTTATTGGTTCAATTTATATGCCGCCCTTTTCCATAGACTCAGGGCGGTTTACAATGTGTTAAGCAATAGCCTTCATACTTTTGTATATACCTGCTCAGTAGGGCTTTCAGCCCCCACTAAGCGGTGTTCCTTTTTATACAAAGTCAGCTTATTGCCCCCACAATCCGGGTCCTCATTTTACCTACCTCGAAAGGATGGAAGGCTGAATCAACCTTGAGCCTGGTGAGATTTGAACTTGCAGTAATTGCAGGCAGCTGGTACTACTTAACAGCACTTTAGTCTGCTGCGCCACCAAGGCTCTATGTTATATGTAATGTTAAATCTCATACACAACTATGGATAGCCATGGATGCTGCCCCATCCCACCCCAATGATGCCCTTGATGTGATGTCCCGGTGTCTGAAGGCCATGCGGATCTGGATGGGGAGTAACAGGCTCAAGCTCAACCCATCCAAGACTGAGTGGCTGTGGCTTCTGGCATCCCGATATAGTCAATTGGTGCTATCTTTGACTATTGGGGGTGAGTCATTGGCCCCCATGGAGAGGGCTCGCAACTTAGGTGTCCTCCTGGATGCACGGCTGTCCCTAGAAGAATATGTGACGGCTGTGGCCAGGGGGGCTTTTTATCAGGTTCACCTGATCCACCAGTTGCATCCCTTTTTGGATCAGGACTGCCTATGCACAGTTACTCATGCCCTCGTCACTTCCCACCTGGACTACTGTAATGCTCTCTACATGGGGCTCCCCTTGAAAAGCACCCGGAGGCTCCATCTGGTCCAGAATGCGGCCGCGCGGGTGATATGGGAGCGTCATGGCGCTCCCATGTAACACCTCTCCTGCGTGAGCTGCACTGCGTGACCACTGCACGGTGGTCCTCCGGGTGCAATTCAAGGTATTGGTTACCACCTTCAGAGCACTCCATGGCTTAGGAACTGGGTATTTACAAGACCGCCTGCTGTTACCAATAGCCTCCTACCGGCCAATTCGCTCCCACAGAGAGGGGCTCCTCCGGGTGCTGTAAGCCAAGCAATGTTGGCTAGCGACCCCCAGGGGGAGAGTCTTCTCTGTGGGGGCTCCTGCCCTCTGGAATGAACTGCCCCCTGAGATGCAGAGGATTCCCGACTTACGCACCTTCTGCTGGGCCCTCAAGATGCTTTTATTTCAACAAGCCAGGCTGGCCTAATTTTTAAATTTTTTTTACATTTTTTAATCGTTAATTCTTAATTTTATATGTTTAAAATGGGTAGTTTTATTTTAATTAGATATGGTCCAAATTATTTAATACTTTTTAAATTGTTTTTTTAATTTTATATCTGTGTGTTTTATTCTGGCTGTACACCGCCCTGAGTCCCTTTGGGAGAAGGGCGGTATATAAATTAAATTAATTAATTAATTAATTAATTAATAAAATGCTGGAAAATGTGTCAGCTTATAAAATGAGAATATGCATCAACTTATTATACCAAAGTGGGTCTTGAGGGCTTTGTCCCTACAGTCTAGAAGTCTCTAAAATTCAGAAGAAATTTTGAATTTCTAAAATATACATATAAAAAAAATAAATGAAATTTACAACAAAACTTTTCATTCAGTTCTATTATTTTGGCAAGCTGTTCTTCTCTCTCTCTCTCTCTCTCTCTCTCTCTCTCTCTCTCTCTCTCTCTCTCTCCCTCCCTCCCTCCCTCCCTCCCTCCCTCCCTCCCTCCCTCCCTCCCTCCCTCCCTCCCTCCCTCCCTCCCTCCCTCCCTCTCTCTCTCTCTCTCTCTCTCTCTCTCTCTCTCTCTCTCTCTCTCTCTGGATTGCCAAAAAGAAATAGATGAGGAATTTTAACACACACTAGGAAGATGTAGGGAAGAGGTTTAGCATGCTAAATACAAAGGCAAAGGTGATAATTTGACTTGCTTGAGATATAGTTCATAAGAAAGGTTTTCCTACCAAGAACAGTACTGAAGTGAACATTTTAGAAGTAAGAGATATCTTGGCACACGGTTTCAAGATCTTGTTAAACCTCCATTGCTGCAAAATTTATTTGATTCAGTGGGAAGTTGAATTTCCCAACCTTTCCAACGGTTACCTGTAAAATAAAACAGATGCCCTCAAATGATTTTCTTGTTAACAAGACTAAATTTCTGTCTTCAATTTGCTATTTAAAAAGATGAGTTGGTGAAAAAGGAGGTAATATTTTATTTTCTATGTGCAGGGTCTGTAGTCTAGACTTTGATAATTGCAATATAGAAGCTGCCACCAACCTGTCTTAAAATAAGCCACCTCTTCTATTCTTCTCTTCTATTCAGAACATCATATTCTTCACATTGTGGTTGACTCTTGCAAATTCTATGAATTGGAATGTGGATGTAATAGATACCGTATTTTTCAGAGTATAAGATGTACCTTTTTCACCCCTAAAAGAGGCTGAAAATTTGGGTGTGTCTTATACTCCGAATGTAGCTTTTTCTGAAGCTTTTTTTCAGCCCTAACAAGGTACTAATGAGGCGCTAGCAAGTGAAGCGATCTTCCCAGCTCTACCTGCTCCCTCAATTCTCTGCTGTGTTTTAAGGAGGCACTAGCAATCTCCATGCTTTGCTCAGACTCTCAGCTGTTCTTTAGAAGCTTTTTTTTCAGCCCTAACTAGGCTCTAGCGGAGTGAAGCAATCTCCCCGTGCTTTGCCTATTTTTCTCATTGCTGCTTCCTCTCAGCTGTGCCTTAGAAGCTGTTTTTTATCCCCAAGCAGGGGATAAAAAACCAGCAAACTAATGTGCTAGAGCTGACCAGACTAAGGACGCTAGCCAGATGAATACCTAGTAGGCAGATTTTTTTTTCCCTATTTACCTCCCCAAAAACTCAGTTGCGTCTTATACTCCGTTGCAATTTATATTCCGAAAAATACAGTACATTTCTAGGTGCTGAAAAAACCATGGGATCTAAAATCCTGTATCTATTTATTATTCTTTTCTTCTTGTTTAAGAGGATTTAGATGTCACCCAGCATCACTTTGAATAGTGAGGTGGGTGGCATATAAATTTAATAAATGAGTTAATTAATTAAAAAACTTTTGAAAAATATAATAAGGAAATAAATTGGAGGTTGGGGGATACCAGACACATGAAAATGAATGCAGAAAAAGCTAGAGATATTCAGAGTTCTCAATTATAATATCAATTATTTATTGATAGGCTTTATTTTTAAAGATGGATTATACCAATACATGGAAAACAACCAGGATAACATTGTACATTGAGAGATTTTAAAATGGCTCTACATGAATATTATATCAAGAATCCAAATCCCTTCTAGGCTTCCTGTTGGTGAAATAAAATGAAGTCTCTACCTTGAGACAGTATGGTGGGATTTTAAGAAAACAGTTCTTAAGGTATCGGTAGTTATTATTACAAAAGCTAGGACAGCATAGCATTCTACTAAAAACACTCCTCTAACTCCATTTTTTATTTCTAGACCTTAGATAAAAATATAAGCATTTTAATGTATTGCACGTTGATTGTTAAGAATTGGATGAATAACACCATAAAACTATAGCAGTTTTTATTAATGTTTGGTGCTCCCTGCCAAGGGATGCCAAGTGCACAAAATTTTTCTTCTGTCAAAAACTATAATCTTATTTACATAATGAATCTTGGAACATTGAATGGCAAGGGGAAAAAACATGAAAATTGTAAAGAGCTAACCCATCCTACTTCACACTGACATTTAAAACATTTCCCTGTTTATATATCCTACATATGTTGTTTATGTTTTATGTTTTATTAAATTTGTATACCGCCCTACTCCCGAAGGACTCAGGGCGGTGAACAGGCACAGAATAAAATACAGTAATACAAAAGTTAGAAACAATTTAAAACCAAATTAAATAATTTAGCCCAAGACAATTAAAAATCCCAATAATTTAAAACAAATCAAAATTTCAGTTTAAAAATTTAAAAGAAATGGGAGAAAATTAGGCCAGGCCGGCTTGCTGGAATAGGAGGGTCTTAAGAGCACGGCGGAAAGTGCACAGATCCGGGATCCTCCGTATCTCCGGGGGGAGCTCGTTCCAGATAGTGGGTGCCCCTACAGAGAAGGCCCTCCCCCTGGGGGCCGCCAGTCGACACTGCTTGGCTGACGGCACCCGGAGGAGCCCCACTCTATGAGAGTGTACCGGCCGGTGGGAGGCTTTTTGTGGTAGTAGGCAGTCCCATAAATAACCAGGTCCTAAACCATGGAGCACTCTAAAGGTGGTAACCAAAACCTTGAAGCGCACCTGGAAGACCACCGGGAGCCAGTGCAGCTCATGCAGGAGAGGTGTCACACGGGAGCGCCATGTTGCTCTCATAACCACCCGCGCGGCCGCACTCTGTGCCAGTTGGAGCCTCTGGGTACTCCTCAAGGGGAGCCCCATGTAGAGAGCATTACAATAGTCCAGGCAGGACTATATGAAGTACGCTGCTAAAAGATTGTTTTTTTTTAGCATTGGAAAATAAATATATGCCCCAATTAACTGAGTACATTGAAGACTCAATATTACTTGAAATTTATGAATGGTTTTCTGACAGATGTAGGTTATGTATGGATGATTACAATGAAATATGATAATTCTTTACTGAAACTGATACACCCTCCCACGTCTGTATGTGTAAGTGTGAGTGTGTGTATGTATTCAACTCTCAACCTTCTGAGTGAGATATATAATGAATGGTATGGTGGCCTAATGGTGAAAACACCACTACTAGGTAATGGCAGGTGTTTCTCTCCTAGGGCACAAAGAAAAAATATCTGCTGTGAATTCCATGTGGTGTTAGGAAGGGCATCTGTCCAGTAAATACTCAGCTCCATTCAGTTGCCCCAACTCTACCCCTCATTAAGAGATTACTCTGGGTGTGTGTGTGTGTGTGTGAGTGTGTGGGTGTGTGGGTGTATTTTCTCCCTTTTGCCTTTCAGCTCCAATCCAGGAACCCTCAAGCAGTCGCATTCACAACAAACCATTTTATACCAAATTTATATTTTGCTGATAAAGAAATAAAGGGAGACTAGTATAGATCTATTTCAAGCTATTTAGCTCTCATCAGCTAGCCATACCCTTACTTAGATTCTTTATCAGCAAAATATAAATTGGATTTATACCCTTACTTGGATTCTTTATCAACTGAAGAAGACACACACACACACACACACACACACACACACACACACACACACACAAAATTAATGTGGGTGTATGGCTTTCTTTTTTCTCTTTGCTTTGTTATTTTTTTTTCTTTTTCTATTTTATTAAATAAATGGGAAATATGTCTTGAGTCAATATTTCAGAAGATTTAAGGCTAGGAATCAATCTAACCATAGGCTAAAAATCCCCCAAAGTTATCCAGCATAAGCTTTCATAGGTTATATATTATAAATATATGTAAACCAGTTCCAAACATGAATGCTGTATGGTTAGTTACACACACACACACACACACACACACACACACACACACACACACATATATATATATATATATATATATATATATATATATATATATAGCCAGCTTCATAACATATGCCTCTACTTCAAGATGAGTTGGGGTGTTTGGTTTCAAAAGAGAAACATCTGGGCCAATTTGAATGTTCTCTGTCTAGGCACGCATCCATTTTCATTGTCTGCATCAATCCAAGTAAAATCTTATTCAGAGATTCTGTCTGAATCAAATTGGCTAGATTTTCTGAATCAGTTCAAACATTTGATGCAAATTAAATACAATTTGCCGATCCCTAATGTTTATTGGCAAGACAGCGGTTTTAAATTAGATATGAGGGAAAAGAAACCCTGAATTTAATCAGTAGACGTATGGCGGTACCTCCCCTTAATTTAGTTATGCATAGAGTTACACAAATGAAATCAATCAAAGTCTTTTATTCCTGGAAATTTTTGAGACCTTCCCCACATGAGATATCTATAGCAAAAGTAAAACACAAACATAATTTATATCTTGAACTATGATATCTGTATAATGTCAGACTTCAAAGTACACATTAAAAGAGAGCCAACTTATCGGAATTCTTGCAAAGCAGTACTCTTTGTGAATGTTTGAATTACTTGTACTGAATATGGAAGGAAGTTTTATACAATTTTATTATTTATTTATATCTGTTACATGATTTATAGAGTGAGTGCGGTATAATGGTTAAGGTGCTGGATTAAGCATGAGGAATTCCAGGTTCTAGTCTGCCCCCTTAGGCATGGAACAGACATGCATAATGTAACCAACCAGATCCTGCTGTCAAGTAAGATTAACTTATTATCTTATATCAGTGTTGATTATTAGCAACAACATAGGCAGACCTCCTACAAAATAATCTGTTCCTACTTAGTCCTTCAGAATTTCAAATGATGCATCCATTACCACTGTAACAAAATCCATCCACCTTATTTCTGGCCTATTTGTCTTCTTTTTTTCCTTCCACCAAGCAAGACAAATATTATTACTAGTAATCATCATCATCATCATAATACAAGGTAATTATTACAGTAAGATAATCAGAGTAAAAGATCATTTAACATTTACATTTCAGTAGCAGCAAAGACATTAAAATGAAGAGAAAAGCTAAAGAAGAGAAAGAAAATATATCAGAACAGTTGTATGCACGTTAATCAATAATGTTATTCTTGGATATAATATTTTGAATCTTAACTTTCATAACAATATATAGACCCATTTATAATTTATTTTATTGCACAGAAACCACTAGAGGGTATTGATGTTCACTCAGTTTTGGCCATAAATTTTACATGGCTTTTGGCTATGTCATGGCCGAGTTATCACCAAAGATTTCACAAAGATTTTACTGCTACCACCAGAAACTGTTTCTTATGCTCAGATGTTCTCAAGCCATGAAGTATTCACAGAGACTCACTTGATTTTTCCTAATCTAGACATTAATTCCTTCATAGGATTCATCAAGCATGACTTTTTTTCAGGCATTACAATGAAGAACATGTTAATCAAACAGTTCAGGTGTCTTGTAGTTTAACTGCTTTGTTATGATATGAAATTCAGTTCTTATGCTGACATGCAAAAATGAAAAATGAAACAGATAATGCTAAGCAAAAATATTTTTACTTTGAATATGACTGTTCATTTGCTAATCAAAATATAGTAATTTAAATGAAAAAGTTTGAATTGAAAAAGGAGAAACTGGTTTTGCAAATGTCTTTTAGTAATTTTATGGGATTATGAACTTAATCATCTATGTTTCTAGCCAGTAATAGGTGCTTAGTGATGATGAGTATATTTCCAGAATATTTAAACTGATATCCTGCCCAAAATTATAGTTCTACCTATTTTACCCTTCTCCAAGGGAAAAAAATTAACGTAAGATAAATACAAAATAGGTGTTATTTATTAACTGGCTATTTTTAAAAATTTGCTTTCATCTATTTTTTTCTTCTAAACTCCAAAATTTTAACATGAAAATATATAAATATTCTCGAAATGTGTGTATGCAAGATGTTTACACTCACAAAGAAGAGAGAGAGAGAATAATAGAATAATAAGAATTGGAAGAGACTTTGAAGGCCTTCTAGTCCAAACCCCTGCTGTCCAATGGCTGTCCAATCTCTTCTTAAAAGTCTCCAGTAATGGAGCATCCATTTCTGAAGGCAAGCCATTCCACCAGTTAATTGTTCTCACTGTCAGGAAATTTTTCCTTAGTTCTAGGTTGCTTCTCTCCTTGATTAGTTTTTCCATCCATTGCTTCTTGTGCTGCCCTCAGGTGCTTTGGACAATAGATTGACTTCCTTCTTCTTTGTGACTGCCCCTTCGATGTTGGAACACTGCTACCATATCACACCTATGTTGGAACACTGCTACCATATCACACCTATGTTGCACCTGTACTGTACCTCTTCATTAAATTAGACATACCCAATTCCTGCAACTGTTCTTTGTATGTTTTAGCCTCCAGTCCCCTAATCATCTTTGTTTGAGAGAGTTTAGATTGGCAATATCAGTTGTATCACATTTGAAACCTTGCAGATTTCAATGCTGTGTATAACAGTTTATCCTTAAATTTATAATAATTCATTATTAATTTATAATAATGTTTAAAATAAATGTTAAAAAATAACAAAATTGAACAATGAACCCCGGAAAACCAGCATTCTAGAACCAGTTAGACCAGTAGGCACCATCATGCAAAATTTCACGATAAAGATGTAAAAAGTCAGAAAAGAGATTCATGATGTTAAAATTGTGTGAAGTCATAAAATATGACTTTCCACTCTACCTGAATGTACTATGGCTTTTCTTTTGGCAATGCATTTAAAGATCTAGAAATTTCCGATCTATATTCTTTGTACAATTTTCTCTTATTCCATAAAAAGTCATTTTATAAATTAAAAATGACATTAAACCATCAGAAGAAACTAATCACACTACATTGGTGATTGATCTGCTTATAAGAGGTTGCAGAACTTACAATGACCAAACATGAACAGGAAGGAAAAATGTAAGAAAGTTTTATTGGTTTTAACCTTTTCATTCAAAAGTTTAGTGTTCTTTATCCAACAGTCCTTTGAATTATTTTAAACACAATTTCCTTTACTATTTTTTTTTAAATCTTTCTGGCAAACTTTTTTCATTGGCTAATCAAATGCAATGCACTCATCTGCTGCTTTGCATAAACAGTAGTAAGGTAATTATATGCAACATTAAAATGAAATTCCTGGTCTTCATACAGCTGATTACATTGCATTTTTTTCTTCCACAAAGAGAGATTTAAGAGGCTATGCAGTTCTTCAGTTCTACTGAACTGAACAGAGTGTTGCTGTGCTTCATGGTGACTCCCTTTTGAAAAATATTAGTGTATTAAAATTGTTGCTGCCTTCAACTGAACAATATTTCAAATGCTTCAGATGGCACCCTGTCAAATCGCTTTACATATAACAGTGGTATACTTGTTAGCAATAACCAGCATTGTTAGCAATAGGCCCTTTACACACTTTCTTGGCTTACCAGCTTTTTCCACGTTCATTTAGAAAATAGCCCACTTTCAATCTGTGTCATTCCCTGAAGAGTGTGAGCCAACATAGCCTTTTAAAATTTAATTGTATCACTTGATTATGCAGTAGAACCATTAACATGCATGCATCACTAGAAATTATTGGTGCTTTGGTTGTGATTGTAGACTGCATGCTACTTTGCATGTTTGTTAATAGTGTCTGAAGAATACTATCTCTCATTCTGTTGCAGTTAGATGATAAGGGAATAGCAATTGCTCGACTAAGGCTCTTCTTAGTGATAATATTTCTAACTTGTTAAATTGTGTGCCAAGGGTTTTTTTTTTTAAAATATATAATTGCTGTTTGGTAGAAGAAATATTAATAAATTCACCACCAGATGGATTCGTAACTGGCTGACCAACATGTAGTCCTCAATGAAACTGCATCTACATGGATGGAAGTATGCAGTGGAGTACCCTAAGGCTCTGTTTTAGGCCCAATACACTTCAACATCTTCATCAATGACTTGGACGAGGGGACAGATGGGGAACTCATCAAATTTGCAGATGACACCAAACTGGCAGGAATAGCCAAACACTCCAGAAGATAGGCTCAAGATACAGAAGGATCTTGACAGACTTGAACATTGGGCGCTATCTAACAAAATGAAATTCAATGGTGAAAAAAGTAAGGTAAGGAAAGGAAAGAAAAACAAAATGCACAGGTACAGTATATGTGGTACCTTGCTCAATAGTAGTAACTGTGAGAGGGATCTTGGAGTCCCAGTGGACAATCACTTAAATATGAGCCAGCAGTCTGCAGCAGCTGCCAAAAAAGCCAACTAAGTTCTAGGCTGCATTAATAGACGGATAGAATCAAGATCACGTGAAGTGTTAATACCACTTTATAATGCCTTGGTAAGGCCACACTTGGAACAATGCATTCAGTTTTGGTCACCACGATGTAAACAAGATGTTGAGACTCTAGAAAGAGTGCAGAGAAGAGCAACAAAGATGATTAGGGGACTGGAGGCTAAAACATATGAAGAACGGTTGCAGGAACTGGCTATGTCTAGTTTAATAAAAAGAAGGACTAGGGGAGACATGATAGCAATCTTCCAGTATCTCGGGGGTGCCACAAAGAAGGAGTCAAACTATTCTTCAAAGCACCTGAGGGTAGAACAAGAAGCAATGGGTGGAAACTAATGAAGGAGAGAAGCAACTTAGAACTAATGAGAAATTTCCTGACAGTTAGAACAATTGATCAGTGGAACAACTTGCCTCCAGAAATTGTGAATGCTCCAACACTGGAAATTTTTAAGATGTTGGATAACCACTTGCCTGAAGTAGTGTAGGGTTTCCTGCCTGGGCAGGGGATTAGACTAGAAGATATCCAAAGTCTCTTCCAACGCTGTTATTCTAAATATTGCTTTTATTTGCTTGGCCAATTAGTTTCTGAAAACAATTTGACCAACACAAGAGTGGAAGGACTTCATTGAAATTTAAGATACATTGGATCCAGGGGTGGGTTCTAAATTTTTTTACTACTGGTTCTGTGGGCGTGGCTTATTTTGTGGGTGTGGCTTGATGGTCATGTGACAATTATTTAGGATTTAGCAGAGGTACTGGTCTACCAGGCTTTTAACTGCTTGCAGAGCTGTACTGATCTGCCTATTTATTTTTGCAGGCACTGATCTACTCGTGTATTTTTGCAGGCACTGGTCTACTCACTTGTTTTCTTTTAACACTGATCAGCTGTAGGACGGTCCTTTGAAGCCCCACGACAAGAGTTTAAACAGTTTTTTTCCCTCTAGCCATCAGCTGGGACTCAGGAGGCAGCAATAGATTGGGGGTGAGGCCAAATAAAAGGTAAGAATAACGTGGGGGTGAGTGGGGGGGCTCAGGGGGTGGGGGCACAGGGGGCGGGGGGGCAGAACCAGTTCAGTGACATCATATCATTACCGCTACCGGCTCGGGAGAACCGGGCTGAACCAGGAGGAACCCACCACTGATTGGATCTATTTTTGTAGAACTCTTTGCCAGTTTGGCAAAGGAGTCCAGATTCAAAAATACCTTTGTTTTCCATAGCATTCTCAAAACCAGGTTGTCTGGACGGCTGAAATTAAATGGTTTAAACTCTAATTATTTTCTGGATTTTAATATTTTAAAAGAAGTGTTATGTTATCTTAATATTTATGCTTTGGAGGTGCTCTTTAGTCTATATTTTAAATATTATATTTAAATCAAGACAAATATCTAAAATTCGATGGTTGCTAAGACTCGGTTTCCAGTATTTGACTGTTTTCTAATATGATTTGATTGCTTATTTGTATCCTATGACTATCATTGTTTTACCTTATGATTCTTGACGAATGTATCTTTTCTTTTTATGTACACTGAGAGCATATGCACCAAAGACAAATTCCTTGTGTGTCCAATCACACTTGGCCAATAAAGAATTGTATTCAATTTGATTTGATTTGATTTGATTCGATTCGATTCTAACTTCCAGTCATTTCAATTCCTGACTACCTAGAATTATCAGGTCATGGGGAACAGAGATTTATGGCTTTATATTTGGAAGTTTGTCATACCAGTTTTGAATCTGGAATTGTTTCTTGTTTTCTGTTTATCAGGTATTTATCACTTAATTAATAGGTGTGTGATGAAGAAAGATACGCCAGTCAGCATTCTGCTGCAGCTTCTTTTAAAAAAATGATTTAGAGATGGAGGGTTTTTTAAATGGGTCTTCTAATATAGGATTTGTTAGAATGCCAAGACTATAGGGGATTTTCTGCATTTTGGGAGTTGGCTTTGTCTATTTTTTTTAGGTTCTTCATGTTCTCTGAGCTTGCTTTCCTTCCTTGCAGACATTTCCCAGTTAAAATTGAGCTTGTCAGAATGTTGTGACATTTAAGAGATTTCATCATGTCTTTTGATTGTCAATTGAGCTTCATGGATATATTCTGTCAATCTTCTTTCTGTTTGTCCTACATAATGGTTTTCATGGTCCTTACATTTTATGTTATTAATGCCTCCTGTTTTGTCTTCTGTAGCTTTTGAGTCTTTAACTTTGCATAAAATGCTATGGATAGATTTTGTTGGTTTATGGATTACCATGATGCCAAGGGCTTGTAGTAAGCTGTTGGTATTTTCTGATGTGTTTTTGATGTACGGCAAAATTAACTTTCTCACTGGTTATACAGATTGTGCTGTGATTGTTTGCATGGAAAGATGTTTCGGTTGAAGTTGCATGAACATCATTATTATTACTACTTTCTGAAGTTCTGGATTATTACTAAGTGTTTCTCATTAGTTTTTAAAGTGCGCTTGGTTTCTATGAGCTTTCTGGTGGCTAAACTTTTAGGCTATAAGAAATGCAATGTGTAGTTGATGGGAAATGACAGGAAAAGTTTTGTATCTGTGAAAGGAAAAGAGCTTAGAAACACATTATAATAATAAATAATATAGTCTGGGTGGCATTTAATAATAAAATAAAAATACAATATCAATCAAATATAGCAGCCTAAAATACATTTAACAGTGAAACTTTTTTTATATTTATAATAAATCCTTAAAAAGATGTGGCTGCATTATCAAAGAGATAATTTTTTCAATGTGCAAAACTTTACTGCTTAGTAAATAAATATTTTGTCCAGTTATAGGTCGTGCCCTTACTATTACTATTATTATTACTATATACACAATATGTATATATACAACATGTGAAATCACAGCTATGAGTTCTTTAGCTGGTGTTGGCTTTCATATGCATCAATTTTTTCTTAAGAGTCTAGGATATTATAAAGTATCAGCATAGTATACAGTATGTGCAGATCCAAACAATGGATTGTCGAGTGTCAAACAACCCCTCAACACAATATCCTGGGGAATGTGAAACACCTGAACATGAGCATCTGTGCAGATCCAGAATGAGATGGAACAGACCCGGAAGAACACACACGGTGGAGGGGGTGTTATAGCGTGTAGGATGGCATGGTGATATTAGATGATGGACGGTATAAGGGAAAAGGGGTGGGGGAATAAATCCATCAACAGCAGCAAACAGATCCCAGTGACAGGAGAAGATAGTAAAAACCCGGAAGTAAGGGCGACCTGTAGGTAGCCAGAATGGGATAAGCAGCGCGGTTACTTTAAATTTGTAATAGAGCAAAGGAGGGGTGATTGAAGGGCGTTCTATAACGCCGGAGGCATGGGAGAAACAGCCGTCTCCGACTTTGCTTCTCACCAAAGAACTTCAGCGCTTACTGTTTGACCATCATGTAAGCTATGATTAAACCGGATAGATTCCTCTTCTGAGCGTGAGTGTGTGTGTTTATCCGGTGCAGCACAGGTGGTTCCAAGTGGGGCTGACATGGATTTTGTAATAGAAAGACTGGAATTTTGTCAACGGTCATATTTTCTAAGTGCCATCCAAGATTCTTTGGCATGGCACCCAGTGTAGCAATAACCACTGGGTCTGCCATGGTCGGTTTATGCCATAATCATTCACTTTCAAATCTTGAAACTTTGTGATCTTTTCTAATTCTTTGTCTTCTATTATACTGTCTCCTGGATTTGCTATGTCAATTATCCACACTTTATTTTTTTTAACCACAGTTCAATCTGGTGTGTTATGAGCCAGATAATGATAGTAAAGTATGATGGTGAGGCCTAATCCTCAAATCTCTTATGTTTTCAATTCTGTACCACATACTATGAATTTTGGGAGTCTTAGTTCATATTTTATTCATATTTCAGGTTTTTGGTCTTCTACCACTTTGCTGATCTGGAATATATCTGATCCATTTGTAAACTCATTTGGGAATTCTGGTTTAAAGTCTGAATGAAGAGTGAGACACCATTTTACTCCTGTGAGACTCTTCATATAATCCACAGTAAGTCACTTCTGAAATTTTCTTTGCACTCTGGTGATAATCAAAAGTGCATGGAAATACAGCCATTTTTCATGCTTTAGATCTAAATTTCACCATATGGGAACTAACCAGATGGCTTAAAACTATCCTAATGATAATAGTTCTTCAGAAAAAATAAGTTATTTGAAAATTCATCCTAAATTAACATGCAGCACAATACCATCCATTTTTAGAAAAAATAGCTTTCCTCAGTCCCCAAGGGCCTACTCCAATTTTGTACACACAACAAGTTTTAACATAACAATGGGCAATTCTTATAAACTGCTCTTTTTATATTTTCTCCTGTTATTGTTTTATTTTTGATGATCTATAACCAGGTGGAGTGTGACATTATTAAATGCAAATGCAAAAACAAAAGATGATAAAATAACTCGCTACAATCCACTGCAAAATGACAACTAAATTATAGAACTCAGTACCCTGAATGGCCCATAACATTTAAAACAAACATTAAAACCTGTATGTAAGTAACAATATTTTTCTGCATAAAAATTATCCTTAAGGCAACTTCACAAAAGTAAATTAAAAAGGAAACATTTTACATGTTGCTGTATCAGACTCCAGGCATAATTCTTTTGGCAGATGATTCTGCATAACTTGTGTTGGATGAGAGGGAAGCAATGAACTGTGATGTGGTTATTTTAGTACACAAAGGTATCATTGAACTCTAGGTTGAACTCACATTTATGTTGTATTCACAGTTCGGTTGCACTCACACAAATTACATTTAGATCTTCAAATAACTAGGTATGTGCAAGGCCTGAGGATTTAATCCATGTGATTCAAATTGGTATTTTTTGTGGTATGGGTAGTTCCAAAGAGGTAGAACAGTCATTATTCACATATAATAACTTCTCCTTAATTAATATATAGAGTTGCCATTTAAATGGATATGGTTAGGAGTCCAACTTGGAGCCATAAAACTCAGAGGCCTGGTTTCCACTGCAAATGAATTGATGACTGCTTTTGTATGTCCTTGTGCATAAAGTGTGTGTAGCTTTTGATAAGGATATATCATCATTTTGCCTCATGGTGATATATCCTTACCTGTCACAAACCACTAGAACTTTCAAATAACTTCCACCTGCCTTTGTAATTGCTGAAATTACAAAGTGGGGCTTGGACAGTGGTGTCACCTGAATAGCATAGGACACCATTCACTTACTAGATATAATTATGGATTGTTGAAATTATATTATTTATTTATTATTTAGTTATTTAAATAAACCATCATCAAACATATTGGGAAGATAAAGCGACAGTAAGTAAGGTTGAAGTAAAGGAGAATAAA
Source organism: Pantherophis guttatus (assembly GCF_059756535.1). Classification (NCBI taxonomy): domain Eukaryota; kingdom Metazoa; phylum Chordata; class Lepidosauria; order Squamata; family Colubridae; genus Pantherophis; species Pantherophis guttatus. The sequence continues at coordinate 49,041,460 of NC_142063.1, forward strand.
ACCCCAAACTAATGGAGGAGAAAGAAGATCAGAAGTATTAGGTCAGGAAAACTCTGAAGGGAAAGCACTTTGTACAATATATCATGCTGATGTCCTTCAAAACACAAGAAAGATCTTCAGTTATTCAGTGAACATCTTTTAATCAATAGATTATTTGTAGACTATTAATTGTTAGCAAAGGAATACTTATATTTAAACTGGTATTCTATGCAGCCCATCACTTACTTTTTCAAAATAAAGACTAAATTGAGAATGAAAGTCTCACAAAAGCCAGTTTCCCATATGAACTGTCTTCTAACAGAAACTATATTTCTATTATATTTTCATTTAAATTTGTTAGGCCACTATTGTAATGGTCGGGAAGACTCAACACTGACATTTTAATGAGAACATTCACATATTTTACTTCATAAATATAAGTTTCTATGAACAGTAATTAATCTTGATTTGATTTTTTTAATCAGTTTAAACTACATTACATATTTATCTGATGCCAAGCACCAAAGAATCAAGTGTTGTTTGAGATGTTGGCAATAAATTATTTTCAGATCTTTAAAATTGTTATAAAGGAATTAGGCTAATTTCATATTTAGATTAAATTTAAAAGAATAGGAAAAATTGTAGCGATGTGCTGACTTCTATATGTTGTGTGTATATACCTGTGCATGCAGATATTCTCTTCTATGCCAAAGCCCATTAAATCAATTGTCTAAATGTAAAATGTACAATTTTGGGAGTTTTTATCAAATACATTCCTTTATATTATCTTTCAATAAAAATATTAGAAGACAATATTTGGTATGTCACCATCAATTTGGCAAGCACTTTTCTTGCATATGATGGATGATTAATATTCACATAATATTCATTCAGTTGTCTTGTATTTTTTAGAAGTTAATGAAGGATATTTAAAAAGCACCATAGAGAAGGCATTTATGTATTCATTTTAAAGAAAGATGATTAAAAACAATAAGATGGTTATTCTTAAAATGAGGCTACTCTGAAACTCTGTTCTCTAAATCAGGTATAAATGATATATAGCAACATCCTACCTGCATTTAATTATATGCTAGCATATAGATACATATACAGTATGTATGTATGTATGTATGAATAAATGTATGTATGTATGTATGTATGTATTTAGGCTTAGTAAAATGGCCATTTCAGGAAGCTAATTCAATTGGTCATGAAATATAGCAAATAATTATTTATTTAAAACAATAAGCATATCTATCTAAAAAGAAAATATTATTGAATTTAAGACAATTTCCACCACAAATGAAAGTTTAAGAAGAAAAGTCCTTTACCATATTCTCAGCAGATTGAAAGACAACCACCTCGTTGTAAAGAAATAAACTGTTTGGGAGAAAAATCAATCTTTCTATAAGTAAATGTATCCTCTTTCCTCTCCTTTTGCTCCCCCACCGCAATTATTTCTTTCCCTCCATTTAATGAACAAACATAAGAGTTTTTGCTTCAGATGCCAAATGTCTATGGAGATTCGCAGTCATCCAGGTCATGGTTGTCCCAAAGGTGTTTTTTTTCAAGAGCCAACTGGACTTTCTGGTTTTTCTTCAAAGAGGTTTCACTTCTCACCCAAGAAGCAAAACATCTTCAAAGAAAAAAACCAGAAAGTCCAGTTGCCTCTTGAAAAAAACACCTTTGGGACATTCACATGCCAAAGAACATCCAGCTTTGGCTGTTGCAGTCATTGGCCATGGGATACGTTTTCCCCAGCTGCAGCTAATCTATTGAGTTAATATTGTCATGTCTCTTGACTGTTCAGTGATATAACTCTCCTTGCTGTATGTGATGACTGACAGTTTAATTTGAGTTCATTAAATACCTGGGTTTTTCTTTTAACATGGCCCAGCTCTGACAGCGTTCCTTCTACAAAATCCTTGCTCCCTGCTACACCTTGTATGAAAATATTCTCCATATTAAGAACTGTTTAGCAAGCTCCAGAACTTTTCAATCTATGACAAATTTGTAATTGGTTTAGAAAGTTGTTCTATCTTCCTTCTGTTTCCTCTTAACAGCAATGGGAGTTGACTTTGTTCAAATTTCAACCAAGATCAGTAACTTGCAGTAGTTTCCACCTCCAGGCTCCTGCTTTAACTGGGCAATGGTCCCTCCAACTGCCGATTTCATGAGATAATGTTAAAAATGGAAGCTATTTCATGTCTTTCTTCTTTCTTGGCTCTTCTCTCACCATGTTTGTTTGTTTGTTTTTGATAAGGGAAAGAACCAAACCAACCAAGCCCAACAATCTTAGCTGCATGTTGCAAAAGAAAGCTGAGCAGAAGCTTTCCTTGATAGCACTGTGTGGCTTTAGCATGTGCTACAAGATTGGTGGTAACATGCACTAAAGGAGGCCAATCTGGAATGTTTCTCATTCACAACAAATGTTTCTTTCCAACCACTGAAACATGGTGCTTCAGCACATACTGAAGGCAACTAGCCCTTTCAGAATACCCTGAAAGTCTTCTAGACTGGGTGATTTTGACAAATTCTGTAGGATTTTGCATGTTATTTGCTGAAGAAGGGCAGCCTGAAGGTGAAGGTGAAGCCTGTTTTAGACCATTTGCCAAGCATGTTCAGGAATGCTGTGGGAGATACATCATTTGCCTCTTCCAGATCCCTTGCCAAAAGCTTTATATATTAAATGTCTTTTGTATAACTAATACAATTGTGAAATAATGCTAAGGTTTTGAATCCTATCTAATCAGTTTTTATCCTTGGAATTTGGAAGTAAAGTATTTATTTATTTATTAAATTTATGTTGTCATCTCACTCTATAAAATATTTTGAATTGCAGCCTTCTTTTTCCAATTTCCTTTCCAGCCCTGGACCAAAGAAGTATATATATTTTAAATTCATATAGTGGAATCATTATGTAATTCAGGAATGTTTCATCTCTTCAGTAATTGCAACCTTATTCTTCATTTTGGAAGGTTTTTCTTGTAGGTCAAAAAGTTATGCATTTTTTCATCAATTCAAGGTTCTTATTCATTTCAAAACCTTTTCTATACAAATACCTACGGTATGTCTAACCTTTTCTTTTCTGCTCTTCGGTTGTTCTCAGTTCAGGTAGCCAGAGGATGCTTGATACCAGGAGGCAAGGCAGAAATTTCTTTTTCTTCCATATATGTAGCCTCATACTTAAAGGAGAACACATGAAGCAGACATATATACATTCCTTAAGCCGGGGTGAAATCTGCTTAGCTTCCTTACCGGTTTGGAAGCGAGCACATCACGTGTGCATTCATACCTTCTGTGCATGCACAAAACCACCTGCACTACTTCCTGTTAAAACCAGGAAGTAATGACACCCAGGTGGTGATTGCTACTGGATCGCTGAACCACAGGGAAAAATCGCTACCGGATCAGGTGATCCGGTCCAATCCGGGAGCATTTCACCCCTGCCTTAAGCTATTGATATTTAAATGGTGACAACTATCCAAAAAATTTTTCCTGGGAAAGACCATTTTTCCTTCCTTCCTTCTTCCTTCCTTCCTTCCCCTCCTCTTCCTCTCTTTACTTTGAAACATGATTTACAACATGAGTTTTGAGAGGGAAACAGAGATTTGGGATAATATGTTAAAGGCAATTTCTCAGCAGATTATGTTTATGGTTTTTTTTTTTTTTTTTTTACTCCATGTGTACTCTTTCATCTACCCACACAGAAAGAACTAACACTGGTATTTGAAATATCACTAAGTTTTGAAGTAGAAATGAGTTTATTTCATCAGAAGGGCAGCACACTTAAGAATATTTCTCATGAATTTTAAGCCTTCCTATTAACATGTTGCATATGGACCCAGGTAGACACCTGTTTGTGACAGCCTCAAATCCTATTTCCCAGTTCCCAGGGCTATCACTGTATCTCTAAGTTTGGAATCTGTTGACCTCTTTCTGTTCTTCGAAGAGGCAATCTGTGACAATCTGTGAAGGAATTAAATTGTTTGGCAAAGCATTCTGTATCTCAAATATATACCTCACTTTTTATGTCTTGCTCCCTGGCAACTAAGAGCTTTAAGGAGGTAAAGAAACCTTGCTATCTGTGTGTACAATTCAGTTTTCTCTATTGCTTTCTCTCTCCTAGAACCTAATTGGCTAGGAATCTCTTATGGGCACTTCAGGGTCAGTAAATTTTCAGTTCTGAAAAATCTACTTGTGAGCAGTAGCTGGCAAATCAGGACTTAATTGTTCCAAATCTGATGAAATGACCTCAAGCCATATGTCTTCATAATCTGCTTCTTTTTCTGTTTTCCAGTTATTTTTTGGCCTGTGAACTTGCTTGAAATACTGGGCATTTTTCACTTTACAGTTAACAGTTAGCTGTTGTTAAATTGTTTACTTTTGTCCTGGCAAGTAATGGAGAATTCAGTTCTGGAGAATAGCCATAAAATTTAAACTAGATTGTATTCTGCCACTGATTACGTTTTATGCTTTTAATAAAACATTTCACATGGTTTTGTATGCATGTTGTTTTATTTATAGTTTGTTCATTGTTTTTGAGGTTGATGGATTTTTTTTTCAACAGTTGTATATAGCTGTTTCAATTTTCATGTAGGCCTAACAAAGAAAGCCTGAGAAATGGGTCTCTTGTCAGTCAACAGGAGTGCTGATTTATCACCAGCTTATCAGGTACTTAGGAGCTGCACAAGGAAGCAACAACCAACGATTTAATAGCCAGCCATCAATACCCTACTTAACAACAAAAAGCTACACACAATCATCTTCATCATCAGCCATTCAGTCATGTGCAACTGTTGGCCATTCTTTGGACCAGCACTCTCAATCTCTATCCCACATCACCTCCTTCAGATCCACCATGGTCATCCCGGTGTCATCCTTTATAGTGTCCAGCCAGCAGATACTAGGGAGGCCCCTTCTCTTTTTATAAGTACAATGCATAGAACAGTCCAGTGCACATACTCTGGGGAGAGAAAATGTCCCTGAAGATGGGCTCCAGCATGAACCCAAAAGTTTGGAAGAATAAACTTTTGGTCCCAGTGACCGACTCCGAATGGATTCTTTCTATAAGTAATTTACTCCCATTCTTTTTGAACCACATCATCTTTTATTGTTGCCCTATTCATATGTTCATCCCTCTCACATCCATGTTATTTGGGAACTAACATTTGTTTGAAGTTAATTTTAGACATAATAGGGGGTCTGACTGTTAACAAATAAAAACTAATCTCTCTACCCACACCAACACCAAACAGCACCAGTTTGATTGGAGCAACACAAAAATTATCAGCCACACTAGCAGCCACCATGTTTGTGGTGGCTGCTCATCAAAGCACTCCACTCCATCAACAGATACATTGACCCACAACCAGTTTACAAACCCCTCAGAATCCAAATCAACCGCACAGCCAATCAGAGACAGCACTAACCCTCAACCAACCCACACAACCCCGTCCCCACCAGTAGTTCACCTCTCAATGATCCTGACTTGATGTAATCTCCTTATCATAAGACCCAGCATAAGAGTCACTGATGAGTCACACCTGACCCATCACCTGACCCGTCACAAGACCCTCATTTGACATACCCACACCTGAAGCCCTTATAGACAGAAGAACACTGACACGGACATCCCCTAAACTCCACTAAAGATGTTACCTAGCCTGGTAACGAAATGTTCAGAAACCAACCCACGAGTTTGGATGAACCTTCACCCCCAAATTTGGCATATATTTGGGCATCATAATATACATATCATATATATATCTTAATGTTGCTTTATGTTTGATTTCATATCATAAAAAGCAAACAATAGGACAATAAAGGAGAAAAGAATTCATAATATTTGGAATAAAATGAAATCTTCACACGTTCACAAGCAACATATGAAGTTTTCATTTTATTCCAAATGTATTCAACAGTCAGTGTATCTGGAATCGTTTCGAAAAATTCATAATATGTTTTCTTTTTATTATCAGCAGAAATGTCAAAGTATCTATTTGATTGTTACATTTTATTTTATATTTTGTTCAATTTTTTTAAAAGGTACTTGTACATTTTCTTTCCTTCCCACAATTTTGTGTGGTTGATTTAATGAGAAATGACCAGTTTAAAATCTCAAAGGGTGTGTCATGCCAGAGTGTCCCCAATTCTAGTCTAATACTTAGACTATCCAGTGCAATATGCAAGCTGTATGTATTGAGCAATGAACACTTCATAACAAAGACAGCTGTATACATTAATTGCAATAATTGATTGTTTGCAATCAATTAAGATCTGCTTCCAATCTTTTAGCCTTCAGAAAAAGTCCTTAAACCTGGTTATGCTGGCTAGCATGGGGTCCTGAAGAAGAAGCTGCTGGCCTGGGGGTGATTGGTACACTAACAGAGAAGGCACCCCACCTCTCCTCTCCAAACCCTTGTTTTTTTAACTTGCTTTAATTTTTGAAATTTTAATCAATTTTTATATTTGCATTTGAAGAGTAGTTTGGTGGCAGAAGGCAGTCCCGTAGATATCCTGGTCCTATGCCATGAAGCGCTTTAAAGGTAGTGACCAACACCTTGAATTGCACTCGGAAGACCACTGGGAGCCAGTGCAGCTCGCGCAGGAGAGGTGTTACATGGGCGTAATGAGGTGCGCCCATAACCACCCACGCGGCCGCATTCTGGACCAGTTGGAGCCTCCGAGTGCTCTTCAAGGGGAGCCCCATGTAGAGAGCATTACAATAGTCCAGATGGGAGGTGACGAGGGCATGAGTGACCGTGCGCAAGGCTTATCCAAGTCCAGAAAGGGACACAACTGGCAGATCAGGCGAACCTGATAAAAAGCCCCCCTGGCTATGGCCGTCATATGCTCTTCTAAAGACAGCCATGCATCCAGGAGGACACCCAGATTGCAAGCTCTCTCTGTGGGGGGCAAAGATTCACCCCCAATAGTCAGCGATGGCACCAGCTGACTATACTGGGACGCTGGGAGCCACAGCCACTCAGTCTTGGAAGGGTTGAGCTAGAGCCTATTTCTCCCCATCCAGACCTGCGGGACATCACATCAAGGGCATCATTGGGGTGGTTTTGGGTGGAAATGTACAGCTGGGTGTCATCAGTGTACTGGTGGATTCTCACCCCAAAACCACAGATGATCTCACCCAGTGGCTTCACATAAATGTTGAACAGAAGGGGCGAGAGGACCGACCCCTGCGGCACTCCTCAAGCGAGGCACCTCGAGGTCGACCTCTGCCCCCCTGCCAACACAAACTGCGAGCAGTCAGAGAGGTAGGAGGAGAACCACCGTAACACGGTGCCTCCAATTCCTAACCCCTCAACCGCTGCAGCATGATACCATGGTCGATGGTATCAAAAGCCGCTGAGAGATCTAATAGGACCAGGACAGAGGAGCAACCCCTGTCCTGAGCCCTCCAGAGATCATCCACCAACGTGACCAATGCCGTTTCTGTGCTGTACCCCTGCCTGAAGCCCGACTGGTACGGGTCCAGATAGACAGCTTCCTCCAGGTACTGATACATAGATAGATAGATAGATAGATAGATAGATAGATAGATAGATAGATAGATAGATATTAGGTTGCCTTATTATTAAATTAAAATAGCAAAACATAGTATACTATGTTTTTGTCACTACACTGATTACTGGATAGTTCATAGAATCAAAGAGATGGAAGGCACTTAAGAAGTCATGAAAACCATCATCCTTCATACTGCATGCATGAACACATACACACTCACTGCGCCATCCCTGACATATGGCTATTCCTGGTGGCTCAGCAGACTGATAGCATTGTGATTAACACCACTGTCTGCAATTACTGTAAGTTTGAACCTCACCAGGCTCAAGGTTGACTCAGCCTTCCATTCTTTCTAAGGTAGGTAAATTGAGGATCCAGTTTGTGGGGGCAATAAACTGACTTTGTCTAAATATACAAAAGTATGAAGGCTATTGCTTAACGCATTGTAAACCGCCCTGAGTCTCCGGAGAAGGATGGCATATAAATCATTAAATATAAATATAAATATATAAATATATTTCTTAATTGGATAATTGAATAATCTTGAATGAACATGAACACATTCAATGCAAATCACGTGCACTTATATCTCAGATTTCTACATTGTGTTACACAGTAGCACACTTTCATTATAGAGATATCAAAACACTAGTCAAGCTGCTTTTGATAACAATGCAATCTGAGTCAAAACACAATTAAGCAATTATATTTCTAACTCAGAAATTAAACTGCATGGAGAGTTTTGTCCCTCCAGAATAAAGTCTATTGTAACACTTGTTCTTTAATTGTCAACAATTTGCGAAACGCTTAACATCCAAAACTGCTCATGAATATGTGCAAAAAGAGGACAGCACCATCTATCAAACAACGTATTAGTGAGACATACCATTGTCAGCGACCACATTTTAGACATGATAAATTTATTCAAAGGATTTTCATTGTGTTTTATTAAAATAAGGTCAAATAGATAGTCTCAACTGAAAAGAAAGTGAAAAGAATATAAACTGAACTGTTACTTATAATTGACAGCCACGGGATTTGAAAGAACATAAATGGCAATAACAAAATATATTTATATTAATTATTGGTTGATGAGTGCCGGGGTCGAACAGTTATACTTTTTAAAAATTACTCTATTTTGAAATAATTTATCCCTTAGGTTAATTAAAAATAGAGAAAGTGCTCTGTTCTCCTATGAGCTCCACAAGAAAGACAAAATTCTACATAATTTGGAAATATATCAATTTTTAAGTTGTAAAACTGGAACTTTTTCTTAGTAATTAACAACCTTAAAGTTTAATGACATGCTGCAATCCTATTTTATAGGAATGGGCAACATTTTTTCATCTCTAAAACACTTTTAATTTCATGAAATCAAAACCAGGCTCACATTTTGAGAGTTTGGCATAAGTCAGAATAAAATATTTGGTTTTGTTCTGACTGTCAACTCTCGAAACAACTCTAGCTCAAGCCATATTTTTCTCTGCTTCATTTCTTATGGAGGGGAGGGGGACTTATGGAATGTAGAATGTTTGGCACTCCAAAGTGCCAAACAAAACAGCGATAAGGCTCGTGAGAACCAAGGCCAGCTCAACGTGCCCTAGCAACAGCAGGAGGGAGTGTTGAGAAGTACATCACCTGCTTGGTTGGCTAACATGACCTGTGACACAAGGGGGGGTGTGGCCCAGTATCTAAGTGCAGGAATTATTCAGAGTTGGTTTCACATTTGATCATGCCAATATGATGTACCCAATAAACAGGATTGGGAGCATTACTCAGAACTATGACACTGATCTTGAAACAGAACCGCCCAGATCAAGTGACATAGCTTCAAGTCTTCTGTTTCGAGCTCAGTTTGCATCTTGTGATCAGAATGGTTCCTTCTAACCTTTTCCCATATAACCAAAAATGACTCTGATGTGATTAGTTGAGAGGAAACAAACTGTTAACTACATGACTAGATAAAGGAAAACTACTCACTATACTATCTCTGTCAGCTTTCCTGATACCTTATTCCATTCTAAAACATTTGTATGGGAATGTTAGTATTTACGTTTTCATGTGTATGATGCTGTGCTTTGTTTTCTTAACAGCTAATGCAAAGTTTGCCATTATGCTCAACACAAAACCATTGCTAAGGCTCCTTGTAGACTTCTAATACAATTTTAGTTTAGTTAGTTTGATGAGTGTTGCTGTTTTATGTACACTCTGCCCATGCTCTCATCTTCACAACCAGTTGAAAACTTAAAGATCCTGAATTGGTTGACCTGGTTTGCTGAGCTTTGGTAGAAAAATATTTGCAAGTTATAGAAGCCCCCAAGCCTGAGATGGCTTAAAATTTGAATTCACTTCTGCATATCCATTCACAATATTTTCTTTCTCAATAGTCTTTGCTGCCAAACAGAATTTGAATGCACAAAGGCCACAAGAAGTGAATGAATGAAATCACAAATCAGGTCAGCTGCTGTTGAAAGCCCTATTGGTGAATACATTCATTTAGCACTTGTCCAACTCTCTAACTGTTTTATACCAACAGTGAGCCTCTTCCTTATACTTTGGCTTGCCAATTATTTTCTTTTATTATACTTAAGGCATGCTTTAAATTTTATCTATTGATTTCATCTTCTTTATAATTGGATGTAGTGATTGGAATACTTTCGATATTACTTCGTCATCTTTTTTTAATTAAATCTGAAAACTGGTTCTAAAGAATCCACTGAAATTTCAGAGAGTAATAAAAGTACAAGTGGGAAGGAGATTTCATGATATTGGCACTCCTATGAACTTTAATAAAATTCTTTCCAATTCATAGCTTCTTTATGCCTACACAGCAGAACTATTATTTTTTAAGATTGCCATATGAGTGACATGCCTGCATATTCCAACTTTAGTGAAATAAACTTTCCAAGGCCTTTTATTTGTTCGTCAATCAATCATTCATCCAACCAACGAAATAAATAAGTGGTTTATCTCTCTAGCATTTTCCTCAAAATAAAAATCAGATTGGCTATAATAAGAACAGGTATTGGTACACTCACTTTTAACTGAAGGGAAGAAAAAAATCTGACTATGTATGTGTATGTATGAGCGAGTGTATGTGCGTGCATGTTAGGGTATATGTGAGAGATTTTTTAAATGCGAATGAAATCTGGCTGATAGTGTCTCTTTCTCCTTTTCAGAGCCTTTGGAGCTGATTTTAGCATGTTTGGACATTGTTAATCAATAAACATCTCATATAATATTGCTTTTCAAGATGAAAAATACAATGTGTACTAAATCTCTTATGGATTTCATATAAACTGCCTTCCAAGTATGCATTTCAGGATTAACTAATACACCTTATCATATTGAATTCATTGCAATATAACTTTGACATGCATAAAGAGGGTATTCAGAGGAAATCTGCACACCTTGCATGCCAAAAAGAAATTGGTTTCTTCAGACTACACTTTTGGGTTGTTTGGATGGAAAAAAAATGTATCCTCTGCTCTTGAAGACCTGCTCTTCAAGCTTTGACCTTTAAATTCAGATTTATGCCATTTACGTATTCTTTAATAGCTGGAAGAATGCAAAACGTACATTGCTAGAGTTGCTTGCTAATACCTTTTGTTGTTTTCAGAGTGCACTTTAAATTAAATTGTGTCTATTAGCTAACTGATTGTCATCTGATACAACTACACTAAGAAGAAAACCTTGCTTTCCAATCCACATAACAGTTGACAATGAAAAGTGCATGAATGGTAACTTTTGGAATGAAATGCCTCTTCCTAGATGATGAATCACTTAATAAATACTTCATAAAACAGTCTAAAATTTTGCCCATCATTTAAACTGTGGCTTTCATTTATTCGAATTTCTATACTTTGCTGTCTATACTGTGGTCTCAACACATTTAGAGGATTTTTCAGTTGGGGAGAATCAATTAATATTTATTAATTTGTGTGTGTGTGTGTGTGTGTGTGTGTGTGTGTGTGTGTGTGTGTAGGTCTTTGGTTATTTTGGTTTTCTCCCGCATAAAATTGGAAGTGTCTTGGAGACGTTTCGACGAAGTCTCATTCGTCATCTTCAGGCTGGTGTTTTCAGCTTTGTGCTTCTAGGACTTAAAAGGAAGAAACAGCTGTGATCATACATTGCTCCTAGAAGCACGAAGCTGAAAACACCAGCCTGAAGATGATGAATGAGACTTCGTCAAAACGTCGTCAAGACACTTCCAATTTTACATGGGAGAAAACCCAAATAACCAAAGACCTACATACAAACACCTGCGAAAACCTGGTGCCTTCGGCTTCACGCCTGTGTGAGCAAAGCGTGATCAGAGTTGCCGTCTCTCTATAAATACTGGTGGGGAGGTGTGGGGTGCTGGCTTTGTTGCTGTGAGTGGGTTGGTTGCATGTGTTGTTACATCTTAATTAGTTGATGGAGTTGATGTTTGCAAATTAGTCAGCTGTTTCATAACATCCTGTGTGGGTGAGGTCCTTGATGTGTGCCCATTAGTCTTTTGTGTTTTAACGACCTGGGTAATGGGCTGTGTGTTAGCATCCTGAGTTCTAGTGTTGGGATATCCTGAGTTTTTTGATGTAATGTCCTGAGCAGATGGCTGTGATGCCACATCTTGGGCTTTGGTTTGGCTCCGAGTTTGAGGTCTTGCCATGTGTTCATGGCATGTGTCAGTTTGCTTTGTGTGGGGATCAGAGGGGGGTGCAGCAGCTGGTGATGCCACCGTGGTCTGGATTCTGGATGGTGGTTGTATTTCGTCTATGGGATGGGTTTGGGTTTGAATCTGGTGAGGATGATTGGTGGTGGTATCATGTGTTATCTTGGGTCTGGTGTTAATCTTCATGGCTGGGACTCTTCTGTTGACTAGGGCTAGTTTCCAGATGTCCGGTAGGCAGGAGGTATCATCGCATTTATTCATGTTATGGGGGTGTTTCTCTATTTTGATGGCTTCCATGATTATTCTCTTGTTGAAGTGTTTGGATTTGTCACTTCCTTCCTTCCTTCCTTCCTTCCTTCCTTCCTTCCTTCCTTCCTTCCGAAATTTCAGTGATTTTCATGTTTCCTGCCACAAAATGGATAGAAACACTAATTCTTTTAATAATTGTGATCAAAGGTTAGATATGCCCTCCCCCAAAATGTATGTGAAATCAAACTCCTCAGGTAGTAGTTGGATGCTATTATGATATTACACAAAATGGTCAGATTGATCATGAATCTGAGACATAGAAAGAAGAAATTTCAGTAATTCACACATGGCCTAATCTTACCCTAAGCCTTTGCCAGCTGTTAGATGTGAATAGTGAGGACAAGCTTTCTGGTAATACCATTTTCCCCTGATTGTTTCAAAACAGAAGGAACAGTGAAAAGGACTGAAACTGCAAATGTAATTCAATATCTGTATGTGTAAAGGGATCCACTTAGGGAGGAGGGTAAAAATATATCTATACATTTGCTGAGAAGGTCTGAACGGAATTCATCTGGGCATTTTAGCGCAAGCCATTTCAGCCTTTAGAATGATTTAACAATACAGTTTGGGGAATTCAGACCAGACTGAGTTGTGCTTACCAGGGACCCTGAAGAAATCAATTTAAAACTTGCTGGCCTCAAGAAAACTTACTTCGGTGCCCCTGAGCGATCCTCCCTCCTCTCCCTCCTCACAGTTGGTGAGGGCTTGCAACTTCCGTGAATTTATATGCAAGTCTGAACCAATCCCCCAAGGCCCATCCCATTTCTAAACTTCAAAGAGAAGAGCAAATCAAGGTGATTATCTTTGAGCAAATTGTCTCCCCTCCTTTCTCAAAAAAGTGTTTTCAACCCCCCCTCCCCCCCACAAATGATTGCATCTTTCTGTAATTCTTTATTAGTTTTATTTTGCTGATTCGGTTCAGCATTCATTTTCCATAGAGCTACCGTCCAAGATGCTTGCCTTCCCTAAAGGGAAAGAGGAAGAAAGAGGAGGGTACCATTGCTTGTGGGATTCACAGTCTGTTTTGTGACATGCTGAGCAAATGGTGCATACGAATTTCCACCTTGAGACTTCAGTGCCCTCATTCTAGACAGGCTAACTCAGGTAGAAACAAACAAGGCTTTCGCCATGAGTAGAATTTCACAAATGAAGAATCTTAACGATTTATTGCCTTTCTAATTAGGCCCTTTAGGAACTTAGATTTGATTCAAGAAAACAGTTTGAGGTCCCTGAATGCTTCCTGCCATTGATTTGATAATTTTGTGTGTGAATGTGCGATGTTGATTTTCTTTTGTTGGTTATTCTGTCAACTGCAGAAAATATTTTCTAAACTACTGGGAAAAATTGGATACTTAAAATGCATTAACCACAGGCAGTGAAATGAAATACTTGGCAATGCAAAATGTTATGTGGACAGTGGGAGGACAAAATTTATCCAACCTCACAGAAGAAACCCACAGCATTGTTCTTTGGCATTTCATTCCCAATACTTCGATTCATTGTTCTATTTCTAATCACATAAACAGAGGAATAGAATCAAGATCACGTGAAGTGTTAATACCACTTTATAATGCCTTGGTAAGGCCACACTTGGAATATTGCATTCAGTTTTGGTCGCCACGATGTAAAAAAGATATGGAGACTCTAGAAAGAATGCAGAGAAGAGCAACAAAAATGATTAGGGGACTGGAGGCTAAAACATATGAAGAACGGTTGCAGGAAATGGGTATGTCTAATTTAATAAAAAGGACTAAGGAAACATGATAGTTCCAATATCTCAGGGGTTGCCACAAAGAAGAGGGAGTCAAACTATTCTTCAAAGCACCTGAGGGTAGAAAAACAAGCAATGGGCGGAAACTAATCAAGGAGAGAAGCAACTTAGAATTAAGGAGAAATTTCCTGACAGTTAGAACAATTAATAACGTCGAACAACTTGCCTGCAGAAGTTGTGAATGCTCCAACCCTGGAGGTTTTTAAGAAGATGTTGGATAACCACTTGCCTGAAGTGGTGTAAGGTTTCCTGCCTGGGCAGGGGGTTGGACTAGAAGACCTCCAAGATCCCTTCCAACTCTGTTATTCTATTTCTGTTACTCTGTGAGGTCTTCATCTTTACTTTCAAATTAAATGACAGATTCAGAGTAAACTTCAAAATATTACCAGATTTGATGCATATACTATGCATATAGAAATAACAATTTTTTACAATAATGCTTCTTGTTGTCAAATAACGCATTGGGTTGGGAGTATTGTGACTGTGGTTATATTGACGAGTTGATGACTGACTAGGAAAGTGAATTGAGGTTTGTGATAGATGAAAATGAAACACATACATTCACATAAAGCTATTAGGTACGCTAAAGTTTTAGGGTGTTTCTAGTCTTAGTCATGTCAACCCTCCCCTATTCTTGATTTTTGCAGGAATGAAAAAATGTAGGGCAAGAAAGAAGAAAGTAAAACTATTAAAATGATTTGAAAGGTGGATCAATTTGAAAAGTGGAAGATTGTTATTGTCTATCTTTATTTGCACATTTTCCATAAGCCTCTGGTGAACCATTATGGGAATAGAAGGCTTTTCCTATTTGGTAAAAAGCTGGCCAGTTTTCCCAGTGCTGAAAGAAGAATATTGTTTGAACCTGATATAGACCTGACAGAAGTTCCTGAAAAATCCATTGGAAATTGAAAAACCATTGAAACTCTGAAAGGGCAAAACAAGATTACAAGATTCTAACTGGCCTTAGTCAAGAGAAGGCCAAATTGGAATTGTTTTATTCCATTCTGTTGAAGCACTAGAATAAATCCTGAATTTGGAATTTACAGGGATGTCTGTAGCATGTGGTTGAAAATTCAAGATGAGGGCCAAAACAGCACAATTAAAGCCCCACCTATTTTTTATGTGCAATATGCATAAAAGGGGGCACTCAATTTCCATTTAAGTTTGCACTCAGCATATTCCCAGTCCATCCCTTTCTCCAGATACAGCGCACACAAATAACAGCTAGTGAAAAAAAAATATAGTTTGAGGTTTGTTTATTTATTAAACATCATCACAGATTTAAAACAATTAACTGGTAAAATGTGACAAAAGGCAAAGAAAAAAACAAGGAAAGAAATCAGGGAACAATTCACGATGTCTATATAACTGCCAAATATACAAAAGAGCACCTGAAAATTATATTATAATTAGCATGGACTACTTGGGATAGTCCAAGCTACCACTGGTATTTGGGTATTCTAGTTTTAATCCTTTTATATACAAAGCAGGTATAAAATAGGACTCCTAATGATTCCTCCTCCATTCTATACTACAAAGAAACAATTTGGTGTACAAGGATGATGTACAGTAGCTTTCATTGTTGAGGCATAATACTATTTGCTTCTTTGAGGCACTTTTTACACTCTTATTTTCAGTTCTGTCATAAGTGTTGCGGGAAGGAATTTCAACATATATTATATAGAAATCTTTTCTAGCTACTAGAAGTGCCAGAAGAGGCTGTCAGAGTATCACAATGCTGTGTAATGCAGTTTCATTTCATTTTTTTCAAAGTGGGGACAACTTATCTTTGCAAAGTGGCTTCCAAGAGATGCTTCACTCAATACATTGTTGAAGGGAAACACTTGGTAATAACTTGAAAAGATTTTGTAACAAATAACACACATAATTCTTATGTGATGTTTGTTGAATCTCAGAAGCTTACAGAAGAAACTTTTCTTTATGTGTAGAGGGACTATCATGCATTAATCACAAAAGAAACAGACAAGTGCAAATAAAAAAAACTTAAAAAGCACATTGCATAGAATTTCTTTATTTCTTTTTTCCTTCCTTCCCGCCCTTTCCTTTCCCTTTCCCTTTTTGGACAAAAAATAACAGACATATTACTGATCACACTGTTGCAACAGAAAAGGCCATACATACATAATCATTCATTCAGTGCATTTACACTGCTCTGAAGCTCTCAGCTCTGAGAAAATGTCAATAAGCTAATTGAGCTTGAACAACAACAACAACAACAAAAATGCAAGGAGGAGGAGGAAGAGAGAGTGGGAGAGAGGGAACTAGATAAAATCTAATAACAAAGGGAATATGAAATGTAGCTCAGGATTGAACTGTGAGATCCTTGATGCTCTCTAAGATTGTTTGTTTTCTTGCAGACTTCCATTGCCAAACTAAGTAACATCATCAGTAAGGAGTGGGGTTTGCTCTCAGTTTATATTCTAGTGGTTTGCCTGTCAGTGTTAGTGGGAGTGGTCCTCATGGTTCTTTGTTTTGGCTGTTGCTTTCTCTTAGCTTGTTTATTGGTCTAATTGTTGGGGTATTATTTGCTTCTTGGTTGTTGATAAGGCAAGGCAAGGCAAGATAACATAAACTTTATTGTCATTTTTTACTGTGAGCACACTGCAAAAAGAAGTACACTTTTAAAAAGAAATTATGTTGCCTGCTCTCAAAAGAAAGTATATATCTACCCATACACACACATACATATAGGTAAAGGTTCTCCTCGCACATATGTGCTAGTTGTTCCCAACTCTAGGGGGTGGTGCTCATCTCCGTTTCAAAGCTGAAGAGCCAGCGCTGTCCGAAGATGTCTCCATGGTCATGTGGCCAGCATGACTAAATGCCAAAGGCGCACAGAACACTGTTACCTTCCCACCAAAGGTGGTCCCTATTTTTTTACTTGCATTTTTTATGTGCTTTCGAACTGCTAGGTTGACAGAAGCTGGGGCAAGTAATGGGAGCTCACCCCATTACGCGGCACTAAGGATTCGGACCACTGAACTGCTGACATTTTGATCAACATGCTCAGCGTCTTACCCACTGAACCGCCATGTCCCTCATATATATATGAGGGTTCACAAGATTGATACTATATGGAACAAAACTGAATCAAGATGTTCTGCTTCAGATACCATGAAGCCTCCTCTCAGAAGGTAAGAGGTCATGAAGAGGATGTGTAGCATCCTAGGCAATACCAGGGATCCTACTCAAACATCATTTATAGGCTATGTCCAGAATATATTTTGGTACTAATCTCTAATATCTGGGAAACAAAAGGAAAAGGGGTAAAAAAATAAATAAATAATAAATAAATAAAAGGACCAAAACACCTCCTCACCAGCACGCAACACTCAGATAAGCAGAGATAAAGTACATAAAACAAATATATAAAATTAGAGCAAACCCCACTCCCTACTAACACTGGTGATGTTAGCTACTTTGGTAATCAAATGTCTGCAAGAAAACCCCCAAGCTCAGGGAGCACCATGGACCCTATAAATATGTTATCCATATTTATAAATTACAAATTCAAGACATACAGAAAAAAGTAATGAGGGAGTCTGAGCTGTGAGAGATTCTGGGCTGACCTTCCCTTGTTGTTATCCTTGCTAAAGGGGTCCTTTGGCCTTGGATGAAGCCAAATTCTAATATTTCAGCTTTGTAATTCTGAGGCAACTGTCAGTAACAGTGGCTGTACCTTTTGGGAAAAGAACACAGCAAGCTCCATTGAATTGTTCCCCTCTATCATATGGAAGAAGTCAGATTGACCTCCCCATGGCCTATGTTCTTCCTGGGAGGCCTTCTAGGAGCCACAGGTTCTCCAGTTGATAAATGAAGGAGAATGTATTGTAATTCAACACATCCGGAAAAGTTGCCTGAAGGCAGAAGGAAGCAGTGATTTTCAGTCAGATATTTTGAATTGGGCCCAGAAAGGAATTGGTCCCAATTAAACTTGTCACTGACATATTTGCATCAGTTCATGTGTCTGGATCAACTTCAAAGGGTGTCCTTAATATTCTGGTTCACATAACACCAATCATGTTGCTCTTCTGATACTAGAAATTGAGTTCATATATTTTGATAAAAGTGGTTTCAGTTTATTTTTCTTTGTTTTGTTCATTTGAAGCTATTTATTTTTGAAAGCGTTTCTTTTTCAAACTAGAGAAGAACTATGCTACATGTAGAATCAACTTATAATTATGAATGCCCCAGTTTAGACACTATATTTTCCCACTGAAAAGAGAAAATGAAAATATTCTAATCCCTGCTTATTTAAACTCCAGCCACCCTAGGAAAATTTCTAATACAGTGCAGAGAAGGTAAGCTATTATAAGAACTTTTGTATACAAATATGTCTAATCTGAGCCTTTGAAAATACAGCTTTCTTAAAAATCAAGTTATTTCTAAAACAGCATTTGATGGATTGCACCGCCCAACTGATGGCAACAACATGCAGCTATTCACATGGAGATACACATATTTTATCATTCTTTCACTATAAGAATTATTTCACCTTCTTGTACAAGAAGGTCCTAATAGGCAACAGGTATGCTTCAGACAGGGATGGTATGGGGACAGGGACGCGGTGGTTCAGTGGCTAAAACACTGAGCTTGTCGATCAAAAGGTTGGCAGTTCAGCGGTTTGAATCCCTAGTGTCGCGTAATGGGTGAGCTCCCATTACTTGTCCCAGCTTCTGCCAACCTAGCAGTTTTTGAAAGCACATAAAAAATGCAAATAGAAAAATAGGGACCACCTTTGGTGGGAAGGTTAACAGTGTTCGATGCACCTTTGGTGCTTAGTCATGGTGGCCACATGACCACGGAGATGTCTTCGGACAGCGCTGGCTCTTCGGCTTTGAAACAGAGATGAGCACCACCCCCTAGAGTCAGGAATAACTAGCACATATATGTAAGGGGAACCTTTACCTTTATGTTTCAGACTATGTTGTATCGATCAGTAATAAATTTATTTGTTCTGAAAACAGGATAAGGATTCATGGTGCTACTTTTATGCCTTTAGAAATTTATATGAAGATGTGGTAAGATAAGCCATTGATCAAACCTCACCTCACAACTTCAAAAGTTGTGGAGGCTCCAACAATGGAAGCTTTTCAGAAACTAGACAACCACTTGACAGAAATGATGTAGGGTCTCCTGCTTCAGCAGAACTAGAAGATTGCCAAGATCCTTTTCAACTCTGTCATTCTCTTATTCTGTTATTCCGTGCCAGTCCACTATGTAAATATAGGATGTAAGTAACAAAATGACAGAAATGACAGACAGAAGAACCAGGAGAGGTTTACAGGGTAGAATAGAATTTTTATTGGACAAATGTGATTGGACACACAAGGAATTTGTCTTGGTGCATATGCTCTCATTGTATATAAAATAAAAGATACGTTCATCAACAATCATAAGGTACAACACTTAATGATAGTCATAGGTTACAAATAAGAAATCAGGAAACAACATCAATATAAATTGTAAGGATATCAGCAACAAGGTTACAGTCATACAGTCATAAGTGAGAGGAGATGAGTGATGGGAACGATGAGAAGATGAGAAGATTAATAGTAGTGCAGACTTAGTAAATAGTTTGACAGAGGGAATTATTTATTTAGCGGAGTGATGGTGTTGAGGAAAAAACTCTTCTTGTGTCTAGTAGGTATTCAAAAAGAGTGCTTAGCTATCAGAAACAGTTATTCATGGAGCATGGGGAAAGTATAGGTAGATTGAAGAGCATTTGAGAATTAAGAGAATTCATAGGATTCTACCAAGGGAAATTTCATTGAATTTTGTTTAATTATTACTAAATGTACAGACCCCTCAAAATAATCATCAACCCCAGGGTAACATTTACTACTGAACAGGATCTGTGCAGTGGTGGGATTCAGCCACTTCACACCACTTCGGGAGAACCGGTTGTTAATTTTCTGAGCAGTTTGGAAAACTGGTTGTTGGAAGAAATCATTAGGGCAGAGAACCGGCTGTTAAATTACTTGAATCCCACCGCCTAATTTTCTATATCCCAGTGTAATACTCCAACACCTTACCTGAAGGGTTTTTCTTAGCACTGGGGGGGGGGGAATCTCCACTCTTGAACTTTTAGGTTTCTCCTTTTACAACAAGTTTGCATTTTGTTGAACTGTCATTATATCATCTGTTTTCTCACTTCAGCATACCAAGCAGGAAAAGACACAGGAAGATAGCTTCATAACACAGGATAAGTGTTACCAACAGGAAGAACTCATTTTCAGCTAATCCCCTTTAGAATTCTGAAAATGGTACAAACAAGTGCAGACAGATGAAGATATACACTTGACTCCCTGCAGTTACTACAAAAATCTGGAAGGAAACTGTTTGTGTGCATTGTGTGATCAGAAATCCTATCATATAGCTGTCTGTTGCATTAAGATTTGTAATTTCATGTAGGTATTCGTTATCAATATTTGAAAATCAAAACTGTAGTTCCCATCTCCTCCATCTGCCTTTGTTTTATGTTTCTTTCATTAAAAAAATGTAATTGCATGTTGTCCATTATATATATATATATAATTATATATATATATATATATATATATAAATCAAGGGCAACATGCAATTCTTTATCCCTAGAGTTGTTACACTGATATACTGGTCTACTTTAATTGTTCTAGTTCAGTGATGAAAGTAGATCCTGTATATTGATTTCTTAAGTTTCTAAGTAAATAGAGTCTTGTTACCATTTTGAAAGATTAAGTAATGGTATTTTATGGAACTATGGGTCTTGATAATGTATACCATTAGGTCATCATGTCCAACCCTATTCTAAACAACTTAAATGAGTTTTAAATTATCTCTATGTTGTCTCTTGGGAAGCTATTTGGCAGCCTTTTAATGCTCACTTGGAGAAATTGTTTCCTGATATGCAGCCTTCATTTTCCTTTATTCATTTTCTTCTCATAATGCTAGGTAATACCCCTGGGGCCATCATAAACAGTTTTTTTTCCCTTTGCAATAGCAAACATACCCTTCATTTTCATTATGACTCAGCTAACCTTTGAGGGGCCAAAGCTGATAGGCCAGGACTTTCATCTATATTACTCAAGGTGACATGAAGCTACAGCCTTGGGCATTTCATTTGAACTGTGCACTCCTAGGATTAAAATGCACCCTTTGTAGCTTTGGACTTACTCAATATTTATCCTTCAGTGACAGTAGGAAGAGAACTTAGATGGCAACTTTAAAACTCTAAATTCTCAGATCTTAAAGCAACATCTTTGGCAAGTCACCATAAAATAGGCCACCAGATACAATATCATCTTAGAAATTCACCAATTATATTTCACGGATATCTGATCATGTAAAAACTGACTGCCAGTGGTGTTGTGATATCTCTGGGAACAACTGCCCTTCAACTCAGTGAAGTAGGACAAATTGCTTATAAGTTACCACATTTGTATGTTTTACAAGAATTGCTAAAACTCAGCATGAAGACATTGAAAATCTAGGCCTACAGGTTGTCCTTCTAAAAAAATATAGAAAAGCCCTATCCTACATATTCCCCTTTCTTTTTCTTAAAGATCAGATGAGTCTAGACCTTAGTGGTCTGACACATGGATCTGACCACATCCCAGGCTAAGCAAAAAGACAAAATCAAACCCAGTTCACTATATTTAATGGGGACTCAAAAGAGAGAGGTCACAAATGGTCAAGTGTGTTTTAAAATGGAACAAAATTCAGTCTTGGTATAAGGCTAAGTCATAGGAAAGTTTTTAATGTGCATTCATCAATATGGAAAATTTAAAAAAATAAACATCCAGTATATTTCTTATTGTTACTACTACTTAATATTAGCACCAACAGTTCATTAGATTTTGTTGTTCACAAATAATGTCTGCTTACCTACATTCAGTAAATTTTACTATATGTTGAAAGTTGTTATAATTCTTAAGAGAGAAGTACTGAGGCTGAGAAAGACAACTTATCTAAAATTGTTCAATTGCTTAACCTAAAATTGGAATATGTACCATAGGAATATATCATTCTTAATTATAGCAGTTTATGAACTCAGATAATACCTAGTGGCCTCAACTACTACAGTCCACATATTTAAGGATCCTGAAAAAGAGACTTCTCATTGATCATTCACACTGCAATCAGTTGTGCAGGGGGGGGGGAATCAGCATCAATTGATTATGTTCCCCTCAAGGCTAATTTTTGATGGATGTGAGGGGAATGAGCTAGTTGAAACCTCCTTCCTTATGAACTTCAGTGATGATTAATATTATTATAAATGTTTGTTGTACAGTATAGTTGTTGAATTGTTACTTATGTAATTAAAATAATTTATAGTATGGGTCTTATATTCTTTGGCAGAAGATTTTAAGAAAGAACTTTTAACTGAAAAAGCCAGGGATTAAACTGTTGACTTTGCACAGGCTTTGTCTCTAAATTTTGATCTATGTTCCAAACTTTGATGGACAAGCATGAAATTCAAGGCCATCACTGAACTAACTTACTAATGAGCCCCACACAATTAGGTCTGTGCCACTCTTCATCTGAGAAACAAGAGATACTTTGTCTTGATACTATTCTGCGGTGAGTCAGAATACCACGAGATATGGAACAAATTGTATCAATGGTTGGAACAGAAAAGAGGGTCGAAAAACAAGAACTGACTAGAATTCATAAAATGGAGAATTAAAGTTATGTATGTAACTACAATAGAATGATGATGGATAAAACAAATGCATAAGTAATATAGATAGAAGAAGGATGTTCACAGTTACATCATGTCCAATGTTTTAATATGTGTGTAATAAAACTTTAATTTAAAAAAAGAGATACTTTGTCCTGGTGTAACTATTTATTTATTTAGAAAATTTATATAGCCACCTACTCACTCACAGTGACTCTAGGCAGCTTACAAACAATAAAAACACAGTATATACAAAAGATAAAAAATAAAAAACAATAACCTCCCCCCACCCATCCACCCATAGTGACAACACACGGATGATAAGCCATTTGATGGGCTCCGTCACACTTTGGGTTCCACAGCCTGCTGGCAAAACCAAGTCTTCAGGGCCTTATGAAAGAGTGTCAAAGTGGGGGCCACTCTAATTTTTGCAGGTATGATGTTCCAAAGGGAGGGAACCACCATGGAGGAGACCCTTCTGGGTCCCATTCTTAGGGAATGGGACCTGCATCATTCCTTGCCTCCCCACTCTGGTGGGTCAGATGGATGTCACCAACAAGAGAGAGTCCTTCAGATAACCTTGTTCCAAGCCATGGTTGGTGACAACCAACACCTTGATTTGAACTATGCTACACCATCTTTATTATCTTAATATCTATGGAGAAATCTTGTTGTAAAAGCAAATAGGAAAGGAGATTTCTTATGGTAAGACATAAATGTAAAAGGTACATTTGTTTTTCCAGGGTTTCTATTAATTCAAATTCCTGTTGCTATGTAGAGCAATGTCTCATTAAATCAATTTGACTGCCAGCTTTTCTTTATCCTTCTAAATAAAATTTAATGCAAGCCTCTTTTTAAATGTCAGCTGTCTTTCTTGCTTCTTTAGAATGGAGTCTCTGCTCAGTTCCTGGCATATCTGACTCCAATAGTCACTGTCTATGCTGGAAATTTGAAAGCTATAAAAGAGATAAAATCCATCTCAAGTCTGCACCTGCTTCCTAATGACATTATTTTTTTATCAAATAAAGGGTTTTGATAAGATTGAATGCAGACGCAGTCATAGCTCAACTTATTTGTAATATATGACTTGGATTGCTGCACTATAATTTTTAAAAAGCTTGATAAAAAAAAGAAAATCACTTTCATTTCTAGTCAATGCAGCAGAAGGGAAGGTAATGCATGGAGATTTAGTAATATGGAATGATCTACAGTCCTAAAACATCTAAAAGACAGATGGCCAAATACCAAAAACAGAGCAGGTGTATTCTTTATATGACATGAAGACTGGCATCTACTTTATATGATGTTCTCCACTAATGCTGGGCCATATTGTGAACCTTTCCTTGCCAAAATGAATTCTGGAAACAATTTCAGGAAGTCATCTTATGTTTTTTGAATGAAATAGAGATATAGTGTCAGGGTTCCGAATAATACACCCATAGCAAGCAAAACTCCAAGGCAGGTAGATTCCTTAAAGAATAGCTTTATTGGATATATCATATTGGCACAGATCTGGTGAAAACCGACTCTGAAGGTTTCCACGGTTTCACCTAATTAAAAGTAAAAGTTTTTCCCTTTCCCCAAACAATTAGTCAAATGGCTTCTCCAATCGAGAAGCCGTCTGGTTAGTGGGTG
The DNA here is from genome assembly GCF_059756535.1 of Pantherophis guttatus. Taxonomy (NCBI): domain Eukaryota; kingdom Metazoa; phylum Chordata; class Lepidosauria; order Squamata; family Colubridae; genus Pantherophis; species Pantherophis guttatus. Next base: position 49,066,015 of record NC_142063.1, read on the forward strand.
ATATCACTCCTCCTCTCTCTGACCAGGTGTGAGAATGTCCTTGGTTCTGAAGAGAAAGTATTTTGTTTTGGTTACAAAACCCCAGCTATCTTTATTCCCCCTTACCTATCCCTCAGCTCCAGTGTGGCAATTCTGAAGTGACAAAATGGCCTTGGTCAGGTCAGCTTCAGGGATGACATATAGATAGGTAGATAGATAGCTGGATGGATGGATGGATGATGATAGATAGACAGACAGACGATAGATAGATAGATAGATAGATAGATAGATAGATAGATATGATATGATAGAGATAGATAGATAGATAGATAGATAGATAGATAGATAGATAGATAGAGATAGAGATGATAGATATGGAGATCGACATAGAGAGATAGAATATATAAATATGTGCTTAAAGTGGCATGAGCCACTTTCTTTAACTTCTTTCTTGTCTCAATGTTGTGTGATTCTTCTTGCAATAATCGACAGAACAAGCCTATTTGTAGATTTCTTTTTTTCAACTCCTGATAAGGCATCCATTTCCTTCCATCTTCATCACATTCATGATAAGATAGGGAGAACTTAGTGACCTATCTATAGTCCAATCATTTTCCTCCTTTTTTTTTTTTTGAAAAAATATTTTTTTTCTTTCACTCACCCACTAGTTAATTTCAGGGTATGTGTCTTAACATACTGGTTAAGATATATAGGTTAATTTAAATAAATGCATAGTTTTAGTTAATAATTTAAATATATATTTCAAGTCTTTCTAATTTTTCATAAACTCTTTTATACTCCCATAGGTTTATACTCTCAGGCTATTAAGCACTCAGAGATACTTACAAATATAGATTTTCATAAATAAAATACATGATCAGACATATAGGTGCACACTTGATAATAGAGAGAAGGAACTTCCATTATTGATGGGCAATTCACTGTCTCAATACCCAAAAGTAATTCATTTGATCATAACACTCCAATGAAGTATAACCTTGTCCATGGCTAATGGGTACAATGAGTCAATCCTATAACAAACCCTCTGTTGTATGTTATATTGCTCAGCAGATAGGAATAAATATACTTTATTTTTCAGACTATGAAACACTCCAGATTATAAAACACACCTAGCTTTTGGGGAGGAAAACAAGAAAAAAAATCTGCCTTTGCCTCTGCCTTCCAGCAATTTGTCTCCTTGCAGCAAACAGCAAACAATCTGGTCAGCTTCAGCATAACCTGGTTTAGCACAAGCAGCTGATTGGCAGTTGGATCTTCCTCCCAGAATACCACCGATCAGTTGTTCCAGGCTACGGGGATTGCCACCACTTATTGGTGCTGGTGTCTCCCATCACTGCTGCCACCTATTGCCACCTCCATGTGCCCCATTTTTGGCCTCCGCATGTCCCATTTTCAGCCTGTTCCAGGCGGCAGGGATCGCAGCCACTGCCATCTATCCCAACCACCTGGAATGGGCTGAAAAAAGGATGAGCGGAGGCTGAAAATGGGGTATGCGGAGGCCAAAAACAGGATGTGTGGAGGCCAAAAATGGGATGTATGGAGGTGGCGATAAGTGTCAGCGGTGATGGGCAGCAATGGCACTGGTGGGCAGCAACCATATCTGCAGCCTGGAACAGCTGATCAGTGGTATTCCGGGAGGCAGATCCAACCACCAATCAGCTGCTCATGCTAAATCAGGCTATGTTTAAACTGACCAGGCTGTTTGCTGTTTGCTGCAAGGAGGCAAATTGCTGGGAGGCAAAGGCCGAAGAATGGGAGCCGGTGGGTGGGCAGGGCTTCAGCAACATTTGCTCTGTAAGACTCACAGACATTTTTTGGGAGGGGAAAAGTGTGTCTTACGGTCCACAAATTATGGTATATCAATATATTGTAATGCACATGTTTCCTGAAATCATTCGTTTTCTTTTTTAACTTCTGCATTTTCATCTCAGTACAGCTGTCAAGAATCTGGCAGTAGATGCAATAATTGGAGGCAATTAATCTTCTGACACCTCCCCATGTGCCTTTGCTATGTGTTTTCCATGCAAGATTTTTCTTTAGAGTTTATAATTTTGCTCTGAGATTTCTTATGCATTGTGCTGGAAAACTTTGAACCGAGAAATCTTCTAATGGCAATTATTTCAATATTGGCATTTTAGGGAGAAATAAAACATCCTTCTCCATTATCTCTAAATAGATAGGTCAGATACAAGGGAAGCAAAGTAATAAATCAGTGCAAATGTTAGGACATTCTTGGCTGGGGAAGTCACTAGTTAACAGACTTCAGAGTTTTTCATTGAGTTTGTTTTGTATTAATTTTACTGTGGATGTCTTAATCTTTTCTTTTCTTTGTGGGTTTTAAACACCACCCAAAATTGAAGAATTGCAATGGAATACAAAATTAATTAATAAATAAACAATCATTAGGGGATAAAGCATAACTATATAAGGCAAAAGCATGCATCAAACCAATGATAGATGAACACATTGCGCTATGCATGTCTGTGAGAAGGTAATCATTTCCATTGCTTGTATCTGCTCCAACAATCATTGGTGAATAAACTTCTCTACTCATTGGAAATGGAATTGTTATTCCACAACAGCTCTCAATTTCCTGCTTCTTCAAGTGGAAGAATCTTACCTAAATAGTAAAATATTTGAGATGTAGGATTCTTCCTCATTCTCATCCCCCCCCCACATCTTTCTGTTCCTATCATACACACACATACACACAAGGTGAATAACCTTAGGTTTCTCTGATCTCTGTTAATTGTTTCCCTTTCTTATCTCCTGAAGCAGAGATCAGGGAGGATTTTTGATCCCCATTATGGGCAGATGTGACAAACTATTAGCCTTCTGCAATAGGTGAGAGGTCAACTTTCAGCCTGCTACCTTAGAGGCATGTTCCATCCTGTACTTTCCCCTAGGTGGCAAAAAATACTAAAAATAACTTAAATTATTACAGAGAAAGAGCTGTACTTAGCAGAAAAGAGATAGAAAGAAAGCAATTCCCTATACAATCATAGATTCACTCTGACCATTCTTAATTATTTTGTGTTTACATTGATGATACATATCATAATATACTTCTAGGAACTTAGGAAGCTGCCTTAAACCAAATGGGTTATCAGTTCAATGAACTCGAAATAGCTTATTTTGATTAGCAGAAGAACCATAAACTCTTTTATAACACCAGCTAAGTAAATCTTTAAAAGAGGGGCAATTGATTTGCACCTAGAAGCCACTCTTGATTTTTTAAAACAAACATTGTTGTCACTGAAGGCCATTAGCAATAGGATGATTCAGAGATGCCACTAGCGAGATCTGTGGGATAGAATTCCTCTTCATCTAACTTCTCTTATTGTGTCAACAGCCTGTTTCCCAAAGTTCCTTTTCAAAGTTGATCCCCACTGGCACAGCATTTTACTGATGAAATTGCTTGGGTTTTTCTTGAGGCTTGGCTCTACATGGGGCAGTGACTATGGGTGGCTATGTGGAATTATGTTTGGCCTGTAGCCTCTGAGGAACTGGGGTGCTTCCAGGATACAATATCCTTTATTACCTGTAATAGGGATCTTGAACCCCTTGGCTTTTTCATATAACAGGAGGGGAGCTATTCCCTGGGAGATTGTTGTAGGTAGGAGTATTACCAGCAATTCTGAAGGATGTTGTGGTTTGCCCTCTCCTCAACAGGCTTTACCAGGATCCAGAAATATTGGATAACTATATCCAGTTTCTAACCTTCCATTTTAGTGAAGATTATTGAAATGTTGATGAACGTGTTCTGATCCAGTTACATCTCTTAGCAATTTTCAGTATCATCAACCATAGGATCCTCCTGGAATGGCTGCAGGAACTGTGGATTCAAGATTTCAGTGGTCTTCTCATAATAGAGAGATTTTTAAAGGGCATTTACACTTTTTTATTGTTTCTAAACTATTTATCATTTTCTTTCAATTTTCTGATTCTATTTATTGTGATAGTTTTATATCTAATCTTATAGGAGTCTGACACCTTATTTCAGAATTTTTAACTGGGATAGTCAGTAAAATAGAATATTAAACCTGCCAAAGACATAATATACCAATGTCGTTATGTTGTTCTTTTGCAAGAGAAAAATGCAGTATGATCATTCATAGTTTTGCTGCTGAGAGTTATATCATCATAATGTGGGGAGCACTAGGAAGTTACAGGAAAGCAGAGTTAGCATTTCCTGTAAGCTCTGGATTTCTCATATTGAATTGTCATATTGAACAAGACATCTAATGTGTTTTAGTGGTTAAGGACAAAGGAGGTTCAAGTCATCATATGTTACAGATATGAATGGAAAACTCAAAAACATAGCACACAAAGTCTGCTAACCTCTTAGCTTTATTGTTTAAAATTGCTTAGGCTATACACTCTTGCACATTCGTATTCACTAAACATCACTGTGCTACTGGTCAAACAATGCAAGGAGTATTTGTTTAAGACAGAGCATTAAAATGAAAATTCCATCCATGGATGATGTCTTTTGACAGGTCCTTCTTTTTTATCTTATGCTAGAATACTTCCTTCACACATCAGCTCAGTTTCATTTTCCTCATTTTCATTGGCTCTTGCTATGATTCAGATAAGTTCTTTCCCTAAACACCACAATTTGCTTCATACTCTGTTACAGAGCTCCTGATTACAACCTTGTACATACGAACAAACTAACATCACTACTAACATGGGCAGCCTCCTGCCCACACCCTCTTATCTTTCTTGGTGACTTAAATCTACCTCTTAATAATTGGATCCTAAATGAATGTCTTTTTTTCTTTTTTTTTTTCTTTCTTTTTTTTTTCTTTCTATACCGCCCTTCTCCTGCGGGACTCAGGGCGGTGTACAGCCAAGATAAAACATTGCATATAAAATTTAAAAACAATTTAAAAAACAATTAAATAATTTCGGCCCAAGATATTAAAAACAACCCAATTAAAACCAAATTCAATTAAAACTGAGAGGATGGGATCAAGCCAGCCCAGCTAGATGGAATAGATGTGTTTTTAGGGCCCGACGAAAAGTCCAGAGGTCTGATATCGTGCGTATCTCAGGGGGTAGGTCATTCCAGAGGGCAGGTGCTGCCACAGAGAAGGCTCTCCCCCTGGGGGTCGCCAGCCGACACTGTCTGGCCAACGGCACCCTGAGGAGGCCCTGTCTGTGCGAGCAAACCAGTCAGTGGGAGGCTATTGGTGGCAGAAGGCGGTTTCGCAGATACCCCGGTCCTAAGCCAGGGAGTGCTTTAAAGGTGGTCACCAACACCTTGAAGTGCACCCAGAAGACCACAGGAAGCCAGTGCAGCTCGCGCAGGAGAGGTGTCATATGTGAGCGCCCCGTCGCTCCCATAATCCCCCGCGCGGCCGCATTCTGGACTAACTGTAGCCTCCGTGTGCACCCCAAGGGGAGCCCGGACAACTGATTATGTACACTGGCTCAAAGGATGATCCAGTCTAATTTGGAAAAAAAAGGCTACATAAGGGTAAAGGTCAAGTTCAGCCCATCTAGGTTAGAGTGCAGTACTGCAGCTACTTCAGCTGACTGCTAGTTCAGCAGATCAGCGGATCAAATCTCACCAGCTCAAGGTTGACTCAGCCTTCCATCCTTCTGGGGTGGGTAAAATGAGGACCCAGATTGTTGGGGGCAATATGCTATTTAGTATACTGTCTTTGGTGTAAGCCGCCCAGAGTCCTCAGAGAGTGGGCGGCATAGAAATATGACTAATAAAATAAAAATAAAATAAATATAGTTGAATTATAATTGCCAGAAGTTCTAACCAGCACCATCATTAATTGTTTCCTAGTATGATTTGATTGCTTATTGTACCATATGACTGCCACTGGGTGTTGTGCCTTGTGATTCTTGATGAGTGTATCTTCTTTTTATGTACACCGAGAGCATATGCACCAAAGACAAATTCCTTGTGGTCCAATCACACTTGGCCAATAAAGAATTCTATTCTATTCTATTCTATTCTATTCTATTCTATTCTATTCTATTCTATTCTATTCTATTCTATTCTATTTTTTCAATGATTGCCAAGAATCATAGAATAGCCTAGCCAGTTTTTTTAAAACGTGTAAGAGTAAAGCCTTGGCCTGTTCTACTTCTTTTTGTTTTCAAATTGACAAGCAATTGGTTTTGTTCTCAGCCAGCTTCCATCAAAATTTTGTGGCAAAATGGCCTTTAATACATTCTTACACTTGATTTTAAATTATAATTCATTTACCAATTGCTGAGTCAAGGTTCTTATTGGGCAGCTAAATGTTGCTGTTGCACAATAAATTTTCATATAATTTTACTACTAAGTTATGCCTGGGAAAACTTTATAAAAATGTAATTAATTGCCCACTTTAAAGGTCACCATTAATAAAAACAAATGCGCAGATTATTTAGCCCACTGAGGAAATCATTGGAGATACTCTGAGGTATTATTAGAGCCAAGTCCACTAAAATGAAAGGCTAATTTGTTATGTCCGAAAGATACAACCAATTCCTTGTCTCCATTGTAGCATAGAGACCTTGATACTGTATGGCAGCAGATACATCATTCTTTGAATTATGAGCTGTACGAGAAAAGTTGCTCTATAAATTGCAGATTTTGTAGGTGTTCATGATATATCCTTCAAAGCTTCATTAGGACAATCCATTATTTGTAGGAGCACCAAGATGCTATGCTCCTACCCAGATAGAAAATTACAAGGTTTGGATTTTTATATTCTTACTATTTCTTTTTGGCACAATAAAACCTGTGCAGTGTCATAGGTGGACATATCTGCTAAAAAGGCCTAAGGAATAGGAATCAGTGTAATTCTGTTTAGTCTTGAAAGTACATGAAGGATAAAGATTGGTATCTTCATTTGCAAGTCTGGCACCCAAAAAAGTAGCATATCATGCCATTATTTGTGGCCTGAATGCTAAATTTCCTACTTTGCTACAAAGCCAAAACATTCGTTGTCTTATTAGCCCTGAAGCTTGAATGGCAAATTCATTCTCCCACAATGTGGCACCAGAAATGCCAGTATAACTTTGCTAGAGAACAGGAGCATATCAGAGAGCCAAAGGAAGTGTGAAAAAAATTACAGTTTGATGACTAGACCAGCTTTTATTTCAGTGCAGTGTCTATCCATGCATGGAAGTTACCAGATTGTTATTGGATTGTTATTGGATGTACTAAGGACCCTTTGTAAGTCTAACGTTAACCTTGTTAAGTTAAGTATCTCAAGAGAGTCCTCTAATGAATAAATAATGCCCATGAATTCAATATATCGACCATTTATAAGCACTAAGCCCACCCTTTCAATTTGAATGACTATATCCTTTGTAACTGAAGATAGCTTCTTATAATTTCTCTAATTTCTCTAATTCAAATCCTCAATTTAAAAAGGATTTAGAAAATTGGACAACACTTTGCCATAACAAAATGTAGTGAAGAGAAATAACTGCATTAGCTCAGATATTGTTAAACATGCCGATAGTCATCAGTTGATACAGATCAAGAGAAGCCCTGACTTAGTAATACTGGTTCCTTCTTAGCCGAATAGTTAAAGGAAGCAATTTTGTTTCTGAAGCTCAGTTTCCCTTTTTTTTAATGATTCTTATAAGAATGAAATTAATAGCCAATCATGGCATCTACATTTAAAACAAAACAAAGAAATGTCTTGTCCAAAATACATGCATTTTGCTTTGCACATTTCTAATCCACATTATATACAAAAAAAAAAAAAGATGTAGCTTTTTGATTGTCTTTGGAAAAGTTCTTAGAATAAAAAAACAAGATTCGAACATAAGAAATCTTCTGCCTTTGATGCGTTGTTGTTATTAAATTATTAAATGGACATAGCCTGGGTTTTCTTAATTTTACCTTTTCTATTAAATAAGGGCAAGCTGCAAAATGCTCGTTGTTGAATGTCTCCCAGTAATCTTTTTGCTTGTGCAAGTTGATCTTTCAGATTCAACATTCAGAAGCTGATTCAGTACAGAAATCAATTTGACATTGTTTGTGGTTATTGGAATATTCTAGACAGGCAGGCAGGCAGAAAGCCAGCCTTGAGAGAACTGATAATTACTAAGGACAATTGCCCTGGACCTCATGCATTTAATGGTCAAGAATTATATAACTCATGAATGATTTCACTGTTTTTGACTTGGCTATGTGCCTATTTATTGGGCTCTCTTTTTTTGTCCAAAATTAGTATATTAACAGTTTAAAACATAGCACTGTAAAACCATTAGAGCGGGAAAATAATTGTGATGCACCCCACACTTTTTATAATGCTACTGTGCTGCTTATTTGTTAGATTCCATGCAGCAAAGAGGGCATTAACTCCACATAACAAAATTAATAACATACAACAATAAACAATAATGTCATAACAGTCACGCGATGACCCGTGACAATAGTCTAACTCAAAGTACATAACAAGTCATATCAAGACAAAACTACAATGATATTTCCCAGTCTGCAGGCCGCTTGCCTAGGGAACATCCAGATCTTCAAGGGTTTATGGCAAGCCCAGATGTTTTTTTGTTTTTTTTGTTTTTTTTTAGTGTTTTATTATTAAGAAATTATAATAATACAATTTTTGTCCATCCGGTTACATAGTGTAGAAAAAAGAAATAAATAAAAATATAAATGTTTGTACATATAGATAATCTTTGCGAACCGGTTACATGGTATAAAAATGTGTTCTCATATCATTCTTAATGTGTATATATATAATAAATCTTTAAAGGTAAATTACATAAGTCATATCTTTTGCTTACCTTTCCTTGCCTCGTTATATTTCCTACCATCTACAGTACATCTTCTCTTTCTATTTCATTTAACTATTTCTTGTACTCACTCTGGTCTCTTTCCTCTTTTTTTTTATTTCATCTTCCTCTTCTCTAACCACCCGTACCACTTGTCCCACATGCTATAATAGTCAGAATCTTCTCTATCATTAATTTCTAGCGTTAATTTGTTCATCTCAGCACATTCCATTATTTTGCCAATTACTTGTTCCTTAGTTGGTATTTTTTTCTCTTTCCATTGTTGAGCGAAGGCAATTCTTGCTGCTGTTGTTATATGCACTGCCAAGTATTTCTTCTTTTTTGCCATTTCCGTCTTGAGAATTCCCAGGAGAAATATTTTAGGATCTAATTCAAAGGTTTCACCTATTATTTCTGAAAGGCAATTGCCAATCATCTTCCAATATTTTTTTGCTTGAGAGCAGGTCTACCAGCAATGGTAAAAAGTACCTTGCTGGTGTCCACACTTCCAGCACTTTGGGTTTAAGTTGGGATAAATCTTGGCAATCCTAGCTGGTGCTAGGTGCCACCTATAGATCATCTTGTACTGGTTCTCCTTGTAGGTAGTTGCCTTAGTAAGTCTTATATTGTTGTTCCATATTTGATCCCATTCTTCCAAATTTATATTTTTCCCAATATTTTTGGCCCATGCTAACATTGGGTCTTTAACCACTTCTTCCATCAGGTCATATTCTACTAAATAGTTGTACAGCAAGCCCAGATGTTTGAAGCCAAATGAATGTTAGCAGGTATGATGTTCGAAAGAGTCAGCATTATAACACAGAAAACTCATTTTCTGAGTCTCATCAGATGACGCTACTTAATAGAAGGGACCAGAGCATGCCCACCTTGCCAGATCTAGTGCGGTAGGCAAAAACAATTGGAGAAAGATGACCTCATAAAAACCTGGCCCCATGTCATGGAGGACTTTATAGGTGGTGACCAGCATTTTGACCAGCAATCAAAAACCTGTTGAGAGCCAATGCAGCTTAAAAAACAGTGGTGTAATGTAGGTATGCCAAAGTGTTCCCATAAGTTGCCTGTGGTCCAGTCCACCCTAAGTCAAACAAGTCTAACAGTCCACCTCCATCTATGTAAATACCATCAGAAAAAAACATCTTCTAACACTACACAACAATCACCAGGACAGTTCGACTGCAGATCCTTCTGTCTCTGCCATCTTAACCAGAAGATTCACCATATGATACATGGTGTCTGTGTGCACTTTGATATCCTGCACACACTGTCTGTGAAAGTGGGTTTATAATGACTCAGAAGAAAACAGCAGGTCATCTCATTAAATTAACACATAAGTCACTTGGGTTTTGTGCACAAAATAAAACTCTGTACCATGGAATTGCCAAAACTAAAATGTTTAGAGAGAAAGACAATGGGGATTGTTGAATACACACCAACATAAATGCATACACATACAAATCTAAGGAGCCTTGGTAGTACAGTGGTCTAAAGCACCCTGTTATTAAGACCAGCTGCCTGCAATTACTGCAGGTTCGAATCTCGCCAGGCTCAAAGTTGACTCAGCCTTCCATCCTTTCTAAGGTAGGTAAATTGAGGACCCAGTTGTGGGGGCAATAAGCTGACTTTATATAAATATACAAAAGGATGAAGGCTATTGCTTAGCACATTGTAAGCCGCCCTGAGTCTCCGGAGAAGGGCGGCATATAAATCAAATTTTAAAAAAAAGTGGCAAGTCATGATGGTTTTAATGGAACTACAGAAGATGTGTAGGTCTTTAATATGTTATACCTATAATTGTGCACTCTCTCTCTCTCTCTCTGCTCTCTCTGTTTCCTAATTGAATGTACCCACAAATGAACTTTTTGTAAGAAAAGCAAAAATACATATATAGGCTACAGATATGCATACTTACATAGCAATAAGCCCAGCTGCACTTTCTAATTTTTTTAGCTTTCCTTTGCTCTGTTCTTATAACCACAAAATGTTTATTTTTAATCATGAACATTTGTTATTAGCCTAAACCAATCTACTGAAGGAGAAGTTCTCTTCACTGAAGCCTGTCTTGCTGGTTCAGTGTGAGTTGGTAAATGTTTTCAATTTCCTAGTCTAAGGCTTCTAATCCAGTACACCACACTGGCTGTCAGTTTTTATAAAGAAATTTGGTGTAGATGTTAATTATTTATTTTAATTAGACTGCATTGTTATTGTGGGTAAAATACGTTAGCCATGTCATATTGTGTGTAGGTGCTTATATATGCATATATAGATATGCATGTGCATGCATATAGGACATAATTTCTCTCAAATATGATCAGACTTCAGTTATTACAACAAAATCCTTTCTAAGGCTAATTCTCCTGCCAAGCACAATCCTGTCTTATTTTGAATTCCAAGTCTGACTGAACATTATTCCTCAAAAACTGGGAACACAATATTATTTTTGGATTTCAGCTGCGCAGTTATGTGAGGTAAGTGGTTAAGCTAAACAGTGCTGGATGGCACGTTAGTTTATATTGTAAAGTGAAAGTCAAAACATCAATTCTCATTGAAGGAAGAGGTGAGAGAGAGAGAGAGGGTGAGGGAGAGAGATGCTTCCTAATTCTTTTCATATGTGTCTCAGATCAAACAGATCTATTCTCAAGGCCTTATCAAAATGGATAAAAAATAGAGTACGGGTCTTGCCCAAATATAAGTGGTACACCTTGGAAGATATTAAAATAGCAATCAGCTATTGCATATATGATTTACTATGGTACCCTGTTTGTTTATATTTTTATCTGTGTATCAATCTATCAGAGGGACACGATGGCTCAGTGGCTAAGATGCTGAGCTTGTTTTATTTATTTTATTTTATTTTATTTTATTTTATTTTATTTTATTTTATTTTATTTTTATACCGCCCTTCTCCCAAAGGACTCAGGGTGGTGAACAGTCAGAATAACATACACATAATGTGAAATAAAAATAATTTAAAATAATTAAACTGATTTGGCTCATCAATTAAGATCCTCAGTGTAGAATTTAGATAAACTGAAAATTTATGCCAGTCCGGCTTGGTGAAATAGAAAGGTCTTCAAGGCACGACGAAAAGTACAGAGATCTGAGATCATTCGTATCCCTGGGGGTATCCTGTTCCATAGGGCAGGTGCCCCCACAGAGAAGGCTCTCCTCCCGGGAACCATCAGCCAACATTGCTTTACTGACGGCACCCTGAGGAGGCCCACTCTGTGGGAGCGTACTGGTTGGTAGGAGGTTATCGGTTGAAGAAGGTGGTCTCGTAGGTACCCAGGTCCTAAGCCATGGAGCACTTTAAAGGTAAGAACCAACACCTTGAAGCGCACTCGGAAGACCACCGGGAGCCAGTGCAGCTCGTGGAGGAGAGATGTTACATGTGAGTGCCATGTCGCTCCCATAATCACTCATGCGGCTGCATTCTGGACCAGTTGGAGCTTCCGGGTGCACCTCAAGGGTAGCCCCATGTAGAGAGCATTACAGTAGTCCAGTTGGGAAGTGACGAGGGCATGAGTGACTGTGCATAAGGAGTCCTGATCTAGAAAGGGGCGCAACTGGCGAATCAGGCGAACCTGAAAGAAAGCTCCCCTGGCCACAGGCATCATATGTTCTTCCAAAGACAGCTGCGTGTCCAGGAGGACACCCAAGTTACGAGCCTTCTCTGTGGGGGCCAATGACTCACCCCCAATAGTCAACAATAGTATCAGCTGGCTGTATCGGGACACCAGCAGCCATAGCCACTCGGACTTGGAAGGATTGAGTCGGAGCCTATTTCTCCCCATCCAGATCCGCACGGCTTCGAGCACCGGGACATCACTGTAAGGGCATCACTGGGGTGGTCTGGGGTGGAGAAATACAGCTGAGTATCATCAGCGTAAAGATGACACTGTACCCCAAAACCACGGATGAGCTCACCCAGCGGCTTCACATAAATGTTGAACAGAAAAGGCGAAAGGACCGACCCTTGTGGCACCCCGCAAATAAGGTGTTTTGAAGTCGACCTCATCCCTTCTGCCAACACAGACTGCAACCAGTCAGAGAGATAGGAGGAGAACCACTGTAGAACAGTGCCTCCCACTCCCAGCCCCTCCAGTCGGCACAGCAAGATACCATGGTCGATGGTGTCAAAAGCCGCTGAGAGATCTAATAGGACCAGGATACATGATACAGCTGGGTCCAGAGAGGGCTTCTTGAGGAGGGGCCTCACCACCACCTCTTTCAGGGCGGAAGGCAAGAAACCCTCACTCAAAAAAGTATTTATAATTCTCTGGAGCCAGCCTCGTGTAACCTCTCGGGAAGGTCAAAAGGTTTTTTGTTGATCAAAAGGTCAGCAGTTTAGCGGTTTGAATCCCTAGTGCCACGTAACGGAGTGAGCTTCTGCCAACCTAGCAGTTCGAAAGCACGTAAAAAATGCAAGTAGAAAATTAGGGACCACCTTTGGTGGGAAGGTAACAGCGTTCCATGCATCTTTGGTGTTGTGTCATGCTGGCCACATGACCATGGAGACGTCTTCGGACAGCTCTGGTTCTTCGGCTTTGAAACAGAGATGAGCACTGCCCCCTAGAGTTGGGAACAACTAGCACATATGTACTAGGGAACCTTTACGTTTACCTTTATCAATCTATCAATCAATCATATCTCAGGAAAATCCAAACAGCCTTGCATGGAATTGTACAACTTCTTCTTTTCTGTATTTCTATATCCTCATTTTTCTTTTCATCTTTCATCTGACTTTTTTGGCATGTCAGAAGAGGAAAGTGCGGAACAGAGTAATTGTCACAATCGGGGCTCAGTGCTAGCCTGATGGAGCAGCCTCAGCTGGGTCATCGGACAAGCAAGTTGGCCAGGAGGCTTCAGGCTAGGACAGGTTAGCAATGAGGAGGAGGTGGAGTCCACGCCTCTTCCTGATCCAAGGATCATAGAGCAGAGAGAAGATAGGCACAACACCGGTCAGCTAGACTACTCGTGAATAGGCAACCTTGCCTTTCATGAAGGGCTGCACCAGCATCACTTACTTAATCCTGCCCTGAGGACTTAAATCAGGGGTGGGTTCTACTTCCCTTTACTACCAGTTCGCATTGTGCCCGCACGCGCGCACTTGCTTCTCTCATATGCGACACACTCTTCTGCACATGCACAGAAGCTTCTGCACATGCACAGATCACTTCTGATGACGTCTGGGTCAGTGGATGGAGCCTCCCGCCGGTTTTACTACCGGTTCTTGCGAACCGGTCTGAACCAAAGGCAACCCACCACTGACTTGAAAGTTGCTGGAGCAACATGCTCAGTTCATGCTTTGTGTGCTCATGCTGTGCATCCTGTCCCATTTGACTTGTGGCCTGCTTTCCTGGATTTTGTGTTTGCCCATTGGACCCAATTACCCAGTGACTCTTGTCGTATTAACCTTGGAATTTAGACCTGTACCATTGGGGGCGGGGGCAGTTTGCTTTCTGAGGCCCTGTTTGGCAAGTTTGAATAAACACCTGTAGAACTCTTACCATACATGTGTGTGCCGGGGGGTGGGGGGAATGAAGCAGCACAATACTAATTGTATTCAAAAGTTCTGTCAATGAGCCTTTTCCATAATTTCCAGAATGTTTCCACACAGAAAAGTCATTAACAGAGTTACCTTGTAGTAAAATGGTTGGCTAATAAATAAATAAGCAAATAAATATGGTGCAGAATATTACCTGAACATTCCTGGTAATAACATGGTCTTAGCTTATTCTGATCCACACATACCTAGATACAAGTAGAAAACCTCATACTCTGAAAAACAAATAATTGTTTTTCAACTGAGGCAATTTCACAATAAAACCCTGACATGGAAGCACCCTAGAAATGGAATAGCTCCAGTTTAAATCCCTCCATGACCATGAAACAGAGGGGAGGACCTTAAGGGAGTCATTCTCACCTAATTCTACTTTATGTGTAAGGATATAATTCAGAAAAAACAACTCTGAGCTCCTGGGAGAGTAATAAATGTATAAACACAATTTCTCACTTCAGGATAGAATAAAGGAATATTGCTTTTAGCTAAGGTTTTCCCGCAAGCTACAACTAGCAGATATTCCATATTTTTTTTCTCTTAGCCATATTGATGCCACTCTTGTCCCATTAGATTACCTTAGTCCTTAGAACTATCATTAATACTTTAATAAACATCCAGTGGACCATGCACCAGAATGGATTGTCACTGTCATGCTGAAGTGGTTGAGATGTAGTCATTTTTTTAAAGAAGCTTCCAAGACACAAAGATTGTTCCTTTTCTGTTCCAGCGGTGATGCACAGCAGGAGAAAAACAGTAATGTTGATGGATAACAAGAAAACCGAAAGCTAACAACCAAATTGCTTAAGGCTATACATGATCCCCAAACATGCAATGCTCATTTCTCTTTATCCCCTAGAATCAGTAACTCCCACTTTCATGTATTCAGAATTCAGCCTTAAAGATTGAGAGTTTCAGCTATTGCTATGGAGACCTATAATGTTAAAAGTAATGCAAAATTAGTAATGGGTTCCCGAACACAATATAATTGCATGAGCTGTGCAAACTAGGATGGTGAGAATTCTGAAGACAGAGTCAAATCCCTTTTTATGGATCCACCAACAGAAAGAAGAGGGAAGCACCATTTATTTTTTAATTTCCCCTTTTTGTTGTTAATTTTATCACTCTATCCACTTTAATGAAAGATAAATTATACAAGGGAACTCCAGAACTGAATATATTTTTCATATCAAAGAGCACATCTTTTACACTCTTGTCTGCACAATTGCTAGAAAAATTGTCCAGTGTAGGACCAAGGTGACTCATTCATATAAACATACCAATTCTTATCTGCAATCAGACATCTTAATAAGGCAGTGTGTTTCATTAATGGATAGGATTTAAGACAGGGGTGTCAAACTGGTGGCTCATCGGCCAGATGCATCACGTGTATGCCACACCCACCCCGGCTCCACAAAGGCAAAAAAGTCGTGATACGTCACATGACATCAGGGGACAGAATCGAGTTTGACACCTGTGATTTAAGACATATATTCTTCTTTCAGTTCTTCATACTATACCTATAGTTTATTTATTAAACTATATTTATTATTAAATATAGGTATATATAAAATATACTTATATTTAATTGATTGATGACATCATTAAGTTAGTGCCAACTCTCTGTGACCATAAAGATAGACCTTTTCCAGGATGATTTGTCCCCAGCCTGCACCAATCACTGCTGTAATCCAATCCATCTGTCTTGCTACTGCTCATCCTCTTCTTTCTTCCACCATTATAGTCTTCTCAAAAGAGATAAATTTTTGCACATAGCAATACCAATAGCACTTAGACTTATATACTGCTTCACAGTGCTTTACAGCCCTCTCTAAGCGGTTTACAGAGTCAGCATATTTTCCAAAATGAAGACCCAAACTGGGTCTTCATTTTACCCAACCTCGGAAGGATGGAAGGTTGAGTCAACCTTGAGCCAGGTGAGAATCAAACTGCCGAACTGCTGGCAATCGGCAGAAGTAGCCTGCAGTACTGCATTCTAACCACTGCACCACCATGGCTCTTATTATATAGCTGTATAAATGTTAGAGGAGCTCATAATTTGGAGCTAACCCCTGCATGTGGCTTCATTTATCAATTTACTCAGATAGAAAATCTCTGATGCCTGAAATGTAAGTTACACTACCAAAACTGTGCTACAAAATCCAGAGAGCTGCTAAATAGCAGCAAAGAGAAGCAAACTTTATGTTAGTCCCTCCATCAAGTTCTAAGTTGGAATTTTGAAGCACAAATTTCTAGCAGAAAAAGTCACCACCATCATTTGTGGAACATAAACTAGAAATCAATTAAAGCCTTTAATGCAGGGTGGACAACTGTGGCCTTTTTACAACTCCCAGAATTCCTGAGACAGCCAGACAGCCACCCCTGCTTTAATGTATTAAAAGTATGAGAATTGTTCTCACAAATATGGTAACTTTATGTTTGATGATTCTTATATTTTATATAAAATAGAACATGTCACATATTGTGTTAAGTTGGGTGAATGAGTTGGGTGAACAGAGACTTACAAGATAAGGCAGGGATGCTAGCCTTAGAATTTGAATAGCAGCAAAAAGTGGAGCTGTCAGTCCAGCTTATTCAGTTCCAAAACAGAAGAGATGCAAAACTGACATTCAATCAGGGATGTCAGCACTCCAACCAGCCTTTGCATCTAAGCCTTAAATATGAAGAATGAGCAAATGAACATTTACTTTGCATGGCATGGAAATAAACATTACCACCTGCTAGTCAAACTATTGTTAAAACACAGCTGCAGGGACTGGTAAGAAAGCTGACAAAAATAGGCTAGAATGCTAGCTTATTCTTGAGAAGATTACAATACAAGAAATCTCATATAAATGTTAAAGCTTTTCCTGGGAAAATATGCACATATGAATATCCACCACACTATTCCCTTTTAAGAAATATTCAGAGTATAGTTTATTCATTTTATTTATTTACCAAATTTATATGCCACTCATCTCGTGGTACAGGATTTAAAAAAAGAAACAAAGTTGCAATCAGTTTTCACAAATACGACTCTGTCATATTTCTCCATATGTTTATATTCTTGGAAACCATTCTTGTTTCCATCGCAACTTCATACCACTTTATACTTTGATTTTTGTTTATAAAACCTCCCACTTTTTTTTCAGAATTTCATCAACTCCATCCAACTATGAGTCTCTCAATCTTTCTCTTCCTCTCTATTCATTAACTCTTCCTTCATATAATTGTGTTGCAATCCATTCCTCATCCATACTGTGTATAAATCCAAACTATCTCAATATATTTCATTCAGTACTGATCATCCACTTTATTTATTAATTAAATTTGTACAGCCCTTCCATCTCATCAAAAGTGATTCTGGGCAGCAAAAAACTTCCATGAGTTATAGAGTTATAAAGAGATATAACATAAAGATGGGAATACTTGAGGATGCCAAGAACATTGATTGAGAGAGATTCTGACATCTTGCCCTCAGTATTCTTTCTTGGGAACACACCAGTAGTAAAAGCAGCGGAAGGCTCCGCCCACCTGCCCAGACATCATAATTGACGATCTGTGCATGCTGTTGCGAACCAGTAGTAAAGGTAAGTAGAACCCACTCCTGGAACACACCAATGTATCTTTGAGTAATCCAGGCTCCAACGGCTGAATGACAGGTTGGTATGTAATAACTTTGCACTCATCCATTATCTGATTATGGATGAGGGTGCTAACTTGGCATGCATAACCAAAACCTGGGAGTATCTTGAGTGGATATTTCTCCTTTTGAAATAGGCCCACCTGTGTTTCAGGTTTTGCATTAGTCAAGAATCATTTGGTGGAGAGATTTAGCTATTTTCATCTGTGTGTGGTTGAGGTCTCTTAGAGACTCTTCCCCCCCCTCAAGATAGCCAGATGTGAAACTCTCTGGTTTAAATTGGGATTGGGATTCTGCTTGGGATTGTTGTTGATATACTAACTACCCTTCTGGCAAAGCATTATCCTGTTTATGCTGCTAGATTCCATTGCTGGAGTCCCTGAGGCTGATGGACCTTGGAGACTTTAACCTGCCATCTGGTAACATTAAATCCAGGGTATCTCAGGATTCATGGCCTTAATGGCAATCATGTCTTACATAATAGAGATTTGGGTACCAAATACCTAATGTTAGATTTAGTTTTTGTCTTGAAAGAGTTCAGTGCAGTCTAATGTTGCCATGGACCAATTTCTTTTTTGTTGCCCTCTGGTTGACAGGGACCCCCCACACACATGCACACATGCACACATGCACATACACACACACACATATCCTGTTAATAGACCTGCCCAAGAGACTGATGACAACCAGCAGCAAAGAGAATGGATTCAGTTACAATGGTGATGGATGTGCCTTCAAAAGACCCGAAGGACCAGGTTGGAGACAGATCATCCTGGAGAAAATCTATCTAGTGAGCTGCCCAGAGCTGCTTAAAATGGGTAGCCGTATAAATATTTTAAATATATCTATATGTCTCTTAAAGTTTCTTTCTAAAAGTTGAAAATGACTTGATGGCACACCATCAAGAAACAATATATGTTGAAATATTTTGATTTTGATTTTATACCGTCATGTTTTAATTTGACTTATAAATGTTACAAGGCAACTCAGATTCATTAGCAATCAAAGTGGCAGAAAGTCCAGCAAATAAATAGTCACCAAATGTGCTCAGAGATATTGACTTCTGCAACTCCAAAGAATTTAGTCAATTAAGGATTTCTCATGATGCTTTTAAGTAAGAGAGAAACAGTGCACACTAGCTTATCTGTCTTAGTTCTACCTGTGTCGCATGCAGCATTCATATGAATACTATATGATTTCAAATAAAAATATACTTTTCTTCTTTATTGTATTATTAAACATACTTTTAAATAGTCATGTCTCCCATTCTCCCTCTTTTTTTACGCTCTATTCGTAATCATATCCAGGTGTGAGGTGTTAACTTAAGTCATGACCTTTCAGGCTAGTAATTCAAACAAAGGAACACCTCTAAAATCTTGAGCAGTTATTGCTCTAGGGGGAAAAATGCCACAAAGAGAAGTCTTTGTCATCCTTATCCTTTCAGGCCTTCAGGCATTCTCATCAGCCCTTATTCTACCGCCAATTACAATCACATTTGTTTTCATTCGTCTGTAAAATATCTATCAAAGCAACTCTTTAGTTAGATTAAACTGTCTGGCAGGGTGAAAAATGGCTGTTGATTCTTTTACATTTACTATAAAATTGGGAATGGGCAACATCTAAAGGAGGTGATAAAGTTCATCAAATATCACCTTTGCCAATGAGATCTAGGCTGCAAAAATTCTGGGCTGCAAAAATCCATAGAATCACCAGATGGCAACAAAGACTAGCATTTTCTCTCTCTCTCTCTCTCTCTCTCTTTCCTGCCATCTAATTGTTGTTTGGAGTTTTGCAATTAGGATATGGCACTCCTACCAATGAATTTAAATATGTATATTTTTCTCTGCTGAGGCTGGTGATCAGAATTTTACTGACATTGGACTCTCTAGTTCACGGATGTCAAATTCGCAATGTCACTGTCAGGGTTCCAACCGATGTCCTAATAAAAGTAAGAGCCTCAAGCAAAGTTTGAAGAAAAATCCAGTAGTTAATTAGGAGCATAATGTCGGCATGGACCAAGTGAAGCCCGCTCTGACCCTACTCAGTTCACACCTTGCATCTGACCCTGTTTTCCCCTCCCCCCATGGTGAGTCATCAGTCACATTCCCCAACGAAGCAATTTTGCGGGTTAAGAGAAGTCACAGGAATTTTGCAGGAGAAATCACTCCGTCCAGTCATTACTGGTGGAGATGGCTTTGGCTGGCTAGGATGTGTGTTGTTTTGACTGGGATGCAAATTCCTTGATGCAGCTGTGAGGCTCCGTTCCCCATCCTCCTGCCTATGGCAACTTGGGAGCAGGTTAGGGAAGCTTCGTGAGTTGACAGTCACATTGTCATCATGTGACCTATCATGACTTTTTCCCCCTTTACTAAACCTTTAAAGTCACATTGTCATCATGTGACCTATCATGACTTTTTCCCCCTTTACTAAACCAGGGATGGGCATGGCCAGCCTGTGATGCATCCAGCCCATAGGCCATGAGTTTGACACCCCTTCTCTAGTTGGACACCATGTACAGGTTTCATGCATATCTCCATGTTCTCCAAAGTACTCTTTTGCTGTCAAATATGTCAAATAGCCCGGTTAGGAAACAGAACCAAATGAAGTAGCTTGTCAGATCATAATGTTTTTATTTCAATGGAAGGGAAAATATGATTTTAAGAAATGGCATAGCATTATTCTTATGCACATGTAGGAAGAAGTATTCATAGAAAAGTAAGGTTTTACACTTAGGCAAGAAAAGGCAAATGTACAGGTACATATTAGGGGAAAACTGGTTAAATAGTAGTAACTGTGAGAAGGATCTTGGAGTCCTACTGGACAATCACTTAACTATGAGCCACCAGTGTGCTGCAGTAGCCAAAAAAGCCAATGTAATCCTAGGTTGCATTAATAGAGAGATAGAATCACGATCATGTGAAATATTAGTACCCCTTTATATAGCCTTAGTAAGAGCACACTTAGAATACTGCATCCAGTTTTGGTCACCATATTATAAAAAAGATGTAGAGATTATGGAAAGAGTGCAGTACAGAACAACAATTATGATAAGAGTGCTGGAGGCTACAACATATGAAGAACAGTTGCAGAATTAGGTTTGTCTAGTTTAGTGAAAAAAAGGACTAAGGTGACATGATAGCAGTGCTGCCACAAAGAAGAGGGGGGGGGGTTAACCTATTTTCCAAAGCACCAGAAGGCAAGACAAGAAACAATAGATGGAAACTAATCAAAGACAGATGCAACCTATAACTAAAGAGAAATCTCCTAACAGTGAGAACAATTAAGCTTGCTTTCTGAAGTTGTCGATGCTCCATCACTGGAGGCTTTTAAGAAGAGACTAGACAGCTATTTGTCTTTATTATATTTATGAAATGTAAGGGGACATACGTTCATGGATTATCTAAAGGCTTCCCTTTAAATACCAAATAGAACTAGAGCTATTTAGCTTCAATGATTAATCCTTTCTCTTTATCCAAGTCCTACAAAAGCTAGACCATAAACATTCTCACCTCTGAATTTCATTTTGTTAGATAGGGCCTAGTGTTCAAATATGTCAAGGTCCATCTAGATCTTAAACCTATCTTCTGAAGTGTTGGCTATTCCTGCAAGTTTAGAATTGTCTGCAAATTTCCCCTTCTATTCCTTCATCTAAAACATTTATGAAGGAATTGACTGCAGGACACACCAAATGTCTGTAAATGCGAGAGGATTATCAAGTGCCCAAAATATGACCATGTGATCATGCAGTGTGTGTACAGCCATTGGAACTTCAAAATCAGGTTGAAAAGAACTCTGGGGAGATCAGACATAACTTTGAATGGTTGCTAAGTGAGGACTAGCTGTATTTTCAAGCTACATTAAGGAGGATTATATTTCAGTAAGTCAGTTTTAAGATGAGCCATGCCAGTGGTGGATTGCTCCCGGTTCGGTCCGGTTCTTGCGAACCGGTAGTAAAAGTGGCAGGAGGCTCCACCCACCTGCCCAGATGTCATCATGATCTGCGCATGCGCAGAAGCACATGTGCTCCCATTGCAAACCAGTAGTCAAGGTAAGTAGAACCCACCCCTGAGCCATACCTTTCCTAGTGTTGATGGCTCACCAGTTTTCCTTCCCTATCCCTGCCTTCCCTCTCCTTACCAACCAAGAGTTTCTGCATTTCAGGGATAGATTTGTGTGTTTATGAAATATGTTTCCTGTTTTTCATTACAACCATAATAATTCCAAAAATGGGATAAACACTAGGATGATGTAGTGATTGTGAATGACATTTTTCCCATGCTTTATGATGGGAAAAATTATCATTGCATTTCCGCTCCTTAATGCTATTGTTAAAGGTATAAGGATTTTGCTATAATAAAGAAAATTGTAGGAAATAGATATTGGAGATATTCTTATCCATTGAAGAATAAAAAACCCTTTCCTATGTTAGGAGATTTCTGCTTATATTTCTATGAAAACACATTTTCCTATAATTTCAGTTTACTGCTTGTACTTTTGTCCTCCATATTCACAAATATCAAATGAACATCATTTATATGATAAAAACACGATAACTCTCATGTTTCTCCTTAATCTTCTCTAGACTGAACATTCTCAGCTTATTCAATCACTCATCTTGCAATAACCTCCTCAATTTACTATCCACCCTCCTCTGGACATTATCCAGTGGGTTTGTGTTTTTAAACTGCAGTGCTCAGAACTAACATGATACATCAGATATAACTTGAGTAGCATAGGACCAAGTAGAATTATTAGTTTTTGTGCTCAGGAGAATATACTACTGATAGTGTAGACTAAAATGGAATTAATTTTCCTTTCCTTTGTTTTGTTTTAGCAGCTGTATCATGTTACTAGCTTATGTTCATTAATGCTCTCTCCTAAATTATAGTAAATTTGGGCCAAAAAGTCTTTTTAAAAAAGATAATCTTAAAAGAACAACATTCATGTTGAGCTTTTTATCTATCTTTGAAAAACAGCTGGTTGCACAACTTTGGAAGGATTGTTTAAGAAATGCAAGTTATTCTGGCTTCTTATCAACCATCATTATTAATACTAAATACCAGTCCATTGCTTAAGTGGACACTAAAGATGTTTCATCACCTAAAGATTTGGTCCGTCTTGCTTAATTTATGAGATCTAACAGGTTCCTAACTCATAATGGACCTATAGACTGTCAATTAATTTATCCTGCAGAGTATTTAAGAGGCAAGTTAACATTGGCCCTGTGGTGTGCCATTTTACTTTTAATTAAATGCAGTTCAGCTCAGAAATGATGTTTTATACCTTTTCATCTTCGTCTTCCTGTTGTAACATTTCTGCAACTTCTTCGAGATGCTTTGGTGAAATTTTAATTTTCCAGTGTTTTTTGATCTGTTTTATTAATGTTTGTTCTTCATCAAAAATTGAAATGGTGTTCTTGGCAATCTCTTAGATTTAAAAGGGGTTAACTGTATGCCTGTGTTTCTTTAATGCTTGGCTGCAAATTCTGTTAAGAGGCAGAAAAAAAAGGAATCTCCACACACACACATACACCTTCCCATGAAAATAATAAAAATATGCCAAAGCACACTGAAGAACTCTTTTACAATTAACCAAATATTAATAGGAGAGCTCATAACATATTTTTAATGTTATCATTGCCATTTTGAGTTACTTTAGGCCCAAAACGCACACCAAGACCTCCAGATGAACTGAGGTGATGTTCTTCATGTCAATACAAAATGTTCTTGAAGCACAAATCCCAGCTGCACACTGTACCATTTTTAGTAAACGTAAATTTTCCTGCAATTTATGTATTCTACACGGGGATGTCTTTCAGTCTAACCCAGAAACTGAAATGGGTACAAAACTCAGCAGCTGGGTTGGCCTTTGGAAGAATTCCAAAAGGCTCTATCACACCAGTGCTAAAAGCATTGCACTGGCATTCAGTTTATTTCCATGTGAAATGCAAATGCTGTTTATGAATACTTTGAAGCCCTATATATGACTGGGCAGGGATTAATGGAGAGAATGCCTCTTTCTATATAGTGTCCTTCTCCTCATTTACTGAGATCATCTGAGGACATTTACCTTGAGTTGCCATGGGATTAACTTCAGTGATCCAGAATTAAGCCTTCTGTGTACCCACTTCAGTTCTTTGGAATGCTCTCCCTGCTGAGCTGAAGAGGCTAATCCCTTGGCTGAATTTTCCAAAAAGCCCCCAAACCACATAGTTTAAGGCAGTTTTGTAATTAGTGTTTTAAAATGCTTTTGTTTTGTTTTGCTTCGTGTTTGCGACCTGCTAAGATACCTTCCATGGGTAGCAATATATGTTTTATAATTAATAGATGAAATAAATTTGCATTGCTACATTTTTTCCAAAGTTTGAAAACAAAAACTGCCCAGTGAATAACACTGATTAATGACAAACCTGCCCCCCCAAATAAACCAGACACAATGACCAAATGAAACATGTAGCAGATATTTGCTTTTTAAGTGAAAGATTTGCTTCCTCCATTTTTTTTTTAAATTGGCTTTTGATTTTATGTTAAAACAATACATTTCAGGTGAATTGAGGTCTGTGTCCCTCTTTTGCCAAAAATATGTAGCCTTTGCCTCCCAACCTATCAGAAAAAAAGTGTCCTGCCTCTTGGTGCTAGCCATGACCCAGCAAATCTTTCATGACCTTATCAGTGAGAAAGGAGAAATTGTCTTTTGATATATTTCAAAATCATTTATGAAAGAAAGCTGCCAAATATCACCTTGCCAAATAAAGCAAAGAGTGCACTTTAGATTTAATAACAATCCCAAAAGAGGATTTTTTCCTCCACAGGATCAGAACCATGGGTGAAATCCAGTAGGTTCTGACAGGTTATGAAGAACCGGTAGCAGAAATTTTGAATAGTTCGGAGAACCGGCAAATACCACCTCTGGCTGGCCCCAGAGTGGGGTGGGAATGGAGATTTTGCAATATTCTTCCCCCAGGAGTGGGGAGGGAATGGAGATTTTGCAGTATCCTTCCCCTGCCATGGTCAGCAAGCCACACCCACAGAACCAGTAGCAAAAGAAATTGAATTCCACCACTGATCAGAACTATTATCAGAATATTCAAGTTTTCTTTGTTCTTCCTTTAGGATGATGATGTCTGATGGGGACCAAGCTTGGATGCCTTATGAAAAGCAGACTTTTACTTCTTGCTGGATATAATCAAATGGAAGTATGGCTTGTTTGCTTCTCATTTACGTCTGAAAAGCTGTACCCTTCAGGAAATTTATTACCACTGTTCCTCATTTCTTAGACATATAGTAAGAATTTACCAGCGATGTTGTTATTTTAGTGTACAACTCTTGCAAAGTTTTATTCAAGTGGCTTTACTGGACTTGATTTTCAGGCCTAAAATACATTCTGTATGGTTGTAATGTTCTCTTGAAACATAAAACAGTAACTATATTATTTCCTTAAGTAGAAGAATTCAGGACTTCAAACAACTTTGCCAAAACATGTAGTTAACTTTAAAAAAGAAGAAGAAGATAACGCAACAAACATTAAGAGATGATAAGGAGGAAAAATGCCTGGGTTAATTAAAACTTCCCAAATGAAGAAAGTAGATAAGAACATCTCATGTAAGAGGAAAATCCAGCCAACCCAATTATGTCAGAAATAAAAAACTCTGCTTTAGCTACACAATTTCAGATATGTTCTTTATACCACTGTAACTTTAACCAGCAAGTAAGATCAGTGCATTACATTTTATTTTCTTAAACACAAAAATAGTGAGAGGAGTGATTATAAGGCAAGGTAAGCTACAAAGGGGCACTGGATTTCAGATCATCCTTTTTACTAATTCTGTTTAGAAATATATACACATTGAATTACTGGTCTTATGCAGATCTTTTTAAAGACAGCTGTTAAATGCTCCTGCTTCCAGTAGATTGAGTATACAATGAAATCTCTCTTAAATAAACCCCAGAAGATCAACAAAACATGTTGCCGAGCAGAAGTGTATTTTAAATAAAGGTCAGATCTACCATTAAAGAGCTTTGCAAACCTTTGCTTAAGTCAGCAAACAGTTTGGGGAGGTGGGCTTATTGAAACTTTGACATTGTTTCATATAAGTGAGAACATAAAGTTTTTTTAGCTGAGCAGTAAAATACAGAATTCATCTGAGTTGTTTTGACAAAGTCATATATATTAGACTATGGTATATTGGATGAAAAGATGTAATATAGATTGAGATCATATATATTTATGTCACAACAAAGTCAAGGTGAATGTAGATTTCAAAAATTGTTTGTTTGTTTGTTTATTTGTTTATTTGTTTGTTTGTTTATTTATTTATTTATTTATTTATTTATTTATTTATTTATTTATTTAGCATATGGCATTGTTATATTAGCCAGGAGAGTGGTGTGGTGGCCTAGAGGTGGTGCTCTCACCTCCCACTCAGGAGGCTGTGAGTTCGATCCTAGGTAGAGACAGATATTTCTCTCTCTGGGCACACTGAGAATATATCTGCTGAAAAAAACTCCACACTGGCGACAGGCAGGGCATCTGGCCAGTATACACTCAGCTGCATTCA
This sequence comes from Pantherophis guttatus, assembly GCF_059756535.1. NCBI lineage: Eukaryota > Metazoa > Chordata > Lepidosauria > Squamata > Colubridae > Pantherophis > Pantherophis guttatus. The sequence continues at coordinate 49,092,547 of NC_142063.1, forward strand.
ATTGCCCAGACTCCACCCCAGAAGGGATTATGGGGTCGTTAAAAGAGGATGATGATTGTTATATTAGCCAGGAGACTACAATGCTAATGCAGAGTAGTAGTTTGGTTGCCTGTTTACCAGCTCTGTAGTTACATGCTTTCATGCTTCCCAAGGTGCACCACAGGAGGCCAAACTAGCTCCCCACCAGAAAGAAAGCTGAGAGGCTTTTTCCTGCAGCAGCATCCAAGGCCTTCTCCCTCCACCCATGCCACCTGGAAAATAGGTGTCATAACCAGGAAGGTTCAGTGCTGGCCAAATTCCACATGAAATGCTGGCTCATCTCTCTACCGAAGTGGTACCTATTCAGTGGTGAAATTCAAATTGTTTTACTACCGGTTCTGTGGGCATGGCTTGGTGGGTGTGGTGTAGCTTGATGGGTGTGCAGGGGAAGAATATTGCAAAATTCCCATTCCCTCCCCACTCCTGGGGGAAGGATATTGCAAAATCTCCATTTCCACCCCGCTCTGGGGCCAGCCAGAGGTGGTATTTGCTGGTTCTCTGAACTACTCAAAATTTCTACTACTGGTTCTCCAGAAACTGTCAGAACCTGCTGGATTTCACCTGTGTACCTATTTATCTACTCACCTAGAACATGCTTTTGAACTGGTAGGTGGGCAGAAGCTGAAGTGAGTGATGGGAGCTTACCCCGCCATGCAATAGACTTGAATCACTGGAGCAGAGGCCATCTCCAGCATCATTAAGCCACTGAGCCACAGTGACTCTGTATTTTATTAGATGTGCCATACAGAGAATATAGAATAGAAAACGGCAAAATTGTTTCCTAAAATCCCTATATGGTTGTTACCTCAAGGGGGCTTTTTTAGAAGAGAAATGATAGTTAAACAAAAATGGTTAGCCTATTTTGATTTCCTGTAATTTATCCAAGGAGAGTTTAACTTAATATAAAGGTTTAAGCTGGACAAGAAGAATAATGAACTTGAAAAGGATATGATTAGATTTTATGTAGAATTCCAGGCAAATGTAGATCATATGATTGCTAACATGGACAAACTTTTATTGACTATGGAAACAAAGGACAAACAAGTAGAAGATTGGGTGATAAAATATCAAAAAATTGGATATAATATACAGTTGTACCAATGGGAGAATATGTGGAAGAAAGGGTTGAAATTTACATTAAATTATAAACTTAAAGGCAATTTCTATGAAATGATGTATTCCAAATATTTGTTGAATGGTATATTTTTCATCTCTGTTGGATATTTATTCATTCATTTATATACTGATTTTATTATTTTTACAAATAATTCAAGGTGGTGAACATATTCCTCTTCCTATTTTCCCCACAACATATATAACATATAGAAAATGTTGGGATTAATATTTATTTTTTATTTAATTTTATTTATTTTAAATTTATATACCGCCCTTCTCCCTGAGGACTCAGGGCAGTGTACAGCCAGAATTAAAAAACATAAAATACAAATATTAAAAAACAATTAAAATATATATAAATTTGGCCCAAAATTAAAAATATAAACCAATTAAAACATTTAAAATTTCTTCTTAAGCCAGCCCGGCTTGCTGGAAAAAGTGGGTTTTAAGGGCACGGCGGAAGGCACTAAGGTCTTGGATTCTCCTTATCTCTGGGGGCAACTGATTCCAGAGGGTAGGTACCCCCACAGAGAAGGCCCTCCCCCTGGGGGTCACCAGCCTACATTGATTGGCTGATGGCGCCCTGAGGAGGCCCTCTCTGTGGGAGCGCACGGGACGATGGGAGGTCGTCAGTAGCAGCAGGCGGTCTCAAAGATAGCTAGGCCCGATGCCATGGAGTGCTTTAAAGGTGATAACCAGCACCTTGAAGCGCACCTGGAAGACCACTGGGAGCCACCTGGAAGACCAGCAGCTCGCGCACTGTTTTAAAATATGTATTTTAAAACAGAAAATTTCAAAAGTGAGTGTATTATTAAAACCAGGAGCTTTCCTTCTGGGCTTCATAGACAAATGGAAACATCTTAACAACTTCATGTTTACATATAATAATGGCAGCAAGCCTTTTATATGCTTAAACGTGGAAAGATTTACAAATACCTATAATGGAAGAATGGACAGTGAAGCTGGAGAATTATTGGAAATAACAAAATTGATAGCCTTTTTTTTAAAGTTTTTTTTTTTTTAAGACAAACAAACATTTAATACATCATTCATTTCTTCCATGTGACGGAAGTTCGGTGTTATTTCCAAAAACTTCTTCCCTTCTCTTATCTCTTCTATCTTCGTTCTCACCAAGTCCATTACAAAAGTTTTCCACTAATATAATATTCTAGTTACAACATTTTTTTTCAATCTCTTTTAGTTTATGTTTAGTTTAGTTTATTTGATTTGTATACCGCCCTACTCCCGAAGGACTCAGGGCGGTGAACAGCCAAACAATAAAATACATAGATACTAAAAATTTAAAAACCAGATAAAATCAAATTAAATCACTTTGGCCCAGACAGATTAAAACACCCCAATAATTTAAAAACAGATTAAAATTTACATATTTAAAAAAGGGAAGAGATTAGGCCAAGCCTGCCTGATGGAATAAAAAGGTCTTCACAGCGCGGCGGAAGATGCACAGATCTGGGATCCTCCGTTTTAAAACTTATTTATATCTCTTTTCTAACCAATAGTAAAATTGATTCCATATCTTAAAATATTCTGAATCTTCTCTTTCTTTTATCATCATAGTTAATCTATTCATTTCTGCACAATCTAAATTTTTTTTAATTACTTCTCCCTCCTTATGCATGGTCACTCATGCCCTCATCACTTCCCGCCTGGACTACTGCAATGCTCTCTACATGGGACTCCCCTTGAGGAGCAGCCGGAGGCTTCAACTGATGTAGAATGCAGCCGCACGGGTACTTATGGGGGCGACATGGTGCTCCCACGTAACACCTCTCCTGTGCGAGCTGCATTGGCTTCCGGTGGTCTTCCGGGTGCGCTTCAAGGTATTGGTTCTCATCTTCAAAGCGCTCCATGGCTTATGGCCCAGTTATTTACGAGACCACCTTCTGCCACCAATAACCTCCCACCGGCCAATACACTCCCACAGAGAGGGTCTCCTCAGGGTGCCTTCAGTCAGGCAATGTCGGCTGGCGACCCCCAGGGGAAGAGCCTTCTCTGTGGGGGCACCCACCCTCTGGAATGAGCTACCCCCAGGGATACGACTGATCCCAGACCTCCGTACCTTTCGCCGGGCTCTGAAGACTTTTTTATTTCAGCAAGCTGGGCTGGCTTAAAATTTTTAATTGGTTAATTTTATGGGTAAGGGGTTTTAAATTGGGGGAAGCCAATATAGATTTAATTATGTTTTAAAGTATTTTAATGTTTATATTGTATGTTTTTAATCCTGGCTGTTCACCGCCCCGAGTCCTTCAGGAGAGTGGCGGTATAAAAATTTAATAAATGAAATGAAATGAAAATGATGGTATATACTCTGCTTTCCAACAAAATTGATAGTCTTGATGAAAGAAAAGACGTTGACAATTTTTATTTCTACTTGGAAACCACTTTTGCACTTTTTGTGAGAAATTGAGGGAAAAAAGGAAAACTTGATTTTTGGATTTGATTATTATAATTGTATGAGAGTATGAAAATAATGTAGACAAATGTTAATTTTACAGTAAGAGTTTAGTGTATGTTTTTAATCTATGTCTGTATCAAAAAAAGTCAGAAGTCATTCTTTTTCAATCTTTCTTAGTTTTTTCTACTTTATTCTGTGCACTTTTACTCCTTTTCTTTTCTGAGTTTTCTTTTTTTAAAAAAAAATCATGTTTTTTTGATTATTTTTTATTTTTGTACCACACACACAAACACACACATAGTTTGAGTCATTCTATTCATATATTCTCATGTTCATCATATTTCAGAGTTATTATGTTATCTACATCTTGTAGATAACTTGATGTACACTAGAATCGAATCGAATCGAATCGAATCGAATCGAATCGAATCGAATCGAATCGAATCGAATCGAATAGAATAGAATAGAATAGAATAGAATAGAATAGAATTTTTTATTGGCCAAGTGTGATTGGACACACAAGGAATTTGTCTTGGTGCATATGCTCTCAGTGTATTTAACAGAAAAGTTATGTTCATCAAGAATCATAAGGTACAACACTTAATGATAGTCATAGGGTACAAATAAGCAATCAGTAAACAATATCAATATAAAACATAAGGATCCAAGTAACAAAGTTACAGTCATACAGTCATAAGTGGGAAGAGATGGGTGATGGGAATGATGAGAAGATGAGAAGATTAATAGTAGTGCAGACTTAGTAAATAGTTTGACAGTGTTGAGGGAATTATTTGTTTAGCAGAGTGATGGCATTTGGGAAAAAACTGTTCTTGTGTCTAGTTGTTCTGGTTTGCAGTGCTCTATAGCGTCATTTTGAGGGTAGGAGTTGAAACAGTTTTTATTCAGGATGCGAGGGGTCTGTACATATTTTCACAGCCCTCTTTTTGACTCGTGCAGTATACAGGTCCTCAATGGAAGGCAGGTTGGTAGTAATTGTTTTTTCTGCAATTCTAATTATCCTCTGAAGTATGTGTCTGTCTTGTTGGGTTGCAGAACCAAACCAGACAGTTGTAGAGGTGCAGATGACAGACTAACAATTAAAGACTGAAAGCAATTGTTTTATCCTCTTTAAATGTTTGTGTGTGGGTATGGGTGTGCATGTTTTCCCTTTTCCAAAGAACATTGTGAAAATTTTATAGCTTTTCTGTTAAGCTATCTGGGAAGCAACCATGTCATATCTTTATTGTTCGACTGAAATACTGTCAAATCATTAGCAATTATGAAAAGCAGCATAGGGTTTCAGTCTTTCAACCAAATGGATGGAATATGTTGCAAAAATTGTAAGTCTTGTAACAAAGCTTCTGAATTACTTTAGAATTACTTTCACGAATCTTCTAAATATTAGTGGATTAAGAATAGCTTCCAGCTAGAGCTACAGGCCCAGAATGTACTTTGTACTTGCTGAAACTAGGTAATTACATTAATAAATATGAATGGGAGAGAAGGACTATTGATGAATAGTTCTACTTTCCAATTGTTACCAACTATAAGACTTGGCAATGGAAAGCTCTGCTGCATTTTCCTAGCTGTAAATCCTTTTTCTTTTCCAATGAAAGTCAATGAAATACAATTTTCTTGATTGATTTGTAAAGACAGAGAAGAGCCTGCAATGTAGATATGTCATCTTTACGGTTTGTTGGTACAAACTGATATATCTCTGAGTTACAATCATGACTGCATAGATAGGACAACATCTTGTCTGAATAATTCAAGCAATTTTTTCCCACTCAGGCTAGTGAACTGGAAGGAAGAATCCACAATGGAAAGGTAGTATCACTTGTTCATAAAAGATGCATGCAATTCTGAGTACACTTCGTAAGGATCATTTGAGGCCAGAAAAAAATTATAACATGAAAAAAAGATTTGAAAAAGTTGACACTGTCATTTACAAAATATGATCTTCAGCTTTATGGAAACAGTTGGATATGATGCTTTACTGGTTTTTAGATCTGGAATACCACAACCAGGCTGAAAAAAACTGGACAAAAACTACATTATGATAGATAGAGATACAGAGATCTGTTTTCTCCCATCTAAGGGTCATATGGGTTTTTCCAGCCCAGAGTAATAACCCCTTTGTAGAAGGAAAATCTGCTTCCAAACTAATTCAAAATCTATACTTTAAAACTTCAATGAAAAGTAGTAATCCCCTTTCACTGTTAGGGACCACTGCATTGAGTAACTGTAGTGTAAGATGTTCTTCTAAGAAACTTTGTACATAAGGTGGCATGTGTGAATTTTCATCTGTCATTTAAAAATATCCCAACTTTCTGTTCAGTGAAACATAATGAGAACACCTAAAGCCATCTTTGGTTTGGTTTGGTTTTTCTTTGTCTCCACAAACATTAGCTAATGCTGCCAGGGAATGGCACCTTGGAGTCAAGTTCTGATTTTGTGACCAGCAGAATCTAAGAGTAGTGAATGTATACAACTGTGATTGTCTATGAGAAATCATAACAAGTGTCATTCCCATTGCCACCAAAGCTGGAATGAGGTAAATGAAATGATAAATATTACAAACAAACATTGCAGGAGGCATAAAAAAAACCCTGGGAACAGTAGCAGCAAAATGAGTCATTTCTTGTCAGCAAAAACTGTAATGTGCCTAAAGGTGACTGAAGCTCTTTCAAACCATGTTTGGAAGAAAGATTTTGTCAGATATAAATGCCTTATTCTCCAATGTGTAAATAGTGTACAGACAGGGTATCAGGGGTTAATTTATTCTTCACTTCTTAATGTATTCATAATTCACCACTCCCACATATAGCTCCACCCATTGTATATATAAGGAGCTACCTACACCATTTCCCTTGCTTCTATCTGTGAATATTCAGTGAATATAGAATGCCTAATGTAAATAAAAGAATATACAGTTAAATCTTTAACTCTTGTTGATCTTATTGAGTCTGATCCTGAAAGTATTGCAACAAACTGGTAGCAGAGGATGGTTAATTGACTCAATAAAAAGCCTTAAAATGTCTAAGAAAGATAGGCCCAACACCAGGGCCTACAGCAAAGAAATGGAAACGGAACAAGAAATAATCAACGAATCCACGAATGCAATTTCGAGAGAATCCGAAGAATACACCACTGAAGACGAAGAAATAATTGATGACCAGGAGGAAATCGAAATAGAAAATAACGAACTCAGGTCAGAGATATTAAAACTATTAAAAAGCCAGAAGAATGATGAAAGCCTCATCGCGAACCTCCAAGATATGCTAAAGAACAGCGGAGCAGCGAGAGAGAAAAACATCACCAATGAAAAACCCAGAGAGCCAAAAATAGTGAGTAATATGACTGCGGAGAAAATCATTACAAAGAAGAAAAACGATGATCCCGCGCAAAAATTTGAATGGCAGCCATCTTGGTTTCAACCGGCCTCCAAGATGAACGAAGAAGAGCCAATCAGCAATCTCGATTCAAAATTTCTGGCGCGAAAAATATTACCGGACAACGAAAACGAAAAGGAAGATTCAAACACCTCAGAAGAATCAGAACCAGAAAGCGAGGAAGATCCAACTAAACACCAAATAAAATCAGCGATGAAAACGCTCTTTGCTGCATTTGGGCCAAAACTGAAAATTACTAAAAAGACACTAAAAAAGCGAACGAGCAAGCCAATGCCTCAAGACCTGCCCGCTCCCATCCTGACTACTAGAGCGCTGACGCCGGAACCCAGAGAGCCCTGCCGATACCGCCCTACGCCGCAGACCGAAGCAAGCACCAATGCTTTCAATAGAAGAAGAAGAACAGCCACCGTCGCCAGAACGCCCAAAGTCGAACCAGAGACCGACTCATCTGAAGAGGAGCAGAACGAGCGGGCCGCAATGAGGAGAACCTTCCACGACGACGCCGAAGAAGAAATGGACAACGCGCATGCGCGAAACTACGCTGACGATCCGGGAAGACATGAACAGGAGAGAAGATCATGCAGACTCGTAGCGAGCATCCCCATGCCGTTTTGCAATTTTCTGCATTTACGAGACCACGGACTACCTCAGGTTGTAAGTAATGGACCCAATAATGTCGGAAATTTACCCAGTGACTTCCCAAAACTAAGGGTTGATGGCATTAATTTACAAGAATGGTATCAACAGCTCCAGGTTGTCTTTATGAAGGAAAACTTACTGTTTTTTATCACTAGTCCCCCAAAAAGACCTTGGACACTAAAAATAGATTGCTTACACCATAGAGCTTTTTTCTTAATAATATCTAGTGTGTCTCCTGCAATGTATCACAGCATTAAGCCAAATTTGACTGTTTCAGAAATTATTCAATGCATGTTTAATTTGTTTCACAGTGACAGTGTAGCCACCACCACAAGGATATCTAAAGACTTCTTTTCATCTAGGATAAAACCAGGGGTTTCCATAAGTGAACATTTAATATCTTTGAACAAAATAAGAGCTGAACTGCATTTAAGGGGGGAAGTGATTTCAGACCAAACAATGAAAAGTGTCATTATCAACTCACTTGACCCATCATGGGACAATTTCATGTCACATTTAGACACAATCAATCTAGGGTATTTATCCATAGAAAGTCTATCTAACAAATTGATAACAGAAGATAATTCTAGAAGGAATCGTTCTAACTATCACACAGAACATAAACCATATAGGAAAGTAGCTTTTCAAGAAAAATATAGTGGAACATTTAAATGTCATAATTGTGGATCCAGGGAACACAATAGAAGAGATTGCCCAAAAGTCTTAAAAGAAAGATATAGATCAGAATACAGAAACAAACACGATTATAGACAGCCTTCCATAGAAAGGCATAGATATAGGAGCCCACCAAATCACAGAGAGAATAGAGGGGGCAGAGACAATTCAAAGGATAGAAAGTCTGGTTCACTGAATGGATTAAATAAACAAGACAACACTAACACACAACAAAGTGAGAACAATAATTGGCTTATTGATTCTGGAGCAACTAATCACACCACTAATAACAAAAGTATATTGTCTTCATTTGCAGAAGACAAATTTGTAATTAAGGTTGCTAACCAAGAAAAGGTTCAAGTATTAGGTAGAGGAAATGTAACCTTGCCTGGTTTAGGAAAAATAGAGGGGGTATTACTAATACCTGAAATACCTCATAACATATTAAGTGCCATAAAACTAAGCAGAGATTCTGACATTAACATTGTTTTTTCAAAAGGAAAGGCAACTTTGGAAAAGAATAAAATAAATGTAGGCACTGTGGTGACTAAAGGAGGACTACCTTACCTAATAACAAAAGAAAAATGGTTACATAACATTGATTCAAATATGGAAGATTGTATTGAAATAGATGATGAGAATGTTAGCAACAGTGACAATGATGAATGTAAAATATCTCATGATCACACAGATGCACACAACGATAAGAAACCAAAGATAGGTAAACCAATTCATGATGAGTGTGCTCACATATTGCATAGAAAGTTAGGACATGCCAGTTTTCCTGTAGTGCAAAAATGACTGAACACGCAGAAGGTGTTAAAATAAAGAATTGTGAAAATTATCTGGAATGCTCAGTATGTAAATCTACAAAACTAAAAACTAGTCCCAGGCCAAGAAAATCTACCAGATCAACTAACAAAATTTTTGATTTAGTACACATGGACTTAGTTGGTCCATTAACTCCATCAATCACTTATAGGAAACGTTACTTCCTGACAATAGTGGACGATTATAGCCGCTATGGATTTGTTTACACACTAAAACACAAAGATGAAACATTTCAAAAATTTAAAGAATTTTACAAACGCATAGAAACACAACACAACATCAAAATAAAACAAATTATGACAGACAGAGGATGTGAATTCATGTCTAAAGAATTCTCACAATGGTTAAAAGACAAAGGAATGTTACATTACACATCTAGTCCATTTTCTCCGTTCCAAAACGGGATTGCAGAGAGAAAAAATTCCACATTACAAACCATGATTAGATGCACATTGGAAGATGCTGGCTTAAGCAAACAGTTCTGGTCAGAAGCCTTACATTATTCAAATTACACACAAAATAGAACATGGTCCAGCATTATAAATAAGACACCATATGAAGTGATGTATAATAGAAAACCAAAACTAGCGCACATGCATATATTTGGAGTCACAGCAGACGTACACATACCTAAACAATTAAGAAGAAAGGGAGAAAATGTGTCCAGGAGACTCAGATTTATGGGATATGAGACTGGCACTAAAGGATACAGATTCATTGATAGTAACAACAAATTTATAGTCTCCAGAACAGCTGTGTTCCATGAACAAGCTAACTGGTCTAAATTACATCTTAATGAGATATTCCCAAATAAACATGAAGATACAAAATCTTATGAGAAAGGGACTATAGAAAAACAAAATACCAACAAATATAAAAACAAAACCAAAACTTGGACAAATAGCCAACTCAAAATAAAGACAGATACACTAACAAAAAAGGAAGCAAGATATTTGCATGATAACGATAGTAAACCAGAGAAAATCATTAGAAACACCAGAAATCAAATGCCAAATAAATACAAGGATTATGTAATGCACATGAATAGTGAACCAACAACACCCAATACATACGAGGAAGTGTTAAAACTTCCTCACGAAGAAAAAGAAAAATGGGAATTAGCAATGAAGAAAGAGATGGAAAGTTTACAAGGACTAAATGTATTTACACCTGCATCTGCACCTAAAGATAAGACAATTATTGGTACCAGATGGATATACAAAATTAAGAATTTAGAGGGAGGAAATACTCTATACAAAGCTAGGTTGGTTGCACAGGGTTATGCACAGAAATATCCAGAGGACTATACTGACACGTATTCCCCCACTGTAAGAACAGAGAGTGTCAAAACAGCTCTAGTGGTAGCTTCAGCACTCAATCTAGATGTATTCCAATATGACATACAGACTGCGTACCTACACGCAAAATTAGATAAAGAAATATACGTGAGAGCACCTCATAGTCCATACACAAACAAAAATGAGACTTGGTTGTTAAACAAGAGTTTATACGGGCTAAAACAATCTGGTAAACGATGGTATGATTGTTTAGTAAAAGTACTTAAGACCATGGACTTCAACGCTACCACTGCTGATAATTGTTTCTTTGTCAAGAGGGGTGATGATTACGTTGAATTTGTATTGATTTATGTGGATGACATTTTATACATAGGAAAACATAAGGAAAGAAGAGAAACTTTTGTAACTATACTAAATGAACATTTCTCATTGAAATCTTTAGGCAAGGTAAACAAATACCTTGGTGTCCAAATTAATAAGACAAAAGGGGGATTCAAACTTACCCAGAGAGATAAGATCATAGATCTTTTAAATAAATGCAACTTAAACAATGCCAAACCTTGTGATACCCCTATGCAAACTGACTTTCTAAGGAATTCTGATGAATCTTCTCCCGAGTTCAAGGATAATACATTCTATAGATCAATCATAGGTTCACTCCTTTACATATCTAATTGGACTAGACCGGACATCACTTTACCACTCAATTTATTATCTAGGCATGTCAGCAAACCAACAATGTACCACTGGGAAGCTGTTAAAAGAATTTTAAGATATTTAAAAGGTACACTAGACTTTTGTTTAATGTTAGAACCTAATGATATTAAAGAACCAAAGCTTACGTGTTATGCAGATGCAGATTGGGCTGGAGACACCTCATGCAGAAAAAGCACATCTGGTTATGTATTTCTCTTAAATGACTGTCCAGTCTACTGGTACACTGGTAAACAAGAACTAGTGGCTACTTCAACAACAGAAGCGGAATATGTTTGTTTATCCAAGGCCGCAAATAATCTTGTATGGTTTAATGATTTAATTTCAGATGTTTGGAAAAAACCTGCTCTGCCTTTTGTTATGCATGAAGACAATAAAGCAGCCATTGAAATATCTAGATCTGATGCCATTGGACAAAGGTCCAGACATATAGATATAAAATTTAAACATGTGAGACAATTATCTCAGGATGGATTTATTAAAGCGGTGCATTGTGACACTTCAGAACAATTAGCTGATATATTAACGAAGCCTTTACCTTCTAAACAACATAGATACTTAACCTCTAAGTTGTATGTTTTGTATTGTCCTGAATCTGAATGTAACTGGTGTTGTATAACGAATCGGCATTTAGAGGGGGATTTGTCAGATATAAATGCCTTATTCTCCAATGTGTAAATAGTGTACAGACAGGGTATCAGGGGTTAATTTATTCTTCACTTCTTAATGTATTCATAATTCACCACTCCCACATATAGCTCCACCCATTGTATATATAAGGAGCTACCTACACCATTTCCCTTGCTTCTATCTGTGAATATTCAGTGAATATAGAATGCCTAATGTAAATAAAAGAATATAGAGTTAAATCTTTAACTCTTGTTGATCTTATTGAGTCTGATCCTGAAAGTATTGCAACAGATTTACTGTTAAAGTAGTGCTTATAAGGAGTCTGAGTAAGACCTGACAACCCAATGAAAGGCTAGCATTCCAAATATAGATGCCCCTACTGACAACTTTAATCCAGTTTCTCCTGCAATGCACGTCAAAATAGTGATGGAAGCATTGCCCAGTGATTACAGCAAATGGGTAGAGCAAGTGACCAATGGGAGCTTCTCAGATCTCAACCCTATACGGGATCATATCTTCTCAAAAAAAAAATGGAAGAAAGAAAAAAACATTTGAAACTATGGATGACTTTAAGCGGGAGATATCACTAAAATAACACCATGAGAACATGGCAGAAAAAAATGGTTATTAGGGCATTTTGATGTGGGGAAGAGGGCATGGGGAAATAGCCCACAAAGTTATTTAATATTAATAACATATGTAGCGTCCTTTCCCCAAGCCTATGGTAAGGAGGGGAATAACATAAAAACTCATCTACAATTTCTTGGAAATTTATTCCCTTTGGTAGCATGTATTCTCTAAGTCCTCATAAGTTTTTTTGAAATATGGAACCATCTTCCATGTGTTCCAGTTCCTTAAGCTTAAATCTATCTTCTATCCATCCTTTTGAAACGTGGCATTAAAGCATCTACCTTGGCACAGTAGGACAATTAGCTCCACAGCCTTGTTTTACAAAATACTTGTCTGCTTCTAGTGCACCAACACTCCTGCTTTCTTCACTCTGCCTCTCTGAAAATTTATCCTTGACCAGATTTCCAGAGCTGAAATAAAGAAGGTTTTATAGTGAAAAATATAAGAAGGTGGAGAAAAAAAGATTACTCAGGAATTGGCTAATTTGGATCACTGCACACAGTATATTCTTAAATCTGCAGGAAACAGCAGGCTCCTGAAGCCTCCTGAAACTCACACATAAAGTGATTTATATCAAAGGTAACATTCACACAGAGGCTGCTTATTTTGATAAAAAATGTTTTAAAAAAGAATCAACCTACCACTCCTTCCCTCTCCAACAATAAATGTAACAAAATGAAAACCTGGAAGTTTTTAAAAAGTTGATATATGAGGTTGCATACAAGATTCCTATTTGGTCCCCAATAAAAGAACGTATTCATCCCTAGCTTTGGCAGCTTTCTGTGTCAGAGGTCTGCTGCTGAGCTGGAGGCTCAGACATTCCTTACTTCTCTTCCCCCAAATATTTTCTTCTTACCACAAAGCCTGCTGCTATTGATATAAACTGCCCACTCTCTGATTTATAACACTGTCTCAGTGACTACTCTGATTAGAACTAACACTGTGCTGAAATCTGCCTTGCAATTTCTCACATTTTCTTCTCTGTTAAAAGGGACTTCTGGATTCCTTTTTTACTTATTCTTAGGGTTTCTCTAGGTAAAAAGACTAGGTAAAAGGATGCGGTGGCTCAGTGGCTAAGATGCTGAGCTTGTCGATCGAAAGGTCAGCAGTTCAGCGGTTCGAATCCCTAGTGCCGGATAACAGGGTGAGCTCCCATTACTTGCCCCAGCTTCTGCCAACCTAGCAGTTTGAAAGCACGTAAAAAATGCAAGTAGAAAAATAGGGACCATCTTTGGTGGGAAGGTAACAGCGTTCTGTGCACCTTTGGCATTTAGTCATGCTGGCCACATGACCACGGAGACATCTTCGGACAGCGCTGGCTCTTTGGCTTTAAAATGGAGATGAGCACCGCCCCCTAGAGTTGGGAATGACTAGCACATATTTGTAAAAAATTGCAAAAAATATATATGATGGGGATGTGCATTTCCATCTCTCCACTTTTAGGAAAAAACTTTTTCCCAGTTTTAGAAATGCCATTAGAGAACTTTCCAGAGTTTCCTTTATAATGTCTTCTTTGGAATATATATGAAATATAGAAACATAAGGAGGGTGCAGACCACAGGAGAAATTGCTGCACAATAAAAGGCAGGGTTTTACCTGCTTAATTTTGCTCCTAATTAAATGTCTATGGAGATTCTCAGTCATCCAGGTCAAAGGTGCATTTTTCAAGAAGCAATTGGACTTTCTGGTTTTTCTTTGAAGATATTTCACTTCTCATCCAAGAAGCTTCTTCAGCTCTCCTAATTAAATTTTATTTTATTAAGAAATAATAGGAGGATGTGGGCCTACATGAGTCCTGGAGAACTGGAAGGTAGACACTCCATTCATGAAAAATTCACTAACATGTGCTTCTCTTTTGAAATATATATCAAAAGCTTGGCCTTAAGTTAAATAAATTGGTAGGAAAGAAATCAACATTTTTTGTTCTTCATTGCACTACTTAGAACCATTGTCAGAAGGATTTGAGATACAATTCCGTGATATCTTTGGTTTGTATATTATTGTTTTGTTGATATACTGCCTACCGACTTCTGCCACCAGTAGCCTCCCACCAGCCAGTTCGGTCCCACAGAGAGGGTCTCCTCAGGGTGCCATCGGCCAAGTTATGTCGGCTGGCGACAGCCAGGGGGAGGGCCTTCTCTGTGGGAGCCCCAGCCCTGTGGAATGAACTGCCCCCAGAAATGCGTAAGATCTCTGACCTCCATATATTTCGCTGTGCCCTTAAGACCCTACTGTTCGCCAGGCCGGGCTATCAATGTAATGATTTAAAATTGGATGTTTTAAATTTTGGGGGGTTTTAATATTGAGATGAAATTATTTAATAATTTTAAATTATTTTAATTGTTGTTTGTCTTTGTGCTTTTAATAGGCTGTACACTGCCCTGAGTCCTTCGGGAGAAGGGCGGTATAGAAATAAAATTATTATTATTATTATTATTATTATTATTATTATTATTATTATTATTATTATTATCATCATCATTATTATTATTACATAAAAGGTAAAACAGTAATAGGAAACATGCAAACTCCCTCTCTTTAAATTTCCAGGCAAGAAATACATCTAGAAATTTTAATAGATTAAAAACTAGAATCTGTTAGGATATTATACTGGAAGCAGGATTGGGTCTGATTTGTTTTTGAATGGGATTTCACTAGACAAATTCAAAACTTTGACTAGATGGGAAAGACCAAAAACAGCCCAGAAAAAAAAAAGATAAACCATTTCTATATTGTTGTAAAGAAAATGTAGTATTAAATAATACTGTCCTTGCTATTACGATAGCAGTAAATGTAGCATAGGTTCAACTAAGGCTGGAAACCTGCACGGTTTTTCTGGTGGACTCCCAAGCACCCCAGCTACCCTTCCCAAACCCACCATCATTCCCCCGTGCACTATTCCTCTCTTACCTGGTACCTCTCACATTATTCCCATGACCCCCATGTACCCTTGATTAAACCATCCCCCCCATGTACCCTACCCAACCTGCACAACACCTCTCACCATCTCCTGATCTACACCCTCTACACTCTCTCATTCCTTTCCACCTGGCAGCAGCCACTTACCTGTCTGCTGATCTTGAACCTGCAACTTCCTGCTGATGTCCCCACTGATTTTCTCCCTTGTATATTATTCCCCTTCCCCACTGATTTTCTCCTTTACCACAAACAAAGTAAATGGGGAAGCTGGCAGGAATTCGAGGGATTCGAGGGGAAGGAAGGAAGGAAGGAAGGAAGGAAGGAAGGAAGGAAGGAAGGAAGGAAGGAAGAAAGGAAGGACAGGATTATAGGAAGGGGAGAGTAGGTAGAGAGGGAAGGAATCAGGGAAGAAAGGAAAGAGGAGGAAGAGATGGAGGAATTTCTTATCAACTTGCCAATTTCCCAGAAGGAAATTCAATGTGGAAATCAGCAGGAAATCGGAAGTTGCCTCTATTCCCTTTCCTCTTGTTTTTTTGCTTACCCACGGTCATTCTGTTCCCCTGTATAGATAAGGAAATATTTATGAAATGATGACTCAACAGGGCATGTGTTGTTTAGTGCTTACTACATTTGGGAAATGTGATGGAGAAATTTTAAGATATACAAATGTTAGTCAAAAGGTAGTGTGTAGTCTATTACATGAAACATATTTTTGCTTCTAATACAAATAAGTTGTATGCTTCTAACAACTTTCTTTATATGTAAGTGAGAGCTGGATATGTCAAGATAAGATAAAGTAAATGGAATGCAGTGGGAATTGGGTACTTAAGAACTGGGTCAGGTGAACCAAAAGAGATGCGGTCAATAATGAATGAATGTGGATTGAAAACAGAAGTGAATAGCCTTGAATAAAGGAGTAAAAGAATCATGTTGGTGGGGCTTGGTCACATAGTGAAAGGCAGAGGACTACATTGGAAAACAAATTTATGAAAAAAAGAGTGAGAGGGTTAGAGCAGGGGTGTCAAACTTGCAGCCTGGATGCGTCACGTCACGTCCTGGCCACGCCCACCCCCATTTTAGCAAAGGGGGGGAAGTCGCAATACGTAACCTGATAACAACATGATGCCATGGGTTTGACATCCCTGGGTTAGAGGAAGGGGTAAGACTGAGAAAGTCATGGTTGGATGGAGCTGAGGAGATTCCCAGAAAGGGAAGTGAAATGTTTAAAGAAGCTAAGAAATTAATCCATGTTTTGAGATGATTTGCAAGAATAGAGAGTTAGGCAAAGATATAGAATATGGTGTTGTATAGCCTCTTTGGCTATAGATTTATTTTTCTTACTCCATGCCTTAATTTCTTTAGCTTACTATTTTTATTTTCTTACCTTTGTTTACCTTGAAAGGAAATAGTGTCATGGGTATGTGTGAATTTATGTATGTTATTCATTTTTTTAAAAAAAAATATATTCATGGAAATTGATTTTTCTTCCCACCTTCACCAATCAGTGGGCATTTGAAAGGAGTCAAAACAATAACCATTCTTCAAAGACATTTGCAACAGTACCTAATAATTAAACAAACAAATAAAAGGGGAGTGGAGAAGATTTTTCCCATACTAACTACAAATTCAGGTTTAAAAGCAGTTGAAAAAAACTTTCCTTGTTCTTGGAGACATTCAGCTTAATCCATCACAACTTTCCTTCAGGATGAATTTTGGAAGTGGATTTGCACTCTGAAGAATAAACTCTTTTAGAGTATGAAAATTGTGCAGCTCATACTTTCTAGTAAGACTTTTTGTTAAATCATACAGCCATCTCTAAGAGGAAAAGAGACTTTAGCTAATTTATTCACTTTAGTGTTTCAGTTTCTCTGACAGCTGTTACCTATTTGACTGCAAAACATTGTTTGTCCTATTTAAAAACTAGAGCTCATAACTTAGTAATAAAATGTTGGCATTTAGATAGCAAGGACTACTCCTTCAAAACAAGAAGGCCTTCTTGGAATGCTAACATTTTGAAGTGTTCATGTTACAAAATGTTTAAAAGGGAAAGAGCTTGTGACAGCAAGATATTTGGAAGGATTTTAGAAACTCAGTTCACTCATTTCCTCCAAGGGTATGTTCTTAAACTATTTATTCACATTCAATCAAGCTTAAAATATCTAGAATGAGTTTGGTTGCTTGTGTGCCCCAGCCATTACAGATTATGTACCCTATGATGATTTTCAGCAGAATCAGAGCATGTGTCAATCATGAAAACCTTTATGTTTGCTCCAGTTCCAGAAGAACAGGACAACATTTAATGCACATTCAAGTAAATAAAGTCAGGTTCCAGATCAATATAAACTGAGACTGAGCTGAAAGAAAACTGATTACAAACAAATAAGATTTAGATGAAGATCAAATAAAAGAGTTGTTTTTTAAAACAAAATCCAGGCATGTCTTCCTCTTCCTCTTCCTCTTTATAGTTAATGATGAAGAACATGTGAGGAAATCATATTGAAAAGCAAGAGAAAACCATCTTACAGTTGCAGATCAGAGATTTTATGTCAAAAGAAAAGAAAGAAAAAAACCGAGAGACCAGTGGATAGGAACTTCATTTCCTTTTTTCAATTCATCTCCTGTTATAAAATCCACTGAATGGAACTTGTTAATTGCAAAGTTGATTGCTGAATTAGTTTGGTTTAAAGAAAAAAATACAACTGCTGCCACTCGTCTCTCCCCCAATCCCCCCCTTCCAGCTTTGCTGAAGGATTTTAAGGAAATTTCTTTTCTGACTACTAAGATAATATATATAGATATATTTCCATAAAGCCTTTTACTTGATTTGACATTTCCAAAGCCTGTGGGCAAAGTGCAATTATCTCCTTGGAGAGATACCATCTCCAGATGACAAAACCGGAGCTGAACATTTGGCCCAAACTAAGCTGTCTTTGCCACAACCCTTGTATCAGGGAAGGCGATCTTTGGCTGCTGCACGACAATGAGGCTGGATGACTGGAGGGGCTGGTAACAGAATACAGAATGTTTTATCTCTAGGTCACAAGTTCAAGACCAGCTGCCAGTGATATTAATTCAAAGCTATTCCTTGTGACGGCTGGTAAGATACAGGTTGGTGGTCACAGTTGGTTTAGGATTGCCAGATGTTCTCTGTATAAAGGAACATCCTTTCTTTTAAATGATATTCCTTTTCTTACATAGTCCAGACTCCAGAGAAAATTACAAATGCCTCTTACATTAAAACTCTCCATTTACTCAGATGGGGGGGGGGAAATGGACCTAAAAATACCTCCCATCTTTACAATATTGGAAATGTTTGTTTATCTGCTACATGTAGTGAAGTCAATTACCAGTTCCTTTATGAACAATTTAGCTCTTATCTCTATAATGGGCAAAACAAGAACTAACATATTCAACTGCATCAAATACAATTTAAAATTAGATGTTAATAAGAACATAAGATTTTCTTTGCATCAAGTTCAGTTGCTGGTGACTTCATAAAGGTATCAGACTTTCTTGGCAATAATACAGAAGTAGATTCTCCAAAGCACCTGAGAACAGAATAAGATGGAAATTTATCAAGGAGGGATCCAACCTAGAACTAAGGAGAAATTTCCTGACAATTAATCAGTGGAATGGCTTGCCTCCAGTAGTTATGGGTGCTCTGTCACTGGAGGTTTTTAAGAAGAGATTGGACAGCCATTTGTCTAGAATAGTATAGGTTCTCCTGCTTGATCAGGGATTTGGACTAGAAGATCTGTTCCAACTCTGTTATTCGTTTATTGTCTTCTTCTGATTTTTTTTTTAAATATAAATATTCCAATCTTGCCAGAACCATAGAATTTCATGGTGTCTCCTATCCAAAAGCTAACTAAGTCCATTCCTGCTTTGTTTTCAAGATCAAGAATAGCTAAGATAGCCATTCAATTTAAGAACTTAAGAAAGGAAGACAATAATCTTAATAAAGAATCCTGACTCACTCAAACAAAACAAACCATCAAAGATTAATATCAGATAACTGCTCACCAGTAGGGTGTGATGGCTCAGTGGTTAAAGATACTGAGCTTCTCAGCTGGAAAGCTGACAGCTCAGGTTCGAGAACCAAATGCTGCATTACAGGGTGAGATCTTTGTCAGAGTTCCAGGTAACACCCCTAACGAAAGAAGACTCTGATGCTAGAAAGTCCTCAAAGTTCCATTTTATTAGAGATGTCATATTAGCACATCTGAGAAAACCCGAATCTGAAAGCTTCCAGGTTTTCCCCGCCCACAAGAAAGTCCAAGTCCCTTCCCCCTGCACCCACATGTCCATCACATGGTCCAATCAATGCACCATCCCAACTGGAGATACCTCCCAGTCACGCCGGTGCAAGGCAGAATGTCCATGACTCTCAGAGAAAACAATGTTATTATGGCTAGATATCTCCCCAACTCCATACAATGTCCCCTCTCGGTTTCCCACAGCACTAAATGTGGCAGCTCTGAAGATCCAAAGAAAAGATGGCTTCCAGGGCTGACACTCCTGCTATTTGCCCGAATTCCTGCCCACCTAGCAGTTCAAAAGCATGCAAATATGAGTAGATAAATAGGTACTACTTTGGTGGGAAGATAACAGCATTCCATTTACCTAGGATTATACTCATGCTGGCCACATGACCATGGAAATATCTTCGGATAATGTTGGCTCCCTCAGCTAAGAAATGGAGATGAGCACCACTCCTAGATTTGGACACCCAGGAAAGAACAAATCTCTATCTTTACCTTTATCTGCTCACCAAACCTATACTGATTAGTGCTGATACTCATGACTCTTTCTCCTATTGCTTAGCAGTTTTCTATTGTCTAGAAATATTTTAAAGTATATTCTTTCCCTACAATAAGGTGGTGTGATGCAGAATGCATGATTATCATTCTTTCCACTGATTGTTATAAATGTGTGGTCTTTTGACTATTCCAAATTAGCGTAAACATTTTGGGGAAGCTACTTAACCAATTCAGTTTCTAGAAAACTGTTGTCTTTGAAACTCCCAATGTCATTTGTTTTTCTAAAACACTTTTCTTCATTTTTCCACCCTACAGTTTTGTCTCTCTTACACATATAAAACTTTGTTTTCTCCCTTACATAAACACATGGGATGCTGCTGCTGCTGCTGCCGTTGATGATGATCATTAGTTCTGGATTGCAAAAATCCAGGTTATTATTAAATGGCAGCAAAGAGTTGGCTTTACTAATATCTATATACTGCCATCTAGATGTCATCTGGAATTTGCAGTCCAAGCATCTTAGTTTTAACTCCTAAAATAGATGGTTCCTCTACCAGGAACTGGTGTCCCATAGGCCGGATGTATCATGTGCAGACCACACCCATCCCAGCTCCGCAAAGGCAAAAAATGTCACAATATATCACGTGACATCACGTGATGCAATTGAGTTTGACACCCGTGCTCTAGACTTAAGAAGAAAAAAAGTAGAGCAGATTTAAAAAGAAGGCAAAATGTAAATTTTCAGAGAAGTTCAAATAGCAAAATTAAAAAATCTGGATTATCCAACATAATTCAGGATGTCTGGCCACTGCAGCCAGATGCTGTCATAAATCCTAATAATAATATTCACCTTGTAAAATTACGAAGTTCTTAATATTAGCAGTCTCGCTTATTCACTGGAAGTTTTTAATGCATGTTAAACTACCTGATAAATAAATTATGTTATTGTAACTAATCATTACTTTGAGGCAACCTTTGAGGTAATAGTAAAACAGTAAAAATAAAACTTGTAATTAATAACAGAACAATAGTATTAAAATGGATGGTGAGATAATTGTAACATCAATGAGACAGTTAATCAAAACATTAGAGGTGGGACCAACTCTCAAAATTAGCAGATGACTTTGGAAAGCTGAAAAGATGGCTAAGTTTTTTTTTTTAAGGCTCCCAAAGTGCAGAAATATTTTGTGAAATTGTTATGCATGCAGTGTGGGATTCTCGTACTTACCATAGGTAGTAGACATACAATGCTCTAAATTCTTTTGCTCTAAATTTGTCTGCACAGCAACCTTCTAGCTCCCTGTGTTTTAACTGTGATACACACTTTTTTAGTAATTTTATTAAACATCGTAATTACCAGTGGTGGGATTCAGCCAATTCTCACCACTTCGGGAGAACCAGTTGTTAAGTTTCTGAGCAGTTTGGCAAACTGGTTGTTGGAAGAAATCATTAGGGCAGAGAACCGGTTGTTAAATTACTTGAATCCCACTACTGGTAATTACAATAGTAAAACATAAGTAGTACAAACTAAAAATATATTTAAAAATAGAAACAGTAAAAGTTGCAAAGAGAAAAAGTAGGGAAGACATAAAGAATAGAAAAGCAAGTAAAGAAAAGAAAATAATAGTAAAGAAAAAGAAGAAATGTATAAATAAGTCACTCCCAACCTCCATCAGAATTTTACTAACTTCTTGCTTCCTCTTAAATTACAACAAATGACCTCTTCTTCCCATATCCCATCTCTTATCTATAAACAAATTCATAAAGTATCATCATGAGCCCCAATGTCAACAAAAGTCCATTAAGCTTTCCAGAAATAACAACATATTTATTTTAACTTTATTCAAATAACCAACTTTATATTCCTTCCTTTTACCTCTAACAATCTTAATCTTTAGTCCAGTCAAATGTTGCAGAACTTGACTTCATTTCTCCTTGTCCCTTCTCATGAGATTCTTCAGAGCTTTAAATTTAAAGAACTTAAAGTTTAAGAACTTTCTCACCTTACCAAAGTTTTTGTTACGTCTAATGTAGAAATATTATCCACCTCAGTCTCTTGATTTATTGTTTGGATGTTTAATTATTAAAACATTCATCCAGTTTATTTTCTATATCCAATGTAACACCTTTTTCCATGCCATTATTGTAGCCTCTCATTTTTAAGTCCATTTTCAACTCAGTCTCTGAGTAAGGTAAGCTAACACCTTTTAGACAGATTCAGTGTTAGAATATTTCACACTATTCTGTAACTATTAGTCAAGATTATGTATGTTTTCTACGTTACATCTTATTTTCTTTTGGTATCCAATTTTAAAATAATCAAAACAAAAGCATTTTCCCACAGGAAGGGTTTTTTAAAATTAATTCTAAATCTTATTTCAAATTTATCTGGACTCTTAGTTTTTGACTTTCTAAAATCAGTGTTTTAATCAACCTTAATCTTCACCTTTCAGAGAAACTTCACTGTTGCACATTCCAGTGGCCAAGAGGTTTAAATACTAATCAATTTGCCACATTGGGTTCTATCCGAAATAGAAAATTCAATTCTCTTCTTTTACTAAAAGAAGCCAGCACTCTTTGGAAAATTATTTACTGTTTGAAAAGGGGAAAAAATGGGAGAAAACATAAGTAAATATGCCCACCCAATTTTGAGGATTCAGAATGATTAAAGTCTGGATTTTTGTATTCATATTTTCTGGATTTAAAATATGTTTGCCTTAAAGAGGTTAAGCATGCTTTTAATTGGCTGTACAGTATATCTTTCATTATTATATGAAAGGCAGATACAAAATATTTCTCAGAAACAATATCTACCCAAAATGTAGAAATGTCTTCATTAAGAAGATGGACAGAGGGAGGAGTGAAAGAGACTCTCTGTGTTGTGCATTAGTATGACACTAAATGAAATTGAGATATTTATCTAACCGATAAACTATGCTCATCTTCAATTTGTGATTCTATCCTCTTTCTTTCTGCTATTATATAATTAAAATGTTGCTTTTCCCTCTTTCACTTCCCCTCAAAATAGCTTATGGTTGAGACGCAATAAAATATTCCCCACAACCTAATTATGTTCAAATTAGTCTTTCTATTAATAACATTATATAACATGATTAGTATCCACAATAAAATGACAAAGACTTAATTGGTAAAAACCAATTAAGGAATCATTGAAAAAAAGTTTCCTACATGTGCAAACATAGATCAGCCAAAATTATATCATATGATAGCTATGATTATGCTATCTAAAATAGCAAGGAAGTGGGAATGAGCAGATTTTGGCATTCAATATCAGATTTCCAGATGTTAACATTCTCTCTTACGTTTTTCATGATGTAGAGAAAAAAGCATGATTCAGAGTGGTGACTATTAGCATCATCCAACAATCATATAATACTATGAGGAGATGCTTGATGTTGCCTCAACAGTAACTGGGTATTAAAATTTTAACATTCTAACACAGTTCATGCTGTGTTATAAATGGCACATAGCGTAGGCCATACCTGATCTCTGAGAAGAGTAATAGAATATGTGGTGTCTGAATTTCCTGTGCTCACTCTGAATTTTAAACTACCTGTAGGCCTAGCCTCAACTTTGCTCAGACTGTAATAGAATATTCTATTTCTCATTACAATGCCAATTCCCGTAACAAGCAAACAAAAGCAATAAGGCCCTATCGTTTTCCAGATCTACTCTGAAATTTAGCAAGGGAGACAGTCAGTCTGTGCTTGGTATCAGATTAACTATGATTATCATTTTTTTTAATATAATGGCATTCAGTGTGACATCATATTCACATAAAATAATTGATGGAGCTTTGTGTCAAATATAGGAACAGGAACACTTTCACCAGTAGGCTCGTTTTTCAGTCATCTACTGAAACATAATTTGGTTTTTGGTCTGATGAAAACTCTGCCATATGAAAAGCATGAATGGAAAAATGAATACTGTACTATAGAAACATGGTTTAAATGTAGCTGAGCTATTTGCATGATTTAGCCATAATCATTTGTTGCCTTCTGGTATCTCACTTGGAGTAAACCAGCAATTTGATTGCAAGTTTATTTCATCATCATGATCATCCAACTGGATAAAATTTTGTAGAATATTCAGTTAGATGGTTTAAAACAGCTTTCTCCATCATAAAGCCCATATTGCATACTGCTTTAACAAATGCTGTTTCCAAAACAAGTAACGTGGAGAGGAGGGTGTTTTCACTGCTTAAGGAAGGACCAACATACAGCTTCCCTGGGTGATTGACATATTTTGAAATATGAAGTAGCTTTCCTACCAGAGATTCCTCTACTTACAGAATACAGAATAACACAGTTGGAAGTGACCTCAGAGGTCTTCTAATCCAACTCTCTGTCCAAGCAGGAGACTCTATGCCATTCTGGACAAATTGATGTCCAATCTCTTCTTAAAAACATCCAGGGATGGAACACCTACAACTTCTGGAGACAAGCCATTCTACTGATTAATTGTTCTCACTGCTACGAAATTTCTCCTTAGTTCTAAGTTAGATCTCTCCTTGATAAGTCTCCATCCATTACTTCTTCTCTACCCTCAGGTGCTTAGATAGATCGATCTGATACCTCCATGAAGTCATCAGCAACTGAGCTTGACTCAAAGGAAATCTTATGTTCTTATTGACATCTAATTTAAATCTTATTGGATGCAGTTGAATATGTTAATTCTTGTTTTGACACAATAGAGGTAACAGCTAATTTTTTCATAAAGTAACTGTAAATTGCATTCTTCACCGGTTTCCCTACATGACCTAGACATAACCAAAAAAAAAAAAAAAATACATGTAAAGTTCTATGCCTCTGTATTAAAACCTCAAGGAAAACATGAGAATTGTGATTTCCTGAAAAGAAGTATTTTTGTTCTATATTTGACTTTAGCTCTACAGTCTTTACCAGAAAGCACTTCAGATAGTCCTCAACTTACGATCACATTCGAAAGGCAACTAGGGTTTGTTTTTTCCTTAAAGACTTTTCACTTCTCATCCGAGAAGTTTCTTCAGTACTGACTGAATGGTGAGGAACAGAAGGATTTATATTCATTGCAGTCCTCTGGTCGAATATAAATCCTTCCATTCTCCAATATCCAGTCAGAATTAAACAAGCTTCTTGGGTGAGAAGCAGGGGTGAAATGCTCCCGGTTCAGATAGGATCGCCCGAGGTGCTTCAAAGAACCGGTAGCAAAAATCCCTGCCCCCCCCCTCCCATGCCCAGCTGAACTGCACAATCATCAGAGGCTTTTTTTTTTACTTTTAAAAGCATTTTTTTCTACAATCTCTTCCGACGAAAAAATGCTTTTAAAAGTAAAAAAAAAAAGCCTCTGATGATCGCGCGGCTCATCTGGGATCGTCAAAGGCTTTTCAAAGCATTTTTTTCTGCAACCTCTTGGCTGAAGATGTGGTAAAAAAAATGCTTTGAAAAATCTCTGATGATCCCAGCTGAGTTGCCTGATCGGCAGAGGCTTTTCAAAGCATTAGAAAAAATGCTTTGAAAAGTTAAAAAAAAAAAAAGTTGGCCATGCCCACCCAGTCACATTACCCCCCCACCAAGCCACGCCCACAGAACCGGTAGTAACAAATTTTACATTTCACCCCGGTGAGAAACAAAACTTCTTCAAGAAAAAAAGCAAAGAAAGTCCTGTTGCCTTTTGAAAAAGGACCTTTTGGACAACCATGATGTAGATGACCAAGAATCTCCATAAAATTGACCCCAAAATTGCCGTTGCTAAGCTAAGTGAGACAATTGTTCAGCAAATCTTGCCCCATTTACAATTGTTCTTGCCACAGTTGTTAAGTGGATCACTGCAGTTGCTAAGTTAGTAATATGGTTGTTGAATAAATCTGGCTTCCCATTGACTTTGCTGGTCAAAAGGTCACAAAAGATGATCACATAACCCCAGGACACTGCAATGTCATAAACATGAGTCAGTTGCCAGGCATCTGAATTTTGATCATGTGACCATGGGGATTCTGCCAAGATCGTAAGAATGAACAACAGTTGTAAGTCACTTTTTCAGGGCTATTATAACTTTGAATGGTCACTAAATGAACTGTTGTAACTCAAGGACTACCTCTATTTCATCTTCATCCAATTCTTAATTCAGGATTCACCTATATCTTCTTTCGCTTTGAGGAACTCCTCAGTTACCATCCTTTGCTTTTAGCAACAAATATTTTATTCATCAAGATGCAACAAGAATATTATTTTATCTATGTATTGCCTTCCTTCAACTTTTAATAGATTGAATGTATCATTTCCCTGACCTTACCTGCTGCATTTATAAAGTTTTCTAGACTGGGCTTTTGCACAACCTCAGAATCAGCTTGAAACCCATTGATCTCACATTGCTTTTGGTATCTGGCAGCACATCAAGCTAATTTCTCGTTCAGTTAAGGTTGAATTTGGAACCTTTTAAAACACTTTGTTTGGAATAACACAGCCTGTGGCGTTTGCAGAAGATCTGTTTCTCCCATTTGTGGGAACTCTTGCCTTTCCATGCTTTTCGACTCCTGAGTTTCAGCCAGCCTAATATATATTTCAACAGGAAAGGCTTGTTGCTTTTGGAACTCCTCATCATTACAATAGTTCTGTTTTTGTTATGGTCGTTGTTGTTTTGTTATGTTGTTGTTTTGCATACAGACAAATGCATCCAAGTATGAAATAAAAACATGGGGTATGGGTAAGCAACTTGTTTTGTTTATGGGTCATGAAGTGACTGGATTATCGATACACTAGAATTCAGAAGAATGGAGTCATTAAATTATAGGAAATAACTTTTGAGAGATTGGGAAATGGAAATAGTATTACATTGCCTTTTTTAGTTGTGTTATTCTCAAGCAGGGTTTATTAATGCCCCAGACCAGGCTGTGTGTATCAGCTGAGCCTTCAAAATATGCATATTTACTATTTGATCTTTTTCAATACTTGTTTTGAAGTATTACAGGTCTTCCTGTAATCCAGGTAAGGGAGCATAACATCAAAACATGGTTTATTCTCCATGTTAGTGATAGCACTCAGACTTATATACTGCTTCACAGTGCTTTACAGCCCTCTCTAAGTGGTTTACAGAGTCAGCATATTGCAACAATCTGGGTCCTCATTTTACCAATCCCAGAAGGATGAAAGGCTGAGTCAACCTTGAGCCAGTGACAATCGAACTGCTGAACTGCTGGCAGTCAGCAGAATTAGCCTGCAATACTGCATTCTAACCACTGCACCATCCTGGCTCTTAATTGAAGAGAGAAGAATTGAAAGCTTTGATTAAGAGAGTGTTCTTAATTATGCTGATGCTTTTAGATGCCTTCAAGTCAAGGCCTTCGGAATTCCCAACAAAAGGCATTGAGCACTGAAGGATCAGGACAGGAAATAGGGCATGGAGGACTCATGTTCTTTACATCAGTTGGTAAATTTTGTTAGGGCATTATTTTTGTTCATATTGTTCTCTGCCATGTTCATAATTTATTAGTAGAATTAAAAGAATCTTGGTCTTGCCTTGATAGATCATTTCTGAAATTTTATCACTCTGATCTATGCGCTCTCACAGAGAGGACCTACTTGGGGTCCCGTCGGACACGCAATGTCGGCTGATGGCCCCTAGAGAGCGAGCCTTCTCTGTAGGCGCACCTACCCTCTGGAATCAGTTCCCCTTGGAGCTCCGGGTGGCCCCCGACCTTCGCTCCTTCCGCCGTGACCTTAAAACATGGTTGTTTCGCCAGGCTGACCTGGACTGAAGGGGTTTTAATGGGAATTTTAGATTCTTTTATCATTTGAATTTTAATCTGGACTTGTTGTTGCTTTATTGCTGTGAGCCACCCTGAGTCCTTATGGAGAAAGGGCGGCATATAAGTCTGATAAATAAATAAATAAATAAATAAATAAATAAATAAATAAATAAATAAATAAATAAAATTTAACACATTTTGGCTGCTACTTATGGGTTTAGCAGTTATAGTAGTAACAACAGCATAAGGAAAATAAGGAAGAACTGGAGAAAGCTGCAATTTTCTTGATTATTCCAGTGAGTAATTGGAAAATATTCTGCATATTTTTTTTCTAGCTGTGAAATGTCTCTATCCACCAAAAAGTTGCCAATTCCACTCAGATATTTATTTATTTAAATCTATTGGCTGCTCAACTCCAATGGACTCTTTAAAGCAACATTTTACATGTGCATCTAGGGAATAAAGGTGAATTTTTTCCCCCTGTTAAGTGCTAAGAATATTATTGCTAATCATAGTTGTTTGCATGCAAAATTTTGCAGTACTGCTAAATTGTTCTCAGGTATTTGAGGAAGGAAAGTAGTAGCAAGACCAAAAGAAGCAAACAATGTGTTTTTGGACAACTTGCTGAAAGTTCTTGACAATTTTGTATGCTGAACTAGAATAAAATTAATGTTCTGAAAAGTTTTTTTTAAAATCCCTTTTTTGATGTACCATCTATAATAAAACCATATAATAATTTGATACATATGTTCAGCAATAAATAAATTTGGAAGTAATATTTTTGCCATATGGCATACAGTAACAATAGTCTTGATTTGTATACAATAAGTAGGACTTAAACATTCCTTCACTTCCTTCATTCTTCCTACAATATGTCTTACTGAAACTCTGTTATGTTTATTTGAACACTATTCCAGAAATGAATCTGAAAAGAATCCCTTTATAAATGTATTTTCCTTTTCCTGACTTTACTAACAATGCTTAATCTAAACAGCTGTTAAAAAGTTTCCATAATAAAGTTTTAATGAAAACAAATTTAACATGGGCCTTTCCAGTTAATGTATTAATTTCATAATGTGGAATATTAGCAACTGCCTGAAAGAATTGACAATATTAATTAAACAGTGTACAGTATAGCTTTAAAAATGTATGGTATTATTCAGCTAAGAATTCAAGAAAATAAAAATTGTTTTAAAGAAGAATACCTAAATGTGTTGTATTCTAAAGAGCACTTATTTGGAATTAACATGTCTTGTGTGTTTTGTAACAGCTAAATCATAATAAACCATTAGATTACACATAGTTACACTGAGGAAATTACATCATTTTTAGAATTTCACTTTAAAAAAGGTTTGTTTATGTGTCTGTTTGCATGGAGGGATGCATGCAAATCTCTATTTCTTATATTAAGTATCATTATTAAGTTTGCATTGTTAAGTTTGCATTGTTAAGTTTGCATTAAGTATCATTGTTAAGTTTGCATTCTGCAACTGCAGAATTTCAAAAAAGAAAGCTGTGGCTTATATAACTTGCTTCTTACATGCATACCGTGCATTTTTAATGAAGAAAAAAAATACTCCTGAGGAAAAAATGTCTATTGGTTTGTAAGTGAGTACTTTTAAACCTTATTGTCCTGCTTTTTCTGATGTGGGACCTCCTCCCTTCTGTTCTTTCTCCCATTTATATCTTCACTAAAGCTTTGGAAATATGGCTAGAGGATTGAATTCATACCGATATTCGGAACAGCAGTAGTCAACATGAGACTGGCCTTCAGGGCAGTGGTAAAATCCAATTTTTTGTACTACCAGTTCTGTGGGTGTGGCTTGGTGGGCATGGCAGGGGAAGGATACTGCAAAATCCCCATTCCCTCCCTACTCCTGGGGAAAGGATATTGCAAAATCTCCATTCCCACCCCACTCTGGGGCCAGCCAGAGGTGGTATTTGCTGATTCTCCAAACTACTCAACATTTCTGCTACCGGTTCTCCAGAACCTGTCAGAACCTGCTGGATTTCACCCCTGCTTCAGGGATGATACTCATCAACTTTTTTTATTCTATGATATATTAAGAACAGTTGTGCTTGAAACTATGCTTGCTATAATTGAAACTAAAATGGCCTTTTGAAATTCTGCACCATATTTATGGGAAGAGCAGGTGAAAATACTACCAGTGTTATCTGGGCTTGGAAGCTAAATAGGATTGAGTATGATTTGTTTTTCAATGAGATTTCACTAGAAAAACAACTCAAAACTTTAGACTAGACTGGAAGGACCAAAAACAACCTGAAGAAAAAAAGAAAAGGACAAACCATTTCTATATTGTTGCAAAGAAAACATAGAGATGTTTCCAAGGAGTCATCAGAGTTGAGGTTGACTGGATAGCATTGCTACCTTTATCTTTAGAAATTGATGGTTGTGCAATTGAAATATTTTTAAGCAGAAGCAGAGTTTTTCCAATAATTTCTCACATACAGGATTTATAGCCAGGTTGTAGCATACACAGACAAATGGGAGAAATTGTTTCATGCTGCTTTCCTTTAAAATTTAATTAAAGATTTAATTTTGAAATTTAATTAATAATTTTTATTAAAATTTAATAAAAATCAAACCTCTGAGAATTTCTCCAAAATTCTTTTCTCCTTTAAAGAATGCAAAATCAAATTCTATTTCATCAACTTGAACAAGAAAGGAAAAGGAAAAAAAAAACAGGAGAATTTATCTACCTAGCATTAGCAAAAATGCCACATGTGGGTATACAAGATAGAGATGGCCAGAGCCAATAAGTTCCACTTCTGGAAGACTTGGCACAGAGTGGGATGGTCAACTACTTTTTAGGTCACTATAAAGTGATGTGACATTCATTTCATTTTATTGGATTTGTATACCACCCTACTCCCGAATGACTCAGGGCGGTGAACAGCCACAGAATAAAACACATAAATACAAAATTTAAAAACAGAATAAAACCGAATTAAATTTGGCCAAGACAAATTAAAAACACTCAATAATTTAAAAACAAATTAAAATTTACATTTTAAAGGGGAAAGATTTAGGCCAGGCCGGCTTGTGGAATAAAAAAGTCATGAGAGTGCGACGGAAGGTGCGCAGATCCGGGATCCTCCATATCTCCGGGGGGAGCTCATTCCAGAAAAATAGGTGCCCCCACAGAGAAGGCTCTCCCCCTGGGGCCGCCAGTCAACATTGTTTGGCCAACGGCACCCAGAGGAGCCCCTCTCTATGAGAGCGTACCGGCCAGTGGGAGGCTATTGGTGGTAGCAGGCGGTCTCGTAAATAACCAGGTCCTAAGCCATGGAGCGCTCTAAAGGTGATACCCAAAACCTTGAAGCGCACCCGGAAGACCACCAGGAGCCAGTGCAGCTCACGCAGGAGAGGTGTTACATGGGAACAACATGGTTGTGGTGGTCCAGAAATGACACCTATTTCAGAAATTATTTCAGTTTTCTTGTATATACGAGATCTTACACTATATCTAAACCAGAATTCTTTAACCTTTCCAGTTTTGTCGATCAGAGAGAGTGGGTGGGAATGATTTTGTGGGGCAGCCTTCAACTCCATTTGTGTGAGCAGCTGGCATTCTTGCCCATTGTTCGCACAAGTGGGAATGCACGTGCACTTGCAAGCACGCACCCACCACTTCTGCGGCCTGGGGTTGGGGACTCCTGATCAAAACCATCATTTTGCAAGCTACAAGTTTCATACAATGGCTTCTGAGAGTTGGTGATCCTAGACTGTGCTGTACATCTTAGTTTTATTGAGAACTTATTTTACAGAACTCATTCAGCATAGATTGCTGGGAATAAAATACTTGGAAGTATTTAAATCTTTAAATTGCATGGAAATTTAAAACAGAATCAAAAGGGAATCCAAGGCCAAAGTGAGATGGGACTTCCAATATAAAACATGTAAACATGCAGTGTCTACAGTTTCCAACTTTGCCTGGATTTATTCCTGATCATTCATATTTTTTAAAGGAAAAGTATTAAAAACTATCAGCTTAAAGAGACTGGAAATTTGCTGTGTAATAATGTATATCAACCAATCTCATTGTACATATGTTGTGCACTGACAATAAAGATTTGAATTGAATTGATATGGTTCAAAGTCAGTCAAGATTCTTTTTATTTAATTAACCTGCAGAAAATATCCTAGTTTAATCTGATTTCCTTTTAATTAATGTAGGGCTGAGGATTTGGTGTGACCTGGCCTTAAGAATAATATGCATAGGTCTTTCTAATTTTGTTTTGCAAAGCAGTTAGCATCCTTGCTCCTATTGCACACTCATATAACATGGGAGAAAGGAATTATCTCCCTGATAAAATATTAAATTTAAGTAGTTTCCAGTATCTAGATGTTATGTTTAATATAGAATAGCTAAAAAGGAAAGCATAAGCATCAATTTTCCTCTTTCTGTAAAATCTAACTTTTCCTTACCCAAAATTATTTATCTTTAACTGAACCATCCAATATATACCATATTGATGTTTATATTTTGTTACTTATTATTACAGAAGAGAGCCAAATATATTTAGTGATTTATGTGTAGTACAAGGACCAGGAAGATCTCATTCAAATCCACCTTCAACTTTGGAAGTTCATTGAGTGACTTATAATCACTTTTGCTCGGCCCCACTTACCACACAAAGATTTTGTTGTGGCAAATAATCAGAGGAGGGAATACTGAGTAACCTTCTATTAAGATGCTAGAAAAAAGGCAGGACATGCCTTTCCTTTGGCAAACAACTTTAATATTGAAATGCTGTTTTGGTATTAAATATCTTTTATATAACCGAATTTATATGCCCATAGCATAACATAAATTATAGATTCCTAGGGAGCTTTTTCTTAGGATCTTTTTCAAAGTTTTGAAAACACAGGATTATTCTTATTTACCTAATCTATATTTACTGGGTATTATGATATCTGCATTATTTTTAAAAGGCACTGTCCTTCAAGTTGCAGATTAAATGTGTTTCCCTGCTATTGCTTTGGGATTAAATGTGTCTGCAGAGGAATAGCCCTGAAGCATCCAGAAGCTTAATGAACCAGAGAATATTTGGCTTCACTGACTAAAGTTTTGCAAGCAAGAATGTCATATCTCTCACTGGACTAAGATTACTTACATACATTCCACTTGGGTAAAATAGACTGCCTTTATGGAAGCAATTGATGGATTGTTCTGTATAACAATGATGCTCCTATTAAACACAGTTAGTTCCGTTCAGAGCTTTTGAAGGAACCACGGAGCCAGCTGTTGCATAGGCACGGAAGTTCTTGGCACAGTTGTCCAAGGGAGTGATAAAAAAGCAACTTGACTTGACTTTGGAAAATTGGGGATGACTGAGGGAGGTGGGGGAATCTGGTACTAAAATAATTTGGTCAGTAGTCACCTTGTGTGACTACTGCTAATTTGTCTCAGGCAAAAAAAAAAAACCTCATTCACTCTATACGTGGTCTACTCCATGTGTGATATTTTCAAAATTACAAGATCCAAAGTAAGAGAAGAACGTATGAATAATATATAAATAAGAAACAGTAAAAGCAAAGTAGTTGACTGCTTTTTATCTGAAGTGTGCAATGAATACTGTCTACTTAGAATTACAGAACTAGGGACAATTTCATTTGGCCTGGAAAGATACAATGTTATGCATGTTGGCCAGTTTGGTAATTTGAATGACAGTGCAATGTTAAAAAATGGGGTAAGTAGTACAGCATAAATATTCAGAGAATAATGTATGCTCCAGAATTAATATTTCACCACATGTGCAACAATTCAAACACATAATCATTTGATTTTCTTTTTAAAAAACTTCCTGCTAGAACAGACCAAGTGTAAATCTGATCCACAAGTCCATTTTCACATTGTCAACTTTCCGTTATGTGCTCTAATAGATGCTTATCAGAGCCACATATATAGACTCTAAATATGGAGGATCCATTTATCTATAAATGTTAGTTAATGATTCAATTAATTATTTTCTTAATTCTAATTAGTTTTGAGGAGGGGGAGAAATCTTGTTGAGAAATAGTGGAAGTCAAATGGAGCAGCTAAATAGTTGGAGAGCTTGATGTTGTATTCAAGCAAGGAATAAATAGCATTTGTGGATACATCTGTAACAGCAAAGTATCTTAGGACAATCATGTCTGGGGAAGAGAGGGATAGTTTCTCTCTACTTTACGCCTTCCACTTACTTTATCATGCCAGACAAATATTATTACATCCTTTGACAAAGTGACAAAATTACTGGACCACAGAAATGCTGTGGATATAATTTACTTGGACTTCAGTAAGGCTTTGATAAAGTAAACCACAACCTACTATTTGATAAGATAGAAAAAGGTGGGTTAGACAGCATCACTACCAGATGGATTCGTAACTGGCTGACCAACCACACTCAACGTGTAGTCCTCAATAGAACTGCGTCTACATGGAGGGAAATATGCAGTGCGGTATCCCAAGGCTCTGTTTTAGGCCCAGCACTCTTCACCATCTTCATCAATGATTTTGATCAGGGGACTTATCAAATTTGCACATTACACCAAACTGGCAGGAATAGCCAACATTCCAGAAGGTAGGCTTAAGATACAGAAGTATTTTGACAGACTTGAACATTAGGCACTGTCTAACAAAATAAAATTTAATGGTGAAAAAGTAAGGTTCTACATATAGGCAAGAAAAACCAAATGCACAGATATAGCATTGGTGGTACCTGGCTCAATAGCAGTAACTATGAGACAGATTTTGGAGTCCCAGTGGACAATCACTTAAATATGAGCCAGCTGTGTGCTGTAGCTGCCAAAAAAGCCAACACAGTTCTAGGCTGCATTAAGAGAGGGATAGAATCAAGATCCCATGAAGTACAAATACCACTTTATAATCCCTTGGTAAGACCACTCTTGGAATACTGCATCCAGTTTTGGTCACCACAATGTAAAAAAGATGTTGAGACTCTAGAAAGAGTGCAGAGGAGAGCAACAAAGATGATTATGGGACTAGAGGCTAAAAAATGGTTGCTGTAATTGGGTGTGTCTAGTGACATGATAGCAGTGTTCCAATATCTCAGAATTGCCACAAAGAAGAGGAAATCAAGCTATTCTCCAAAGCACATGAAGACAGGACAAGAAGCAATGGATGGAAACTAATCAAGGAGATAAGCAACCTAGAACTAAGGAGAAATTTCCTGACAGTTAGAACAATTACCGTAATCAGTGGAACAACTTGCCTCCAGAAGTTGTGAATGCTCCAACACTGGAAGTTTTTAAGAAGATGTTGGATAACCATTTGTCTGAAATGGTAAAGGGTTTACTGCCTGAGCAGGGGGTTGGACTAGAGGCCTCCAAGGTCACTTCCAACTCTGTCATTCTTCTCTTCTCTTCTCTTCTCTTCTCTTCTCTTCTCTTCTCTTCTCTTCTCTTCTCTTCTCTTCTCTCCTCTCCTCTCCTCTCCTCTCCTCTCCTCTCCTCTCCTCTCCTCTCCTATCCTATCCTATCCTATCCTATCCTATCCTATCCTATCCTATCCTATAGGAGGCCAAATTCTAGTTTCTCCTCAATGACAGGGGAGAGTTTCAAAACAACAACAGCTTGCAGGCATGCTAAATGAGATTACCTAGAACTCAGGTTCTCAGTAATATCTACCTTGAATCATGTTCACTCTGAGAAAGCTCAGACTAAGCCATGTTTACACATACTGCAGCAACTACATCTTTCTGTGCAGTTGACAAGGAGAGGAAGAAGGATTAGTATGTGATCATATGCAGACATGGAGGCAAAGTAGCTCGCCAGTTCTAAAAACCTGAATCCAGCCATATCTAGACAGAACCTTACTGTTTTCTCATGTGCCTCTACTTATTTATGGATAGCCTAATAATAGGAATAAATATGATGAAACATTATCTTCATAAAGAGAGAAAGATGGATCCAAGGAACTGCAGAACAATCAATCTGAAAGCAGTTCAGCGGATCTAAATCTAATTTAGATTTACATCTATGGATCATAAAGAGATTCACTTGTAAGCACTTTGGGAAAAAAGGGCTATAATTACTAATAATCAACATAGGATTGAAAAGTCCAGATCTTGCCAAATTAATCTTATCTTCTATTTTGATTGGATAACTTCTTTGGTAGATTGTGAGAATGCTACAGTACCTTGATTTTTAGCAAAGCATTTGACAAAATACCACATCACACGTAACTAATCAAGCTTTTTAAAAGTGGCCTGAGTTATAGTACAATAAAATGGATATGTAACTGGCTAGAAAATTATACTCAAAAGTACTTCTCTGCCTCTTTTTATCAAACTGAAGAGATATACTTAGTGAGCTACAATGAGTTTCCATCCTAGTCTCTGTACCCTTCAACTTTTGTATTCATGATTTTGATGAGAAGGTAGATGAAAATTTTATCACGTTTTTAGATGACAGTAGATTTGGTGGATAGTTAATAATATAAAAGACAGACATAATATTCATAATGAACTTGATGAGTTAGATATATGGGATGAAAGTTATATTTATCAAATGCAAATAATGTTTATCAAATGCAAGTTATATGTTTAGAAAATATTAATGAAGCATAGGGTATAGAGTAGTTTGACGATAGTAATTGTGACAAAGCATTTGGTACTGATGACAAACTGCATATGAATCAGAGGTGTAATGGAGCAACCAAAAATGCAAATGCAATCTTAGGCTGCATCAACAGTAGTATTATTTCAAATTTACAGGAGGCAATAGTTTCATTTTATTCTACATTGATCAAAGCACAACTTAATTACTTGTGTCCATTCTGACTACCACACTAAGAATTCCCCATTTTTATCCTCTCTTCACCTAGGATTCTTTTTTATACTCTTTATTAATATTGATTTTACAGAATGTATCTGCCCTCAGTGTGGAAGGGATTGCCACTCTCGAATTGGCCTTTTTAGTCACACTAGATGCTGTTTTAGGACCTCTTTCCAGAGCACGATACCATAGTCTCTTGAGACTGAAAGATGCCAATGAATAACAAATAAAAATAAAATGCAGGTAATTTGGGGGTAACTTCAGATAAGAACTTCAGAATGCCTGGAATGCACTACCTAACTCTGTAGTTTCTTCCCCAAACCTCCAAAACTTTAACCTTAAACTGTCTACTGTTGACCTCACCCCATTCCTAAGAGGTCTGTAAGGGGCCTGCATAAGTGCACCAGCGTGCCTACCATCCCTGTCCTAATAATCCTTTTTTACTTATTCTTTTCCTGTATTCAAATTATGTTTATCTTTTTACCTGTTATTTATATATGCTTGACAAATAAACTTATGATTATGATTATGAAGAACAAGAAGGATAATTAGAAGACTAAAAGAAAAGTTTTGTGAAGAGAAATTTAAGGAATTAGGGTTGTTTAATCTTGGTAAAAGAAGATGATGGCAGTGTTTGGGGCAGAGAAGTATATGATACTATTCTTCAAAGTCCTGAAAGGAAATCCCTGAAACAGAAGAAGATCCAGACTTCTCCTGGAGTACAGGTCACAAAGTAATGGCTTTAAGTCACAGGAATTCCAAGTGCATATTAGAAAGGTTTTATGAAAGTACAAATGGTTTGACGGGAACCAATTATGCAGAGAGATGGTAGACTCCCCTGTGCTTCATATGTTTAAATGGAGGCCAGACAACCATCTGTTGGAGATTATTTAATTTGGATCCCTGCACTGAGTAGGGGATTGGATTTGATGACCTAAATTAATCTTTCCAACTGTATGATTCCTCTGAACACAGCTTGAAATTATGTGTTTCTGAAGAGTCACAGAAGAAAAATAAGGGGTTCGCTTAGCTCTTATCACACAAAGCTTACCAAACATAGGTGGGGTGTGGGTGGCAGATGATGCAAAGAATGATTTTTTCCAAAGTGTCAGATCTTATTCTCTAGATAATTTTTTTTTCATCATAAGATGCCTGAAAAATATGTGGGAATTCAAATGACATATTTCTGTGGAATGGATGGTGATCGTCTTTTGAATATCAGAAGTCACATACTCCTGCACTAATGGCATCGACACATTATAGATTTTACAAGATGCCTCAATGAAGGGGAAATATGTTCTTTCCCCTAGCCAAAACAGCATCTGTTTTCTGCCCCAAAGTCTTTCATCACTTGTTAAGAAATATTTCCTTCGAAGTGTTCTTCTAAAATAAATGGGACTGTTCAATAAATAGCTGAATAGTTCAGCTCAGATCTGGGTTGTAATATTTTCTCCTCCAATTGTGTTCTGCTGCGTGTTTTCCTTATTTTCTGAAAGGCACCCATTGTAAGGTTACACCTTGCACCTTGTGTCATCAACACATTTGTCGGATAAAATGGGATTCTACACTTTTTTATTGTTAGCAAATGAAAAGGTGGTGATGGAAAATTGTCTACAAAAAAAAGATGCTAGGTCAAATACTATCTCCACACAAAAAACTAGTTTGCTCTGATTCTTAAGTAAATAGACCAAGCCCAAGTGCTTTTTAAATATCCCTAGGCTTAGAGATAAAGTGAAATGGTAAATTGTTTCTAGATATAGCACTCATTATCTATAAGTGAAGAGCAATTGTTAAGTAATTTTAATGGATATGATAAGGAGCAGATTTAAAGAATACTTTCAGTCTTGAGTCAGTAAGATTTAGCCTCAGAACATGTTTTAAATAATAGTTAATGTACTTTGGAATTCATTTGTACCAAATAATAGTATCTATGAGTATGTGCAGTATGTCCGTTTTCTACCCCCATATCAAAGGCAAATGGCAAAATCAAAGGCAGGATAGAGATATTATAGGTAGCACTGGTTCTTCTTAATTGAAAGCAAACAGCTAGAGCTCTGGAGACATCACAAAGATTCCAGATGCCAAGTTTTAATTATTCAGTGTAAACTTTTATTTGGGGGAGACCTGCTCCTTAAAAACATGCTGCATTATTAAACATGCTATAACACCAGGCTTAAATCTCCAGTTTCCTATTTTTTTCCATGGAGCTTTGATCTTTCCTTGTGACTCAATAAAATTCTCTGGGATATGAGTCTACAACTGCTGTTTCTCAACCTATATTTTTGAGATGTCCCAAGCCACAACTGGAAATTTGTTCTCAAGTTTGGACAAGGATTCCTCTCCAATCTATATACTGTATATTGATGATTCTAGGTGTACCTACAGCATTGATCAAGAATGTCAAAAAGGGAGTGTAAACCAAAATATCAAATCCATATCTTTTTTACATGCATATAATGCATGTTCAAAACAAGCAAGACTCTTGGTGTCACTAACTGTTGTGGAAGCCCCTAGGTGACATATTTCCATACTATTCCCTCTTTCTAGAGTATATAACCTCTGAACAGAATTAGAACAACTTAAATTGGATTGAGAAAACGTTAGGGAATCTTTTTCTTTCTTTCTTTTTTTCTTTCTTTCTTTCTTTCTTTCTTTCTTTCTTTCTTTTTCTTTCCTTTTCTTTCTTTCCTTTTATGGATGTTGAAGAAATAGACTTAGTCATTGTGTTTCCATTTTCCAGATTAATATATGGATTCCACATTAATATGCAGATTGGAGCACATCCTTCATTGTGCATTTCAATTGATTTTGTGATGCAGTTCTTGTCACACAGAGATATTATAGAAGCGTGCCTATTATGAAAAATTGTAAATAAAATGTGTACATTTGGGAATGATATATACAAAATCATTATATTATGAATAACTATACATGAAAACAAATGCATTTTTCCAAAATAGCAAAATGATGCAGAAATGGGATGGATAACATCTTATTAAATATGTATCAGACTAATACAAAATAAATGTGGAGTCATACATTCCTACTTATGATTCCTGGATGTTTATCAGTCCCTCAGCTTCCTTATGATACCCCCTTCTCTGCATACAATTTTAGAATCCCAGCCTTTAGCTAGTTACTATATAATCATGGGAATGATTAACAGACAACATTTGCCTTCTTCTACTTTCCCTATTGTTGACTAACATGAAGTACCCTTTCAGCTCTAAAATGCCCTTTAACAGTCATTTACTTCTGGTTGGAAGCAAGGAAGAAAGCATCTGATATTCTCAAGGAATATCTACTTTTGCTGCTGATCCCTATTGTAGAATATGTATGTATGAGTGGCATTGAATTCATATAAAATAGCAATACTTGTCTCAGAGTGGATGAGAGACTTAAGACTTAAACGAGCCATCTGCACATAACATAACAAATACAGAATAATTCCCAGGACCCAAAGCACACCGGAATTAAGGCAGAGTGAAAACCTATTTTGAAACACATGCAAGAAAAGTGAAAATAATTCTTTAGAAAGGATCTAAAGAAATGCAAGTTGTGCCTGCTTACAAATTATTTTTTTCCAGGATTAAGCAGTACAAATAAAAGAAACTATATAGGAGGTCTTCAAATATAACATTCTTTTTGTCAGGGAAAAAACCCCATAATTGTTAAATCAGACATTTTCAGGTCTGCTAATGCTAGGTGTGAGGTGTGTTAAGAAAATAGAAATTTTTCAGCTTCTGTGCTGTAATACATTAACTATGCTAACATTTAGGGAAGCAAAACCTGTCTCTGTGCATTTTTGTGTACGAGAGGTGGATGGTCCAGATTTTTTCCTCAAAAGTAGTCTTAGGCTAAAGTGTTATGGTCCTGGGAAGACAATCAAAATTTTATACAACAGATCCCACTTACTTTAGAGGGGGGATCCCAAATTGCATTCTCATTTTCTATTTCTAGAGAATTCTGTCATCCACAATCTACATAGAGCCATCTCCTAGTATGACTATTTTTGTTGTATTTGACCGACCTGAAAAAGTCACTTTTATCTTACCTGATATGTACAGAAGTACCTATCTTAAAGAGCAGACTCCAAGGATTGTTTAACTAATTCCCTGTAAATAATCACATGGCCGGCAACAGTGTCTTTTTACCAATGTGTACCAAAACTAAGGACAATTTAATGCTGAATGTCTATGGAGATTCTCAATCATCCAGGTTATGGCTGTCCCAAAGGTGCTTTATTTCAAGAGGCAACAGGCCTCTTCAGAACTGAAGAAGTTTCTTGGATGAGAAATAAAATGTTTTCAAAGGAAAGAACCAATGGCCTTTTGGAAAAAGCACCTTTGAGACAATGTAATAACACAGATTGACTCTTTCAGAGTAATGGTGTTTCTGTTAATTGTTTTATTTTTGACCGCTGTTGTTTTTTTTCTTCTGGTCATTCTACTTATTTTAATGTCTTTATATATGTAGTATTATTTTATTTTCGACAGGAGCACTGAACTGTGGAAAGACAATCCATTTGCTGCCGAAAAATATAGGTATTGATTTGGGATTTCAAATGCACTCCCTTGCATTTCAATGCATTTTACTAAGCAAATTACATGATACATTGAGAAGTCAAGTTTAGAAAGTTATGATGAACTTTATATGATTAGTTTGCAGAGTCAAAGGCATATGAAGAGTCAACATTTTATTAAATTAGCATTTGTCACTTTTTGTCTGTGCAGCTTATTCTATTTCAGATCATTACTATATCACATATATATGTATCTGCTCATCTGTGCATATTCTAACATAAAGTTTTCTGCCTATATGTGAAAACTACATATAAAGAGTGAGGAGTGTAAAACTAACTAAAGATGACAAAACTTAACCCATTATGCCATAGAAACATAGCTCCTGGGTCCTGAAAAAATAAATAAAAAAATAAATGACATTCTATATTATTTTCTTTTCAGAAATGTCTCTTATCTTGAAGAGCAGGTAAGGAATGATCCAGCCAAAATTATGCAACATAAATGTTATGCAAATTTTACATAACTACTACCTGTAGTTTCTAAAAAACAAAACAAAACCGTAAAAGGCTAAAAAATACATTGTTTCTAAAATGCAAATGTTACATTTTAGAAACAATGTATTTTTTAGCCTTTTACGGTTTTGTTTTGTTTTTTAGAAACTACAGGTAGTCCTTGACTTACGACCACAATTGAGCCCACAATTTCTGTTGCTGAGCGAGACATTTGTTAATCACTGCAGTTGTTCAGTTAGCAATACGGTTGTTCAGGAAATCTGGCGTTTCCATTGACGTTGCTTGTCAGAAGATAGCAAAAGGGAATCACATGAACCCAGGACCCTATAAAGATCACGAGTCAGTTGCCAAGTGTCTGAATTTGATCACATAACCATGGGGATGCTGCAACGGTCACAAGTGTGAACATTGGTCATAAGTCACTTTTTTTCAGTGATGATGTAACTTTGAATGATCACTAAATGAACTGTTGTAAGTGGCGGATTACCTGTAGTGTTCTTTTCTAGAAAACTGTCTCAATTTTACAAACAATTGAGGAATAATGCAACCAAAGTTGTTTCATGGGGCTTTAAAGAGAATCACTTATATGTAGTGGTTAGTATCTTAAAATGGCCTCAGGCAGAATTTCCAAGTGTCATCGGTATGTGTGCTTGCATGACCTTAATTAAAATGGGAAGTATTATAGGAAGCCCAATCTGTCTTGCGGTTTCATATCACACACATGGACATGCCATAATTTATGCTTTTATTGCTTTGTTCTTGAATTTCTAAATTGAGGTAAGTCTATGGTAAGGCTGATGAAAGAGTTATGTGTGAGATTTCAGGTTAACTCAACCTACTGCATTTGCAATCTGATAGTAGCAAGAGCTGATTAATATGTCCTCAGCTCTGAAATCTTATCTACTGTATGACTCTATAAGCTCCCATAGGACACTGATGCTCTCCCACTTCTATGCAATATTCTTCAGTATCTAATTTTCAGCATCAAAATCATAAGGACACAGAACATGTACTAGTGCTGAATTCTCATCATCCTTGATTATTACCCATGTTGGGAACTAAAGTCTAATAATATGTAGATACCCAGATGTTTTCTCCCTGGTAAAGCAAATAAAGACCTTTCATGTGGAGAATATCAGATCATGTGGGCCAAGATTTATTTTTGCTTGTGTAATTTCTCCTGAAAATCAATACTTTTCCCATCACCCATATCCTTTGAGGATTTTAACTTGAGATGTTCTGCTTGCAAACAATATGTTCTTTCACCAAGTGTGATCCAGCAATTAAGGCAAATACTTATATAACTTTAATCTGTTAACCTTTCCATCCCTCCTTCCCCCCAAGAAGGCTGTCAGTCAGTTTTGATGATCGGGTGACATATGGATAAACACACAGACACACCCATGAAAAATCTTATCATTAATGAACTAGGGAGATTTGGATTTTTTTAATATGGGGTGAGATAATATTTCAGGTGAACCCTTAAGATACCATTTGTTTTTCTAGTAAAAATGGTGGAATATCCATGGGTCTTTCTAAGCAGTTTGCCACTGAAATAAGGAGACTCAATTTGTGAGTAGGTAGGAGAGGAAGTTTTGAAGCAGCAAAATGGAGCTGGGAAATGCATACATCCTATAGTGTGAGGATTCCCCACTCCTGCAGTGTGCTTGTAAAACCAACAATTGGGTCTTTACTTTTATTCTGTCTTGAAATAATCCTCTACATCTTTTCTGAGGGTAGCTTTGAGATGTGGTATGATTTTAGTGGTGCAATGGTTAACATGCAGTGGTGCAGGCAAACTCTACCCACTGCCAGGAGTTCGAACCTGGCAGGTTTGAGGTTAACTCAGCCTTCCCTCTTTTCGAGATTGGTAAAATGAGGACCCAAATTGTTGGGGGCAATATGCCGACACTGTAAACTGGTATATAGGTCTAAATGCTATTGCTATTTAGGAACAAACATGTTATGTTCACCCACTCTGCCACATTTTAATGGGGCTTAGGAGGA
This sequence comes from Pantherophis guttatus, assembly GCF_059756535.1. NCBI lineage: Eukaryota > Metazoa > Chordata > Lepidosauria > Squamata > Colubridae > Pantherophis > Pantherophis guttatus. Next base: position 49,136,219 of record NC_142063.1, read on the forward strand.
AGTGGCAATGAAGAAGTGTCTTCTTTGGCTGGAGGATATACTCAGAATTTGCAGATGAATTATTCTACAGACAGGCAAGGCAAAAGAGATAGCAACTTGAAATCCACTCTTAATGTCCAAAGGTTGTGCTTCTGAATATATAGGAGCCTATACAAAACATTTCTACTTCCTTTCTTAATGCAACTACAATAGCAAGATTAAGTGGGTTTGCATGCAGTAACACGTGGAAACAACTGAGAGCAGCTTCCAGAACAGCAATCCAAGCTTGGAAAAAAAGAGGTGGATGCATTCAAAGCTTAGGAATTTTTTTTTGAATAGTCTCTCTCTTCCACTTTCCAAATTGCTATTGCAATCATAAAGAACAATGTGAACTAAAGAGCCTTAAAATTAGCCTGTCAGCAAAGCAATGCTATTAAGGGGAACAGCAAAAAAAAACAAAAAACAAAAAAAAACAACCCAAAACCACAGTTTTATTTCTAGCACTTTTTAAAATGCGTGAGTTGTGTTTCTATTACTTTCATTCTCTGAAATTTTGTTGCAGGTGTAGTGCAGTGTTGCAAACAGGTGTTTTGCTAACTTGAAGTCCATACATTTAAAGTTGCCAAGTTTGGAAAACACCACTGTAAACTGTTCCAGTATACAAACCTGAGGCCTCTTAATATCACCAGCAAAGCATGTGCTTCACTCCTTCTGAGCTTCTGAGCTTTTTTCATTGACCTTTAGTACTAAAATGAATTATTTTCCTATCTGCAAAACAGGAAAGCACCAGGAGGTATAGCATGCTGATATTGGAGGTGGAACTAACAGCACAGTCCTACTTTTCTTCTTGACATTTTCTGGCTGCATAGAATACTTCTATAGATACCCTTTACAGTGGGATACTACAGTAGATATCTGAAACTTAAAAAGTTATGCACCATTGGATCCACAATTTTTTAAAGTTTGGATGGCATTATGCCTTAAGGGTATTGATCCCACATTGCTTATCTTCTGAGATTATGTGGGATTTGTAAGAAACTCTTGGTACATATAAGGTAGTTTAACTTTGGGGAGTAGATGGAACTCTCAATGACTGTAATCACTTCCAGAAGGTCGATGGATTGATGAATGAAATGACAAATTTTTTTTTGCATTATCCCATTCAGCTATCAGTTAATACATGCTTTTAATCATTGTTCCAAAAATATTAGCTATTGTATGTGAAAAACAGCCAGCTATTTTGTCATCAGAATTAAGTTTCTACTCTCCATCTTGTATGTGTGATATTTACTTTGTTTTGCCCATTAGAAGTATCAAAAATTTTTCAATATAATAAAATAACCTTCCTGCTCAGTTCTCTACATAAAATCATTTTAATTTGGGGAAATTCTATATTACCCTTGAAAAATAATAAAGAGACAAAATCACTATTTAGTGATGCTTTAACAAATGCTATTCAGTTGCACATCAAAGTTTTGTGAGATGGATATATTTCTCTGCAATCATTAGTGCTTTATTCATATTTTTATAAGATCTGAGTCAATTTTATCCAGGTCAAACAAACTCGTGGGAACTGGGAGAAATCTTTAATGTTATCATTAGCTATCTAGTCTCTTGTGAAATTTTGATTTTGCATGACATTAGTTAGCTATCATAAACTGATTTACTTTATGGGAGAGTTAATCCTTTATAACGGCTCAAATTCTAAGTCTACTCCACTGCTTTTAGAAAGTTTCATATACTTTATACCTGTTCCTTTGCAGGAAAAAAAAATCTACTTATATATGTTTGAAATTTACCCAAGTCATTCCCCACCATCAACATTTCTATAATTCTATGAAATTGGTCAACGGTTTCTCATAATGGTCTTTTATGCCTATAAATATCCCATCCTGCTGAAAAAGTTCAGCCAATTCTTTTTTCTATATCACTCTATGGAACAATGAAGCACCCTTTTTTCTTTACAGTCAACCAAACCACTTTGGAACAGACTATCTTTTAGATGATCCAATTAGATCAGGACAGTTTTGGAATTGGACTCTCAGACTACTCTAAGTGGTATTGACACTGCTAGCAAAACCATCAGATGATCGAATGACTAGCTTTCCACCAAATCTTTCAAATCTTATTGCTTGTAAATTTTCTGCATAGAATAGCTGTCTTTAAACTAAGTATTAAATGCCTAAAGACATTAAGTTATGCACCATCACGAACCTAACTGGAAGATAAAACAGTAAATGTATCCAGGACAATTTTTGGAATAATGGATAAAAGTTAATCTTCACATGTTTAAACTGATGTTATAGGTCTCCTTGACTAGGTTTACACAATATTTGACTAATCTAAAATAGGTAGATTGAAACTTGATAATTTTCCATTTAGAAAGTTGTAGGAAACTCAACTTTTGACTTAGCATGTCTCTTTGAGTTTTAGCCATCTTGTCATCGTTTGGCTTGCACATGTTGTATAAACACAGTAATTGTCCTTTGTAACCTGGATGTAACTTGAAAAGTGGTTTGGTTAAGAACTAGTTGTAAAATGTTCATTTGGGATAAGTCATAGCTTATATGACTGGTGTTCTGCTTAATGCTTATGCTTTCTGAATAGAATGAAACCAGCTCCTGTTTCAAAGATGAGACAGAGAATTTCTTTCTAGTCATTGGGTGAAAAATCATAGTACTCCTGACAAGAGAACAATCAGGAATGCAAAGGAAAAAGTAAAATCCTGACAAGGATTACTAGGATGAAGCAGGTTCAATCCTAATGGCACTGATGAACATATTTACTTTCTTTTGTTCATGTAAATGACTGCCATATATAGTGCAACACAGATACAAGATCTACTGTTTGGACTCTCAATTTTATTATTGATAAGATATTGTATGTATGTCTCTGTGTTGCTTAGGTTCATGATATAGAAAAACATAACTAGAAACAACTAGATTAGACAAAAAAAAGCCTATTTAGTCTACCATAATATTTTTCATCAAGTACATGATTCTGATTAGGAGAAAGTAAGAATAACAGCTGTTACTCTCAGCAACTGAAATTCAGCGGCATTCCTTATGCTGGAAATAAGATTTAGTCTTATGCTCGATAAAGGAATTCAGTTTGGAGGACATCCCATTATCCGGCATGTGCAAATAATTAGTTTCTTTTAACTACATGAAGTTATCCCTGTTCCACTTAGATGGCATCCTGCTTGCAGGAAAGCCTTTTCTTTCTACCTTTTTGTGTTTCTTCTTAATGTTTAAACAGTATCTTCTGTCAACAACAGTTCAGTCAAAAAAAAAGGGGGGGGGAGAAGCATAGTTTTCTAGCTAAAATTATACATTTCAAACCATATGGCAATCTTTTAGTTAGCAACCTTCAGCAACTACACTGATACAGTACCCACACAGGTTGCGTAAAATACCAATGGAAATTCTTATGTTATGATTGAAGAATGATTGCGAAATGAACAAATCCCTTAGGAAATTATTTGACTCTGCTATCTTACAAAGTAGTGATCCATCTGAATGTTGCTAAACATTAATATATCTGTAGGTGTGTTTTGTGATTAATAATATATTAGGTAAACTGAGAAGGTATACTGACCATAGTTCTCCTTTCCGTACCTTAAGTTCTCCTTTTTTCAAAGGTGATTTTTGGTTAGCCTTTAATTAAAGGATATATTACTGAGATGACTAATTTTGTAGATCGTTTCTGATTATTAGAAAATAGTTTTAAGCATCTGTTTCAAATCAAGATAATTGTGGAGGACGAGACATAGTTGTTGTTTTTAAAAATGAATGAGTTGATAATTGTGCTTAATTCTCAAGTATTCTGCATATGACTGGAGAGAGTGAATTTGATTAGATTAAAAAAATAGAAAAGAGTGTAAGGGAAGGCCACACTAATTTATTGATTAAAATAAATAAAAATCAAATCAAATATGGGTAGTATAGTCCAGCCTTCTTCAACCTGGTACTCTACATTTAGTGGACTACAATTCCATAATCTCAGCTAACATCTTATCCCTTGGCTAATATCCCAGTCATGCCAGTATATGAAGCCATCATACAGTCATGTCCTCAACTTCATGCAGAGACTACATATGGGGAGAGGGGAGCGTTAACTAATCTACCATCAGTGGATCGTTGTCTTAACACTAAGAGCTGCACTAAGTTCTCCATGCATAACATATGATATTCCATATGATGCCCTGGAAACTGTTCTTCTTATATCACTAAAGGGATAGGTATTCTTTTTGTTCCCATGTTCCCATATTAATAGAACTGTACAGCTTAGAATCCCAGGAAGTCCTTTTGCAAAGGTACAAAACTGAACAAAATAATCTGGGAGGGAATCAGATAAAGTTGAGGACATTTCCTTAACCTGAAATAATGCAAGTTGTGCATTTGGCAAAATCAGTTTGGCAAGTAATTGTAAATGGGTTGACAAAACCGCAAAGCAGTGGTGAAATCCACCCCCCCCCCGGTTCTATCCAGCTGGCTGAACCGGTAACGCCGGCAGCAGGAGGCTCTGCCCACCCACCGGAACATCATTATGCCCCATTTTTTAATCACCTGCGCATGCACAGAAGGTTCTGCACATGCACAGAAGCATGCGTAGCACACGTATGCTTCCGCGCAGGAGCACACCCAAACCGGTAGCGAAGGTAAGTGGATTTCACCGCTGCCGCAAAGTCAATGGAGAAGCCAGATTTACTCAGCAATCATGTGAGTGACTTAACAACTGCAGTGATTCACTTAAGAACGGTGGCAAGAAAGGTTGTAAACGGGGGCAAAATTCACTTAACAACTGACTCACTTAACAACAGAAACTTTGGGCTCAATTGTAGTCGTAAGTTGAGGACTACCTGTAGAATGATGTATTGATTGTATTCTGCCAAAGGTCTGTCTGGATTACTAATAGAATTTTTGAAATTTATGACCTAATATGATTTCACTGGGAATTCAAAAATGCATTTCTGGAGAAAACAGTAAGTGTCTAGATGCAGTTTTTTTTAAAAAAATGTTCCCAATTTGATGAGAATTTAATAACAAATGCCTTGATGGATTCCATACCAGCTTTTCTGAAAAGAAATGAACAAAGGGATATACCTTTTGAAAAAAAAAATAACAAAATGAAGGATACAGGCTTGTTAAGCCTGGTATCCAGGGAGTTCCTAGTTTTAGTCTCTGACTAAAGGGAGCTAAAGGGACAGAGGCAGGCAAGGTGGCCAATCTAATTTTTACAAATGCTATTCCATTTTTTTTAAAGATCACCAAAGAAGTTAAATTGTTTTCCTCTCATGTAACACTGCTTAGGCATTCCTAAAGTTTCCTCTTGTAATACAAACTTATCTTAAACTAATGGATATACGAGCCAAAATCCCCCAAACAGCTCCAAAATCAAAGTATTGAATGTTTGAATGAGGCATTTTGTTTTGTATTTCCTTTGCCATGGCATTGGGTTCTTATTGTACAACCCTGTACAGTACTTCTTCAATATATATATATATTTATATATATATTTATATATATTTTAAAGATTTAAAAAGCAAAAAGTTACAAAACTGTTTGCAATTAACTTGAAATAGAAAAGATAGCACTTTTTTTAAATCCCATTATATAGTACACCATATAAATTACAGAGTATTCAAATGCGCAAATGCATTTGTGTAACATTTATCAAATGTAATTTTTGTTGATTTGTGTGTGAGCAGATTAATTTTGCTTGCTCCCTCTGGGTTTTTGCTTGTGGTAATATTGCCTCACCACACACCTCACTATCACGTATGACAGTGTTCCAGGTCTGAGACACTGCTGTTGCAATATCGCATATTGTTGGGGATGTGGCAGTCTGTATAGTTAATGCCCCCATTTGGGGTATATATAGGCTGCAATCTGAAATCTCCTTTAAGGAGCTGATCATTATTTAAGGAGACAATCTGAAAGCTGGTTTCTGTCATCTCCAGGATGGAGTTGTCCTTCTTGGTTCCTGCCTCACAGTAGTCATCTTTCCGTCGCCCACGGTTGTATTTCCACTTCTGAGAGGTGTAGCGTCCTTTTTTGTGCATGTGCCAGCAGAAGATACTGAGCAGAACCACCAGCACAAATACAACAGCCCCCCCAATTAAGCCTGCTAACAGAAATGGAGAACCAAGGTTATGAGAAGTTGTCTGTTCGTGGCTAGAAGCTGAGTTGCTTCCATTATTCAATAGGGAAGCCTTCGTTGTGCCTTCTGAGCACACAGTGTCCTCACCAATGCGGTAATTGTTAAAATCATCCAAGGGAACCAAACAAATCCGATATGTAGATTTGGGCTCTAAATTTGTCAAGCTGATGTTCTGTCTCTTATCAGTAACTATCCGTTCCTGAATAATGCCTCCTTCCAGACTATGACCCATTTTAACCCAAGTAAGCTTGTAAGCCATCACATTAAAGAGGGAATGCCAGCTCACTTGGATGCAAGTGCCATTTACAACGTGGATAAACAGCTGAAATCGTTCAATAGTGGGAAGGGTCATTTTTTCATCATCGTTCCTCTCAGGCACAGTGGGGAGAGTGGTTATAGTAGGGGCAAGAAGAATGCTTGTTTGTTTATTACTTGGGGTTAAGTGTGATGAAGTAGGGGCCATCGTGGTTGGCAAAGATGTTGTGGGAATATGGGTAACAAATGAGACATCTGGGGTAGTTGTGGGGCATGCCAACATGTTCATGTTGAGTTCCCTGACAGCCATACCTCGGACTTGTTCTGGTCCCTGACACATGAATCCTCGGACATTGATGGAGGAAGGAATTAATTTGAGCCATTCAGTAACCCATTTAATACTACAATCACATAACCAGGGATTATTCCTTGCCGTCAGTTGTTTCAGGCTGCGAAGATTGTCAAAAACACCTTTAGACAGCATCCGGAGTTGATTGTTGGAAATATCAAGTCGTTCCAGGCGATGAAGATTTGAAAAGGCTGAAAGTGGTATGTGTGATATCTGGTTGTCCTGTAAATAAAGCCTAAGTAGATTTGTACCTGGAAGATCGGGAGGTGGGTATGTCAATGAATTCCTTATTATAGAGAATTCCTTAAGTTTAGATAAGTGGCTGAAGGTGCCATCTGCAATGCCTTTATTTGTAAGGAGATTACCATCCACTATGAGACGTTCCAAACTTGTGAGATTCTGAAAGGCCATGTCTGATATGATGGCAATTCGATTTTCATCCACTCGTAGTTCTTGTAAGTCCATTGGAAGGCCAACTGGTACACTGCTTAAGTGATTCTTGGATAAGAACAGAAGCTTGAGGCTAACAGCTTCCCGGAATGCCCCATCCTCCACTCCAACAGTAGAGATAGAATTATCATCCAGATGAAGCTCTTCCAGTTTCAAGAGTTGTGCCAGAGCAGCCCGAGAAATGGTCTGAATGTTGTTTTCTTGCAGGTGGAGAACCCTGACATTCTTGGGGAGATTCATAGGGAACTCATCTAGCTGGTTGCCATATAGGTAGACTGTGTGCACAGACTGGACATTGTGAAGTTCTGCAGGAAATCCAGCATTATTAATTTGGTTATTGTGGAGGTAGAGTATGGTTACACCCTCCGGTATTCCAAGAGGCACTGAGGTCAAGCTTCGTTCATTACAGTAGACAAAGTTTCGGTCGCAACGGCATACACTTGGACAGGCCAACGCTTTGGAAAACTGCACATACAATCCCAGAAAAAAAACAAGCCAGGATTTCAAAAAAGCAAACCTGTCCATGGGCCACATTCTAGTCCACGGGCCCATTTCTAACTGAAGAAAGAAGGAAGAGTTGAGCAAAAAGAAGAAATAAAACAAAATAGATGTGTTTTGTCCTCTGTGCAGATGATTGTTATATTCCTAGAAACTAAATGCAAAATAATCCTTGTACAACTGGACGGTCCTCCAGTCTGCTTCTGAAAATCACTGTGTTGTTAGCCAGGTTTACACATTTTGATGCCTTCCTCCATGTATGCTAAATGGCAGAGTAACTATGTCCTATACAGAAGGCCAATCCTCAATGAGAAGTTCCAAACGTTGACAGCAGACAGGATGGTTGGATTAGCTTTTCCTTTCACTCTGGTATTAGTAGTGAAAGTGCATTCAGGTTCCTTCCGTCTAAAAGGCATTCATTTCGGCTTTAAGCTGGGTTTGAGAAATCTGTTGAGAGAGAAGAAGAGAGAGAAAATTAAAAAGGCTGCATTATTAGTTGACAAACATCCTGTGAAGACAAATCCATTAATGATGTGACTTGGTAACATAAATAAGCCAGACCACATTCATAAATAATTCAAACTAAACTGAAAAAACAGCTGGGAAAGGAAAATGAATAATGGGTTCCTATGATGTAGACATGACAATGTGCAGGTGTACAGCAAGCAGCAGAAATAACAGGAAAAGTAAGCTAGGAATACATGTATATTTTACAGGAACATCAGAAAAGCAATAAATGTTTACTGAATAGATGTTTCTCTATCTTTATTTGCATGGAGAAAATATCTGCGGCAAACTCCACGTAGGCATCAGGAAGGGGTCTGACCAGTAAATGCTCAGCTCCATTAAGTTGCCCCAACCCCACCCTGAAGCAAGGATTACAGAGTCGTAAAAAGAAAAACAAAGGTTATGTGAAGGTGAACAGAATGTAGGCAATTTGTGAGCGAACCGGTTCGCTCACACAGAGAAGGCCTCCTCAGGGTGCCGTTGGCCAGGCAGTGCCTTCTCTGTGGCACCTGCCCTCTGGAATGACCTGCCCCTTAGATACGTACGATATCAGACCTCCGGACTTTTCGTCGGGCCCTGAAGACACACTTGGTTCCATCTAGCTGGGCTGGCTTGATCCCATCCTCTCAGTTTTCAATCGAATTTCGGTTTTAATTGGGTTGTTTTAAAGTTGGGCCAAGATTATTTAATTGTTTTTTAAAATGTTTTTAAATTTTATACGCTATGTTTTATTCTGGCTGTACACCGCCCTGAGTCCCGCAGGAGAAGGGCGGTATAGAAATATAATAAAATAAATAAATAAATTTCCTTCATTTATGTCTTGGAGAGGTGTAATTCAAGATGTTAATATTATTCAGATAATTGTTGTCATTAAGACAATTGTTAAATTTCAAGTCTTCCAAACACATTCCTGAATTTCTCATGTCTGTGTTAGACATCCATTTTATATAGAATCACTACATCAAAGGTTATGTTTCCTGAGATTCAGTCTTACAGATATAGAGCTTTTTCATTGGATGGGTGGCAAAAGCGTCATTTCATCCTTTGAAACTATAGTAGTTTAAACTTTAATAAAGAAGTAAGGATAACTCAAGTAATTTTATATCACAAAAAAGCTTATACTAGACTTCTTTGCAATAAAGTTTCTACGTGAATGCACAAAGCTAGAGGTCACAAAATTAAGGCACTGGGAATCAACACTGCAATCTGCAGAGTTTGGGGAACATTTTCCTGCACTGTTAGGTTTTCCATTACATGTTAAATATTCCTCAATTTTGCTTTCTCTTTCTGACTATATTCATTACTTAAAAGTGATTTTTTTTAGTTCCTTATAACATGCTGATAGAAGATTCCCCCCCCAAAGATTATTTACCATTCAGTTATGACTAATAATTTCTATTTTTATATATATTACATATTTAATCTTTAATGCTGTAAATAATTTAACAATTAATTTATTTAAATCAAATGCTGTGCAAACTGCTACACAAATTTAACTGTCAGTTTCTCTCATGTTTCTTAAAGGCAATTAACAACTGTCACAAACTATATTGATTGGGAAAAATGTCAGCATTATCTACCTATATCCCAAAAGTGCTTTTTTCAAGAGGCAATTGGAGTTTCTGGCTTTTTTTTTGAAGACATTTTGTTTCTCCTCCAAGAAGCTTCTTCAGTTCTGCACCTTTGGGGCAACCATAACCTGGATGACTGAGAATTTCCATAGATATCTACTTATATATTTCTAGGTAGGCATGGGCATATAGGAAAAGTATATATACCAAAGTAAATCTTCCAGTCTGACAATACTATAATATAACACTGAATTATTGATTTTACATAGATTAGAAGTTTGTTACATATAGCAAATAGAGCAAATTATATAAACTCTTTTAACTCCAAAGTTAAAACTGCTGAAGACAATCTGGAAACAAGAAAGAAAATCCATTCCTTTCTCCATTTTGCTATACTTGCACAAACCTAGCAGTCTGCTACTAAGAATATGATTATTCATGGTAGACCAAACTTCAAGCTGATTTTAGCTATATGGCTTATGTAGTGATTTTTACCACATTTCAGGCAAACCTAACATTTTTGTTTGCTGGGTTGAGTGATGAGGAAAGAGAGATATTTGTGTTGCTTTGAGAATCTAGATCAGGGGTGTCAAACTCAAGGCCCGGGGGCCAGATCTGGCCCGTGGGGTACTTAGATCTGGCCTGCAGAGCCACTCTGGAAACAGCAAAGGACTGATCCGCGGTGCTTCTGCCAGTGAAAACAGGCTCTGTTTTCACTGGCAGAGAGTTGAAGGAGGCTGTGGCAGCTGAAAATGGAGCCTGGGAGCCCATTTTCGCTGGCAGAGTGCTTGGGCCACCACAGGCGTCCACGACACAAATGATGTCGAGCTGGCCACATCCACCCTGGCCAGGTCTACCCCGGGCCCGAGGTGAAACACAACTCTGATGAGGCCTTCAATGAAATCAGGTTTGACACCCCTGATCTAGATCTAACAAATGAATATTATTCATGTAATGTAGTGACATATATGTGCCTACACATGAACACATATAAATCGGCAAATACAATGTTATGGACTAAGAAAATACATCAGATGCCCTCAATGCATTTCTGGTAAGTTGAAGCTAAATAAGAAAGCAAGTAGTGCCCTATATTTCAGTTTTTTCTCCAATGTCACAAAGTGGGTGGGGGTACAGAGAACAGTATGTTCACACACAAAACCCAGGGGAAGCATTCCTCTTTTGCCTTCAAATTTCTAAAAAATCTCACTGCAATCTGGAGTAGTCTAACCACATGATCTTATGATATTAAAATTCACTTTATTTTATGATGCTAGGAGGCAGGACTATAAAGATGATTCATCTTCTCCTTGTTCATATCCCTCTTGACACAATTTTAATTACACCTGTCTTTCTGCCTCATTTACTAATGGAGTTCAGAATTAGAAAAGGAACAAGCCAAAGCTGTAGGCATGAGATGGAAAAGGCAAATTGATGAATGAGAAAAGGGAGATGAGGGTTGAACACAGGGGAAATGTGCTAAGTGGAAGAAGGACTAATAACCAACACATTATAGCTTTACTGTGCATGTGTCCACCGTCAGTCTGATCAATGGCTGCATTGTTTCCATCTGTAATTTCCTTTGTCAACTGAGCATTCCTCAGGACAAAAGCTGCATCACCCACTATATTTATAAAGCAAGTCAGAGAAATAATTCCACAGGAGAAAAATAGTCATTCAGTGCCAAGAGTCGAAAAGGTTAGCCAATATAGAACTATAATAACAAACTAAGAATAAGCAGCAAACTATAGCAAGCTTGTTTGATTTTAGGCTAGCACAATATATGAATCCAGCCATTCTGAGTAGTAAATCCCCCCATATAGGATTTAGTATTATATTTATATTTGGCTATTATAGTTATTTAAAAGCTATGGGTAAAACAAACGATGGCGTTGCATAATGCGTGAACTCAAACCTGTATCTTAAGCAAACGGTCAACATGGATATTTAGTTAGGGAAAATCTCAATCAAAGAAAAGAAAAATTCTAAGTTAATTTTAACATTTTAATTTTAATTTTCTCCTCTTACCCACCCACCCCAGCAAATATTTTTCAGTACGCTGGGAAACATATTCCAGCCCCTCCCGAATTTTATTGGTTCCCTCCTTCTTACTCATCCTGTCTCTCACTGTTTCCTTCTTTCATTAGTAGTCAGATTATGCTGACCTCTCCGAGTTGGATCAGTGCTACAGTATTACTGGCAATTACCAGTTCCTACAGTTTGAACCGTTAAAATCAGAATAGCTGACCCAGTTTCAGCTTATGGTAGCACTGGTCCCTGGATGAGCTGATCAAGTGCAAATGGAAATCGGTATAAGATGACTGAAAATGTATACGACATAGGCTCAAAATATTGTTGAGAATTACCCCCGAGCAACATAATACGTATTCTAAGATCAGCAGTATTCCGCCAGGAGTGCAGTGTTAAGCACTACAGTCTCATTCCCTGGAGCATAATTTCAGAGGTGAAACTAGAGGGGGCTATATCAGTAAGAGAAAACAAGAATCAAAATGAAGGGGAGGGGGAAGCATATTTTAAGGTCCTTTGTTGCAGAAAACACGAGATATTTGTTCTTAAGGAACAATGTTCTCAGACATTAAGGATGTCTTTACACTAGCCAAATCTATTTATCAGTTTTGTTTATTTTGAAAACAAAGAATGTTCAAGGATTTAGGACAGCAACGCCAGCAGCATAGCAAATGACCAAACTGTAGAGAAGAATTACAATCTTTTTATCTTACTCTACTCTATGTAGCTGATAGGGATGCCACTTAGGATTTACTAAGATACTGCTCAAAACTAAGGAGTAGGTACGAACTGCTGATGGTTGCAGACATTATGGTGGGATAAAGCTTTGAAGGGGTGCTTTGTTTTGATAACAGAATGATGCACTTCTCTTGAAGCTGCTTTGCAAAGCAATATGGATTCCCCAGTTATAGAAAGTCAGGGTCCTGCATTGCTTTTGTTTTTCTTATTTTTGACATCTTCAACAGAAAGTCTCAATAGATTCCCCCCCCCCCGGAATCACCGGGGTGGCTTTTCTTCAGTGTACTCACAACACACTCAGTAATCCCTTCTAGCTACTAAAAAGGCCAAAGGAAGCTGCAGAAAGAATGCAAAGTATTTTGAGATTAATTGAATCTTTTTTTTTTTTTGCTTTATCAAGCAGAGTTACAAAAAGAAAAGAAAAGAAAAGCTCTAGAAAATGTCCAACAGCAGTTAGTTTTATTCTTGCCTTTCTTTCCCTCCTTCCCCACCTTGACCTTTCTGGGAGGGAGGGAGGGAGGGAGGAAGGAAGGAAGAAATGTTTACTTGTTTCCCTATATTAGTGCAGCTTGCATGTGAGAAAGAATTATTGATGTACACAGATGAGAGATAATTTTTTATGGGATGACTTTATTTAGTGAATTAAAATGTCTCAAGTTGAGCTTGATTCTTGAGTTTTCTTTGTCACAACTTTGAAGTTGGATGACAACAAAGCAGAAGTAATTGTTTTCCATGATGAAAATTTAGAAGTGATTTGCTAGTGCCTGTTTCAAGTTTTCTTTTTCAGGGGTGGGTGGGTGGAGGAAATTTTATAATGTTCCAGTCTAGCCCAGGGGTGTCAAACACAAGGGCTGTGGGCTGGATCTGGCCCCCAGGGCTGGCCTGGAAAATATAACAGGCCAGTCTGCGTGGCTTCGGCCCTGTCTACCCAATGCGAAGAAGAAACATTGAGCCAGTGTGGCTTCAGCCCGGTCTACCCAATGAGAAGAGGAAACATCAGGCCAGCGTGGCTTCGGCCTGGTCTACCCAATGAGAAGAGGAAACATGCCAGCAGTTTGGGGAGTGGCATCAAGCTGGCCATGCCCACCCAGTTGGCCATGTCGGCCCTGCCCCTGATGTCAACCACAGCCCTGATATGGCCCTCAATGAAATTGAGTTTGCCCCCCCCTCCAGTCTAGCCTAGAGGACCATAGTTCTTGATAGTTTCCCATCAAAACATGTCTGACCTTGCTTAGTTTTTAATGATTAGCCAAAATCTATCTAGTTAGAATACATACATTTACGAGAGAGAGGGGGGGGGAGGGAGTGAGACGGAGAGGGAGGTGTGTGTGTACCTACTTGAATATATATGGACACAAATATATTTACGTGGACAGATTTTTAGGCTTGGTTTCAGTTGCAATCCCAGGGCAGAGGTCTTTTCTATGCACTTTTATTTAGGTCAGTCTGATTCTCCATTATTCTTATCAATCATTCACCTTGAATTCCGATTAGTCTTCCCCGTGGTATGTACAGTATTATTTCAAAATAAAGTCTTTTTATCTAAGCAACTGACTGAGAAGATACCAAGGTCAGCTGGTCATAATATCTGTCATTAAATAGGAAAATATTGTATTTCTATTTCAATAATTGTAATTCTATATTTGCAAGAATACATGTGAATTATAGAATATGGAAATTAATATATTTATATAACCTTATCCTCTTTTAACTTCCTTCTGGGAAACGGACGTTGCTTACCTGAACGTCCCTTCTCGACGCGCAGCTGGAGAATCCAAAGCTTCGGGTTGTTCAGTAGTTGATAGCCTACACTGAGTGTGTTCCTTTAAGAGATTTCTCTTCAGACACGCCCACTTGCTCAACAGAGTCCCAGTTTTGTTCACGAAGTAAGGAGCAGTAGAGCGTCAGGAAGGAATGTCCAGCAGCCAAGCTGGGTGGGTTGGATTCTCCAGCTGCGCGTCGAGAAGGGACGTTCAGGTAAGCAACGTCCGTTCTCCAATGCGCAGCTTGGAGAATCCAAAGCTTCGGGATGTACCCAAGCAAGTTCAGACAGGGAGGGTGACTGGCTGCTGTACGTCGTCTGAAGAGTTGCATACAGCTTGGAGCACCCGGCGGCCGAAGGATGCCTCCGCCGAGGCAAAGGAATCCACCTTGTAGTGCCTGATGAAGGGGTTCAAGGATGACCAGGTAGCCGCCCTGCATATGTCGGAAATGGAGGCATTAGTGGCCCAGGCGGCCGTAGTGGCGGCGCTCCTGGTGGAGTGTGGAAGAATTCTCTGCGGAACCGGCCTGTTCCGAGCCGAATAAGCCCTAGAGATGCAGGATTTAATCCATCTCCCAATTGTCGTGGAAGAAACCTTCCGGCCCATGGAAGCGGGCAGAAAAGAGATGAAGAGCGATTCAGATTTCCGGAAATGCTCAGTCCATTTAATATACCGGCGCAGAGCACGCCGGACATCTAGCAGGTGCCAGTCTGCTTCTCGAGGATGTCGAGGATCGGGGCAGAAGTCCGGTAGGATTAATTCCTGGCTTCGATGGAATGAGGAATTTATCTTAGGCAGAAATGACGGGTCAAGTCTCAGTACCACGCGATTGGTGTGAAAGATACAGAGATCGCTTCTCACCGATAGGGCCGCAAGTTCGGAAATTCGGCGAGCCGACGTGATCGCGACCAGAAACGCTACCTTTAGTGACAGAAAACGGAGGCTGATGGAGGCGAGAGGCTCAAATGGAGGATGCATGAGGGCCTGAAGGACCAGAGTCAAATCCCAGGTCGGGTAGCGATGTATAACAGGGGGGCGCAGATTGGTCGCGCCTTGAAGAAAGTCCCGAATCGTAGGGTCCTGCGAGAGAGGCAGCGTTGCAGAAACCGAGAGAACCGTACTGAGAGCAGCAACCTGTCGACGAAGAGTGTTAGGAGCAAGGTGTTTGTCCATGCCTTCCTGAAGGAATCCCAACACTTCAGGAACGGAAGCAGACGTTGGATCCAGGTGGGATTTAGCACACCAGGAACAAAAGGAATTCCAAGTTGCGTTGTAAATGCGGCACGTAGACGGTCGCCTGGCTGCCTGAATCGTGGGGATCGCATTGCTAGGAACGTTGACTCCTTAGCAAGATCCTTTCAAGCGCCAGGCGGTCAACTGCAACCACTGCGGATCTGGGTGCAGGATGACCCCCTGGCTGAGGACGACTCTGTCCCCCGGAATCCTCCACGGCCGTGTCACCGACAGGTCCATCAGATCTGCAAACCAGGACCTCCGAGGCCAGTGGGGTGCGACCAGAATGACGTCTGCCTCGTCTGATATTATCCTGCGGATCAGACGAGGAAGGAGCGGTAGAGGGGGAAAGGCATAGAGGAGACCCCTGGGCCAGGGAGAGGTGAGGGCGTCGACTCCCTCCGCCTGAGGACACTGGTACCGGGTGAAGAACCTGGGGAGGTGAGTGTTGTCGCGGTTGGCAAATAGGTCGACTAGAGGCATGCCGAATCTGCGGACGATCTCGGCGAACAGATCTGGATGAAGTCGCCACTCGGCGTGGTCCAAGTGTTGTCTGCTTAGCCAGTCTGCTGTGATGTTTGTGGTCCCGGCAATGTGCTCCGCCACAAGGGATAGGACGTGCGTTTCCGCCCAGATCAGCAGTAGGGTCGTTTCCTCCATCAATGGACCCGAGCGAGTCCCCCCCTGGCGGTTCACGTGCGCCTTTGCGGTTACATTGTCCGTGCGTATCAGGACATGGTGCCCTGACACGATCTGCTGGAACCGTTGGAGGGAGAGACGGATCGCACGGAGTTCCAACCAGTTGATCCCGTTGTGACTCTCCTCTGCTGACCACGTTCCCTGGGCAACGAGGGATAAAAGATGACCTCCCCATCCCGTCAGGCTGGCGTCCGTTGTCACCACCAGGCGCTGTAGATTCTGGAAGTAACTGCCCTGATGAAGGCTCTGGGAGGACCACCAGAGGAGAGACCTTGAGACCTCTGGCGGGAGGGATACTTGTGCGGAAGAGTTGCTTCTCCTGGCTCTCTGAAAGGGGAGGAGGAACCATTGGAGCTGGCGGGAATGGAATCTCGCCCAAGGGACTACAGACAGGCAGGAAATCATTTTGCCGAGCAGTCGGGACAGGAGCAGCAAGGTCACCTTCCGAGAGGAGAGGACCTGGGATGTTAATGACTGGAGACTGGAACACCGGTCCGTTGACAGGAACACCTGGCCCCTTACAGAATCTATTAATGTCCCGAGATGGAGAATGCGGGTAGTGGGCTGCAATTGGCTTTTCGGGATGTTGAGGGAGAAGCCATGATGACGAAGGCAGCGACACACCACTGCTAGGTCTCGGGATGCTCGGGCCGGAGAAGGGGAGAGCACTAGGATATCGTCCAAGTAGCAGTGGAGGCGGACCGGATGTTGACGTAGATGGGCCGCCACTGCTGCCAGGAGCTTTGTAAAGGTCCTTGGGGTGGAGGAGAGGCCAAAGGGCATTGCTCTGTATTGGTAATGCCTGTTGTTGTAGGCGAAGCGTAGAAAACGACGATGGGATAGCCATACAGGTACGTGGAGGTATGCTTCTTTCAGATCGATAGAGGTCATCCAGTCCGCTGGTCGAATGGAAGCCAGAATCGAACGGAGGGACTCCATCTTGAACTGATGGTATACTATAAATTCGTTCAGCTTCTTGAGGTCCAAGATGCCCCTGTGGCCCCCGGACGCCTTGGGGACCAGGAAGAAAATTGAATAGAAGCCGGTCCCGCGATGATGGTGGGGAACCGGTTCGATGGCTTGAATTTGAAGCAGGTGATGGATCTCTGCCTCCATTAGCTGGCGCTTGTCCAAGTTGGGGGAAATAGGGCATTGTACGAAGTGAGAGGGAGGTCTTGAACGAAACTCCAGAGTAAGTCCCAGACGAATTGTCTGGAGCACCCAGGCGTCCGACGTCGAGATCTCCCACTGGGGAAGAAAATGAGCCAGACGGCCACCAATGGGAAGATGGATGTAGTCACTTCCCTCTTCGAAAGGTACGGGATCCCGTACCTCGAAATGGTCGTTTGGGTGCTGGGGCCTTCCGACCACGGTCCCTGAAGGATGATCTATCGAGGGAACGGTCGAAACCTTGAGAATAGGGCCTTGAGGAGAAGGATCCCAAGGGACCGGAGTCGTTCCGAAAGGGCTGCCTGGTGAAGTAGGACGAAGGTCTACGATCTGCCCTCTTATACGATGATGGCATCACCTTCCGTTTATCCTTGTCCTCGACAAGGATGGGGTCTAAGGCTTCTCCAAAAAGACGGGACCCCTTATATGGAGTTGAAGCGAGGCGCTACCTAGACTTGGCATCAGCTCTCCAATTTTTAAGCCATAATAAACGGCGAGATGTGACGGACGACACCAGGGCGCGCGAAGCAAACTTCGCGGCGTTGAGCGAGGCGTCTGCTGTATATTCGGTAGCCACCACCAGTTTGTTGACATCTTGGCGGAGGCGTGAATCCGCAGGGGGAAGGCGCTCGTGGAGTTGACGGAGCCAAATTAGGCAGGCACGGCTGAAGAAAGAAGCAGAGGTGGCTGCCCTAACCGCCCATGCGGCCGCATTGTGCGTACGTCGGAAGTTAAACTCAGCTTTTCGGTCCTCTGAGCGCAAACCGTCGGCGACGTCGTTGGAGATTACAGAGGAAGCCGTCAGATTGGCCACTGGCGCGTCAACAGTTGGTAACTGAAGGAGATCTTGGAGACTAGGCGCTGAACAATAAAGTTTTTTGTCTAGCCCCGAAGGAGCGGGCAAGGAGGAAGGCGTGGACCAGGATCGTTGGACCACCTCAGAAAATAGCTGTGGACACGGAATAAAGTCCGCTTGCGCCTTAGGCGCCGTAAACAAGGCCTCATGTTGTTGAGAGGTACCGGGCTGATCAACTTGAGAGACTGGGTCAGCCATATTTGTGGCCAACTTGGCCTTGCGCAGGAGCGATTTGAATAACGAGGGTCTAAAGAGCCCAGAGAAGGCTGGCTTTTCGGGTGGCATATCTGCATCATCAGATAAGTCCATATCCGACGGGTCGCACTCTCCCTCCTCCGAAGACGACTCCTCGTGGTGACCATGGTCCAGATACAGCTCGGACCCATGCGTCATAGCCTGATACTGGGTAGGGACCTGTTGAGGGTCCCGGGCCAGAGGAGGAGGAGGAAAACGTGGCTGAGGCCAGGCTCCATATGGTGCAGCCTGTTGAGAAGTCGCTGCCAGTGTCCTGGTAACCGTGTCAGAGATGATCCGCTGAATATCATACTGAGAAGGTGGAGGAGCTGCCTCCGTGGCGCGCAAGCCTGCCGCCGTGGGAGTAAAGATTGCCTCCGGCTGAGACCGTCGAGGGAGAGTGGCAGTGCACGAGAGGTCCACCGGCTCCATGCAGTGAGTCGATAACGCCTCAGGGAAAACTTCCATGATTGGCGATGGAAACAACGGTTGCAAAGGTTGTTGAGGAGCCTGATGGACGGGCTGGACCATAGCTTCGACAACGGGCGAGAGTGGCGTAGGTAAGTGTGCGAAAGCCGCTTGTGCTGACTGGTTGCGCGCTTTCTCGAACTGGCGCTCCAGAGCCTTGTGTCTCCTGGAGGCGTCCTTGTCTGCAGCTGATGAGTGTTTTGTCTTTTTAGAGCGTGGAGCAGCTGATGAAGATGAATGTGAAGCGCGTTTACGGGACCGTTTACGTTGCTTGGCCTGGTCGTGAATGCGCTCGGGAGAGCTGTTGTCCTCCAGATCAGATGAGAGAGCACGTTCAGCCATGTTGTAACCTTTGTTTCCTTTTTTTTTTTTTTTGAAAGGAGGAAGATGAAGATTCAGTAAGTATTTAATTTATGTGGTTATATAGATGGATACAGAGGAATAGGTGTTGATTATTAGCCTTTTTTTTTTTTTTTAACAGGAAACAGTTGAAGAACTACGGAGTAAATGAAGAGAGCCCAAGGCTAGCAGGTAAGTCTTTTTTCTTTTTGTTTTAGGAGTAGAGGCAGGGGGGAGGAATTGGGGTGGGGGGTGGGGGTATGGAAGCCGTGCAACTAGCCGATTGCTCCAAAGAGACAGGCTAGGTAGGTCCCCCAATGCTTGTAATCAGAAGATCGGCCTCTGCGACTCACTGCGCCTGCGTGAGGCTGTCACCAGGCAGAATTTGACAGCCGTTAGAAATCTTCTCTTTTCAGGCAAAGAAATGGCGCCGAGCAGGGCTTGCAGAGCGAGGGCGACAGAAGGAATGGGGGGGGCTGTTCCCCTTTGAAAACCAGAACGGCGATAAATTGAGCCCAGAGCAAAGACCCAGCGTCCGGGGGGAGTCCTTGTGGGGGGAGGAGGGAGGCCGAGGGGCGCGAGCTGCGCTGATCGCAGCTCCCAGCGCTGAGGCGAATAGGAATAAAAGGCGCGCGCTTTGAAAGGCAGTCCAAGCGACGACGCCTAGAGCCCTTAGAAAGGTTGCAAGCCGAGGGAGAAACAGCCGAAGGCTCAGAAGCGCTTCCCCGGCTGTCTGGATTGATACGAGAGCGCTCCGGCGATGAAGGGGCGCACGTGGGGCGCTCCGGCGCTCGAGGATCGCTCCGGCGATGAGGCGACCGTGGGGGAGGAGGCTGCAGTGATCCCTGCGATGGCGACGGCGTGCGATCACTCAGAAGTGATCCAAACGCCAGGAAGCCCTCAGGACGATTAAGGGAGAGGGAGAGAGACGCCGCTGAGCATAGGGCGTCAATCTCCAGCCGCCAAGGTGAAGTTTAGTCCAGACGGTGAGGGCGGCAGTTTGAGGAGGGCAGTCAATAGGGCAAGCGTCAGGGAGATGGGAAGATACTGACAGCTTGCCTGAAGCAGCAGGCAGACTCACCACCGGCAATATAGAAGGGAAAAGGACTGGAGTTGGAGAATCCAAAGTTTCTGGAACAGTTCAGATAGTAATCAGAGAGATTTTCAGACAGTGTCACAGGCTCAACTGAGTGAACTAAACTGGGACTCTGTTGAGCAAGTGGGCGTGTCTGAAGAGAAATCTCTTAAAGGAACACACTCAGTGTAGGCTATCAACTACTGAACAACCCGAAGCTTTGGATTCTCCAAGCTGCGCGTTGGAGAAGCACAGGTAGTGAAAAGCAATCAGGTTATGTGTGACTGATTATTCTGTGTGGACATTTAAGGACCAAGCTGTTTTTGTCAGGGTTAGGATTTAGATAGAAGCTAAGCATTTTTGTAAGGAATACTTCACTGGTTTTCTGAGATAAACAGGTGACACTCTACACTTTAAATAAGTAAAACAAATTAGGATAGATGATACTTAGGGATATTTATAGAAACTTAAATCTCCTTGTTCTTATATACCTATTCTCAAGCTTTTCTGAAACCAATCAAAAGTGTTATTAAGAACAGAAGAATCAACTGTCTTGGTGGCTCTGGGCTTCTCTAAAACAAGGAGAGTGTCGTTGTGCATTAAATTAGGCTTTTAGTTTGAAAAACAAAAAGAAACAGTGCCTCTTTGTTTATTACTCTCTCACAAGGAATGTCACTCTCAGAGTTTCTTAACATGGGTAGAGAAAGAAGGAAAGATAAGGCAAACTTTAGGTAATATTACTGCAGCCTTAAAGTAACTAATAATATTAATTGATATTCTGTTCAATGCTATGATGTTGAAACCTGAGAACATGGGTGAATGTTTAACATTGTAGTATTCAATAGTTTTAAATATATTTTCTTACATTTTCTTCATGCTATCTCATTCCCTTGTCTTACCAATCAAAATGAATAATTATGTGTGTGTCTGTGTTAACCATTTTAAAGTTTGACCTTTGGTCATTTTCTTCCCCTTTGGTACTCGTATTTTTTTTTTCTGGGAGGGAAGGACTCTAGGTATTTAATTATCTCATTATCTCTTTTAAATAAAACATGCTGCTAAAATGAAGAAACCTTTTTTTTTTAATGAATTCTCTCTTTTTCACAATTTAATAAGCATTTATTTCCATGCCATGCATAATTTCCGATTTTTATAAATTACTTTAAAATTACCTTTAGTCTATAGTTGAGAGACAGGCACATCTTTAACCCAGAAGGTAGTTCTGATTTATGGCTCTTTCTACCATGAATCACAACAATCACTAGACCCCTGTTTACAATTTGAAACCTTAATTTAACTGCACACTTTTCAATGTTTAGAGCAACATCTGTTCAAAATAATTGATTCCAAGTTGTCCTCTCTAGCTGGAAAAACACCCCACTCCACAATAAATCAAAGCAGTGAGACACACAGCACACACAAATGCCAGAGTAGCCTCAGACTTGCCCTAGACCCATGAGGGTGAACCTATGGCACGTGTGCCACAGGTGGCAAGCGGAGCCATATTGGTGGGCATGCGAGTGTTGCTCAGCTTCAGCATGCATGCACGTGCCAGCCAGCTGATTTTCAGGCCTTCCGGGCCCACCAGAAGTTGGGAAATAGGCTGTTTCCAGCCTTGGGGGTGTTGGGAAGGCCGTTTTTGTCCTCCCCAGGCTCCAAGAAAGCCTCTGGAGCCTGGGGAGGGCGAAAAATGGGCCTACCGAGCCCACTGGGCCATTACATGCCAAAACTGGGGGGAGTGCAGAGGGGTCACACGGGCGAGGGGGGCAGGGCAGGGCGCATTGAATTATGGGTGTGAGCACGCACGTGCGCGACCCCTCTGTGCTCCCCCTGCATTTGGCACGCGACTGCCCTAGACTGTCTGATGCAGGTATGTAAATTATGCTATTTACATGATGCTATTGGGTGTATAACATCATTGGTCTCCTTTCTCATCTCAGATCCCCATTTTAAAATAGGAAGAATGGAAACTAGTTTAAGATTATTTTGAAGCACGTATTTGAGCTCAGAATGTCTTTCCAGATATTCAAGAACATGGAAATTGCAGATCAACATCGTATCTCAAATCCCCACTTATTAGGAGACAATCAGAACTGCAGATTTTTCTGTTTAAAGAAAGCCCATGCATAATCATAAAGAAATCTAGGAGAAAATTGCCTGATTCTAATCAGAATAAAAGCTGTGGAAATTTAAAAAAACAAATGACATGCTGCATGAGAAAATTGGATAGCATTATATAAGGGGAAAAAAGGAGAAAAAAAATCCACATTTATATTTTACTTAAGATCTCTCATCTTAATCAAGGTAACTATTTGTATCAATATTCTTATCAAACCTAACCAAACTATATCTATATGGACCAGAGTTCTTAAATTCCAGTCTGAATTACTGGAGTTGGAAAAAAAAAGTTTTGTGGTATGCAACCAAAATTCACATCAACTCAGTGTGAAATTAAATCAAATATGTCCATTATAAAACTTTGTTTGGTAATCGTTGCCTTTAAAATGATTTTTTTTGTAAAAAAATATGTAACTTTGCTGAATAGAACTTGAAAAATGATTCCTGTATTTCAAGTAGATGATGTCATAAGCATGGAAGTGCTTTATTTACTGAGAGGAACATTGTGACTTAAATGGGTGTCCGGCCTGTCCCAGCTTAGACTTTTAGGAAAGAAAGATCCTCAACTCCATTTTGTAGTGAAAGGTATACTTTTACTAAAGCTAGTGTTGTGGTCCGCCAGCAGCCTGCAGAGCTGGCAGCGGAGTGAGTAGGCTGGGGAGGAACATGGCCCACAACAGTTAAGTGGTTACAGCATAAGCAAAGCCAGATCTGAACATTCCCGTGTAAACCCAGTGATTTTCCCTTCTCTTGGAGCCTCCCCCTTGGTCATTTCATCAATGTCCAATGGTATTCAAACTTGGTGTTTTATTTTATTTGTATTTTGTCAAGCATGTATTAGATAACAGATATAGGTATAAACATGGTTATTAATACATGAAATAGATACGGATAAAAGGGGACATTAGGACAGGGATGGTAGGCCCATTGGTGCGCTTATGCACGCCCCTTACAGATCCCTTAGAAATGGGGTGAGATCAACAGTAGATAGTCTAAGGTTAAACATTTGATAACAGTTCTAAAATTTGGCATCTTTTTGATGGGTGTTTGCATTCCACTTTCACTCCTGTGCTCTTGGATCTTTCAACCATTGTGTTTTGCCTCGGATTGGCAACTCTGGATCCTGCCATCCCCCTTCCCGGTATTTCTTTACTCACCCTTGCCCCTTTTTATGGTGGGATGCTATCAAAGTGAAGAAAGGATGAAGCGTCGTTGTGATGGCATATCTGATAGTGGGCCTATTATCTGAATTGTGTCTCAGTCTGATTATTTTACCACCAGGAAAGAAGGGAGACCAGTATAGTCTGTAAGAACACAGATTATAGGTAAAAATTTCACTGATCCCTTTCAAACAACTATCTCCCAATGTAGAGTGATGATACAAAGAGAAAAAAAATTCTTATGGAATTTGTCTTTGAAGGAAAAATAGAATGTATGTGTTATAAAAAAAATTCTCCAAGCACGGCTAAACTATAACCCCCTAAAAAGGACTCTTTAATATTCTTCTCAAGAAACAAACTGCACATGAATAGATAATGCTGTATTTATTATTTTAGGGAGGGTGTATCATATAATTACTGTTAAATAAAAATGGATGAGGGGAAAATCTTTTCCTTTTGGCTCCTAAATGTTTTCCGATGTATTTCAAAGATGGATATGTTTCATCTTACAGAGCTGTGGCAGGAGAAATGTTGTTCATGAGAAAATGAAATGCTCTGCTTTCAGGCATCCCTCACTATTCATGAAATTAATTCTCCAAGTGCCAAATTTTCAGTAAAATATAAGTACCTGGTGCTCCTGGCCGTATTCCCTCTCTCTTATTTAATTCTCCTTTGCAAATACTTGCTTCAAGAATGTAGCAGTAATAAACAGAGGAAGCAAACTATTATGGCACTAAGGTCTTTTTAAAAGAAATTATTTAAATATTGAAATTACACTTACTGTATTTTATGTGGTTAATTGTGATACACATATGCAGGCTTTCATGCACACAGACAATAAGGATAGACACATACATACATATAGGAGTGTCACTGAAACTTCCTTCCACACTAAGAAAAGGGTGCCTACATATAAAACCTTTAAACTTTCTAAAAGAAACTGAAGGCAATAGTGTTTCCTGAAGCATTGTGATTTTTAACTAAATATTTGTATATAATAGATTTAGCTAAATTCCCAACTGGAGGTTCTTCATTGTCTGTGAGTACAAATCAAGTAGTTGTGATCAAATCTGGAGTAATAGTATGAAGGCTACCCTGCTTTTATGGAATTTCCTTCTGCTCTTTGTTTATGCTGCAAGCTTCATTTTTGCAAATGTTAATATAATACAAAGCAAATAACCCCACAGTATCAATATATTGAGATAACCTCTCAAAAGAAGTCCACCACACAATTTTGTCTCTAACCAGCAGTAGAGGGAGCTCTTCCACAACTACAAATGTCTCTTTTCTGCTTTTTCTCATACCCTGAAACATTTAAAAAATGTTTTTGATACAGTTGTAGCATTCCATGGGATATATACATATATTATGTCTGTTAAAATAACTATTCCTTTTCCTTGCCTGGAAAGCTAGCTCTCACTGTACGGGTAGAAATTTTTATGAAATATATATATATATTTCAAAACACCCAAAATTCCTTATTCCTCTTTCCAATGATGGGAGCTTCTTTAGAGAATTCTTTATCCAGATAATGTTGAAATAGTTCACCAATTTGCTGAACCAAAAATTAAATAGGATTAAAATAATTGGAAGGAATGAGAGAATAAAAGAGGAATAAAGCAACTAAAGAACTGATTACACAGATTTACACAGTCTTTTAAAATACAGACTATACATTTTCAAGAGCTAGTTTGGTGTAGTAGTTAAAGGCAACTGGAAGACCATGAGTTCTAATTCTGTCTCAAGGGAAAAGCTAGCTGGGCCAGTCACTCACAGACATCTAGGAAGCAGGCAATGGCAAACCACTCAAATCTTATTTAAGAAAACTCCAGAAAACTTCAAGACATAGTCTGCAGGAGTCAACACGGACTCAAACTCGGCAATATATATATATATATATAACTAAATGTAAGTGTTATAAAATAGTAATGTGAATCAGCTTTAACATGAAAAGTTTAGAATTGTATAATGCTATTGAAAATAAAGAGATAAAAGGATTAAGAAAGGTTTAAAGAGATAAAGAAAAAAGGTTAGGGGAAAAAGTGAGTTAATATTGGTATTGCAATTAGATGATACCAATTTTATTAATGAAATAATAGTTAAGTTTTACTTATTCCCAGAGTAAATGAACAAGCAAGTAAATGGCCTTATAAAAATCACACATTCCTGTATTTTCACACAGTAAATACATTTATCTTCAACATGTTAGCAAAATAACTAATTTGATTCAATTCATCCTCACAATTACAACAAATTAATTTAAAATATGGAAAAGAAAACAAGCATCTAAGCCATCAGATGTAGAAAACTTGCTAGACAATTTAAAAATTGTGTTAATTGGCACTACTTCTTTCAAAAGTTTAATGAAATAATTTCAAAATGTTTGTCAATGGAATTTTCCTTTGTGGACATACTAATAACAAAACCATCTTTTAATGTATATGTCTCTTCATGCACTGGATATCAGAGTTTTAGGACTATCCTACATATGAAAAGAGGATTCCAAGTGTCCAGTCATTCTGTCGATCAATACCATACTGAAAAAGTGTGTGTGTGTGTGTTAGGCTTTAAAGAAATTAGGAAGCTTTTCACTCCCAGATTTTGTACCCTTTGGACTATTTCCTAGAAAAACAAAATATCTTTCTCTCTCTCTCTTTGTGAATTAACTCATGTGCTTTCATTTTTGGCAAAATGTAAAAGTAATGTGAGTTGGATACAGGCCATCAAAGATTATTTTCCAAAGTTAGTTAGCACACAATGCACAGGTACTATTTGTTCAATTCCTCTAAATAAATGTACTCAGGTGTCCTCCACTGACTTCCTGCTCATATTCTTTAGTGTCAGCCCTGAGTCAGTGATGATAAAGTATTTGCCCATTGAGAGGTGGATCTAGTTTTCTTCTGATATAAAAAATTGTGAGCAATCTATTCTGGCTAAACTTTCTCCATCACTATATTTTCCCTCCAAAAGGCCAAGAGGAACAGATGATTCAATTCAGGACTAATTAAACTAGGTTTCATGTCAGGGAGGATACTGCTATAGAATAGGTTAGTTTGCATTTTAATTAATCTCCTTTCAAGGCCACAATTGTCAAAATAATTTCTGATTAAACCTGATCAAAATAAGAAGTTTAAAAAAGCAAGAGATCCAAAGACATCTCATTTGCCACATAATTATGTCACATGTCCTAAAGAAAGGGATTTGGTATTATTTCCAGCTAAAGCCATGGAACTGTAACATGAAATTAAAATCCCTGCTCTACACATAAACGTGCTTTGAACAGTGAGGAACACATAATTCTCTGCCCCTTATTGTGCGCATGATAGGGCAAAAGATAGGAAGGCACTGATCAAAATGGTGGCATTAATAATGACATATAAATATGCATGATACCAGAAGCAAGAGTTGAAAATGGTAATAACTTTTCAAGATCTTATAGAGGAGGGTGGTTTTTTTTTTTTTTTAAATGCCTATTTCAAAGAAACTAGGTTTTCTATCTAAAAAAAATAAGGTCTGCTGCTTGGTAAGATAATGACGCCAAATTCATTAAAATATATGTTTTAACCTTAATGCTTAGTTTTGTATGTGGCAAAGTGCATTTCTATTTAAAATAGGTGGAGAAAGAAACAGCTTGCTGTGTTTTTGCAAGCAAATTGGCTTCTGCCTATAAATTATTCTACACAGTTTGCTTTTATCTAGGAAGCCTAGCAAAATGTTTAGAGATAATTTGAAAAAGCTGCTTTCTCTGGCCTGAACAGAGGTGGATCTTGACACTTCAATGCCACAAGCCTAGTACTGCATTACTAATGGGGTGCACAGCACCATGAGAAGCAAAAAGATGAGTCTGTGTTCTCTTCTTTCTTGTCACCTTAATTAAGAGGAAAATTGGCAAGGAAGGTAGGTTCCCATGATGCCATTGCTAATAGGAAATAGATTCCATTATGTTCTCTGGAGCTTTCAATTCTCCTATCTTTGCACACTGAGTCTGAAGTGCATTGGGCATCCTGGCACATGATCCCGAAGAAATTTATGCTGTTTTCCAGAATTATCCAACAGGTTAGAAGGCATCTGTGCAATCCCAGGGAAAAAAGATATTGCCTTGAACTTTTCCAGGCATGCGTTATGTTCATGTTTTCTCCACCTTTTGGAGATCAAAGCACTGTACAGTGTCTTAAAGAGTTTTATGATTACAGCAAATGTGATGCTGTTAAGACTGTTGCCTTCAAGTTTATATATATCTAAGTCTGCCTACAGCTTGGTCTAAGTCAGTTATGGCGAACCTTTTCAGCACAGGGACATGACTGAGCATTGCTACTCCAGACGAGGAAAAATGTTTTCTGTTAATCTTATGAATTTCAGTATGATTGAAAAGTCAAGACTTTGTCTCCTCAGATTTTTGGAGACAACTTTAGCAATTCCAAAACTCTCATTCTGGTGTGCCTTGTTTATGAAGCATAACAGGAATCATAGAACATGCAGATAAAGTTTTACCACATCAGCCATCAAAACTTAGAATATATTAGTGTTGTTCCATGTTCAGCTACTGTATAGAGTCTGAACATCACTTGACTGAAAGTTGTTCCAGGGAAGGGCTTATTCTTAAAGGAGGCATTCTTATTTTGCCAGAAAATGTTCTTTCCTTAGAGAAAATTATATCAGATGTTACTAGGAATAGGAGACACATGAGCAATTCTTTTTTAAAAAATGGATATTTATAGCAATGTATGCTTATACTTTTAATGCAGATAGCCCATTGCTATCCACAATATGGTTTTTAAGATTTGATTGAGATTAAAATAGAGCATATAGTCCAGCACATACATTGTTTTTCATTATTCATTCCTTATAACTATGTTGACATTTACTATCTCATTCATTTCTTTGTAAACATGTATACCTTGTGCCTGATAGCTTTCCTGCCTTTCTTAACCAGCATCCTTCAAAGTTGAGATTGCTGAGGGATCCAACTATGAGAGGGCTGGAGGCTTGGCAACCATAGTCAACCATAGTCCCAAAACATCTGGAAGGCACCAGATTGAGGAAGACTGCTATCCTTTAAATTACTACTATGTGTGTAATTTATACATACATATACATATTCAGTCTAGCAAATATTTTATTCTTAGGTTATATTCTAACCTCTAAATTTGTGTTTCATAATATGTTTTCTTTATTTTCACCATGCCAGCAGTATATTATGACTTGGGTTTTTTTTATTACTATTATAAAGCCTTTCAACATGTTGATTTAAATAGCTAGTTTTGCTTGATGCTTTCAAAGTATTTTAGTTATAAGGTTGATTATAGTTACTTATAAACAATTAAAATTAATTATTATTTTAATTAATATTATTAATTACTTCACTTGAATTAAGAAATGGAAGGTAAGGACTGCAAGCCAAGATTTAGCCAATGAAATGGATAATACCCTGATTAAGTAAAGAGAAAAAAAAACTATTTTCCTTATCTATTTACTACAGGTTTTGTTACTCAGGAGACATGAACCAGCAAAATTGTCCTGTAATATAAAAACTAGATGATGATTACCACTAACTAAAATCCAAAGAGATTGACTAAATTCATGAAAGATTTAGTTTTGAAGGCACATTAATATTTGGGTTGGAAGCATGCTGTCCCCAACAAGAAGCTTCTGAGACCTTGAAGTATTTGACTGATCATTGTGAAAAAGCAAAGTGCTGTATCAAGGCGCTTTGTTCTTTTCTTATGCTCAAGTGTCACTATTTCTCTTAAGAGTAGAGAAACAGTGATTTTTCTCTGCATCCAGATTGCAAAAACAACGGTTAGAAATAAAGCCTTTCTTTCTTCAAGCTATTCTGAGAATGTATATCTGCTTTTGGGCCCACAAATCAGGAAGGGCAAAAGTGCCAAATAGGGTTTATTTTTTGGCTTAGTGCACTGTGAGTATCCATGCAGTATAATTTGTCAACAATGCTCAGTGTGTGGCTTGGGCACAGTCTCTCTGGTTGAATAGATTTATGAATGTGAATTATGTGTTTGTTTGTGTGTGTGTGTTTGCATGTGGCCCTTGTTGCTCTATCTTCCAATGTGTTGCAGCATCTATCAGGTTAGTGGAAATAGCAAAATGCTTTTTAACACCAAAAGATTCAAAACTGGGCTTCAGAGATAAAGATTGTATATTCATTACAATTTAGGATGTGTTTTGCACAATAAATCCACTCCTCCTCTGCCCTAGAAAATGTGACTTGTTATTTCCCCTTGTTATTTATTGTTAGGGATGGAGTTCTCTTCAGCCAATTTTATCAATTGGGGAGAAACAATTTAAATCACAAATGTCAGCCAATCCATTACCAATGGAAGTTGGTGAAGAATTACTGATCTAGTTACTCAATATGAATTTTGCATATTTGATTAAAAGATAACAAAAAGAAAAGAGGAGCAAATTTAGGCTTTTGCTTCAGATTGTCCTTGGTCAGCTATTTCTGAGTTGAAATAGTTTTGAATTATTTATGTGTAGAGTTGAATCAAAATGAATGTTATTTCTTGCTTTTCTGCCTCCTTACAGAAACTACCACATTGTCTGTTTGAAATGCAAGCTAAGGCCAGCTCATACGGTCTCCATAATTATTGCTAGCTCTTTCAACTAGATGGGAAAATGCTGCATCTTGTATACAAGAACAGAGGGAAGAAAAGGTCTATATAATGCATTTAGAATGTTTCATAAGATTCATGTTGTTTGACACCTTCGGTAGCTGAGCAGAAAAATCTATTATCACCGATCATCAGATTTTAAATTGTTATTAGAGGGAATAGAATAGAATACTATTACTAATAATAACATTCATCATTATCTAAGCCTCTTGGTATTCTCTTCTGCCTCCAATACTTTAAATTTCTGCCTTTTCTCTTGTCAGACTTTGTCAGCTGATGCTTTTCATTTTCCTGATGTCAATAATCATTTTAAAAACTGAATTTCAATGTTTCAGATTCATGAACCATAGAAGACAAAACATTCATATCAGATATATTTTCCTCCCGTTTGATAAACAGATTTTAATAATTAATGACTTGACATGATATATACTGGGAATTGTACTCTTATAAAAACTGCAAAGCTAAATGCATACTGTAGTAAGTATTTGTACAACTGAATGCTACTACATAATTATTCCCTATTCCTCTTATAGATATTCCTGTCCATTGCATGTTACTGATAGCGAGGCAGCACTGATGTGATATGAAACACCTGCAAATTCTAGCTCTTTGCCAGTGCTGAAAAACCAGATCTGTTTTCTTCCTTTCTTAAGCCACAAGTGAAATGAATACGCCAGTAAATTCATCTTGTATTCGGATGCACTTTTTTTTTCATTACACACACTGGCTGCCACTTCCTAGCTTCCATTTCACTCAGATCCTAGTGTCTGTTTCTTGCTTTGGAGAAGCCCTCAAATGCAATTTTGCTGACATGCAAAGGGTGTACTGACATGTTCTGGATTTGCTGAGATTATTTATTTGTTAATTTATTTATCAATTCCAACACTGTCCAATTCCAGACAAACTCTGGTCAGCTCACAATACAATAAAACAAGGTTATCAATAAATAATGAACAGGATAGGAGGTCGCATCAAACAACAAAAGAAATGCAGTGTATGTATGTATGTATGTATGTATGTATGTATGTGTGTGTAAATGCAGTATATATGTATACACATACAAAAAAAACCCAGGGTTCTTGTTAGCCTAGCCTAAGGCCTGGGAAAACAGCAAGGTCTTTAAGGAGTTTCAGAAGCCCTATGGCTTTTGAAGGTGAAGCCATATGGATTTCAGGGGAACTCATTCCAGAAGGCAGGTGCCACAACAGACAATCTGCTGATCTGCCACCATAGTCAGTCAGTCAGTTAGTCTCTCTCTCTCTCTCTCTGTGGAGGACATAACAGAAGCATTTTTATTTATTTTATGAAGGAAGGTGGAATAACTTTTCATTCATGGAGCATGGGAATGTTTGGTGGGAACAGTAAACTCTGTATTAAGCAAGCTTGATGTAGAGAAAGTGACTGCTACTTGGCTGGTGTTTGGGGTATTTAACTATTGGCTAGCAGAGACTGAATAAAGATTAGTTGCAGTTGAAGACTAAGCTCCGGTCTCGGAAGTATATACAGTAACTAACACTATGTCAAATGTGTTTCCAGTCTGCACAACAGCATGGAGGAAATGTAAATTGGTCTCAACAGGTGTTAGGAATGAAGAGAAAATGGAATGGCTGGTGGTATGGCATTTTTCATTATTTGCCTATTTGTAAAATTTGCTATTTTACCTAGGCCAGTGATGCCATTGCATCACTGGCCTAGGTACACATGGTACACTTTTTTTTTGTCTCTGCACACACCCCATGTTTGGAATCGGGAAGGGGATCGCGGGTCTGCCGCCCGAACCTGCGATCCCCTTCCCGATTCCAAACATGGGGTGTACAGAGACAAAAAAAAAGTGTACCGTGTTTCAGGCGGCGGATCTGGCCAGGAGGAAAGAGAAGAGTCTGCTGAGAAGGACGACGGGGGTACGCGGCTCTGCAATGTGCAGAAAAACACTTTTAGGCGCCCCACACTGTCCTGAAGAGAGCATGCTAGGGGTCTCTTTGGGGGAAAGCGAGTAGTCCCTGCACCTCTCGCTTGCAGGAGGAAGAGGGCGGCGCCACCTTAAATGCTGGTAAGCAGAGGTAAAATACTTTTTTCTTTGTTTTCCTCCCTCAAAATTAAGGTGTGTCTTATACTCTGGTGCGTCTTATACACCGAAAAATACGGTACTGCAAAAGTAATGAAAGCAAACAAGATACAATATCCTTCGCTGGCTTGTATTCAATGTAGTATAACCTAGAATTTAAAAAAAGAAAAAAAGAATATGCTTCGTACCTTGTTGCATTAGTACCTTGTACAATTTTAGCATGGTCGTTTAAATAGAACTATTGTATTTTCTGCAGTATATCTTCACTATTCTCTTTTTCTCCAATATCTTCTCTCCTCTTCTTCTTCTCTTTGGGCTCAATTGTTTAAAAGCCAAAATACTGTCTGTGGTTAAAAAATACTGATTTAGCATAAGGTAGAATAGAATGGATGTAGTTCAGGGTTGAACTGTGGAGTCTCTGATGCTCTTTGATTAAGTAACATCAGTGCAAGTGAATGTGTGGTTGATTCCAGTTTTTATACAAAAGTTTGCACTGGCAGTTTTGGCGGATGTAGTTTTCTCCTTAGTAATTCCTTGATCGGGGTATCATTTTATGCCCAATTGTGTGGAGTTAATCTCTGCTTTTTTGGATGATATCTGGCTGCTGGAAAGGATATTTGCCAGTCTTTTTGTTTCCTCAGGGCAAACAATCAACTGATGTTACCTAGTTGGGTAATGGAACATCTGCAAGCAAACAACCAAGTATCCTATTAGCATAAAAACCCTGCCACTTCTCATTTTCAAATGGCCAAGCTTTAGAATATCATTATCAGACTTGCCTAAGGAAATAAAGTATCCATTTTCCTGGACAAATTTGGGATTAGAGCATGATAAACAGACACCCATGTTGCCTATAGCATACTGTATAACTAGCCAACTCTTATTGGGGAAACTCAGCCAATTTTCTAGTACGTTTGCAATTGCACAATTAGCCAGATGGATAAGGAATTTCTCCTTGAAATGAACCAAAAGTGCCACCTTGTGTCATGTCTCCTATTAGGGGACAGATGAAACTCTGTACTTCAGCCAGCTAAGGGTTTGTATACAAATCCTCATGACCAGAGGTGGGTTGCTCCCGGTTCTGTCCGGTTCTTGTGAACTGGTAGTAAAAGCAGCAGGAGGCTCCGCCCACCCACCCGGACGTCATCATGGGTGATCTGCGCATGCGAGAAGCACGCCCCCTGCTGCGAACCGGTAGTAAAGGTAAGTAGAACCCACCCCTGCTCATGACCACATTTTGGGACCGTTATGTTCAATTGCTGCTGGAGAACAGAGAGGTGAAAGTAACACAGAGACAAGGTAGAATTTCCATATGCTTCACAGCCATAAAAAAATGTGTTCACTGTTATTGCTATACAATTTACAGTAACTGCTGTTTGGCTAAATCTGCTGTCATTCCAGGCAGAATTATATTGATAAGACAGGCTGCTACTTAATTTTTTTTTTCAACTAATCAAAAATCTTGGACTCCAGATTGGCAGCATGTCCTTCCTCTGTCTCTTATTTTAAGGCGTATGCTTTAGTTACATGAATTTCCCATCTCAGAATGGAAAGAGCTGTCTTCTCTTGCTTTAATTTCATACACTTGTAGTCAGAGAAAATTCCAATCCTATATGCTATACTTGTGACACAGTTGGTTATTTTTGCCTAATACAGAATGAAGCTTGGAGCATTTATCCAATGCCATTGTCACCTGGGGCCCTTTGAGGTGGAGGTGGCATGGGAGTTTCAAATGGATGAATGAATATACATATATATATTTCAAATGAGTGCCTTCTTACTCTGTGATATCTCTGCAACTGTAAAGTAAATCTCATATTTACTTTACAATGCAGATATGTGAGTCCTTTTCATTCAGAATTATGTGGAGACGTGAAAGCTTTGTGAGTCAATGATATGTGACTACTTAAAACCATGGGTTATCTCAGTGTTCAGCAGGCTGGTGCTCAGCCAACCCGTGACAGGCCAAGCACAACTTCCTTAGGCTATATATTGTTAGTTATGTGCCGATGAGGCTCCCCATTGAGATCACAAAGGCAGACAGTAATCCTCACAGAATCAAAACAGCAGCTTCTCATCTACTTCTGCTCTGGGGTGTGCAGTTGCCAGCAGAGCAAACTGGGGTAAAATAATTAACCCTCTATTAAGGTGATATGAGCCTGTATTTGCTTGTTCCCTCCAATATACATTAAATTCTCACTTCCAGTTAGCATAATGGATACATTTGAACAACAGGTTGTATAATAATTTACTGTCAACACACCTAGGTGCTTCTCCCTCAAGACTGATATGCCTATATAGCATGCTGGCTCAAGAATTCTGGGAGTTGAAGTCAAAAAGATTCTGCTATATAACAACCATTTTTGGTTTGTTTTAAAAGTATGTCAAGGATTCCCTTTCTTCCATGCTTCAACTGAAAGAAATCAGTACACCATGCTGGGCATGGCAGCATAAAAATTTAGCCATAGAAATGATATCCATTCATGTCATTTGCAGAAAGGAACCCCTGAGGATATTCATATTTTAATTATGGTTGCCTACAACTGTGCTATCTGTCAATGTTTCATTTACGCCTGTGACAAAGAGCAGCTTTCCCATCCTGATGCTCTCCAGATGTATTGGGACTATATGCAACTTGAGGATTACTGATGATGTGCCATCAAATCAGTGTTGACTCTTAGCAACCACACAGATTTTCTCTATGACAATTTGTGCCTGTGGGAATTATTAGAGTTGTAATCTAAATACATCTAGCAAATTATACCTGGTTATGGGAGGCTCACCTATATGTCTGTCTCACAACAGTCTTAAGTCTGTTACAAGCAGGCTTTGTGCTAAAACCACTCAGCTCGGCACACCTAAAAATGCAGATTCTGGTCTGAGATGGTGATGCATGGCTTATCTTGCCTATAGCCCTACTAGGTTTCTGTTCTCCTTTTTTTATTTTCTTGTGCCAATCTTATAGTAATTCAATGCAAGTGCAAAGCAGGGAATGGAAAATCACAGTGGGGAATTGAGTGTAATGAAAGCTGTTGCTGAAGTCCCTCTGTTTCCTGGAACAGCACAAATGGATGGTGTGATTTACAAGGTTAAAATGAAACAGAGTACCATTGCCTTGGATGCTGTACTATAGACATCCAAAGAAAGGCAACATTAGCAGCACAAATGATGCGATTGAAGGTAAAATCTCCTTCAAATTGAGTTTTCTCTTGGTGACTTCATAGACTCATCGATGTAGTTTTTTTGGCAACAGAGCAGACATGGTTTGCCATTATATTCTCTTCAAATTTTGGTATTCCTTGACAGTCCCCCATAAAAGTAAAAACCAGGCCCAATTTTGCTTAGCTTCTGAGTGCAGACAAGGTCAGCTAAATCCTACCACATGGTGAAGCACAAAACTCTTTTGTGTCTCATGTTTTAAATTATTAATAATGGTTTCTCTTATTTCACTTTCTCCTTTCAAAGGGCAGATCTCATAAAGACACTGCTTGACAGTCATCAGTCCATAGACCAATATGAACATTGAGATAATTCTGGACCAGTTGCAAAAAATAAGGTCACAGAGAACAGTCCCTCAGAATCAATCTGACATAGGATCAGAGCCACGGAGTAAAAAAGAAAAGAAATGTAATTAGTAAATGATTGGCAATAAACAGTGATGTAAAAATATAGGAGTACTTTTTAAAAAATATAAAAATCCCTTATCCTACCAGTGTGTCTCATCTGAACATGATATGCTTTCACAGCCCCATAATACCAGGCCCTATGTGTTGAGCATCTGCACAAGTCGAGGAGAAATTTTCCATCCATATCTTAAGTGTGTGCATCTTCAAAAAGGAAGCCTCAATGAGAATTGATGACATTTTAATGTTCAGGTTCCTTTTGAACAATAATAAAGTGGAATAAATTAAGAGTATTGGTCAAGTGGTTCATTTTGTTCACAATCAATAATTATGTCTGATCCAACGCACTGAATCAGCTGCATATCTACTTCTGTCCTTTCCTCCTACTCCCCTCCCCCATGACTTCTTTAAGTTCTTTTCTGACACAAATCTATTTTTAAATTGGCTTTTAGAAACCCTGTAAAATGCCATTTTCTCTGATGATATGCATACATTCGCTATGGTTTTTGCTAATGGTGAAAAGTATTTCTCAGAAAGGGATTCTAAAAGTTCAATAAGATACAGTTCAAAGACAACTTTCTAGGAGTGTCTGAAATATGCATCTTCTACAGTCCTTTAGGCAAATCTGTCTGAACTATAAAGATCAAAGAGATAGGAATGCCTCACAAGAGATATTACATATAGTTTTCAATAAACATTGCTATAGTTTCTTCAGAGGTATCTTGCAAGTTCTCCTGCAACACGAAAGTTTATTGCAGGAATATAAGCATGCAAATGTAAAGCAGACTTTGAATCTTAGAAAAGGGCATTACTGATGAAGATTGATAGCTGTAATCCTGAATATTTTTTTAAAAAAAATTGAGTATAAATGGATTGGAGGCAGGCTGAGAAGATGCATAGTTACATACTTATCAATGCTTTATCTTCTCAGAAAAGTTAATTTCAGATTTTATTCAAGAGGAAAGAATTGATTTCTGTTCATAAAGCAATAATAATCTCTTTTCTTGTAAGAAGTAACACAAAGAAGAGATACTGAAATCCATCACAGGAGCATACAGTAACATCAGGGTAGTTCAGATTAAAATCCAATTTTAATCACTTCCTGAAGTACTGAAGCTACAGTTTCATTTGTTAAAAGCAATCATCCCACAATCTGTCACCATCTTGATGAGCTGGATTATAATTTGCAGCCTCCCTATGTGAATTCAGTTATGACTGTATTAATGGGGTATTATCAGAGTTGAAATCCAAAAGATCTGAATGGCATTACAATAGGAAAAATATTATGATTTCTCAAAGACATACTTTACTCCAACAGGGGATACAAATTTTACACAAAGAAAAGTATATGTTCATACAGTTCTCATTACTTCTAATTCTGAATGCCTCATATGTGGCAATTCCATCCTTTATTGTAAAGTTGAAGTATTCTTCTAGACTTATTAAGTATTCTTATTCCTGAGTCAGATGCTTCTGCTTATCTTTCACTTCGATTATTCACTTATCTATTTCTTCAGAATATCATTTTAGTTATGCAAGTTTAATCACAGAAAATAATTATTCCTTTGCTTTTATTCAAGGAATTGCTGATTTGTGGACTCTTTGGTGGCCCTACTTACCATAACTATTTGTACTGTTGCTGTAACTATTTGCACTGTTGCCATCATCACACTTAAGGCTTGAGTCTTTTGGAGAATGGGGGTAGTTTAGCTTTGGTAGAGGAAATATTTAGCATCCATGTCAAGGCTGCCTGCTACATGACTAGAGTCAATTGCATCAACAATGTCCTACAACTCAAAATTGCACATGAACTTCTTGATAAATAAACCTTTTAGCCACCTGTACAATATCAAGAGATTGAACCTTATCAAAACTACGAGTAATTGAAAATGTAAGAAAACAAAGATTGAAACAATTTCTTCATCTAAGAAATTGTTCTTCTAAAATTCTGAGTCTGATAAGACTCAGTTTGCATATTATGTATGTTTCTTACAACCGATAGATTCAGGGAAAATTTATATTCAAAAAACCCTATTTCTATTAAAAACAAGCCAATTGTCTTTAGATGTTAGAGGGATTCTTTAAAGACCCAAATGACAAAATAAGATAATAGGTTCAGTCACTTCTAAAGGATACTTTAGTATTTAATTTGCTGTTCAAAATGAACATTTAGCCTGAAGATTCAACTAGTGAAGCAATGCCCCATCACATAGTCATAAAATCTAACAACCCTCATTTGATCTTGTTTCATGAAAGGATAAAATATGACTACGCATTAGAAAGAGCTTTCTCTCAAAAAGGATTGGCTGAAATCATACCATGACATTCTCCAGGCACTGTTTACAAAGTCAATAACTGTCTGGGTAAATATAACAGGTATAAATACACCCACACTACTGACAGTGTGGGTGTTAAAGCTGTCCTTTTTTTTCTTCTCCTAAGAAATAAATACCTTTTAACAGCTAAGAGTCAAGGATGTCCTTGAAGGCAAAAATCCCACTTAACATAGGCAAACCACATAATTGTTCAACATTCAATTCCCTACCTAAAACATGCAGGCAATGTTGACTTGCAGTGCACACAGTAATTGCAAAATGTGTTTGAGATTAGAAGGTGCTGAAAAGGTTCTTTTTCTTGATGGCCTGTAAAATCTTGGAGAGATAACCAATGAGCCAGGATGATCCTAGCAATCATGAAAGAAGGGCAGTAAACTGAATAAACTACATCACTTAAAATAAACTACATTGTAATGGGTCCCCAGCAATTGCTTAAACATTCTTAAGAGTTTGGAGCTTAAATATGCTCCAAACATGGTGACAGGCACACCAATCTCTAGGTTTCTGATCATTTACTGGTGGAACTACAAGGAAAACAAGCAGCCCAGACAGCCCTGATAAACGGTGGCTCTTTGATGGACTCTTTCTGATAATATTGACCTTCTCAATGGTTATTTTCAATACATAATGCAATCCCAATCTTTTGCCTAGAATGAATTGGGCTTAACGAAAACCACCATGCTGTCTTTGCATTGTGTTTCTCACAAATCAAAGTTGCACTCCTTGCTGCAGAAGCCTGTTCATGATGTGTCATTTGGAAACAGAGGATTCCTTTGATTCATAATGGTTCAGTGCAGCACTTCTAAGTGTTTTTGTTTTCCTTGAACATTAAAGCAATTGACCTTAGCAGGATCCCTTAGATTGCAGAACTGGGTCTATGTTTTTGTTGTTCTGCTTATTTTGTTTTTAACAAAATCCAGTTATTTTGCCAAGATAGTATCGAAAGAAGAGTATTAGAAAACAGCCTCCTGCACCTTTCCATCCTAACCTTCAAACAGATGCTGTGATGAAAATGAATTTAAGGTAGAAAATTCCTTCTTGTCCAAGTTATTCATAGTATTGCTGTCTAAGTTAATCATACTGTATAACCATGGTACACCAAATATCTTTCCAAACGATAAGCATAAATTATTAAAACAAGGAAAAATATCCCAGAAATGAAAGTAGTTAATGTTAAGAATATTCTTCATTGCTATGATGAGGATTTATAAAATCTGATAAACTACAATCCCTTCCGTACAAACTCTCCACAATCCATGGATTCAACCTGTGTGCCCTTCAGATGAAAGAATCCTCAGCAATGGCCAGTCATGTAGAGGTTGACACTATAGAGTACCAATTTAGAGAAATGCAACACTTTGATAGTGTCCTTGCACTTCTAAGCAAAGTCATTATGGCAAATATGTCACAGGATTTAAAAAAGGAGGAAGCAATGGGTTATAATCATACGCAGGTGTCTTTTCTTCGAACAAACTCTTCAGTTTCATCAGTATGAATGGTAGCTGTTCCAAAATTAAGTAGATTCAAGACTAGAATAATGAGTAGTGCCCCCTTTAGTGTTTTATCAAAAGGGAGGAGAATCAGAGCAAAAAGATTAGTTTGGTTGGTATACACACACACACACACACACACACACACACACACACACACATATACATATTTCTTCAAAGGACAAGGTCTCCTTTGCCATGGTGAAATGGCACTGGAGCTTTCTAAAAGGTCAGATTATTAACTCTGCCCTTTGGAAAATGACATATTTTAAAGACTTTCAGTGAATACCAAAATTATCTTTACTGCCTTCTGAAAATCAAAAACAGAATGAAAAAAGTCATAGGTCTTCTAAAACTGCTTATTCTTCCTTTTAATTATTTTTAAAGTCTGGAATTGATAATATAATTAGGTTTTAAAACACAGTTGATAGAAATAATATGGAAAACCGAAACAATCTCCACAGGATTCAAGATTAACATTTAGCTCTGTAAATGACATAAACACGAGACAAAATACCAGTTGTGTCAAATCTTACACAACAGAAATTCGTGCAAGGTGATTGTTTCAAGCCTTTTACACAATTCAGTCCCAAAACAAATGTGTAGAAGACACTAATGTTAACAAAAACAGCTAAGAACGGAAAGAATGTTCGCCTAACAATTTCTTAAGAGCCTGTCATTTTGATCCGCCAGTCAATCCTGCTAATCCACAGCAGGCCATTCTAAGAAGAAAGATTTGGCACAGATTTTTCAAGTTTATTTTTGTCAAATGCCAATTCACACTTTACAGACAAAAAGTCTGTATTTTCCTCTGAGAACATTTCCACTAGACAACCTCAACCAGTCCCTTGATAAAAGTGTGTAAAGGTGTCCTATATAACTTGCTTGTTATATTAAAACATCACATTGCAAAATACATGTCAAAAAACATAATGTGACACACACAAACAAATACATTTAGTCTAATCTTCGAGAGGTGATGGTGATGGTGATCCAAAGGCCAATTGTAAAATTTGTATAATTAAATACACCTCTGATTGCATGGAAAATAACACGCGTTTAAAGTGACTTTTTAAAATTCTTTCTATAGGTGATGAATCTCTTTCCCAAATGATTTACAAGCTTTAGATGTGCTGAATCAACATACAGTATTTACATTTTTAAAAGAATTATTTTATATGCCACCCATCTCACTATCAAGCAACCCTGGGCAGCTCGTAGCATCATAAATAACAGTATAGACAATTAGAAGGTTAAAAATAATGGAACATTTGACATTAACAATTAAAACATTAAAATTAATAGCAAAGTAGGTACAGAATACAGAAATGGGGTGAAGATGAAATCGTCATTAAATCTATGTACTATCTACCTCCAGAAAGGGAGGTGAATTTACCTTCCTTCCGATCTTATGCCTGAACCAAATGTTCAATAGGGACATATCTATCTCTATTATTTCCCTGCTGTATCTAATTGCAAAACTATTCCCTGCATGGATGTCCTCTT
This sequence comes from Pantherophis guttatus, assembly GCF_059756535.1. NCBI lineage: Eukaryota > Metazoa > Chordata > Lepidosauria > Squamata > Colubridae > Pantherophis > Pantherophis guttatus. The sequence goes on from NC_142063.1 coordinate 49,177,523, forward strand.
CAAGTTTCCAAGCCCTCAAATATATATTGGTTAAATGATTGTCATAGCTACATTATTTGCATTCTGGCATTGCCAGCTGTTACTATGCTGAGTGCATTCTTTTGTGACTACAGGAAGAAAATGTGAAGGATGAATGAAAACATTTAACTTCTCAACTGGATATGTGTCAGTGTTCTAATATGATAGGCATTTGTTTCTGTGCACTGGGCCAGCTTCTTTTCAGTTTCATGCTTTCCTAATTCATTCCACATCACTGTCTAAGAAAGAATGTTTGACTTGATAAAATTATGCACAGTCTTGACTTCAGAATATTAAAATGGGCAGGGAATAGATGGCTCACGTGATTGGTAAAGGTTCATATTTCAGAGCACTGTTCATAATTTGGTTTCTAATAATCATTCAATCATTCTTGTAAACAATTCAATGTCTTCAGTGAGAAGAGCAAGTGTGAAACTCATTACAGCTTTTATGTAGCACACAAAGAAGAAAACCATGTGTCATAATCAATGCTAAAGCCTAAAATATTAGTGAATCTGGATGTAATTGTAAACTGAGCAGCAAAAGAGAACAAAATTTTAAAATAAGAGGGAATTTGAAATAACACCCCTTATTTATTTATTGCATTCAGTTTATAAGTCACCTAATTGGAAGACTTAAAGTGACATACAGAAATTTAAAATGCATCATGTCCTACCAGAAAAGCCAAGTCTGAAAACAGTAGGGTTAGAAACTTCAAGGAAAATGCTATTCCTGAGGGGAGAAATGGCAATATTTCTTCAATGACATGGCAAAGAACTTATTTTGGGATGGAGGCAACATTTTAAAGAAATTATTTGGCCTATGCAGATAGCGAACTGAATGTCTGTTGGTATGATTTTGTGTGTCCTGATTTTGGGGATGTGGGGAAAGTTAATGGTTAAAATGAGTGTCAAAATCTCAGTTCACCAAAGGGTTACTAATGATGTCACTGGAAAGGGCAACCAGGTAGGTTTTAGAAGACTGGAAAATTTGGGGAGAATAAGATTTCAATGCAAATGAGGTAGTTAAACTCCGTTGAGACTTGTTCAATATAAATACTTTTGTTCCTATTTCCAAACTGGTAGAGGTGGGGAGTGGGGACATGCCAGTAAAAAATAGCATGAAGGAAAGAAAGTAATACAATTCTGATCTTGAACTGAACACTGAAAATGATAAATTCAAGTTACTATCATTCAGAAATCATCCCAGGTTAGATGCTGGAAAGCATTTTACTTAGTCTAGCCAGAGAATTATGTTTGCATTCCCCCCCCACCCCCACTTTTCATTCATTGCATAGGAAGGAAATCAAGTTTTCCCACCATATATTCTTCCCACCATAACCAGGACAAAATGTTCAAAATCACACAATAGAAGCAATTCTTGACAAAGATCAAAATGCAATGGAAAATGCCAATATAATTGGGTGAACATTCAGTATAACAAAATAACAATATAATAATGAGTTGAAAGGGACTTTGGAGATCTTCTAATCTAACTCTCTGCACAAGCAGGAGACTCTGTATACTATTCTGGACAAATGGCTGTCCAATCTCTTCTTAAAAACTTCCAATGATGGCACATTTACAACTTCTGGAGGCAAGCCGCTCCACTGATTTCTCTTTAGCTGTAGGTTGAATCTCTTTCTGATAAGTTTCAAAATGTTACTTCTTTTCCTACCCTGAGATGGTTTGGAAAATAAGTCAACCTCTTTCTCTCTATGGCAGCCCCTCAAATATTGGAAGATTACTATCAAGTCACCCCTAGTCCTTCTCTTTGCTCGACTAGACATACCAAGTTTCTGCAACCATTCATTGTCTTCCAATCCCTTAATCATCTTTATTGCTCTTCTCTGCAGTCTCAACATCTTTTTTGTATCGTGGTAACCAATACTGGATGAAGTATTCCAGCATTCCCTGTCTATCTAAACTCTCTTTAGTCGAAATGAAAAAATAATCCTTTCCCAAAGAGATTTCCAATTGTGCCAAAAGAGTGGAAAACCACATCTGAGCAGGGTGTCTGATTGGTGCCTCTTGGAATGCGGGAAAGTGCACTCTTTTGAGGAACAAAGAGCAAGGATTCCTTTATAAGGAAAGACAATGTGTGTGCCTCCAACAGCTGATTTTTGTACATTGCACTCTCAGAGTAAATTCACCTCTGATTCAAGCAACTGTGCGCATTCTTTATTCCTGGCTTGGAAATGAACATGGAAAGATTTCTTTCCAACAACTGGATTAAAGAAATTCTGCTTTTTAAATTCATTCAAAAGATAAGAGAGCTCCACAGAAATTCTCATGTTTGGAAGATGGTATTCTTACACTTAGTGATGAGAGAGCTAATTGCACAATGTGTGTGTGTGTGTGTGTGTGTGTGTGTGTGTGTGTCTACAGGAATGGTTTATCTTTCATTGTAGAATCATTTTTCCAGGAAATTGCAACATCTATGTATTGCTATGGGGGAATCCTGTCATTCAGAAATAGTTGGAGATATTATTTTTCTTTAAAGAAAATGAAGCTAAAAAACCCCAACAAAGTTGGTGGAGAATTTTGAAATGTCATTTCTTGCTTAGCTTCAGTTGTCACACCCGGCCCTTACACGACAAAACAGTGTGTGTGTGTTTGTGTGTACACACTCATTACACATATACAGTAGTCCTCGACTTACAACAGTTCGTTTAGTGACTGTTCAAAGTTGCGACATTGAAAACAGTTACCTATAACCATTTCACTTACAACCATTGCAGCGTCCTGATAGTCACATGATTTACATTCAGATGCTTGACAACTGGTTCATATTTATGACAGTTGCAGTGACTGGGGAGTCATGTGATCAGCTTTGCAATCTTCTGACAAGTCTATGGAGAAGCCAGAGTCACTTAACAGTGCCATAATTTAACAACTGCAGTGATTCATTTAACAAATGTGGCAAGAAAGTTCATAAAATGGGGCAAAACTCACTTAACAAATTTCTCACTTAGCAACATAAGTGTTGGGCTCAATTGTGGTCATAAGTGGAGAATTTCCTGTATATACACATATACGTATATACACACACGATATTATAATTTTTTATTTATTTATTTATTTATTTATTTAATAGATTTATACAGCTGTCCATTTTAAACATCTCTGGGTAGCTGACATTTTGTCCCTAACAAACTACTTCTCAGAAAAAAATGCAATAAAATCATATTGCTAATACCTGACACAGTAGAATATCGTTGAAAGCAGGACAAGAAAAATTGTCTCTGATTTCATTTCTAAAGAAGCAGTTAATAACTAGCATAACCTCTGTGAAAAAAGACAATATTGCTGCTAGCAGGACTGGGATTCAGCTGAGCAGTGATTGCTCAGTATTTTACATTTCCTTTCTTTTACTAGTATCTTTCCCTGCAATAAATGGACTGTTAAAAGAAATGAATCCAATTCTGCAGTAAAGTCGTTCTTTAACAGCCTAGGCAATTTAACATTCCCTTCTGACACCTTTGCCTTAATTCTGCTGCCATATTCCCTGGGTCAGTACAGCCTGGCCATGTGTAGCTAGACAGAAATTTTGTAACAAAGATGATTTGCAAGAAGATGTAGTACAGCATAGCACCCTCATTTTTCATATCGGGGAAAAAACAACAACCTAGCCTACTTTTGATGGAAACCTTGCATAACAGATTGAGGAATAGGGCTGGTATGGTGCAGAGATTGGGCTAAAACTTCAAGGGAATTATGCAATGAGAATGTTTCCCTCCACTGGATGTCTTCAAACACAAGGTGGATGGCTGCCTGTCAGTGATGCTAATTTGGGAATCCGGCACTGTGCATGAGGTCAGATTCATTGTCTCAGTAGCCCCACCCAGCTTGCTGATTCTGTTTTGCCAGTGTTTTTGCTACCATTTAACTCAAACTAGTTACCAAGTCTACATTACTAGTAATCTTTTCATCGTTCCTATTACCCATCTCCTCCCACTTATGACTGTATAACTGTAACTTTGTTGCTGGTATCCTTAAGATTTATATTGACTGTCTCCCTATGACTATCATTAAGTGTTGTACCTTATGATTCTTGACGAATGTATCTTTTCTTTTATGTACTCCAAGAGTATATGCATCAAGACAAATTTCTTGTATGACCAATCACACTTGGCCAATAAAGAATTCTATCTATCTATCTATCATTTATTTGCCATTCTTCAGGAAGTTGATTTGTAAGATCTTTTAGAGACACTAATTTCTTTTATGAATGAATATGTACAGAACTGTATTGCTGATTTCTGATTCCCTTTCTTTCTTCCTCTGCCTTTCAGAAGTCAGTACAGGTAGTCCTTGGTTGACAAACGTTCGTTCAGTGACTGTCTAAAGTTATGACAGTGCTGAACGAATAGAAGTTATGGCCAGTGCAGTGCCCCGTGGTCTCATAATCAAAATTTGGGTGCTTGGCAATCTGCCCACTTTTAGAATTGCAGGATGCACTTTCATATTTCGCAACCCCCCCATATTTCGCAAAAAAAAAAAAAAAGTATCTTCCCTTTTGCGATTCTACAGTCCCTGCAGAGGACTAAGCAAAGAATCAGCAATTGCCTTGGTGGGCATGCTTCAGCACTAGCAAGAGAACGAAGATGATGGTTAATTGTGAATAGCAGGGAGAAGTGACAGTGCAGGGTGGCTAAAAGAGCAGAGGTGGAGAGGAGCAAGCTGAGTGGGGAGGGAGTTAAAGGAGAGGCAAATATGACACGATAAAAGAGTGAGGTCCTCGCCTAACAATGGCACCATCCTGGCCTAACAACTGCAACCAGAAATACAAGAACTGCTGTTGGTAAACAGTCCAGTCACATGATGTTTCGCTTAATGACTGCATCACTTAGTGATGGAAATTCTGATCCTAATTAGGATCATTAAGAAAAGACTATGGTATGTGTACATGAAAGTAAACATGAGGGCATACACATCCCCTCTGCAACCAATAGCCATATAATTTTAACATTACGAATTTACAGAATCAGGCATTGTGACTTTATGATCCTCTGCGATAAGGATGGATGCTTGATTTTTTTAAAAAAAAGACCAGTTCATGTTAACTAGTCTTCCAACCAAGAAGCCTAGTTCCTAGATAGCTCTTTATGATAGGTTTCAGATTACTATGTCATCTCCAGGATGGTTTTGGATACTACCAGCAGAGAACTTTCTTATAGCGGTATAGTTCTTTCTTTAAAACAATCCTTAACTATATTTCCCTCTTCAATTAAATGAGGAACAGTGTTCAATCCATATGGAAGTTGCAGTTTAACATGTCTGGAAAATTACTACATTGGAGAAGGCCATGTTACACACCCTATAATGAGTGGTGCATACCTATAGGAGTTTCAATGAAATGCAAACAGTTGTCAATATAATATTATTTATCAACTAAAAAGCCAACACTTTATAAGCCAGAAGTTTTTTTAGCTGTTGATAATGACTACCTGCTTCCTATTTATTTCCATATTGGAATTGGAATTTAATGGTCCCAAAATGGTCGATTCCTAATTTGTAGGATAGAAGTACTCTTAAATTTCAACATGATTATCAAGAGTTATGGCACTATATAAAGTAATGTCATAGTTGTTGGTGGGTTTTTTATTATTATAATTATGATTATGATTGCCATCTTCCTTGTACTTCCTGACAAACTATTAGCAGGAGATAGTATTCTTGAATGCTACAAAGATTACAGGTATCATATTCTCAGCGTTTTTTTTCCTGGTCATAAAAAGCGTCTCAATGCAGTAACTAAGCATTGGAGCATCCTGAAATCAAATGGCCCTTCTCAGTTCATGACTGAAATAGGAGTGATTTTGAGAATTATCTGAGGCCTGGACAATAAGGCAATGATGTCAAGTCACTTGGGTGACCTTCAAAGAGCATTAAGATAGCCAAGGAAACTACCATAATCTGTGTTAGATTTTCTATCTAACAGGATAGGATAGCTAATACAATATTAGCCCTCTGACCAATTTTGCTAGTGTGTGTAGGGGGATGGAACAGAAAGTAACTTGCAAATGCTCCAGCTAGCAATGATTTTACACGCAGCACCAAAATCACTTCGTATAGCTCTTGGATCTCTAGTCAGCCTACAAAGACAAAAGCAGCTTTTATTTTGTGTCTGGGTCACCTTCATTAGCTAAAGTACACGTTTTGTGTAAAAATGATTTATCACCCACTCTCTCTTGCTTTGTGAAAAGCATGCATATGTACATAGTTCAATCTTATAATAGTCTCAAAATAGTTATCACTGTGGCCCTTTTAAATATATAAGGCTATACAGGCACACAGATGAAGTAGGAAATTGCTGAAAGTTTTTGATTTCACGCACATCAAGACATCCATGTTGAGTGTCGTCAGCTACGCAGTACAAAAATGGTCACAATGACAGGATCATTTCCGCCTTGAGCTGCCTTGAGTCTTCAGAGAAAGGCGGCATACAAGTTGAACAAATAAATAAATAAATAAATTTCACACATTATACAGCAGCAAGCTCAGCACTGATACTAAGGGTCCTAAACTTGCTATGATCATGTCTATATTTTGTGTCAACAACTGACTTTTCTAGTTTAAGGTCTTGAGGATTTCCTGGAAGTCCCCCCATAAGAGTACTAACCAAATCTACTTGTCTTTTAAAAATTAGTTAAATTCAGTAGGTCTAGCTTTTCTAATTGGCTCAGTATCCAAGCTTTTTATTTAAGCCTTCTCTACTTGTTTTATATTAAGAAAAAAAAGTGAAGGTTTTCTCTATAATTTTCTAAGAAAAAGTTTGAAGGATCGCAAGAAGTTCTACTTCTCTCCTAGGAGGGTGTGCATTATTAGCTAGAGTATAATGTGCCACTAGGTTTATAATTGCAGGCTAACAGCCGTTCGATCCTGACCAGCTCAAGGTTGACTCAGCCTTCCATCCTTCCGAGGTCGGTAAAATGAGGACCCAGATTGTTGGGAGCAATATGCTGACTTTGTAAACCACTTAGAGAGGGTTCTAAAGCACTGTGAAGCGGTATATAAGACTAAGTGCTATTGCTAAGTGCCAACCTCTCTGTCAGTCTTCACACACATCAAGAATAAACCAATCCCTGACATTTTTTCTGCTGCTTTTTAAACAGGAGGAAACTTTGATGCAGTTTTATATCTGAGTATTGCCCTCCTTTAATGACAAGGTCTTATTTTGTTTTGTGCTTCAGAGTCAGTTTATGATGTCTATTGACTGAACAATTCCATACAGTTTTCTTGACAAGATATTTGAGAAATGGCTTGTCATTGCCTCCTTCCTAGGACTGGGAGAAAGTGACTGGCTGAAGGTTAGCTGGCTTTGTGCCTAAAGCAGGACTAGAACTGAACTTGTGGCTTCTAATCTGATGCCTTAACCACTACACCAAACTGACTCTCTTAATGACAGAACTGAAATATAAAACCATATCTGAACTTCCTGCTCTTCTCAGATTTTGGGCAGGGCAACAAGAGAAATTGACTTATTTCTTAACCAGTCTTTTTTGCTGCAGTATCACATCTACGATAGGCTGCTGAAAGTAGGAAGTCTAGTTGAAACGATCTGTAAAGTAGCTAAAGGGACTTTTTAGTGGCAAGGAGAACAACTGGCAGAATATATACTAATTGTTCAGCTGGAGCTAATTTATATTTTTTTATTGTTATTATTTGGGCTTCTAAAGTTAGGCAATTATTTTACAAGGAGCAAGGTCAAGTTTTTGCTATACACATCACACTGTCTCAGCAGCAAAAGCTACTGGTTATCATTTCAACATCCTTAGAATCAGATTACAAGAAAATTTTATGTTGTGATGGGAATTTGCCAAGGAAGCAACTTTCAAAGGGGTTAAGGAAATAATATTAGCAACATAGACTGTTTATGACAGCAATTTTCAAATTCATGGTGCCTTCCAATGCCAGAAGCAATAGCATAGGGAGGGTGTTATTATAACAGCATGATTCTCTGTGAAAGCTTGTCACCTTCTGCTCTTGAGCCTTGCTAATGCACAAAGGCAAGATGCCCAGTTTAGAAAAGGGATGTTTTTCAACAGTTACACGGTAGCTGCTAATTCAGATATTAAGGCACAATAATGGTGCCTTATTCTTGCTGCAACTAGCACAGGAAATGCTTACCTCTGAGGATAAGAAATGTGAATGTTGAGCCTGAACACTTAAAACGAACCGATTCAGGCAGTATTATTTTTGAAGAAATGTTGCCAAAATTCTATTTTGATTTTTTTTCTGGAAAATGTCTAATCCTATAAAGAGTAGCAAAGATAGAGTAGTTCCTGTTTTTGTGTCTCAGAAAATTCCAAAATCTTTACCAAGTGACCAACACAGGTGACTCCCCTCCCCAAGATCAAAAGTAATAATTTAGAAAGGTATCCCTAAGTGAAAACTGATTATTTTTCACTATACTAAAGGGCTTTCCCCAATCCTAAGGCAATCAATATGTGTGTGTTTGTTTGTATGTGGGTGTGTGTGAGCTAAACTGTAAAAGACAGACAGTATATCATTATTTCATATCACTGCAGCCCCTTCTTCTAGGGAAGAAAAACAAGCACAGAAATTACAAACATAGTGACTCTAATTTGAAATACTGTATCTTTGTACTCTCATTCATCCAGTTTCTCTTTAAAAAAGAAACTAAAGGAAAAGAAGTATTGGGGTGACATGATAGCAGTGTTCCAATATCTCAGGGGCTGCCACAAGAATGAGGGGTCAACCTATTCTCTAAAGTACCTGAAGGCAGAACAAGAAACAATGGATGAAAACTAATCAAGGAGAGATCCAGCCTAGAACCAAGGAGGAATTTCCTGACAGAACCATTTATCAGTGGAACAACTTGCCTCCAGAAGTTGTGGGTGCCCCAACACTGGAGGTTTTTATGAAGAAATTGGACAACTCTTTGTCTAAAATGATATAGGGTTTCCTGCCTGAGCAGGCAGTTGGATTAGAAGCCCTCCTGTTAATTCTGAAAAAAAGATGAACTAACTGCCTGAAGAAGTTTGCTTCACACAATATCTTATCAATGTCAAGATGAAAATAGTGGTTCAGTTTCACTTCCCAGTTCTCCCTTGTTTCTACTTTTCCTCACTAATTTCTTTGCTTTCCTTGCCTGATGGTGTGGAGTTGAAAAGGTCCGAACTATATAGGACACAAGCAAGAACGTACAATTACAAGATGTAGGGGTTACAAGCAAAGAATCATCCCAGGACTTGGTCAGAGTTTACAAACCACTGTGTTCAATTACACAAGCTTAGTCCTTTGTAGGTAAATTTCAGACTGTGGTCTAAGGGTCACAGTTTTTTTGCTACTAATTATGAAAGATGAAATTTTAATGAATAATATATAACTTTACATCTACAGCCCTTGTAAAACCTTTCAAAAAGTGCAGATTGTTCTGACTCTGTCAAGTTCTACTGTGGTTTGCATGGCTTAGAGGACTGTCTGAACTGGAGCTTGTATGAACAGCTTATGGCTTTAGAATGTTGCAAGGATGTAGCCCATTATAATTTATTCAGTAAGCAAACTATGGACTGGTTTTGTTTACCCATTCATTTCAATGGTAGCTCTAGAAGCATCTGTTCTGGAACCGCAAAATTCTCATATTCTGATTTACTGGTTTACAGTATTGGACTTCACTTCTGAAGTTCAGCAAAGGTAACTGGCTAAAATGAGAGAAGAAATTTCCTAAAAGGTGGTTCTTCTCTTTGAACTATATGCTGTTGACTAAAATTCTTGTGTTGTTATAATGTGGCAGAATTTTGGCATAATAACGGCAACTAAAAAAAAAAAAAGAGAGAGAGAGAGATGTTATATAGCAGTAAATAGCCATAATATCATCACACTTGCTTTTGAGTTATGAAATGAGGTTATTTTATTTGTATTTTGGTTTGATTAGCATGTTATAGGCCTGGAAAACCCACAGATATCTGAATTGTTCAGTGGATCGTCTTTGACAGCTGAATGTGTAAAAACAGAGGTAATAATTATCTTACTGCCAGAGGTCAAAAGCACTTCTACTGCTAAGCTAAGCAGGTTTTACCCCATCAACATTTCCCCGTGCAATTCTGATGGGAGCATTATCATGGGTGTATATCTATAGTAGCTTTGTGGTTTTACTGAGCTTTGATGCAGTTTCATTGGCTTTTCCTTTAATGAAATTCTTTGTTTTTATTTTGTTCACCACCCAAATGGCAGCCGTATAAATTAGATGAAAAATAATTAAAAATAAATGAAACTACCAAGATAGTAAGAAACTCAGAAACATGTCTACGTTGCATTGAGGTTATTTGTGGAAGAACAAGATTATGTCAAGGTTTCAAGTAAAGTTGCACCAAGCCTTTTCTTTTTAAAATTGATGACCTCTTTTGAGAGGCATAATGAATCAGAATCCAGTGGCTAAGAAGAGAGTCAAGACAAAATGAGTATTTTTTCCCAGAAGGAAGCAGGCCAGTGGTAAAAGAAGCTAGACAACAATGTGTGTTAAGTTAAATAAAGTACTAAATTTAAGTATTGCGTACTCACTTAAGGTGGCAGAAAACTAAAATAGCACCATTTAAGACTTGCTGTTCCTATTGCTGCTTTCTTTCTACCTTCTCAGTTCTCACTCAATGCTAATCACCTGGTTCCCTCCAAAGTAATAGGTGACAAAGTCTCAGAGATTTTATACAACATAAAGTTTTTCATGAACAATGTTACAGCACAGGTTTAAAAAAAAATACTTGAATACCTGTACCATTAACATTGACTTTTAAGACTGATCCAGAGTCTGGGAACAAGAGGAAGACAATATCATGAGATGTAGTAGGAAAAAAAAAATGTTGCCAATATATAATAGACCCTTCGTTGGATGCAAACGAAACAAGATCCATCGTTCAAACATTTCACTTAGTAGATGTTTCGTAGAACTGAAGTTTTTTAAACATGAGATATCTGGTCCCCGTTCACAATTCAGTTGCAAATCATTTGAAAGACCTTTAGAAAATTCTTAGACAACAATGTCCAACAATGTGTGAATGCTTCTTCATGAAGCCTTAGTCCCCTGACTTTGAGAATGACTGACTGTTAGGAAATTTCAATTGTCCCAGATATATACTAATTCTGTTTAAAAGTATTTAATTTACTTTTACAGTTAATTTACAGAAATAACTTGTAGCAATGTAGGTGTAATAAACAAAATGGCATAGAGACCACCTATCTCTCATATGGTAGTATCTGTCCAGCTGATATGGACTAATAAAAGTTGGTGCATTCTGAGTCCCTTCATTTAAACAGTGTCATCTATCAGACTCAGATGTGTGTCTTTGCTGTTCTGGTGCCTGCTCTCTTGAAATAAGTTTCCCTGAAATGCATATTGCTTCTATCCTAATAGCATTTCACAAAGCACTGAAGACTTGGATGTTCTATCAGGCCTTGGATAAGGTTGTGGGCATTGTTTGCTGGACTCATCATATGTTCTTGTTCTTTCTCTCCCCCCCCCTCTCTCTCTTAGTCTTTGTTTTTAATAATTTTATTGTATTGAATTTTTTGTTTGGTTTTATTGTACACTGCCGAAAGCCAATTTATAGTCAGGAAATGCTGATATTTAATTAATTTAATTTTAAAAGCATTTCTGTTTGCATTTTCTAATCATTGTCCGTTGATATATTTTCTACTAAAATTCATAGGACTTACAAGTTATTCTGTTTAAAATTACGATTATTTTTTCTTCTATTTGTTATTGATTTGATTTGTTATTTAATTAATCTTTAAAGTACTCACTACATGTAAAAATGCAACTTGACCAAATAACATGTAACATGAACAAACAAAGCACAGTTCTGGAGAAAAGTTTGTACACCTTCAGCTATGCAAAACTCTCAAGAACACCAGTCAACTGTAGCAAATTTCCAAAGTGGTTTTGGCCAAGTACTCTTAGAGCATATTGTACATCCCTATTATCTTTTTCAAACACTTCTATGTTAGTTATTTTGAAGCAAATCCTGAAAATTATACCAAATAAGCATAATGAAGAAATTAAAAAGCAGCATGATTCATCTCACTTTTACAACTACGGAGGTCAATCTGGAGTCTGGGTGTGCATATCTCTATGTCTGTATATACAAGGAACAAAACATCACATTTGTCACCATCTAAATGTCAGCGTTCCAGAAAACCCCCGACTCCAAGTAAAGACACTGAAACAGGCATTTTCCAAAGTTCTCTTTACTAGGAATAGGTAAACTGGCACATCTGGGAAATCCCGAATCTGAAAAACCTGGGCTTTCCTTCAATAATACAAAGCTCCCAAACCAAACCCTTTCAATCACATATTCCAATCCCCGTCGGTTTCGCCTCGGCCCAGTCCCTGACCACTCCTCCTCCAGATGCTGGACCGCCCTGACCTTGACCGATAAGAAAAAATGCTATTTTGTCTACTAACTCCCCTCTCCTAAATCCCCCCTCCTACTTTCCCACACATGAGGAGGTGGCAGCATTGAAGCTTCCGGCCTAATATGGCTTCCAAGGCTGACACTAAATTTAAGCATTCCAGTGACAATTGAAAAATCAAAATATAATTATTAAGCTCATGTTATTAAACTATCAGTATTTCAAGACGATCAGTAAACATTTCCCTTTGAAAATTGATTATTTTAAATTATATTATGCTGTAATTTTTGGTACTATAAATTCTAGTCCATTTTCTCTGCTGGATCCATGAATATATCTTTAATATGTGCTCAGGTCTAACTTGACAGCTGAGGAGGTGAAAGCAACTAAGATCCTTAATTGAATTCTAATCTTTCCAAAAGCCTTACATCATTTTTAAATATAGAATGCTGGCTTCCAATCTATGTGGTAGACTACTGAATGAAAAAAACTCTAGTGTTATATGAGTTGCATTGTGAAATATACAGAATAGAACCAGGGACGCCTAAAAATATAGACACAGTAAGATACAGTGTATGAACAAGACCTCAAACAGAGAGCTCTGATAGTGTCAGATAACCATACAATATGTCTTCACTTTTGCAACAAGAAACCTTGTCCTAGAAATTCCTGTCATTTTTGAACAAGAACTGATACATACATGAAATTCTCTAGAATGTCTCATAAAAGCAGTACAAGAAACAATACTCTGATTTGGTCAGTACTGAACTACAGCACTATAATTTACTGCAATGGAGACACCTTGATTCCTTTAAAATTGGATATTTTGTTCTATGAATCCCAATGCAATCTTGACTTAAAGATAGTTGTTACTATTTGTGAAAGTTATTGCCCAAAGAATACTGTGTTATTTTTCTGTTTAGCACTGCATTATCTTGGTAGACTGACTAAGCCCACCAACTCATACTTAAATTGTGAGAGATCTCACAAAGGTTGATGGTTCGTTGAGGCGCTTCCAAGAAAAAGGCAGCACGCAGGGATGCAATCAAGTTGAAGCTTTATTTAGGAATAAAGTAGAGAAAATGAGTTCCTTGGCATGGAGGCATCCATGCCTGGATTGAGCCCATGGATCAGTCCCGTGGGAAGCTAGAACAAGAGCCGAAGAGCACCCCCTGTGCAGGGGTTCTTATGGGGGCCCCTGGCCCCTCCCTTACCAGTGGGTGTGAGGGGGCTGGAGGGCTATTAACTCTCTCCAATGGGGCTGCAGGGGCCGGAGCCCCCTGACCCACCAGTGGGATCAAAGGTGCCTCTTTGCTCCCACTTGGTGGCCTTTTAAGAAACTGCCATGGCTGGCACAAAAACATTTAACAATTCCCTTTCTTGCCAACCAATGACAGGTACCAGTGAGTATGTATGAGGAGGCGAGCAGGTGTCATAGACATGCAGATGCATTATACATGTTTACAAGACCAAACACAAACACTTGCACAGAAGGTTGTGCCGGTCAATAGGTACAGGTTGGTGAATAGGTCAGATAACTGGTCGGTTGTATTACAATGTTTGACATGTACAAATCCCATTCTGGCAAGCTGCCTGATATTTGTAGCAGATGTCTATGTGGCGGGACCTAGAGCCCACCGTGCATGCCCCCGAGATTCCAATTGCGGCTGTATTATCTTCTTGAATTTGGATGGGCAGAGGAGGAGGTGCCCAGATGCCCATTACCAGAGCATCGAACCAAATCAAGTCATTTGCTGTGTCTGATAGACTGGCATATTCCGCCTCGGCTATGGAGCAGGAAACAAATGTTTGCTGCCTAACATGCCAATGGATAGGATAGCCATTTAGCAATATTAGGAAACCAGAGGTGCTTTGTCTACTCTTGGTCTATGCCCAGTCTGCATCTGAGAAAGCGGAGAGCTGGGTTGGCTTCCCCTTCTCTGGCTCCAGCATAAGGAGAGCATCGGCCGTGCTCCTGAGATACCTAAGTACCCTCTTAACAGCATTCCAGTGGAATTCCTTTGGGTTTTCCATGTGCCTGGACAATAGATTCACAGCTAGAGCTATGTCAGGCCTGCTCCAATTGCTAATGTATAGCAAGGAGCCAATCACAGATCTGTATAACTTATTATCTGTGAACTCAGGGCTGTCCTTGTGAGTGTGACCATAGTCGTCTTGAATCTTCGGAGAAAGACAAGTTGAACAAATAAATAAACAAAGTAGTCATTTTGTATGGGACTACGCGTTGGGTTAGACTTCGCCATTTTGCATCTGGCCAACCGTGACCATTAGCCGCCTTGAGTGTTCAGAGAAAGGCGGCATACAAGTTGAACAAATAAATAAATAAAGTAGTCATTTTGTATGGGACTACATGTTGGGTTAGACTTTGCCATTTTGCATCTGGCCAACAATTCCTCAATCTTTTCTTTCTGAGATAGGGTGAACCCCTTTTTAGTGGCCAAGATGTGCACACCTAGGTACCTGTCAATCCGCCCTAAGGACTTCAGGGTAAACCTTTCTCCCAGGGCCTTGGCAAATTCATCACATCTTTCCTTGCCAGGCCCTACGTAGAGGAGGTCATCCATGTAAACCAAAACCCATTCTGTAGCACCTTTGGAGTCACGTGTGAAAATGCATTCATCTGCATGAGATGCCCTGAAGCCAATTCGTTCTAAACTTTTTCTGAGGCAGTCGTACCAGAGTTTCCCCGACTGCTTGAGGCCATATAACCCTTTTTGGAGCAACCATGTGTTCCCCCTCCTGCTGGTAACCAGGAGGGACCCTCACGTAGATCTGCTGGTGTCCCACTTGGCTTGGCTTGTGGCGTCCCTCTGGCTGCTAGGAGTGTTCGGAGCAACTCTCTGCATTCCTCACCAGTGAGCTGGTCTACGCTGGAGGTGGCTTGGCCCCGGGCCACCTCCCCGGTGTCCTGGCAGTCCTGGGTGGACTGCTGGCCTTCCATGCTTCCCTCTGTGGCTTGCATCTGTAGGGAAGCGTGTGAAGGGGTCCCTGGCTTTCCGCTGGATTTTCTGGGGGCATAGAGATCATCTGAGCCCTCCTCTGGATCGAAGCCTGCGTCAGGCACTAGATGCAGGTCTGCCATCCTTGATTGGAGACTCCTGGTCACAATCGGGGATTTCCTGCCATCCATCTCTTAGGGGTTCTTGCTGGAACCTCCAGGCGTCTTGCTTCTGCTGGCTTGGAAGCGTTGCCTCTAACCATCCTCTGCTACCACTTTTGTGAGAGATCTCACAAAGGTTGATGGTTTGTTGAGGCACTTCCAAGAAAAAGGCAGCACGCAGGGATGCAATCAAGTTGAAGCTTTATTTAGGAATAAAGTAGAGAAAATGAGTTCCCTGGCATGGAGGCATCCATGCCTGGATTGAGCCCATGGGTCAGTCCCGTAGGAAGCTAGAACAAGAGCCGAAGAGCAGCCCCTGTGCAGGGGTTCTTATGGGGGCCCCTGGCCCCTCCCTTACCAATGGGTGTGAAGGGGCCGGAGGGCCATTAACTCTCCCCAATGGGGCTGCAGGGGTCAGAGCCCCCTGACCCACCAGTGGGATGAAAGGTGCCTCTTTGCTCCCACCTGGAGGCCTTTTAAGAAACTGCCATGGCTGGCACTAAAACATCTAACATAAATTTTCTTGCTTCCCCTCCGCAATTTCAGAAAATTTCCCTTCTATCTACATTTCATATCAACCTGACAAACTGATTACTCATTCTCATGATTTGTTGAAAGAAGTGACCTTCAAAAAGATAAATTTAAGAACAGACACTATTTTGAAATTGGGTGTAATTTTTATATTTAGTGGAGTACAGTATATAGCACAGTTCAACGATAACATGATTGAAGATTAAAGTTTTAATTCTCCTACTTGTGGATAAACTAAGCGGAAGAAGTAAAGGGAATAGAGAAGCAAGCAAAAATTGAATACCAGACCAATTGAAACACCTATGTAGTCTAATGTTCTGTTTCATCTGAGTTGGTTATGACTGGATAGATCTGGTAACATAATAATCCATGCCTGTTTATGTTCCTTAGTAATGCATATTGAAATGTATATTGCCTCATATATCAGGACTGAAAAAAGGAAGATCCTTTCTGTCCAGATAAACTCCAAATGCACAATAATTAAAGTGTAATTGGTGATAATATTTGAGTAAAATTTTAAGAACTGTCCTGTTTCCTTAATGCTTTGAGGATAATGACTCTCCAAAGTTGTTTGGTGCATTTTTTTTTTTTTAATATACATTGCATCCAAAGGGCAAAACAAAACTGCTACTTTGATTCATATCACTTCTCAAACTACCTCTGACATTTTCAGCAGGAGGCATGGAAAATTCTGGCTATACTATACCCATACTGCATCTCAAATAAGTGATAGTGCTGTCTCTGTAATATAAAGCAAAAATATTTAGCCTAATGGATAACCCCTGAAGCTCATCCCCATAATGCCAAACTAATATATGTAAACCTTTTCTGTTTTTCTTTTTTTTAATAAAAATTCACCATACCATTAAATGTGTGTTATATATATATATACATACAGTTTTTTTATCAAAGCACCTGGTCTACCTCAATATGGGAGGGAGCATACTGCTTCCCTTTCGCCTTTCAGTTCCAATCCAGGAACCCTCAAGCAGTCACATTCACGACAAACATTTTATACCAAATTTATATTTGGTGATAAAGAAATAAAGGGAGACTAGTATAGATCTATTTTCAAGCTATTTAGCTCTTATCAGCTGTATTTTTTGCACTATAAAACACACTTTTACCCCCCAAATGGGTGGAAATGTCTGTGCATTTTATAGAGCGAAATTGGGGCGGGGGGGAGGAGGGTTGGTGCCTGTTACCACTGCCGCCTGTCACCACTGTCGCCATTTGGTGCTGCCGGGGAATGCTGTGAGCCTTCACTGCTGAGCAGCAGATTGGCAGTTGGATCGACCTCCTGGAATACAGCCGATCAGTTGTTCTAGGCGGTGGGGATTGCTGCCGCCGCCATTTGTCACCGCCAATGCCAGGGCTCAGCACCGCCAAATGGCGGCGGCAGTGGTGAACTGCAGAGAACAGTGGTGATAGGCGGCAGCAGCGATAGGTGACAGAGGCTATCCTGCTGCCGAGAACAGCTGATCGGCGGTATTCCAGGAGGCCAATCCAACCACCAATCAGCTGCTTAGCAGTGAAGGCTCCAGTGTTTCCCAGCAGTGGCAGCAGCTCAGCTCAGTTGACCGGTAGTGTGCACAACAGGGCAGAGCCCTGACAAGCCATGTGCTGGGGCTGCAATAACATGCTGAAGCTGACCAGGCTGTTTGCTGTAAGGATGCTAGCCAGATGAATACGGAATGGATGCTGGGAAGCAGAGGCAGATTTTTTTTTTGTTTTGTTTTCCTCCTATAAAGCTAATGTCCGTCTTATGATCCGGTGCATCTTATAGTGCGAAAAATATGGCATATATTTAGCTGTGGGGTGCTACCACAATGAAATACGATCCTATTCAATGAATTGGAAGAGAAAACACCACCATACAGAGCAAGGAAGAAAAGGTGTTGGCTGGGAAGTGAGGCCTTTTGTTAGAGTGAGTGCAGATTAAAGATTGTAAATAGATGATCTAATTAGTTATTACAAATAATCCTATTCCATTAGTGTTGTTTAACTGAAAGTCTCAGGAAGATTTATAAAAGGGCTTAGTGCTGTGCTGTAACTTCTGCTTTTTTTCAGCCATTCTCTTTCAAGCGCGTAAGAAAAATGCTTCCTCTTTTCCCCCCAAAAGAAAATTCTAACAAGTGGGCTGAACATTTTTTTGCATGTCTTAGTTATAAAGCGATCAAAATGTATGTGTGAATGCTACCTTTCACTGTACAGTACAATAAATACTCTACCGCATCTCAATTTACAAGCTTCTCACATTCCATTAAATCCCAAAAGAACCTCTGCAAGGCTCTACCTTTACCCATCCAATTTGGAGAGTAGGAACAGCCAAGGAAGCTGCAGATGTCAAATAGAAAAACAACAAAACCTATATCCTCTGCCACAAATTATGCTTAAAAAAAGTCTACCAGAAAAAAATCAAGGAATACTTTCAAGCAGAAGTTTCCTGCAGATGAAGAATAGTTCTGGGAAATTGGAAGACAGATAGCGATATACTATTATTTTAACTCTTCTGTCTCAGTCATCAATATGTCCCAGTTTAATTCAGCAGCACGCACTTTCCATGGTGACAATTCCATATCATGATAAATACATGAAGTCTGAATGCTGGCTTTTTTTTCAAAAGACAGAGTTATTCCAAACTATAATGAAATGCTTCTCTGGAACAAAAAGTCTATATTTGGAAACATATGGTTGTTGTTGGGTGGGTTTTTTTTTTTTGTTTTTTTTTTTGCAGATATGAAATCTAAATCCATTCATCAAAGTGAATTTCTTTAACCATGCTAATACATTGCCAGTAAAAAAAGGGGGAGGGGGTTAGAGTTGCTGTCCTTGGACCTTGCAGTTTTTAGTGCATTATGCTAAATTAGGTTAAGAGTGACAAGGTTATGTTTAAAATAGATAGCATAACATAGCACTTAGACTTATACACCACTTCATAGTGCTTAGACTTATATACTGCTTCATAGTGCTTTACAACCTTCTCTAAGTGGTTTACAGTCTCAGTGTATTCCTCCCAACCATCTGACTCCTCATTTTACTGACCTTGACTGGATGGAAGGCTGAGTTAATCTTGAGCTGGCAATCGGCAGTCAGCAGAAGTAGCCTGCAATACTGCATTATAACCACTGTACCACCACAGCTCTTAAAATAGATAAATAATTAATGTAATAAGCAAAGTTGAAGTTGTACAGTTTTCATGATTGACACATGTATGGAGGAAAAATGTGCTGCTTCATTTTTAATTCCATGAAGAAACCACTGTCAGAAGGTGAGAATTTAAAAAAAAAGGATTTAAAAGGATCAGAAAGTAAATTTTTTTCTATGTATTTTATAAATCCACTTATACAAAACTCACAGCTGCCATTTTCAAAACTAGTTATTTTGAAGCCATTATCACCGAAGAAGCTTTAGCCTTCAGCAAACACATAAGGCTGATCAAGATGACATGTCAGAGAGAAAATGGAAATTTATATGTCTCTTATTATGGGGACAAGTCATGGTTTTTGGGCCCCACAGGCAGCTCCCTGTTAGCAGAGGTCATGTACCAATTTATAATAACAACAGTATTTAGGGTTATTTTTTTCTTCAGTTTAAGGGTGGGATGGGAGGAGAAGGAGATCCATGGGATGCAAGTTGCTCCAAAATTCACTTTGACATCTCCCCTCCTTTATTCCCACCCTTTAAAGACTAAACATTCAGGCCAAATGAAGATGATAGCATTGATGACAATAATAAATAACACCACACTTACAGCCCTTTCTGTGGTATTTCTTTTCTAGTGGTACCACACATGGCTTTCCCCAGCTATCTCATCTATGATAGAACCCACAGACCCAGACATATATGAGCTGGCAGAAAACTAAAGAAAAATATCAACTGGTGTTCCAGCATAGGAACGCTGTTTCAGCAATAAAATCTAAAACTCCCACCACACAAATGGGTGTAGATGTGATTATGTAATTTGGAGAAAATTGCTATAACCAAAGGGAAATAAAAAGTTTGAGCAGAAAAATATAAAACGGAGTCCACATTCAATTCTTTTCTATCCATTCTGGGCATAGCATGACAATGTAATTTATCCTTGAACATTATTTTTATTTCCAAAAGAGTCAATGCTTCTAAACAATAGTTGGATTCATCAAAATGAAAATCAAATTGAGCTGTAATTTGGTTCCAACTTCACCATGATTTCTATCCAAGCAACTTATCATAGAAGGGAACCTATGTGTTGTGGTCTGCCAGCAGCCTGCGGACCTGGCAGCAGAGTTGGACAATGAAGAGGCTGGGGAGGACAATGGGCCAGTCCTGGAGTCAGGGTAAGGCCCAGACGAGGGCTCTGCATTGGAGGTAGAGATGGGGCCAGGGTCATCTGGGAGCGATGTGCGGACTCCGGAGCCTCCAGAGGCAGACAGCAGAGAGGCAGAGGAACAGGAGGAGCCTGTTCCTAGTGCACGTATGCGAAGAACTGCCAGAAGGCAAGAGCAGCTGAAGCAAAAACGATGACTCGGGAGTAAGGCCAGAAGATGATTGGCCACTCCCATAAGGCTTAAAAGAGCAGCAATGAGCCGTTGGGTTCTTTGTAGAAAAGCAACATTGATTCCAGTCTTCTTGTCAGCGTCTCTTGAACTTTGTGGGGTTTTTGCCAAGAAAAGCCTTTGGCAGGTTGCCAAAGACATCAAAGTTTGGTGATAAGGCCATAGGACTGGTTATGAAGAATTTGTTTTGGACTAATTAATTCATTCTCAGCTGTTTTACTAAAATAAGTTTGTTCAGGACTGAATTGTGTTTGATAATCACTACATGGCCTTGGTCACAACACTATGGATGGTGCTAAGAGCAGTGTTTCTTTTGCTGAAAAGTCAGTGTCTATATACCTCTCCTAATCCCTTGAGACTTAGAGGAACACATCTTTGACAATAATATCCCATGTGTAAGGATATGATACTTGGGGTACTCTACTTCACAATTTCTAGATATGCTAGCTTCTGGATTTTGAAGTTCTTTATTTAAAATGATGCCAGTTTTGTGTAGTGAT
This sequence comes from Pantherophis guttatus, assembly GCF_059756535.1. Classification (NCBI taxonomy): domain Eukaryota; kingdom Metazoa; phylum Chordata; class Lepidosauria; order Squamata; family Colubridae; genus Pantherophis; species Pantherophis guttatus. Next base: position 49,198,605 of record NC_142063.1, read on the forward strand.
TAAGGCATCAGCCCAGAAACAGGAAGCCACCTAGTCCCACTTTAGGCACAAAGCCACCTGGGTAACTCTGGGCTAATCACTTTCTCTCAGCCATTGGACAGTGACAATGGGAAACCATTTCTGAAAAACCTTTCCAAAAAAACTGTAGGACTTCTCCAGGAAGTCTCTGAGAATCTGACACAATTGAATGGAAAGGGGGGAAATTGCAATGATATCAATCTTGAGATACACATATTCTTAATAAATGAATTTATTAACTAGTGATTGGCTTCTTCACAGGTTTTAGAAAACCAAAATCTCCAGCTTTAGAAAAAAAAATACTAATGGATTAATATGGGAACCTTCTCTCAAATTAGTCACTGATGGTGACATAAAAACCCTTAGCACAAAGGCAAGGAAGGCTGGGCGCCAAAGCATATACTGCATATTTGGAGAGAGAGATTGTAGATCTTCTTCTTCAATTAAAATAGGCTCTCTCTACCAGAAAGTCTGAATTTGTTCTCAGACTGGCAGCCAATGGGAAGAACTTTCAAGGTCAGAAGAACAAAAACTACTAAACACTCTCCAAGAAAGAAGTCCAGCAAAAGAATCATAGCCTGGATCGAACTGTATATAAATGCCTGCTTTTACATTTCTTCTTTGTATTTACATTGAAGAATTTATCCCCTTTTTATATCTTCTTCCTTGTTTTTGTTTGCAACTATAATGGAAAGGCTATCTGTTAATATAAATTTCTTTAGAAAACAGAAATTGCTTTAAATGTGGAATTTTTAAAAAGACAGCAAATAGAGGCCAACTACAGTTTGGCATTAGATTTGAAATTGCCCTTCACACCTTCTCTTTTAAATTAAATTCCTATTCCCATCAGAGTATTCAGAGGGAAATGAGCTGCAGCCAAGATGATCATTTATTGTTACCTTTTACTTACTTACTATTTTTACCTTGTTTTTTCTTCCAAACACAGAGTTCTGTTCCACCTTTTATCTTCCAAAAATAAGATACACAACAGAATGAACAGCAATCCTCTCTTCTAAGATAATGAAATAATTTCAAAACTAATTTAGCACTTTTACAGTACAAGTAAAAAGCCGCAACATAGAGGATGATGAATATTATATCCCTTTTGAATATTTGGCTTAAGGTGAACATTTTATATAGATGAGATAAGTGAACAAGATGCAACCTAGCCTTGATTGAAGGCCAAAACTCTTCTGATAAACATTTCAGGAAATGATTTTATTTACATATTGGTTAAATTGCAATAATCTGTCCCTAGATGTACAGGGCTAGGCATAGAAAAAGATATTCCCATAATTAATACTAAAAACAAAATGCAACTAACGAAAAAAAGGTTTGCAGTTTTAAAATCATATTATGTTAATAATTGGAACAGAATTGAAGATATCCGGAAGAAATGTAATTTGCCTGCAATTTGTGGCCTGGTGGACCACAAAATAGGCAAAGTAATAGAATACAAAGAAGTCACCATTCTGGGATTTTAGAATTCAAACAGACACCTCCATATAACACCCCAGATTTAACAATTCTTAGTAAGAATGACGAAATGTCTGGATAGTGGATGCAATTGTACCTGGAGATGGCAAAAAGAAGAGTAAGAACTGCATAAAAACACAAAATACAAAGACATGCAAATAAAAGTAGAACAACTGCTGCAAAAGAAAGCAAAGATTGTATCAAAGGCAGATAAGAGCCGCAGTGGCGCAGTTGTTAGAATGCAGTACTGCAGGCTACTTCTGCTGACTGCCAGCTGTCTGCAATTTGGCAGTTCGAATCTCATCAGGCTCAAGGTTGACTCAGCCTTCTACCTTTCCGAGGTCGGTAAAATGAGGGCCCAGATTGTTGGGGGCAATAGGCTGACTCTGTAAACCGTTTAGAGAGTGTTGTAAAACACCGTGCAACGGTATATAAGTCCAAGTGTTATTGCTATTGCTATCAATAATAGGAGGCATCTTGAGTGCAATTCCAAAGCTTCTGGATCACCACTTGAATACTATCTGCATTGACAAAATCACCATTAATCAATTGCAAAAGAGACCTTTATTTTGGAACAGCTTCTATTCTGCAGATACTTTAACACCATCAAACAACAATATCTGCCTATTCCATATTCTTGGGAAGATAGGTAGATAAAAATGCCAAATCCAGTCTAAACATCTGTCTGACTGTGCCACCATAATGAGAAGAAATTGCATTTCAGTTTCTGGCTCTGATTTCCTGATTCCTCAAAGGGAAGAATTCATACTGTAAAGGAACTCTTTTCATTGTTCCTTTTTCAATAATGGGATGCAGGTACAATTAAGACAGAACTGCACCCATTTTCAAATTGTTTGAAAATCTCCTCTGGAGAAGTTCAGAAAATTTATTCACACTTTGCCCCCAAATTTGGTAAGGAATTATGAAAACCTTTTGGTATCCACGTCCAACATTAACAGGTTTAAAATAAATAACTGAGCTACACCGATCTAAATTTAGCCAATGATCTATAGAGATAGAGATGAGGATAAATTTTCCATTGTCATACTACATCACTTTGGCTGCTAGGATATGCTGTAGCAAACTGATTTTATAAACTAGGGCTTTTATTTCAGCCCTGAATTCACAGTATCTCAAGGAAGACACCTTCTTTGGGGGCAAAAAAAAAAAAGCTGCATAAGCAAACACTCTTTTGGGTGTCAGTCCCAAGAGAGGCCAGAAGAATCTATTTTAATTCCTTCATTTCAACAGCTGTCCTCAGTGACCCTTCCGCCAGCACTGGGTCCCGAAATCTCTCTGGATTTTAATTATACTGCAAGAACGATTCCCATCTGTGTCAAGCAGGCATTATCAGATAATGAACAAGGTGCTTAATCCACATCACTGCATAAAGGGTATTTCAGTGCCTATATCAAGGGGAAATCAACAATCTTTTTTTTTTTTTTTTTTGCTAAGCTGGCAAGTGCCTATGCATGCACACATGGTACATGCAAAGTGAAGTGCTACCCACACACTGAAATTCACTGAAAAACTAATGTACTGTGAATTTAGCTTATAAAGAAAGAAAATATGCACATGACATTAACTGTAGTTGTTTAAATTCGCCAGATACAGTATATTCCCAGTGTTGTCTTTATTATTCCCCAGATTCTATAATTGGCAGACTGGCTTCAATATATTGCAATCAGACGTACATTGAACATGGTAAATGGCAGACTCTATGGGTTTATCACCATTATTATTCCATAGAATGTGTGGTTAATATGATAGGATTATAGAAATCCAGATTCAGACATAAAAATTCACTGGGTAGCTATGAGTGAGTAAGTCTCTTTCAGACTAATCCAGTCAGTGGGATACAGGAGAAAAAAATGGAGAAGGCATGCTATGCAAGCCATCTGATTAACCTGAAAGGGTAGTTCTAGTATAACTTAGTATGTAAGTATTGTTTATTACTTAATTACTATAATTTTCTGCATTACAGATAAAAATTATGTATGAATATTAGATAGTTCTACAACATAAAAGATGGAGGGATGGAGGGACGGAGGAAGGAAGCAGGCAGGCAAGATCAAAATCAAGAAAATCCAGGAGCAATTCTAGATGTTATATTTGAATAGTAACGGATGTTCAAGAATGTCCTTCTCTTCCTCAAAAACAATAGTAGAACCATTATTTAGAAATAGAAATCTAAATTCTATCCAACAATAACTAAGCAGTTAAAGAGCAACCGTTGGGAAAATGTGCCCCAAAAGAGCATAAAAGCAAAACTGAAATTGTTTAAGCCTAGTGCAGCTCATTCAGCAGATTCCTTCTAAGATATATTGTTGGTCTATAGCAAGTACCTAGTATGTGTCTTTTTTTTAAAGATATAAAAATAAGGACACTTCCTAGTTAATACAAGGTCATGTGTGACTGTTGAAACAAAGCTGTTCTAAATTCATTCTACAAAATTATATACTGCCTCATTAGTTGTTAAAGAAACAGGGTCAGAATTCCTTTATCATTAGTAGATTAAGACATTGTGTGGTGGCAACCATGCTGTCAATATGTGGAAATCTAAAGGTCCCTACAAAATCATAAAACTGTAAGAAGCTTTATCATATATGTAATCTTATACTTTACTTGGAACCAGAAACCCAGAACTTTGTCAGATGATTCTCCAAACTCTGATTGAAGACCTCCAAAGAAGACAATATCATTTCTACAGGTGATTGGAGGCATATTTGAACTATTGTCAAAACATTTATTTTAATATTCTCCCACATATATCTTTCTGTAATTTAAACTCACTAGATCTAATTCTAGCTTCCTGGAGGAAAAAATAAAATCATTGCCATTCTTTTGTGTGGCAGTCCTTGAGGATTTGTTGGACTCCAATAACAGAAATGAGTGTATGATTAAATGTTTTTACATTCTTAAAATCCCGTCACTGTAATATTCAGTTAAAAGATCTCACATAGCTGTGCTGGGAAATTATTCTTGCTGAGTTCTCAGACATTGCTTCCAGCACTTTCTATTAACACCTGCCTGCCATACAGTTAGACCTATCTTAAACATGCATTTAAGCTGTGCAACTTCTAATTACAGTGGCTCTAGAAACAAATGGCTTGTATTTCCTAAGTATAATTTGACAGAATTATATTGCAGCTCCATGAGTGATGTGAAAATGGCATCTTAAAATTTGCCACCCTGTCTGTCAGCAAAGGATCTGGAGAAATATTTCATTCAGTACTTCCAGTGAAATGAAGAATTCTCCAATGGGATGGTTTTCACCATTAATTTTTCTTCCTTTTGCCCTCTTTTTTTTTTTTTAATGTTATTCTTGTAGCAACCACAAGCCTCTAACAGCTGCTTTGGACCCTGCACAATGTCCTTGCTTCAGAGTCCCTTCAAGGTACTATGGGGAAAATGAAAGTCCCCACAAAATAGGAAAATGAAAACATCAATTGCCACAAAATGTTCAGGATAGAGGAGAGTAGAATGTAAAAAAGAAGAGTTACAGAAGTACTTTCAGAACTATGACTGAGAAATGTGGATTTAGTTCTAGCTGTTCCTTTCCATTACTTCCAGCAAGATTCTTTCTACCATATCAAAAGTGTCTTAGCCATTCTGGTATTATTCAGCAATCACAGCAGGAGAAGAGAAATGCCTTCCCAAGAGAAGCTAGAATGTAAAAACCAGAGAGAATCTGACTGCTCTTCATTTTCCAAGCTATGGTGTGCTTCTTACAAGAGAAGATATTTAACTCACTAATCCCAAACGGTTAAAATTTAATGCAAAGCGCCATATGTCTACAGCGGTATCCATAAAAGCCATTATACCTGCAATCTTCTGACTCACAGAAAGATGAAAGCCTGGTAAATTTTTCAGAGCCTTCTTAAATGCCCATAATGATCAAATGCATATGAGAAACCAGTGAAAAAAGATAACAGACTGTATTCTGATAGTCAGGATGGTTCTGTTTTTTTTCCTTTTTTTCTTTTTTCAGTGATCAGGAGAGAGAGAAAATGATTGAGAAACAGGAGCTAAAATATAAATAGATTTTGTTCTAGTGCAGGGGTGTCAAACTCGATTTCATTGAGGGCCACATCAGGGTTGTGTTTGACTTTTGGGGGCTGGGTGGGCATGGCCAGGGTGGGCGTGGCCAGCTCAACATCACTCGTGTCAGGGACCCCTGTGGTGGCCTGAGCAGCCCTTCCGAGTTCCATTTACGCTGGCAGAGGGTTGCAGGAGGCCATTGCAGCCAAAAATGGAGCTTGGGAGAGCTGCGTGCGACCCTCCCGAGGTCCATTTTCACTGGCAGAAGCACTGTGGGCCGGTCCTTCGCTGTTTCCAGGGCAGCCCCATGAGCCAATCTAAGCACCCTGCGGGCCGGATCTGGCTCCTGGGCTTTGAGTTTGACACCCCTGTTCTAGTGGATCAATCTGCTATTGGAAGCACCCATTTATTTCACTGCAATGTGAATCTGCAGTTCTTGAGGCAAAAAGCATAATTTTTTTCACACATATTTTCCTATCCTGAATATACCCAAACTCAGATTTGTTAAACTTTAAATGGCTGCATTATGTGCCTTTAGATTAAGAACACTAAACAGGAAAATATGAACACAACAGGGCAAGAGACAATGAATTGCTATACTTTTACATTTTTGTGAAATATCTAGGTTCAACTGCTATAATGTGATATATATGAAAAAAAAAATTGAAGATTGTTTGAAATCTTTGATTAATTTAAAATATAATAGCCAAACTGCCAGTTGGGACTTTTTAAATTGAATGCATTTTGTCATTTAAAAATTATTCCCAGATGAGCAGTTTACTTTAAAATGAATTTTAAAAAGTTCATTTTGAGCTAAGGAATCATTACTGACAAACAGATCTATGCAGCTGCTGACAGCCTATTTAAATTATTTACCCCAGATGCGAATTCTTTGTGCATCTGGGGTAAATACAATTCCATTAAGATATTTTATATGAACTCCTCCTCCTCTTAAGTAGAGACCCTATTCAGAAATTCTTTATAGAGTCCCAACAGTGTTGTCATGCCAAAACTGTTCAACATGCTCAAGAAAAAAAGTAAAAGAGGTACAATATAGAAAGAAAATGTTGTATACAAATGCATACTTTATTAAAAGCCAGTCACAATGCTGGAATTAGTTAACACTTGAATATATGCCTTAGGAACATAAACAGAGGTTAAGATGAACTATGCATTTTACTACCAGTATAAAGAAAATATAATATCTACAATTTTACAATCATAGTCTAGATTTGCAACTTGCAGCTATGCAGTTCTGCAAGATTTCCTGGATACTTTTGACATATTTCAATCATATCAGACGGTTAAAAGTTTCTGAGGCTGAAACAATTTAAAAGGAGTTTATGAACTTTTGTGTTTTTGTGTATGTGCGCCTTTTATTCATTGTTCCCGACAACTGAAGTGGCTTGCCATTGCCCTTCCATTCCCAGCGCTGAAAGAATATGATTGGCTCAAGGTTACTCAGCTGGCTTTGTGCCTAAAACACAACTAGAACTCAGACTCCCCAAGTTTCTAGCCAAGTGTCTTAACCAGTAAATCAACTGGCTCTCTTGAACAAAATAGCTCAGTGCTATTATTGCCATATTATGGGTACTATGCAGATTTGGCTCAGCATCCTAGATCAAAACCTCCATATATCAGCCAATATCTTCATAATTCTTGAATCAAAGCTTTATTGTTCCTTATTTATTACTATAAAAAATTGTCAAACACACATCAATGTAATGTTCCCCATGCTACAATACATAGCACAGAATATGTGTGGACATTATGGTCTTTAAAAATGTCTATCTTCATGGTAAACACAATTATCTTAAAGAAACACATCTCTTTAACTATGTTGTTAAGAAACAAAATGTGCTTGAATGCCAAAAGTCATAATCAGGTTTTGGATCTGTTACAATTATGTTTGTTTCAGTTTATACATAATAGATCCATAAAGTTAGCATGCAACCATAAAAAAGCATTGCTTAGCATATGGATTACAGTTGTGACCAGAATCAGTTTTACTACTACTCCCCTCCGAATATTAAAGGACTTGACCAATGTTGGAGTGCAGGAATTTTGGAAGAGGGTACCGGAGATACTATCTGCGACTCACTTCTGGCAACAAAACAACTGGAATCAGACCAGTTTAGTTAAGGAGTTTATTGAAAGTGGGAATTAATTTTGGCCTAAATCTCAAAATAATGTTGATAAATGAGGGGACACAAAAATTCCCTATCCTGACCAAATTTGAAGAAAAACTAGATACACACTGCACAAACAAAATCTTCAACTCACATTCGATGTTGTAGGAATAAAGAATCACCCTATTTCAATATCTACTTCATCATGTCCTTTGAGAGAACAATTAATCCTACATGTTGTTAGAATTATATATTGCCTAGAATACAACCAAGTCTGAAGATATCTATCTAAAAGTAGACTGAATTCTTAGGCAATTCTTGCTTTCAGTTATTGTAATAGCAGCACAAATGTGCTAATGAATTTATGGATACAACAATGTATTTTCTATAATAGCACTGTGGGGGCGATCACTTCTTCATAACTTTCATTTACAAAACAGAAGGCATCGTTACAAATTATGAAGTGCTAAATTGATTATGATTGCACCCTGCCATCAAGGATTCTTAAGAAATCTCAATATTTTCTCAAATTGTTGTTAAGAAATTAAATACTCAGAATTAAATACTAAAACAAATCCATCTCTGTAATACCTACTTGTTGTGGCCTGTCAACGGCCTGTGCAGATTGTAGCTGATTCCGACAATGAGGAGGCTGGTGTGCAGCTGGCGCTCGAGTCGGATAGTGAAGAGACTGGAGAAGATGTAGTGCCAGAGGCAGGGATTCAGCCAGGGCCTTCAGAACCTCCAGAAGCTCCTTTAAGTGAAGAGGACGAAGAGGAGGAGCTTCTTCTCAATGCACGGGCGCACAGAGCTGCCAAAAGGCAGGAGTGGCTCCTCAGGAGGAGGTCTCCTTGAGAGTAAGGCTTGGGGTAATTGGTCACTCCCTTAGCCTATTTAAGAAGGAATGCCGCTTGCAACAAGCTGTAGAAAACAACTTTAGTTCACTCTCCTTTGTGTCTGCAAAATTGCTTCTGGCCTTTCTGCCAACTCTAGTAAGACTGTGATTACCTTATCTTAGAATTCTGGTAAGATGTTAAGACAGTTCATTAACAGCCTTTGAATGATAAAGACTAAGTTATTGGAGTAAAATAAGCTTTGTATAGAGTTTGTGTGTGTTGCGTTCTTTGGGGTCCGTAGCTGGGGCAGAACACTACTGTATTGTTATCTTCTATACTGTTTATGTTTTCTTTTGCTTTATTTTTTTATTAATGAAATTCATATGCCACCCAATTCCAAAAAGACTCTAAGCAACTAACAAATAATGCAAAAATAAAATAACAAGAAAAAGGAACAACATTCCAAAACCAAGAATAATAAATCATTGGCTTAACACACAAACAGTAGGCATAAGGAGAGGACTCACCATGTTATCAATCCTGAAAGGCTTTCTAAAACAGCCAAGTTTAGGTTTTAAGTTTCCTGAATACCCATACAGCTGCTATTGAACAGGTAGAACATTGTCTCCGATCATCATCATAGAATGAGGTTTGAAAGGTACACTCTCCATAGAGTATTTTTATCCTATCTTGCCTCCAGATGTTCAATGCGGTACAGATAGCACTCCCTCTTCCAATACTTTTCTCCCAAACAACTATTTTCTGAAGGAGGGTGGAGAGAGACGAAAAGTGGTCCAGTGAGCTTTCATGGCTGAAGATTTTAGTCCATGCTGATTTTATCTATCTTACTTAGATAAAAGTACAATCTGCCTTCCTTTAGATGGCTTTGAAACTTATCAATGTACGTACTAAAATAGTCAAGTTCCATATGTTTTCCTTTGGAAGAGTAAGACATTGGCAAAGGCAAACAAAAGTGTAAATTTTCAACCACTAAATATGAATGTCATGTTTTATGGTTTCTGGAATGAACTGCACTTAGTGTTTCAGAATTTCTTTGGCAGGAAACCCCCCCCCCATCCTGTATTTAGAAACTGCCTCATTGACCTGATCATTGTCATGAACTTTTGCACCCCTTCTATATCAGGATACAAGATTACTTTTAAAAATCAATGGTCTTTATTCATTTTCAATGGAAGTTATGCATAGTTCTTGGCAGTACATTTAGTCTGCTTGCAAGATATGTTCATTTCTCTCACCTCTCAATTCAATACAGGTGCTTCTGGACCAAATCAGGACCAAGTTGATTTCTGTGATAACAGCAAGTTAAAATGATGGCTATTTGGGTGGTATCTGTCAAAAGAATGTTTTTGTATCAGGACTCCACATAGCAGACTTAATTTTTAAAAAGCTTTTTAGTTACAACATCAGCCCACAGAGTATCTGACAGGTAGCTTGTCAGATCAGTAGACCCGAAACAGCATGTGCCATAGGCATGTAAGCATTGCTTGTTCATTAATGAAAATGCAAGTTGCTACCCACCAACCAGGGGTAAATCCAGCAGGTTCTGACAGGTTCTGGAGAACCAGTAGTGGAAATTTTGAGTAGTTCAGAGAATCGGCAAATACCACCTCTGGCTGGCCACAGAGTGGGGTGGGAATGGAGATTTTGCAATAGCCTTCCCCCAGGAGTGGGGAGGGAATGGAGATTTTGCAGTATGCTTCCGCTGCCACGCCCACCAAACCACGCCCACAGAACCGGTAGGGAAAAAAATTAGATTTCACCCCTGCTACCAACGTAGAGAAATGATGCAGAGATTAGAGAAACGTACTACAGCAAATTTAGAAATTCAGTGTAAACAAAAACAAGGTTTTTTTTTACAAGAAGTTAGCAGTCCTACAATTTATTTGTTTATTTATTCATTCAATTTCTATAGCTGCCCATCTCAACCAATGAGTCTGGATGGCTTATAATTCAAAATATATATACTAAAAAAATTTTAAAAAGTTTTTAAAACAAAAACACCCAGAATTGACTTAACTGGGGAGATGGGCAGCATGTTAAACAAGTAAGTTATAAAAACCATCCAAAATAAATATACACAGCAGCCCAGATACATGGCCAGTTAACATTAAAGGCAGGAAACAGGGCCTTTAATGAATTCAGTGCCCAGACTCAAAACAGCCAGGTTTTTAAAGCCTTATGAAAAGCCAATAGGCGTTGGAGTCATTCTAATTTCTGAAGGGAAGATATTCCACAGAGCAGGCGCTTCTGAAGAAAAGGCCCACCTATTAGTCCCCACTAGTCGATATTCTTTGGCTGACAGGATCTGCAGCATGCTAAATAGAATTAGACAGGTAGAGACTCTTAGAAAGAGCCAATTCCTCAGCTAATCCGATCCCAAATTATATAGTTTTAAAGGGGAAACCAACACCTGGAATCACATCCAAGAGCATACTGATTACTAATACTTATACAGTATAGGTAGTCCTTAACTAACAACAGTTCATTTAGGGACCGTTCAAAGTTACAATGGCACCAGTGGTGGGTTGCCCCTGGTTCAAACCAGTTCTATAGAGTAGTAAAACTGGTGGGAGGCCCCGCCCACTGACCCTGACATCATCAGAAGCGATCTGCGCATCCCGTTGCAAACCAGTAGAACCAATCCCTGAATGGCAGTGAAAAAAGAGACTTATGACAGTTTTCCCCTCTTATGACCGTTGCAGTGGTCACATAATCAAAATTCAGATCCTTGGCAACTGATTCATATTTATGACTGTTACAGCTTTTGTAACCTTCTGACAAGCAAAGTCAATGGGGAAGCCAGATTCACTTAACAACCATGTTATTAACTTAACAAATGCAATGATTCACTTAACAACGATGGCAAGAAAAGTCGGGGCAAACTCACTTAACAAATGTTTCACTTAGCAACATAAATTTTGGGCTCAATTGTGGTCGTAACTCGAGGACTACCTGCAGTGGTATTACATGCGCCTTACATCTGGCATCATTTATTACCAACGGAGCCACATTCCGCCCCAGTTGAAGTTTCCCAACGTTCTTTAGGGGAAAACTCTATGTAGAGCCCATTGCAGTAGTCTAAGCAAGAGGCTGCAATAATACTTTGGATAAAAATGTTAAACTATTATTTAATGTGAGTCATGTGGTATCCTACCTTGAAAAGCATAGTAAGATTTAAAGATATTATATTTTGTTTGAAGCCTCAGAAGAATAACTGAAGAACTCTGCAAAATTCAACTGAAATGGGCCTAAAAAGTAGCAAAGAATTACCATCACATCATAAATTAAGAATACATGGTCAGTTCTTGGCCAAATAGCTCCTTCTTAGCGATTACAGTGACCATCATGTCTTTAAGAGCTAATATTTTTGTTTGATGTTTATGATGAAGCCCTAACACATCTTCTTAACATGTTAGCTGTTTCACAGAATTGCTAATTTTGATTTCACTCTGTTTTAGAGCATGCAGTGAATATTTGGGGAGGACATAAGCAAACGGTCTCAGTTTGTACGATGGTTTCAGGGGAAGAGGGATCCGTTTTTCTTAACTTCTGGCTCCTTTCTTTGGAAACTTTGCTTTCAGTTTTGAATTTGGGGGAAATTTAAAATTGCTGCTGTCATTTAGATAAGGACTATTTGCTTTGTTAGACTATTATTCAAAGCCCTAAGTTTGAGTGGGCTGTCCCCTTTCAAATTGCTAAAAGGTAGGTAGCACTGTGCTCAAGGGGAAAAAAAGTAGAGAAAAACGAAACATGGAGAATGCCTGAGTGTACAAGTAGGAAAAAATGCTGCAATGAGAGGCAGATATATAAGGAAATGACTACTCTTCCATCGCAGTTCTGAAGGTCACCTGCATTTATCCGAATTCAGCATTTTCTAAAGCAAGTTCTGGTTTTTTTTTAAGGAATCATACATGTTACTCCAAATATTTCACAGTATTTCAGTACTCCCTGGCTCAAGAGTTTTATAAATGCAGGCATGCAGCACAAAATTGATATGTTTTTTTCCTTGCTGAAGGAGACTTCTTCCACACTAAGTATGTGTAGGGTTAAACTCTTAGGCTTGTCATATATTTGTTGTGTGATTTCTTGCAAGCTGCCAAGAGCCCAGCAGGAGCCAAATCATCATAATCATCGTCTATTTAAACTGAACACCATATTTTTTTCAGTAGGGATTCAACCTCAGTGTAAATTCAGAAATCACGCATGGCACTGAAAATTCCTACTGCACATTCCATAGATCACAGTTGGGGACACAATTGTTAAATGTCTACAGTGTCCCGCAGTCAAGAGTAAATCGGTGAACGCTTATCTATGTATTTAAGGTAGTGTATGGCATAGATAAATAAGCCTTTTCAAGCAAATATCCACATATGGCTTTCGTGTGATATGTTGAGGATCATATTCTCCAAGATGTGGGGAGGGCAGGAGAAATGAATGGGTGAAGCCAAGACAAAAGAGTGACTTTAATTTAATTAAGGAATTAAAATGTTATTTGCTAACCTGGAAGAGAATCTATCAAAGATTGCTTTCTTAATGGAATCTTGAGTGGTATTAGTTTTCTTTCCTTAGCTCAGTCAACCAGATGTCTTCTCATAATGCCAAATTTATCATTATTTTTACTTGTAGACCACCTACAGCAGGGGTTGGCAACCTTAAACATTCAAAGAGCCACAAAGGTTCTAACCGGAAGCCCCCGTTCAATTCTGGAGCCGATCGGAAGTCAGGTTCCCCCATCAGTCTCCTCCTAGTGCGGTGTCCTTTTTCCTTTGCTGACCGGAAGTCCAGGCCCCCACCATAGAGTCTCCTCCTAGTGTGGCATCCTTTTTCCTCTACCTATCCTAACCGAAAGCCCCATCAATTGTGGAGCTGACCAGCAACAGGGAGCCGCAGCAGAGGGATGAAAGAGCCATATGCAGCTCCAGAGCCACGGGTTGCTGACCTCTGGCCTAGAGTCACTTAATGAGACAAGTAGTGCATAAATTTGACAAATAAATAAACTGGCATAGTTATACAAATTTTTAACACACCTGACAGATGCCAAGTTGAAGACAAATGCCTTAGTCCACCTTATCTTAAGAAGTCTAATGTTACTGGGTGGCTGGATGGACCAAAAAAAAAAAAAACATATAACTTTGTGAAAATGTATTGTTCATCTATTTGCCTTCTTTCTGCTTCCTCTTCCTCCTGCTTGGCTAGGATAAGACTGTAATGGCGAACCTATGGCATGCATAGCCATATTGGTGGGCACGTGAGCTCAGCTCTGGCACGCATACACATGCCGGCCAGCTGATTTTCAGGTCTTCTGGGTACACTGGAAGTAGGGAAACAGGCTGTTTCCTGTCTCCAGAGGGCCTCGGGGGGGTGGGTGGGAAAGGCCCATTTTTTGCTCTCCCCAGCCTTCAGAGCCTTTCTAGGAGCCTGGGGATGGCCTCCCCCCCCCCCCGAGGCAGGGAATGGCCCATTTGCTAACTTCCGGTGGGACCTTCACACGCACATGCGTGGGGGCAGGCCACATAGAATTATGGGTGTGGGCACGCGTGCGCATGACCCACCCTGACATGCGACGGCAAAAAGATTAGCCATCACTGGGATAAGGAGTGAAACATCTTATCCCGGGTAGAATACTTCTCCCTAAACTATCATTCTGCAACTTGTAAAATAAGATTGTTTATGAGATATTGATGGCTAGAAGGAAACACTAAAGAACTGAATATCATAATTAGAAATCCACTGCATTTCATCAAATAAAGATTTCATCAAGATTTCATCAAAGGAAACACTAAAGAACTGAGTGTCATACAGTAATTAGAAATCCACTGCATTTGATTCAATAAAAATTTCATCAAAGTCACTGAGCGATGAATGGCTGTGAATCCTGCAGTCATCATGGCCAAACTGATTTATACAGGTACAAAGCTGAACAAATGAAGGGCAAAAAAATTATGTCAGATATTTTGCACCAGGCACCTCCTTTTTTATCTTTTGGCTGATTGCTGAAGATTTTAAATTATAGTACTCTGTACTTTAAGTCCAATCCATCTACATTTAGTGAAAGTATTTCCTTATTTGGAGATCTAGAATTACATCATATAGAATTGTGCTAGGGATTTTTAAAAAAATTTGCAAGAAAACAAGTCTGGATAAATCAACAAACTGTCGTGTCCCCCCATCCTCCCCGCCTCTCTTGCTAGGGCTGCTGGCAGTAATTCTAAACACCTCATTTATTTTAAATGTATAGAAATCTTCTGTGTAGAGTACAGGCCTTAGCTTTTGACATTTATATATTCCTTCTCTAGAGATATTAGTGTATATGTAGAATATTTTTGTTAAATGATTGCAGGGACATAGCAATTAAGATCAATACTCTTATCTAAAACATTGGTGCAATGTAACTAACAGTACCTGCATACAGTGAGGGAAATTCCAAAAAGTTGCTCCAAAATGCTTTGGTTTTAAAAAGACTATTATCTACCCTATCCTTTATTCCTATTTTTCAAACTGCAATTTATTCCAGTGTAAAGACTGTTACTGTGCAGCATGACATTCCTACAATGGAAAGGCATTGAAATTTCAATAGATGGTAGAAGTAATTTATCAAATAATAACAATAACAATCCAGACTATTTCAGTCAAACATGTGTTTTACAATATATTGAACAGCAGCTTATTTTAAAAACAAGAGAAAAAAAGAAAAGCAAGAGATTTTCACTTAGCACGCTGGCATCAAGCCAAAGACAGTCCAAGCATTACCCCTCAGAATCACTGGACTGATGGAGAGAATTTGCAGGATGTTTTCATTCCTCTACCTGTATTAAACTTTGTGTTTCAGCTACTCTATACAATTTTGATTTGGTGAAATATATCGGAACAGATGCACATAAAAGAAATATCCTTGAACGCTATAGAAAGAAAAGTATTTTTGGCATCATATAAAATAAGGATCCCCCAAAATAATTGCATATTATAATTAACATTATTCTTTGGGTAAGTGTAATGTCAGAAGGCCAATAAATTGCATAAACAAATAAAATTAATATATATTCTTGGAAAGATATATCAATTAATACTTCTATATCCAACATATAGCTGTAGTGCCTCAAAAAGTGTTTCTATCTAGGTATGTATGTTCAGATTCATTAAATAGTACAGCAAAAGACAAGTATAAAATTAGTACCAAGCAATATCCAACATAGATATTGAACATCAATATACTTCACTGGTATCTTAATGATCTAAAAGAGTAGGGACTAAAAAAGGAACATGATTTTATTTATTTTCAATAATTACTTACTAGAGGTGGTAGAAGTTTAGGTTCATGTGGAAATGTTTTTTTCCCCTGAAATCTTGAGTGCCAGCAATTGGAATACTTTGAAAATATCACACACACACACACACACACACACACACACACACACATACATATATACTAGTTCACAAGTTTTTTCATTCTTCTTCTTTCTGAAGAAGGCAATGGCATTTGATTGCTGCCTTTGTTGAATAATTGTGAATAGAAAATCTTTGCTTATACTCTTCAAATCACTCATTTCACCTGTAGATCCCACTCTGTCCGGCACTGATGTAGTAGAAATTAATAACTAACAATGGAACCAATCATGTTAAAGATGTTTAGATTGCAAGATGCTGTAATTTTTTTTTTACAAAAACTGAGATAAGGAGATAAGATTAATGATTAAACACAGAGTACAAGACTCTGATTATACAGAGTTCATTTTTCAGTGGGCCAACTTTCAAATCAATAAGACCAGTACCATGTGAATAAATGACTATTGTGCACTGCTAAGAGTTCCTGTAGACCTAGATGGCCTTAGAAATGAAATGAAATAAAATAAAATAAACAGTGGGCATCCATTCTGTATCCTGTATAATCAATGAAGTTTAACAATGTCTGGCTCCTCACAGCCTCTAGTGAAAAAAAAAGAGAGAAAAAGGAAGTCATCTCTGATTGATCCTGATGGGCCAGGATGCTGGTTCTGTCTTGAAGGAAAAAAGTTTCCCAAACCAAAACAAACTAGTGAGTTTCTTTCCAGAATTCAACTAGTATACTGCAGGTTTCAGTCCTTCTGCCTTTGTAAGCTTGCACAAAATGTATCCATAATTCACAGTGAGAGTGTGTTTGTGTGTGTAGGATAAAAATGTGTTTGTCCTGGATTCTTCGGAGTAGACTGATAAGCAAAGTTTCCTGAGTGAAAGTTATCTGGTTATTTCTGCCTTTGAATAATAAGACAATATCCAGAAAAGATGCAAAAGTGTTCTGTATATCCTATTTAGGCATCTAGCTTATGTGGTTGATTGGGCAGCCACCATTTCAGGTGTTACAGTCAGAAGAAGTTACATCTCTCCTCCTATTTTAAAATACCCAGAATGGTCTCCCTTTCAGCTGTTTTAGCTAAAGTTATTAAAAAATCCTTGCACTTTCAGTTCTACCGTTTGATAATTCATTCACTGAGAGCTAGCCAACCCATAAATGTTTGTGTGTCTATATTTTTCTTGACTGTACATTGCCTTGAATCCTACGGGAGAAAGTCGGTATAGAAATATAATAAATAAATAAATAAATAAATAAATAAATAAATAAATGTTACACAGAAGTGGAAGGTTTTTGATTCCCCCTCAGCCCCTTGTTGGATTGAGTACTCAGGGAGCCAAGGTGGCGCAGTGGTTAGAGTGCATACTGCAGCTACTTCAGCTGACTGCTGGTTCAGCAGATCAACGGATCAAATCTCACCAGCTCAAGGTTGACTCAGCCTTCCATCCTTCCGAGGTGGGTAAAATGAGGACCCAGATTGTTGGGGGCAATATGCTATTTAGTATACTGTCTTTGGTGTAAGCCGCCCAGAGTCCTCAGAGAGTGGGCGGCATAGAAATATGAATAAAATAAATAAATAAATAAATACTGCATTTCCTTTATTTTAAACACAAATGGGACTCATAATAGATTTAGGATTATTAAAAAAAGAAGAAAAAACACTAGAAACAATTGAAGTAGATGTAAAACAACAGTAACTTTCACCCTTCTAAGTATGAAAAAAAACTGCAAGTATCTTTCAGTATTCAACTGTTGGCATAGATATCTGAAAATCTAGTAGATGGCCTGATCTTTGGAAGAAGAATTGGTGTGGAAACAAGTTTGGTATTTTCTAGCACTATGATTCTATGATTAAACAGCAGTCCAAACAAATAACTTGGTATTTCAAGATTAAATAAATATATCAATAACCCAACCAATCAATTAACCTCACAAAGCACTCTGAATGTGATCTGAGTTGCAAACTTGATATTAATTACTTTGCACTTTAAAACACAAAATTTCTTTCAAATTTTGTTGGGCCAGAATGTGGCTTCTGTCCTAAAGGAAAAAGAGATACAAAACAGATCCATATGTTGCTTTGACAAATATTTGATAAATACTTTCTCAAGGTAGCATGTGTTTGTGATTCGTGTTGGTTCAAATATATAATGGTTAAGAAGCTTGAATGTTGAATGGCACAAGGAACATAGGCATCATTTTCAAAGCATCTATATTGTGCTGTATGAACTATCTGTATGCTAAGTTTGCATGAGCCTTCCCTCACAAGGCGACCTATGATTTCCCATTTGCTTCTGTTTATGAGACTGACACGTTCCACCAGCTGCAGTTGAGAGGCATGTTTGGCATCATTAACCCATTTCTATCCTGATAAGGTCCTGGATTTTGTTTCCATTCTGGGCATTGACCTTTTACATCTGTGGATCTTGTACTGGCTTTTCAGAAAGTTTACAGCATCTACCTTTGGAGATATGTACTGTACGTATGCACTGATTCAAATGGCACAAAAATATCAAAAGAAAAAGAAAGAGTCTGGGAAATAAAGCTTGACACATTTATAAGCAATTACTTTGAGAAGAGGAAAAGCTTGATTTGGGGTCTGGTCTTAAGCAATTTAGTCTGTGGCTTTTATACATTTTATACTCTGGCCCTTCATCACTGTTTAGCTGCCTACCACACTTTAAAGTAGCTACAATTTTAAATCAAGCTTGCAGTAATTCAAGGAAGTATGCCTGCATCTAAAAAAACAAACAGAAGACATTATATGTTTTTAGTGATGGAAGAGAAAAGTGATGTACATTTTCATACAAACTAACACAAATTAATTTTTATTTTATTTAAGTGGTAAGAAATTATTTTTAAAAAATCTGTATCTCAGAATTTCTCAGTGCAACTGTCTCATCAAAAATATGTTTTATCTATATAAATGCATGTATCAGTGAAAGGAACATACAAAATAACAAAATTCTTGCAAAAAGTCTTATCAAAGTAAATAGATTTTTACAGGAATTTTTCAATGCTTAAAATGAAATTGAAAAAGGGTGAAAGGGATTTTTAAAAAGGAACAAAAACTATAATCAAATGGGTTTTCAACCTGTCCACCCTTAGGACATTATGCCACCATTATATTAACAATTCTAATTGTTCCAATACATTCATACAAAGAATGGAAGCATATAGATTTCAGTCAGTCTTAATAGGATTTCAAGAAAATATTTGATGCTGTTCTTAAACATGGAAAAATTCTAACCAATTGAGTAACACAATATAAATTGTATGCCTGTTCAAACTATATGGCTTCATAGCTGCAGTATGTTCTGTGGGATTCAATTCAAAGTAACTTCTCTCTAAACTGGGCACTTTGTCCTTAACTTTGAAAAGTTACTTTAGTCTTTAAATGAGTAAATTGATTCTGGTGGTAATAATACACAATTTATGCTGAACTGAGCAAAATCGGAGAATAAATTAATTCCATAATCAACTGTTTAAAGGAAGCAGAAATAAAACATTCTGCAATTTCTGATACCATATGAATAAAAGTTTATCAAGAACTGTGTAAATATCAAAACTAGTTAAACATTGCTTTCAAGAGTTTTGGGGAAACTTTTAATTTCTGTGATAGTAGTCATTACTCTATAAACTTTCACAGGAAAATACACTATTAATTTATCAGTTGATTAGCTATCCATAATAATTATGAAGGACTCAAAAACCCATATATATTATAATATCTAGGGAAATATTCCAATGGGAGTTAAGCAAAGACTAATCTTGTAAGAAGTTAAGCAGCTCCCTATTCAAAGCACAAACAAAATATGGTGATAAGTATTCAGAAATATTGGGAGTACAGAATTCAGGTTTGCATCAATAGTTTTGACAATTGGAAGACTGGAATCTAAAGTATATTGTCATCATAAAATTGTATTTGAATTGAAAAGAAATGGTCTCAGAAGAAAAAGCAGAACAAAAGTTTTCAGAATTCTATGCTTCAGTCCCTATGAATTAATCCCATGTAATCATTAGGTGTGTTCTGAATAAAGTTTTAAGTCAAAATCTATGTGGAGAATAAAGTAGATTATTTCTTTTAAAATTCTGCTTATCCCAATTTATATGCAGAGGAAAAGTATCCCATTAAACTAAATTAATGGGATAATTTTAAACTAAGAAAGTAATGCAGGTCTGATCCCACTGAAAGCAAAAGAAGAGGCTTTTAAGAAGCAGATTGGAAAGCAGGCAATTATTCTTTATAATGTTTTAAATTAAGGATGTTTTCAAATTGCTTGAGGAACACCTTCAAATAATGCTAACTATAACAAAGAATTTTGTTTATAAAGATCTCACTAGTGCTGACTTTGGATTCTTTCAAAGAACTATGGCAGGAGAAGGAATCAAAGAGAAATAAAGCCAGTTAATTGTGTAAATCACCAGCCAAAGACCAAAGAACAGGAAGATCACAACAACTTGGGCCACTGACTGAAAATAATAAAGTGCATTGTACTAACTAAGCATTTTACGGGTTGACTGAACTTGAAAAAATTCTGGCAAGACTGGATTATTTCCCTTCAGGGTGCTAGTCTTTCCTAGGAAGCCAAAAGGTTTTGTTTTGTTTTTAATTTATGTTAAAAAGGAATCAAGTTATAAGCATTAGTTCTTTATTTTTTTAAAAAAATTAAAAATGAATATACAGCTTATTTGTTGCTTTAAATAAATAATACCATCAGTCTGAAGTGCCACTATTTAGAATAGCCAACACGAGTTTTTTTTTTTTTTTTTACCTCTCTTTCTCACTTAAACATAGAAAAAAAGGAGGGCATTATTAATCTTGGGCATTTTTAAGCCTTTCTGATGTGAAGTAAAGAAAATGTGTCAAAGAATAAACTCTTAAACAGACCTACCTAAAAAGAATATGGTCTTCTGACACATTTAATGCCACTATATTATTCAGCACTAAACCCAAAACATTATTTGCTAAATGTATTCAATTTTCAATTCGTATTAATTATCTCAGTCATGAAATATGGATCTGGATGTAGGCAAGAGACAAATTAGTACTGGAAAGCTGGATTTAATAATGCTTTAAAAGGGAACATCTGTTAATAGCAATGCATTCCCTTGATCACCCGCTTATATTCACAGCACAGGAAAATTTGTTTTAACGCTATTACCTAAGATCATGCTTCTCCTGTATTCAGATGCTGATCATTGTACATCTTTACTAAGTAATTTTCCATGGATATGTTCCTATATGGAAATGATATGTAAAATAATTTAATAATCTGAACCTTTGGAACAAAGATTGCCAGATAGCTCAAACTGTATTTTCTGACTGTAACAAGACAACCCACTGGCTGATTTTCTTCACATATCAACCGGATCCAAGTTAGCTTGTATTAAGCTATTTTTAATTGACAATACACTTGAAAATAACAAGCAGGGGAATCACCTTAAGTTATCAAGACCCCAAGCAGTTCAACTTTCTCTTTTTCAATCTACTGCATAGAAGAAAAAGTGAAGAGAACATGCATTGATTCTGTATACTTCTCACAGATAGAGGTCACTAATGGACTGAATCTGAATCACTGTGGCAGAAACCACAAAGTTATATGAAGGTAATCCAATGAAAAAATAAATTCATTTTTACATTAAGAGCAGGGAGTACATTGGTAACTAAGAATCTGCCCTTCTTAAAACCAAAACTTTTATTTTTAGAGGAACAATTTCCTTTATTTGGAAGGTGCAGCAGAAGAAAACCCCACTACTGTTCTTGAACGCTGGCTTCTTTCTTTCCTACATTCCTATTTACCTATGCTTTCTGACATTTGTAAATATATCTGTATTCCTGATTCTTGCCTGAAATTGTAGTCTGTGGCATGCATTTTCATCATGAGTACAGATGAAGTTGTCTGCTGCAGATAAGACTATTTCTGTATCAAACACTTCTGCCGACCAGGATGTGGTCATGCTTTACAGAAAGAATTCAGATTAAAATTGCAGAGTGAAAGCCAAAAGTAGATAAAAATAATATTTCACAATCATTCTGCCTCTCCCACTTGTATACATTCCAACAAATTCTTTAAGTGCTGGATTTCCATAAACTGTCCACAGTATTTTGACTGGAGACCAGATTGGAAGCAAAATATTATATAAACTAGATAGACAGACAGACAGAAGTACACTGATTTATAGTCTTCTAGGATGTAGCTTCCTCTCTTTCATAACTACATTTATTATTTTAAAAATCATACTTTTGCTAGGTTTATATAAAATATATAAAAGTACAATGCTAGGCCTCATTAAGGTATCACAGGAAATTTGGGAAGTTGGTGGACTCAAAATAGGCTTTATGGCATTCCTTGAGTAGTACAGTAGTGGGAGAAATTGAAATAAAAAACCCAGATCACAAAAGGAAGGTATGAAAGGCTCAATAAGCAAGAAGAAAGAGCTTTAGGAGCCAGAGATAGAATCTTACAAGCCAAATGTACATTAAAATAATGACCTCACATCTGAACATTTAAAAAAATAGTTACACAATAGTAATATTTTTGACTTTTTTAATAAAATCAAATAAGTTACAATTATAAAAGAAAGGCCACCACTTCTGAAGGATTGCCATTGAAGTTTTATTTCTGCTGAGCCTAAGATTATCTGCTACTGAATTGTCTTCTAAATTACCAGAACCCATCATATTCTTTTGCTGTAAATGTCAAGGATGTGTAGCTTGCATTAAAAAAAAATACCTAGTACACTCAGCTATATTTGACAAACTACACATAATTTGATCAAGGACCTGTTTTTTCTCCAGATGGATTCCCAAATAACTCTGCAGAGAGGGATTCCCCACACACACCTTTCAGGAAATAAATCTATGAATGAACTGAGGTCTTTCTTTTATCAAGGCATTTTTGAAGACTGTCAGGTTCTGTTGCCTGCAGAAGATTAACTTTCTGCTCTAAATTGGCTTGATTGGTTTATAAGAACAGGAGAGCTAAAAGGCAGTAAATAAACTTCTGGAATATGAATGTATGCAAGAGGGGAAAAACCCAACAGATGTTTTTTCCATACATTAAAATGCCCCCTTTCTAACCCAAACCAAAGCAAAATAACCATTAAAAAAGTGTGCGTTGTGTGAGTAAGGGGTGGGGAGAATCAGCCACTACAGAAATCTAATCAGCACTTTCTATATGCAAGCAAAGGATTTTGCATGGATTTGTGCTTTGGAGTTCATTAGCTTATTGTGAGCCTTAAAACACATTTCCTCCATTAAAATTAATTAAAAGCTCCTGTTGACTGATTCTCTATTCCAAAGAAGAAAGTTGATAGCTTCTCCCTTAGTTTTCAGCTGGCATTTTATTTAATGTATAGCTTTCACATTCTGCAGAGCTTTTTTTTTTCCAGCTGTTTCCTTCAAATGTCCCTTTTGCCTCTTAGCTTGATCAAAGTGATCAGCTCTGACCATGTACATGGAATTATTCTGCTGTGCATTTGATAGACCTGAAATGCCATTTTTGCCTCCTCCTCCCTCCTCCAAGCCCCCAATACTGTCTTTATTAATGAGAATCTGAAGAATACCAAGGCGATTTACAAATCGTTCCTGCATCCCTTTTCATTGGAATCTCATAAAGCCTGTCAGTTTTGAAGCCTAGATCTCTTCTTAGGGCTTGAAACTATTCCATTTGTTCCTTCCTTGCAACTTCTCCCTCTCTCCCACCCACCACCCACCATCATCATTCTGGGAAATATTCCCAGCCATTCAAGATGCACAGCCTTGGAGCCTAGTATCACAAGTTGTGGGGTGGTAAATGGCCCAGGGAAATAAAAAAAAAAGGGGGGGGAGAATTTAGCAAGCATGCTTCTACCTACATCCACCTGGGTTCTCACATTCTGGTTAAGAAAAACAGGGAATTAGTCTAGCTTCGAATGGCCGCCAGTTCTTCCAGTTGTCAGACAACTGGTTCTGCCTACGTGTAAGGTCACTCTTTCACACACGCAAAAACGTCTTTTCTGATGAAACGAAGCGGTAATCTTGTGCCCACCAGCCATTCGTTCACTAGGGGGCTGGGAGGATGGGGGGGGGGCGCTCTGTTGTAAATAGTCTGGCGAAAGAATCAACCTGCCTGAAGTGAAGGAGAAATCGCTGAAAGGAGAAGACAGAAGAGACACTCAACTCTACCTGGCAGGTCTGGGTTTAAGAGTCCACCTCCGATTCCGATGCTTATATAATCCCCCGGGCGCTTGTGGCCGAGCAGCACAGAGCAAACTTTGGCAGCAGCCGCGGGTTTCTTTCGGGCTACCTTGTGCAGGAGGATCGACTGCAGCTTAGAAAAACAGGCAGGATCCCGACCTCGGCGCCCTAATCTCCTCCTCCTCCTCCTCTTCTTCTTGTTCTCCCCCGAGGGCTGGTGGCGCTTGCCTCCGGTGCCGCTGCGGCCAGCTCCGGCTCTGCGGAGCGCTTCCTTTCCTTTTCTTCGCCTCGCTCTCTTACGAGGCAGCGACCACATCCTCCCCCTTTCTCCTCCAACGCGAAGCCTGGGACTCCAGCATCCCCAAGAATGCCCGGGCAGGCGCAAGCACACGCGCGCGCACACGCCTCTTTTCCCACCTCCCGGTTGCGAGGGGAGGTGGGGGGGGGAAGAGGGAAGGGGGGGGAAGCAGCGGGGCGCGCGCGAAAGAGGCGTCGAATCTCCCCTTCACCCCCACCCCAACAAAGTCCAGGCAAAAGGAAAAGAGACGCCGAGAGGAGGCGCGAGGCTGCCGCGGAGCTTTTTTTTCTCCGGGTCTTCGGAGATCGGATCACCCAAGTAAGCGGAGACCCTGAGCAAATCACGAGAAGCGCCGGGCACTTTGCAAAGGCGTGTGGCGCGGGAAGCGTGTCTGAGGAAACCCTCCCCCCTCTTTTTCGCAAAAGTCTCGGAGCCCGCCCTGGGAGAGCGGCTCCTTCGCAGGTTGATCTTCGGCGTAATGAGGTCCCGGATCCGACTATTCCCAGCTAATGGAAGCTGCGCCCTCCCCCTTTTTCTCGCTTGATACCCCGGGGAGATGTTTACAGTAATGAATTCAGCTGATAGCCATCTCGCGCTCTCCGCCTCTCGCTCTCCTGGAGTCCCTCCCACGTTTCTAGTGTAAAGAATGCATGTCGGAAGGCAGGGCCGTAACCTGAAAGCTTTCCAAGAGGTTTAAGATCCTTTAAAAAAAAAAAGAAGAAGAATGAACAAAAGTACCTATAACCCACCCTTCGCCAAAAAAAAAAAAAAAAAAAACAACCTCCTTCATTCCATAGAGGCGTTTCTGGCCGGATTAGTTTCTCTCCGCCCATTTTATTCATTTTTATTTTGTGGTAGGCTCATTTTTCAGATAGAATACGGGAGGCAGCATTGAGTAGTATCTCAGAGCTTTTTTGCCTTTTAACTTCTCGGCTTTGCCCCTTATTTGCGGACGGGAGCGCCGTCGAGTGCGCGCTTGCCTATGGTAAGGGCTTTAATTGACCCAACCGAGATTCCTTGGCGAAAGAAAGGGCCTTCCACCTGCACAGAAAATCTTGGCTGAAGAGAACCTAGAAGTTTCTTGGTGTTGTTAACGTTTTAAAATCACCTCACCTCCCGAAATGCAAGTCACTACCAGTTAATTTTACCATAATTTTGATAGACCAGGAAGGAATTGAAACTTCACTTCTTTAAGACTATACTTTGAAAGAGGGGATTTGCAGCCAGTAGGGTAAAACCACATTAGAGTAATTACGGTAGAGAAATTGGGGAAAAGAATCACGACCAAAGGGAATTTGTACTCTGAGGAGCCTATGGTTCTCTCCTCTCCACTTCTCTGAATTTATTTAGCAAAATGAAATCAGGGAATAGACTGATAGGTCCTTAGAGGGACAGAAATCTCTTTTGTGTTATCTCCAGGAAACCAAATATATATTATCTCTACATGTCACTCTTGAGCCTAACAATAGCAAAAAAAATATCCTATGATAGTATCATATCCTAAATGATACTGTTTTGAGTAAACCTGTAAACCAGTGGGGGAGGAAGAGGAGGAGAGACAGGTTTTCAATCAACAACTACTCTCTAAATAGAAAAATGAATACATTCTCACAATTTTAAAGCTATAGTGCTAATGCAGGCAGAAGAGAGGTGTACCTGCTAGATCTTGCTGTTTAAAATATATGTTATCCAGATTGCATGCTTTACATTATTTTTAGTGCCAGGGGTAGTGGAAAATCAAAGGGGGGGGAACTGATCGATGTCATGTGTCTGAACTTTTGGAGAAATTTTATTTAAGCATTGGAAGGCCCACACTATTTTTTCTATTCCTTTTCTCTTCACCTCTATCATTTAGCCTTCTAATGTGGTGGACCTACGGAAGCTTGGGATATATTATGTGCATTTTTTCCCATAATTTGGCAATTGCAATGTCAAACTAACAATCAGAACAAGTGGAAATGTCTATCACAGAATCAACCCTACAGCAATTCTCAAATATTCAAATATTAGGTGTTAGCTAACATAAGAATTCCATGGAAGAGAATTCTGTTAAGTATACTAGAACTTACTTTAAGGAGAGGATGCAAGCAACTCAAACCAAGAGACAGCACTGCAGCAGGCCTAGACCAGTCAAACATCTTTATTGTGACAAGCCATTTCTTCCCTGCTGATTTATATCATCATTGTAACATCATTGTGGCTGTATAACTGTGTATTCATTATTCTTAGATCAGTGCAGCAATGGTTGAATGACACCATATATCATTAGTGAGGAAATGGCCAATGCTGTCTAAACAGAAGACTTACACTGGGACTAAAAGATGGTTGGCAATATTTTCACTTGTCTTTCTCCTTCTTGTAGGTGTTCACACCATTCTTCTCAGTGCCTCCCCCATCACCCAGGTCAACACAGCAAACTAAGTCAGAGGATACTTTCAGTCTGTTAGTAATGTGGCCTAAGAAAAAATGTAGAGATAGAGGCTAAGAGAAGATGGCTGGCCAACTCACCGATGGCCATTTGCAGAGTTAGCCAGGCAGTTACAATGACAGTATCTTCACTCTAGGCTAATAAAATGTGATCACCATGTGGGCCAGGAGTAGCTAGTATTTTGTGGGCCTAAGCAGGGAGCTTGCTATAGACCCAATTTGCTTCAGGACTTATATGGACTAGCAGTTCAAGCCTCTGACCTGCACTAGACTGGGAAAGGCTTTCTAATACTATAACACCTACATTAAAAAAAATCCCACAGCCAGGCTTGGAACAGCTTCTGGGGCCAGACACGATCACTAATACTGGCCGCCTGCCCCAACAAGTAGTTCTCGGAGTGCCAGAGAGGTTCTGTTGCCTTCACCAGTTTAGAGGAATCCCCGCCCCCCTCGAGGGTCCGACCCACCTCTTGGAAATACGAAATAGCTGGTGCGCTGCCGAGCCCGGGAGAGGGAGAGGGAGGTTCGGCGAGCTGCTACACCCAGCTCTGTCACTGGGAGAGCCTGGAGTTTAGCGAATGGAGCCGCCCCGACTCCGTTCTACAATACGAGCTTGCTCGTTGAGAGCTGCCACCGAATCGAGGCTCGAATTGCGGTCTGTTAGTTCGCAGGACCTCGGAAACGTGAAAGACTGGAGGGCTGGAAGGGGTTAATCGCCGCCCTGGAGCACGGCACCTCTCTTTTGCGGAGGGGAAAAAAAGATAATTCGCGAGACACAAGAGTGACTGATGGGGGAAAATAAAGGGGTTTATTTTCTTCAGCAGGGTATTGGAATGATAAAAAGGAGCTAATTAGGTAAAAGGGTCCCATAAGGATTGAAGCACTCTTGTTTTCCAATTGATTGATTCTTCCCCCTTGTTTGTAATGTCTTTGTTTCTTTACACATGGGATAAGGGAGGGGGAGAAAGAGGGAGGGAGACATCCCCCCCTCCCACCAGTAGTCCTCCTCTCTCTGAGTCAATGCTTTTTGCTTGCCTGCAAAAATCCTTTTAAACTCACCCAAGCTGCTCCGCGACTGGGTACAGCCAGGTTTCAGCGGCGCAACCAACAAGCGTATAACAGATACACCCCTTTCCCTTCCTTCGCTAAAAGCGCGGCCGTTTAGGAATAGAAAACACAGTTCAGCTAGCGACACACGCCAGGATCCACTTGTCGTGGATCTTTTGGAGGGAAGAAAACAAGAATTTTTGAGTGAGAAAACCGATCCTCTCCATGCCGGCGTGTGGCGTGTTTTCAATGTGCCGAACTGCCCCTACCGAACTGAACCTGCCATGCTGAAAATCAAATTGGCAGTGACGTAAAAAAAAAAAAACCGGGGAGTGAGTGGTTTCAAGAACATCACAGCACCATCATCCCGCTCCTATTACTGGGTGGACTAGTCCTCGATTTTGCTAGGCGCTCTCGAGAACCTAATCTCCTTCCCGCGGTCTTTCCTCCAACCGCAACTTTAAACTTTGGCGAAACGCGTTCCATTAAGTTCTTGGCTTATCCATTTCTGGATCGCTCGCTCGTTCTTTCTTTTAGCGGTTGGGCGAAAAGGAAGCCCTGCAAGGGAGAGACTTTTTTTTTTTTTTTTTAAGGAGGCCGTTTTACCTGTGGAGAAGACGGTCGCGCGGCTGGTCTGCAGTTGGATCTCACCCAAACCCCACTGGGTCAGGAAGGTGGAGAGCGAAGCAGCTCAGTCCCGGCATTGTACTGGTTTAAGGATCACCGCCAAGGTCTGGCTTGGTTCCATAGCTGGCAAGAGCCAAGCTCGTCCTCATAATCACACACCGCTCCGAGCGAGCGTGAGAAGACGATTCCCCGGAGATGCTCACCCGGGCGTTCAATCGCAGCGCCCCGCGACGCCAAGTCCGGCCGGTTACGCTTTGAAATCTTCTGCTCCCTCGTCCTCACCCCCCTAACAGCAGATTTCTCCGGAGAGGATCGAGGTCGGGGGCCTAAAGCAAAACGCAGTTGAACGTCTTTCCCAAACGAGCCGGAAAGCGAGAGTAGCTGCCACAGCAGCAGCAGCCACACGCCGCGTCGCCTGCCTCGAACGCGCAGCGCCTTCCTCGAAACTCCGCCGTCTAGCAAAGAGCGGGAGGCAGCAACCGGCCGCTTAACCCTTTGCGGGCGCGACGCTAAAGGAAGAGCGGAGCCGTTTTCCAACGTTCCTCCTGCCGGGGGACGGGGTTTTGTTATGACTGGCCCCACCGTGTCTGGAGACAGGCAGGCTTGCTCGAGGAAGCGGCACACACACGCACGCAACACGCTAAGAGGGGGGGGGAGGCGTGGGGAGGAGGGAAGTAAAGCCCCACCCCGGGCAGAATTGCTTTGCGGATTAGCCGTCCCTTCTTCGAAAGGAAGGAAGGAAGGAATGAACGGCAAGAGCCAAACTGTGTCTTAACTCGGGAGGGGAGGAGGGGGGAGATCGAGTGACATCACGATTTAATGAACCTTCCCACCTGCTCAATTTTTCGCCCCACTATTTTTCACGCGGGCGGTTGGGCACCCGGTGAAAGAAAATAGTTCCGATCATTTTCCGGGACTAGTTTACTCCCCCCCAAAAATCATTGCAGCGCGCGCCAAAAGAGTTTTGCGAAGGCGTTTTAGCTCAAAGGTCTCCCTTTCTCTCTTCTAATAGACCTAAGAGGAAACAAAGTTTTACTTGAATCTCCTCGATCTGCTTCGCTGTTCGGAGATGGGATGCGAATTAAGAATGGATCGTCGGGTCGAGTACACCTTGGAACCCCCTTTGGTGGCCTTATCTCGTTCCTACTTCACATTTCCTACAGCCTCATATCTATCCCTCCATTTATAGAGCAACTATTGTTTTCTTGCTTAATCCAGTTCCAAACCATAATTGTTAAGCTTCTTGCATCCTGCCTCACCCCCCCCCTCCACCCCATTTCTGGTCAGTCTCTGCACATACTGTACGGCCACGTTAGCTTTGACGTGCCAGTAGTTTAGGAGGTGTGTGTGTGGGGGGGGGGGGGGAGAAATGCATTTACATCACAATGCTCCAAATTACAATACACTTCATTGGCCAGCCTGGACGTCAAGGAGAGACTGGAAAAAGCTTTCTCCATTTCAGTCGCAACTGAATTCAGAGACAGGAGGAATTTCCAAGCTGTAATAAACCCTGCGGCACTCATCTTGTTCCTTTCGATGTCTCTCTTCCCAGCCTAATTCGAACCGAAGGCAAGAAGGTGGCTTTGCCTCTCGGCTACGTTGGGGGGGGGGGAGGTGTTTGTAACCGCGCGCGCGCTCGTCTTGTGCGTACATTTGCTGGTGTGGAAGCTTCGAATTCCTCAAGATAAATTCGTCTTTGGAAAAACAGAACAAAACGGGAGAGGCAATTTGGCGAAGAACGCGGTTTCTTCGGGACGCAAGGAAGAGGCTGTTTGCAATAAGGGGGCTTTGGGAGGCGGAAAGGAGGGCGCGGGGAGCGCAGACGATCCAGGCGATGGGAAGGACCCTCACTGAGCTTCCCTTGTGGAAGGGCGGGAGGGAATCGTCCCTTTGCCCTCGAGGGTTTTTTTTTTTTTTTTTTAAATCCGAGTTGAACCTCTTCTAGCAAGACCGTGGAAACGACGACGGGACTGATACGCGCGGCCGCTGCGCGAAAAGGACAAGGGAAGAGAGCCGAGCCGGGAGCGCGGGGTCTGAACCGCCGCGCTGCAAATCCCTCGGCTTAGCCAAGGTGGCAGTAGAGCATCAGAGGCTGGGAGGAATGCGCGTTCGCTTTGCAGCTTGCAGCGCCGGGCAGAGCCGACAAGCGAGGACATGTTCGCCTTAGCCGCCTAGCCCACGCTTCTTCCCCATCCCTCTTTTGCTTTCATGTGGGATGATTTATCTCTCTAGATTCCCCCCCTCCCCGCTTTTTTTTTTTTTTGTATTATTTATTTATCTTGGCTATTGCTCGATCGCTTAGCCTTTTAAACCCTGCTTTAACACAAGTGCTGTTTTTTTTTTTACCGTAATTCTTGTTCGGATCTTTTCCCTAGTTGTAAAAATCACCCAGGAGAGGACGAACTGGATGTTGCTCGATGTTGCTGAACTCCTATAGGCTCTTACCATTATCCATAAGAAAATCAACCAAGCTGCATGCAGAAATGGACCAAACAGGTGCTCTTTGTTGACCGATTAATCAAGTCATTCATAAGGCTGCAATCGTCTCTATACAAGCTCTTCTTGGGTTTAATCCAGCCCAGCTTTCTCAGAGCCGTCCAGTCTCTTCTTCGTTCAAGGGGGAAAAAAATGAAAGTCAGTTCTACTTTTTTTTTTTTTTAATGGGAAAGAAGAATTAACTCAAACCGAATGTAAAATAATAGTGTGAAATTCAATCAGTATATAAAGCAGAGAAAGAAATCTGTGTCTCTACAGCTGTGGGAAAAACTACCCTTTCTGGCAATTCACAATAATGGCTATAGGCTGCTAGAGATACAGCTCAGCCCCTCTGTCCCTACCCCTGATCTAATGATGAGGAAAATATTGTTACCATGGAAATAGAATGTGTGTGTGTGTGTCACTGTGTGGGGAAGGGGGAACTATCACTAAAGATTTCCTTCTACTAAAATAAAATAAATAAAGGGAGGCGTCTGATCTAGTAGAAAATAAGCAATCTTCAAAAGGCTACTAACTAACTGATATCAACTGATCTTCAGCTGAATTAAAAATCAGCGTAGGGATGTTTTGCACTAGATGAAAACAGATCACACACAATTTTATAAATAAATAATTTATATTTTTTATGAATAGCTCTGCTATTGAGCAGTATGAACTAGCAACTCTTTCCCTTTCTATCTCTGTATTTGGCAAACATAAGTAAAAAAAAAAAACCTGTGTTATTTGTATGAACAAATAATGTAGAATTTGGCAGAAAATCACCAGGCTCAAGGTTGACTCAGCCTTCCATCCTTTCAAAGGTAGGTGAAATGAGGACCCAGATTGTGGGGGCAATAAACTGACTTTGTATAAATATACAAAAGTATGAAGGCTATTGCTTAACGCATTGTAAGCCACCCTGAGTCTCTGGAGAAGGGCGGCATATAAATTAAAGCAAAAAAGAAAAAAGAAAACCATGATTAATATTGCATTGCACTTGAATCAGAACACAGAACCCTAATAATAACTTGCTGCATCATTGGAGGTTTTTAAAAGGAGATTTGTCATATAGGGCCTCCTGATTGAGCAGGCAGTTGGATTAGAAGACCTCTAAATTCCTTCCAACTCTGTTATTCTGTTAAAACAAACTTCTAAGCTCAACCTCGTCTATATTACAGACTCTACACTGGCTTTGCTTCCATGCTAAACTAGATCAGTTACAAAAGTAATGCTTGGTTAGCATTAAGCTTGGTTATTTTTCGTCCTTAATTACTTACAATGTATTTTTTGAATCCAGAGTCAATACCCATATGATTCAGTACACTGCAGATCCATAGTATTCACTATGAATTAAATAATCCAGGCCAAGTTTCTTGTTCCTCACAGAGCTGTTTGCTGCCAGAAGTTCTCAGGATTTTAGACAGAAAGCTATTTAAACCCTCTCTAGAGATGGAATGTAGGCCCTCTCACACGCTTGGCAAGATGCTCTTGGAAATACTTCCTACTACTTATATGTTCCTTCTCTCACTACCACCTGTGCTCTCCTAATTGCTGTTCCTCATATTTCCACAACATTAGCACTAGCTCTTTTCCTTTTATTTTCTGTCACTTTGGAAAAGCATCTTAGATACACTGCAAGAAAGTAGCTGCAGTCCTAGGCATTCAGGAGAGCAAACAGGTGAAGGAGAACCAGACCTCTGTCGCAGTGGTGGGTTCCTCCCGGTTCAGCCCAGTTCCGCCGAGTTGGTAGCAGTGACGATATTATGTCACCAAACCGGTTCTGCCCCCCTGCCCACCCCGTGTTATTCTTACCTTTTATTTGGCCCCACCCCCAATCTATTTCTGCCTCCTGAGTCCCAGCTGATCAGCTAGAAGGAAAAAGCTGTTTAAACTCTTGCCACGGGGCTTCAAAGGGCCGCCCTACAGCTGATCGGTGTTAAAAGAAAACAAATGAGTAGACCGGTGCCTGCAAAAATACATGAGTAGATCAGTGCCTGCAAAAATAAATGGGTAGACCAGTGCCTGCAAAAATAAATGGGTAGATTGGTACAGCTCTTCAAGCAGTTAAAAGGCTGGTAGACCAGTACCTCCGCTAAATCCTAAATAATTGTCACATGACCATCAAGCCACGCCCACAAAATAAGCCACGCCCACAGAACCAGTAGTAAAAAAAATTAGAACCCACCCCTGCTCTGTGGATCTCGAAAGACATATATGACCACGAATTTGGATTCATTATGGAGCAGCATTTCACATGAGCAGTCGAATGGGGAAGACCTGAGCTGCTGTTGTATGGAGAATGGGTAAGAACTATGCATCTATTGAACTCCAAACTGAGAAACGGAACCCAGGAAACATGGAAGAAAAATCAAGCAAAATTTGCCAGCCAGCAAAATCTGTCCAATCCATTTCTTTCTTTAGCAAGGAGAACTAATGATACTTATCTTGGGGGTATCAGTAATGACCTCTTGAAGTCAGTGAATCTTAGCATTTACTCGAATGGTTTGAAATTAATAATAGCAATGGTAAAAACAAACCATGTTTTAAAATGTTGCAAAATGCCTTAAAAAACTAGTACTTTGCACAAAACTCCTGTTGTTTTTATTACATATAATGCAATTCTACTTGCAGTTTTATTTCAAAGGAAGCCTCATTGAACACAAAGGTACAGCCTCCTGAGAAATCACTTTTAAGTTTGAGTTATTCATATGAAATCTCCTTTAAAATGACTTGAGACATAAGTCCATAGTAAAAAGACAGAAGATTGTCTTGTTACAAATCAGGCATTTCACTTCAGCTTCATAGGTACTTCATTGACAACTTCCCTTTTTATTTAGTCAAACAAACTATTCCTTAAATTGATTCATCTTTGAATTTTGGCAAGGGAAACAAAAATTATGCACATTACTGAATATCTTTTATAAAGAAAAAATATGAGAAAAAAGAGAGAGGTAGAGAAAGAGAAACCTGATAGGAATATAAAGAAAGTATATACCAAATATATTTTCAGACTCTGAGGATTAGCTACTGCATTACTCTAAAATTATGCAGGGTCCTCTCTGAATAGCCGCCTACACTCACCATTTTAAAGCAAAGAGCCTCTTGGCCAGGCCTTTTCAGATGAGTTCATGAAGATTCTAATTGGATTAAGGATAATTGTAGCTGTCTTTTAATGAGTTTTAACGGTTACTTTTATTTTGCCTCTAGCTGCCTTGAACATACTAGGAATAGAAAGATTTAAATAATAAGGCAAAGGAAGGTCTTCTATGAATCAAGCTCAATTTCTAGCAATTTCATAGACAAATCTATTTAGCTTTCTTAGTAAAAAAAAAATGCAGATATGGTTTACTAATGCCTTCTCACAGGATTTGTTCATAGCTACAGCTACCTGGTAATCTCTCCTTCAAGTACTAATCAAATATATTCCTTCTTATCAGGGATGTGTTCTACTTACCTTTACTACCAGTTGCAACAGGGCTGCATGCACGCTCTTTGCCCACACACACTCATTTACACATGCGCAGAAGCATTCTGATGACGTCGGGGTCGGTGGGTGGAGCCTCCCACTGGTTTTACTACCGGTTCTATAGAACCAGTACGAACCTGGGGCAACCCACCACTGCTTCTTATCTTTTTAAAATCAGGTAGGTGCTGTCCTCCTCTTCCATATTACTTGATAATACATTTTAGCAAGACAGTTACAAAGATATCCAGTTACAGTCCACTCTGCTTTCAGATGTAGAAATTTATTCACTTGGCAGACTTTACTTTTTAAAAAATAGCTTTTGATAGAAACATGGTCACACACGTAAGAGAATTATTTCTCACAATTCCTCAGTATCTCTTCCCATGGGATACAGACTTCACAAGATGCTCACTTATTTCATCTCTAAAACGTCACAAGGGTGTGCTAATAGTTTTTCAGCTTGCAGAGTTCCTTTTTAATTTTTTCCTTTAAGCAAATTCAATCACAGGTATATCTCTTAAAATAAATCCAATAAGGATTATACTCTGATGATAAGAGCAGCAAAGCATAGTTATTATTTTTTTATTACTCTTATTGCATCTATGAATTGCCATCTGCCAATCCTGTTGTGATGAACTTGTCATCTTGGAGAAGGATGGTTCAGAAAGTTATCTGAAGGGCCACTGTGAGGATTATTCAAAGAAAGTCCCTCATATTTGCTCTGAGTTGGCGGGGGGGGGGGTGTTTGTCAGGGTGTGTAAGCCTTGTTGAGTTCATTGACGAAGGAGCTAGAATTGTTTGACTTTGTTAACCCAGAAAAGAAGATACAGGCTGTGCACAATTAGCACTGCTGCTGATGCATTAGATCCATATCCTTCCTAATTGGTTAAGGTATTCCAAGAAGTGAAAGGTAGAGGGTCCAAGTGTTGGAGAACTCATCCTCGAGAGAGATATTGGTTTTGTTTGTAATTAAGGAGGTGTTAGCCCATCCCCTCTTCAGTGGACACCACAGTGTTGATTAATATCTTCTCCATCTCCAGTTTTCCTTTTTGTATGAAGATTAGGAAGATGATTGGCTTACAGCTTCAGCAGGCTCTGGAACCAAATTGTCTTGACCCCTTTTAATTGGGTTTCTAGTTTGATCACGAAAACAGCATTGATCATTCTTGTTAATAGTCCATGATGAGAGTACATCTATCCTGTTCCTCATTGGTTACTAGTCATCAGTACCATTGATCATGAAATTATTTTGAACCAATTGGGGGTTTAGAATGAGAAGCAAGATATTGCACTGGTTCTTCTCCAGTCAGTTTTTCCAGTCACTGTTGAGTGTGTGCGGTGATGGGAATGAGACATATAGCCATTAGCTCATGTTGAGCCTTACTTTATGGCTATTTCTCTCTCTGATCCTGTTTAACATATTCCTGAAGCCATTGGATGTGGTTCTCCATTTGCACAAAATTGGGTACCTCAAGTAACCAGTCAGAACTTTCAAGTCGTGACATCCAAGCCATGGTACTGAAGTTTTGCTTTGTATTTATCGACATCTGGAAGTTTTAAAAATGGCTCTGGCTCAACCATAACAATCTTGACTTCACCTAAAGTCAAGAAATGTCAAACTTTGGTTCTAAATGGGATTGGTTTAGCTAGACTTGGATTTCTCCTGAACTGGGAAGCCTTACTTCATGCTTTATTCACAACTCAAAATAAATTACTGAAAGGCTCTCTACATGGGGAGAGCCCATGTAGCTTCATGCTTTTGAAGACCATTCAGAAACTACAGCTGGTTCAGAATGTGAAAGAGTACTGTAAATAATTACCAATGTACTTTGATGTGGCTATGTACTACCTCTGCTCCAGTGGTGGTATTCAGCCAGTTCGGATCGGTTCAGGCCCCGGTGCTATGCCATCCTATTTAGCCATGTTTTCTAAGCCACACGCATGTGCGGAAGCAAAGCGCATATGCAGAAGGCCGCGCACATATGTGGAAGATGCACGTTCACATTTTCAGTACGCGGCAAACGGGTGGTAAAATTATGTGAAACCTCTGCTCTGCTCTATGAAATATACTGATTACCAGTAACTTTTTGGATGCAATTCAGGGAGCTATAATGCACAGGGCCTGGTTGCTTGTGGAATTATCTGTCTACAATTACTTCTGCCCAAAACATTTTCTCAGGGTAGATTTCTTCCTGCTCCAGTCTTAAGCAGTGTCATCTGGCAGGAACTACCTTCTTTGTTACAATATCTGCCCTACAGAAGAGCATTTTTAGTTTTTAATAATTTAGTAACATGGTTGTTAAGTGAATCTGGCTTCCTCATCGACTTTGCTTGTCAGAAGGTCCCAAAAAGGGATCACATGTCTCTGGGACACTGCAACCATCATACCAGTTGCCAAGCCAATGCCACTTTTTTCAGTGCCATTGTAACTTTGAACAGTCACTAAATGAATTGTTGTCCCCTGATATATACATATATACAATAAATTTTTGTTGATCATATAAGCTTATTCAATTACATATTACATTAACCCACCTCAAATTTTAGCTCAGCAGGGACCTACATTTCTGCTTTTCAAATTCTGCTGGTGAATCATTTTCATTTTAATGGAAAGCTTTTTGGTTTTCATTTTGTTTGCATTGTATTTTATATAATAAACACCTTAGTTCCTAATGAAATTTAAACGATGTAATCGTAAGAAAACGAACCTGCATGTTTCTAGCTATATTCCTATTGAAAGCCAGAAAGAAACTTTTCTAATTAAAAGAGAGGGCATATTACTTCTGCCAAAGTCTATTAGCTTCCACAATGGATAATTGTAAGTTAGATGTTTAAATACTCTGAACAATTTCTTAAGATGATGATGACTTCCAAATTGGTTCATTAGGGTAGCCCTCATAGTCTTTAAGACTGATAACTAGTTAATTTAAAGTATTATTGATATTTACATGAACTAATCCAAAAAGTTTTGCTTTCTTTTAGCCAATTTCAGACATGTAATCATTTGCCTGGAAATCAGAAACAATACAAAATAGCTTCAATTGAAATTAAGGAAAACAGAAACAAATTTGGAATAGATAAAAAGCTGCAATCTGTACAGAGTAGCAGTAGGAATAGTCAACCAGTATTTTCTGTGGCATGTTGCCTCTGGTGCTTCTTTGATTGGAAGTCACTTTTATTATAAATATAATATGTTCTGAAAGACAGTTTAAAAAAACAACTCTTATAAACTGTTAGGATTTCCTAGGAGAGTCTAAAATTCAGCAATATCATCTGGGGAAAAATAGGTTTTGTATCCAATCAGCCTGCCTTCCTTCTTTCTTTCCTTCCTTCCTTCCTTCCTTCCTTCCTTCCTTCCTTCCTTCCTTCTTTCCTTCCTTCCTTCCTTCCTTCCTTCCTTCCTTCCTTCCTTCCTTCCTTCCTTCTTATAAGAATTATAATTTCAATGATTAAAGGCAGTTTACAAAAATTCTAATTCCTAGAATAAGAAAGTAGAGTCCTTAAGAAAATGCTATACGGTGAAACAATGTTGGTCACCATCTCAACTTTCATTACAGTTTTGGAGATTGTTTCAAATGATTTCAAGGTAGATGATCTGGCATTTCTTAAATCCATGTCTACACAGAGAGAGAGGGGGGGAGAGGGAGAGAGAGAGAAAGATACACACAGAGACACATCTTTCTTGCTTGTTCTCTCTTTCTCTCTTTCTCTCTCTCTCTCTCTCTCTCTCTCTCTCCCTCTCTCCCTTTCTCCCTTTCTCTCTCTCTCACCAGCCACAAAAGGGACATACTCCCTGTGCACTCTTGCCATCTTATTCTCAATGACACAATACTAACTTCATTCTGAAATTATTTTTACCACTGTCTTATCCCAATTTTTTGCATACTGGGAAATATTAACTAATACTTTGCTGATTAAGCTGCCAAGGATCCAATACAGCAACAAAGTTTTAAAGCCTATTATTTAGGGCAGCACATTTGTCACTCTTAAAGTCACTCCAATCTATGAACTGCAAAGCTTTCTAAATCAACTTTTGATATCAGCTATGAGTGATCAAGCACCTTTGGTAGAATAAAGTCTAAAGCAAAACTATCATAGATACGTTTCAAAAATCAAGATGGCTTCTACAGGTAGTTTTCAACTTACAACCATTAATTGAGCAACCATTCAAAGTTATAACGGCACAAAAAAAAGTAAATTATGACCAGTCCTCACTTAAAATTGGACACTTGGCAACCGGAATGTATTTACAAAGGTTGCAGCATCCCAGAGTCATGTAATCACAACTTGCGACCTTCCCAGCTGGCTTTCAACAAATAGAGTCAATTCGGGAAGCTGGATTTACTTAACATGCTATTTATGTTAACTGTTGTTTACTTATTAGATAAATCACAAGCACAATATATTAAACCAAAAACTGCAAAAACTGTTCACGTTGAAATAAAATTAAATATACTATATAATAATTGAGTGTATTGCTCAACTGTTGTATCTAGCAGTGGCTTTATCTTTGAAGAGCTCTTCTGCTCATTGCAGTCATTGTACAACTCTTATGTTCTTAGTTATGCAATCATAACCATGAATACAAGGAAATAAGGTTTAACACAGTGGAAAAGCCAGAATGCAATGGTTCTTGAATAACTTTTATGTTGGCACTGTTCAACTGTAACTGCACCAGTCTAAATAAACTGATTATTTTATGAAAAGGTCAGTTATTATATATACACACATATTTTCTCTCTCGCTGTGCAAAATAATACTAACCGATATTTACAGAGCAGATGGTATCTATTTTGTGTATGGATATGTTTTTTACAAAATATTCAGGACATGAGTATAATGATACGATTATGTAACTGCTGGATGGAATGCTATGAATTCTTGACTATGCAACATACGAATAAATCTAATTCCTACAATTCTAGCTTTTTAGTGAAACAATAAAACCTGTAAGGTTTGTGATAAACATGATATTTGTATTGTGCAAATTTCACACTAGGGACATTTAGAACTGAGCTAAATTCATTCAAAGCCTCCCATGTTTCCTCATTAATAAAATGGTAAAATATGACTTAAATAATATAAGTGCTAGAAAATTGACTGAACAACCATTCCAAGAGTACTTATAACTAGTTCCACAGCAGACTGGACACTGGTTTTGAATAAAGTGCCCCAGCACCTGATCCTGTTCAACATTTTTATCAATAACCTAAAAGAGCAATAATGAACAAATTTGAAGAAGACACAATGAGGGTTGTGTAATACTTTAGAAAAGAAAGAAAAGATCAAAAAAGAGTCAGGGAGGCTTGAGTGATGGGTCAAAATGAACAGGATTAAATTTAACAGGAAGAAATGTGAAATCCTGTATCTAAGCAGAAAAATAATGTAAGATAAAAGTAAAAAATTGGTGAGATTTGATTTGTCAGTACCACATGTGAAAATAATCTGGGTGTCCTTGTTAATCACAAATTGAACAAGAGCCAACAGTGTAATGGCAGATGCTGAAAAAGCCTGTGTTATTTTAGGATATTTTAACAGAATCATAAAGTCCAGATCAAAGGAAGTAATTGCCTGTTTCTAATCTGCCTTGGTCAGGTTCTACTTGTGTCCAATTCTGGGTACCGAAGCCTTAAAAAGCCATTGATCAACTGGAGGGTTTCCAGATGTTGGCTACTAAAATGGTGAGAGGAGTGGAAACAAGCTCTATGAAGAATGAATAAATAAAGCAGATATGTTAGGTTAGCCTGAAGAAGTTAAGAAGGAGGGTAGATACCATAGCAGTCTTCAGACCTTTAAAGAGAAGGAAGCATCCTTGTGCCCTGTTATCCTGCAAGGCAGGCACACAATCAGTGGACTACAGCTAAGAAAACTAGATACAAGTTAGATATTAAGAAGAATCTCCTGGGTATATAAGAGATGTCAACCAGTGGTATAAGCTGCCTTGTTAAGTGGTACATTCCCTTTACTGGAGGGCTTCAAACAGAGACTAAATAATCATCTGTTCAAAATGCTTTAATGGGTTCTGCATGGAGCAAGAAGTTGGACTATATGACTTTTGAGGACTCTGCCAACTCCATGAGTCTTTTAGTTTTTTCTTGGTCAGCTGGCAATATGGGTAGTCCATATTGGGAATGGTTCCAATTTAGCTGAACACAATTTTTAAGGAAAAGCTTTACCCCAACCTTCAGCCTAGATCAGTCCTTGGCATTTGGAGCACATATTTCATATTTTGGCAATTAATCTTGTGCTGCGACTGTGAATAAATGTAAGAGTTTGATGCCATGCTGAATAGAATAAGCTGTACGCTGTAACATACCAATCTTCCCCAATTAGTTTGGGAAGAGAGTCTTGGTTTTGATGGTTAAATTAATACAGAACATGCACTGTGATTTCATTATTTTTAGACAACAGGGTGAGTTGATCATATTGGAGAAATAAACAGAAATTGGGTGAATCATTGAAGTATTCATCAACCATTCAGAAAACAGAAAGATGAGAAAGAGTTAATTTAATGACATGTGAATTATATATGGCCACAGGAAAGCACAACTGAAACGTTAAAAAAAAACACCCAGCTTTCTTGTTGAGGATATTGAAGAATATTTCAACATAAAAATGAATCATTTCTTTTTCATGCTGTCATTCCCCAATTTTTACAAGGATTGTGAAAGACTGTGGATTTTATTAGCTTTTTGAGAGGGTGAAAAGAGGCATCTGATACGTAAACACACTTGCAAAATCTTCTTAAAAGCTTGCAAGCTTAGGGTTAGCTTAAACAAGATCAGGGTAGACTAAAACAAATTACATTCTCCATTTTTTTTTCTTTTTACTCAAGTTTGTCTTTATTGGCCCAAGAAACATGGCTGGCAGAATGGAATGTAGCTAAGTAGCTATGACTTGTTCATCTACGTTTGTGAACTCCACATCACTGGATACGATGTGATGTGATGAATCATTGGAAAATACCTAAAACCGTCTCTAATTCAGGTCAACAAGTACAAAGCATGTATCAAAGGCCATTTGTTTCAGTTTGAATCCTGAAGCACTCAGATTTAGCCACATAGGAGTCTGTTTTCAACTAAATCAGAACATATACCTATAGTAGATGAATGTTTTCTAAATGCCACAAGGGAAAGTATATTTCCATAGACTGTGTTTACAGATATGCCTGAGCCACAAGTTCTACCACTCCAGTCAGGAAGAATCATGGAGAAGGGCATTAAAAATCATACTTCAGCAATATCTGAAGTGGCACAAATTCCCCATCGCTGTTGTATACGAACTGGCAGTGGATGTTTCAGGTAGGGACTTTTCAGTTTTTATTTACTAATCTTTTTTTAACACTGGCAGTCCACAGATAAAAACACATAAAGCAATAAAACGATACAATGATGAAAGCAAAGATCAGAAAATGGCAAAAGATGGTACAAACAACAATAACCAAAGCAACCCACATCACCCAGAAGGTATTACCCAATCCTGGGTAATCCTGCAGGATTCTCAGCCATTTCAGAAGAATACCCTAAAACATCCACAGTCAGATTAAATCAATGAAAATCTTACAAAACATATAAAACTTCAAAATCCAAAAGCAGGAATCAGGACCAAATGATCTCCAGAAGAGCTCCATTTTGAGTTTATTTTATTTTTATTTATTTATTTATTTGTCAAACACGTAAGATAACAGATATAAGTATAAATATGATTACAAATACAGGATAAGGATACAAATACATGGGGACAGTGGGACAGGGATGGTAGCAGGGGTGAAATCCAACAGGTTCTGATAGGTTCTGCAGAACCGGTAGCCGAAATTTTGAGCAGTTCAGAGAACCGGTAGCAGAAATTTTGAGTAGTTCAGAAAACCGGCAAATACCACCTCTGGCTGGCCCCAGAGTGGGTTGGGAATGGAGATTTTGCAGTATCCTTCCCCTGGAGTGGGGAGGGAATGAAGATTTTGCAGTATCCTTCCCCTGCCATGCCCACTAAGTCATGCCCACCAAGCTACACCATGCCCACCAAGTCACTCCCACAGAACCGGTAGTAAAAAAAATTGGACTTCACCACTGGACGGTAGGCACGTTGATGCACCAAGTTGGCTCTAGAAGGTTCCAAAAGGCAGTAAGGCTGGAACTAACCTCAGCTCGAAAAGGTGGAGGCTATTCCAGATGGACAGCAGCACTACAGAAAGTCACTCCTCAGAGCCTCACCCTCTCCCTTTCCAAGACTAGGGAACCATCAACTACTTCTTTCAACAAGATCAAATTGGTTGGGCTGATTCCATTTGGCA
Source organism: Pantherophis guttatus (assembly GCF_059756535.1). NCBI lineage: Eukaryota > Metazoa > Chordata > Lepidosauria > Squamata > Colubridae > Pantherophis > Pantherophis guttatus. The sequence goes on from NC_142063.1 coordinate 49,241,265, forward strand.
AAATACAGTCATCAAGATAACTTGGTACCCAAACTATAATTGAACTGAGCATGAGAACTTCAGCACATAAAGTGCATTCCTTTATTATTGAGACATCTGATATAGTCATGCATAGTGTGTCTCTGTGTGTGCACACAACCAGACAAACACATATACTGTCATCTTAGACTGGTTTGCCATCAAAATGTCTGGTCCTGTTGAGTCTATTATTTCATAACTTATTCCTTCCTTTATGTGCTTTAAGCAGAGAAACAGCTACTAAGATATTTCAGCAGGGTTTTTCTCTGGGGGCTTGAAAGAGACTGTTGACACTGGCCTCGAAACATCCAAAGATTTAGACCTTTAATGTACAATGTTGAATCACACAACAGTGTTTCTTTTGAATCCTCTGGTTAGTATTAAGAACAACTATCTCAGGGATATTGTCTCTAGTATCAAGAGCTCACATAGCTTATTTTTCCTTCAGGGTTTTTTTTTTTTTTTTTGGACTCCAGGTGATACATGTGGCTGTTTAATCAGACTTGTAAACTAAAGTATGTAGGTCATATTCCTCACCAATCAACTGGACTGATGCTGTGCTCATTGTTGCACCATTTCTGCAGCAATCTATCAGTAAATAGTAGAAAGACATGATTGGATAAAGATATCCATTATCGCTAACTCTTTATGACGTTTAAACTTTGGCAGTTTAGTAAGCCCTTTACAAGCACAAATCCACATCCTTAGCCTTTGTTTTGCCCAATAATTGTTATTCTTGAAAATTTCAACTTTGATGTTTTCCATTCAACATTGCGTAGTGACACAACACTAAGTAAGTTGAGGGGGGAGGATTCTATGAGCAAAGTCTACCATGATTTTCGTACTATACTCATTATACAATTATCACTCAATTTCAGAGGTATTTTTTAAAAAAGGTTTTTGGTGAATCAGATTCCCCCCCCCCACTCCTGGTGATTGCCTGGACAAGTCCCAGCAATAATTTTGGCAAAGTTTTTCAGAAATGGTTTGCCATTGCCTCCTTCCTAGGGCTGAAAGAGAGTGTTTAGCCCAAGGTTAGCCAGCTGGCTCTGTGCCTAAAATGGGACTAGAACTCACAATCTTCTGGTTTCTAACCTGATGCCTTAACCACTACATCAAACTGACTCTCTATAAAGGGATTAAAATTATTTACTAAAAAGCTAAATGACCTAATGTAAGAAATCATCTGGGCAATGCTATTTGAAATTGCTAAAGTAACAGTCTCTGATAGAAACAAGAATTCATGTTGTTTCTGTTATAAAAACTTAAATTAACAACTTTTCAATCAAGTGTACATCTATTTGAATATACTCTTAATTTTTGGTCGTGGGTCATGCTGCAAAGCTTCAGGGAAGTGTGATTTTTTTTTAAAGGAACAAAAATATCTAGTTGAACAATATTCCTTTGTTATCATTCTCTCAATATTCATATTTCATGAAGCTTACAACCCCTTACAACTGGGCTATTGTTAAATATACTAGTTTGTCTTGTTTTAAATCCCATTCTATTCACATCATTCATTAGTGGTTCAAAATAGCTTACCTTCTAACTTTTATTTTGTTTTTTTAAAAAAACTTCATGTCTTATCGGGAACAAAGAGTAAGTCATATGCCGTAAGAGCTTGTCAAAGTCATAATTACAATTCATTTGTCTGTGTTCAGCTGTCTGTCATCTGTTAGCAGTTCGAATGCTCTGTATGTCTTTCTGAATTGGTTGAAATTCTCTTTAATTATTTACTGCTCCATGATAATCCATTACTGATTGCTAACTGCTTTTGGCTCTCTCAGCTCCTGGTTTCCCTGGCCTTGTATCAACATTGTTCGCAACCTTCAAGCCGTTCCAAGCACGAAAAGCTGCTGATGCTTATTAGCATTTCTACAAATTTATGAAAATATCCTTGTTTACACAAGTAACAAGAATGGCTGTGTAGATAAACAATCTGCTTGCGCAGTGTTCCAAAACACAGGAGGAAGTCTAGTCAAGCCACAAGAATGGGATTTCAAGAATTCTGGTTTCTTTCTTTCTGTTTTTTTTTTTTGTCTGTTTCCTCCATAGTTTTGGTATTAGGTGGAGTCAAGAATTAATTTTTAAAACAGGAGAGACACTACAGCTCATACCTGATGAGAAATTATATTTCCCCATTAACTCACTTTTGACTGTTCTCACTGGCAAAAGAAAAAGTCAGATAAAAATTAAGTGATACAAAATAGTTGTTGCCAACCATTGTATCCTCACTTTCAACTCTATTATTGTCACTATTGTAGGACATGAGGGTTGTGTTTATTTTAAAAAAATGAAACAAAGAGGGGAGGAAACTAATTTGAGTGTAATGCCAAAGGTACATATATCTCTAAACCAGATATCTCCACATATAAATATTGACAACTTATTTACTGTTCTATTAGTATTCTGTTTTAGTGGACATCTTTCATATGTAGTGTTCCTTCCTTTCATTTTCCCCCACAACATAAGCCTATATGAAGGTTGGGCTATCCTGAAAGCTTCCTGTGATCTTCATTGCCCAAGTGTGGACTTCAACTTGGATATTCCTTATCTAGTCTAAATGCCTTCACAACTGCACCACGCTACTAGGAAGCAGGAAAACACAAATGTTATTTTTATTTAAAATAATAATTCACATCAAAATGGGGATGTGGTAGTCCTTTTCTATTTGCTATGCTCCAATCCAGGATAGCAAGTAAAGTTCCTATAGGATTAAAATACTCCTAACTGCATGTCAATTCTGAACTAAATTAAGTTTTCCACAGTTATTTTTGAGTAAAACAACACAAGCAGATCATCACAAGAAGCATCTCGACTTGGCCTTCAGAGGAATAATCTTTGCTAGTGTTGTGAATATCCAGATGCTGACCACAAGAACCAATCCATTAAGAGAATAGGGAGAAGCAATTTCAAAAGTTTTGATGACAAGGGATGTTGTGAGCTGTGACTTCTGGAGAATCTTAGACTGCCTACTGCTGCCTTGAAGTTTTCTCTTTGCATTTCTGGCAAAGTACTTGAATTCACATTTAACAACAAGAAGCACTGAATTGCAAACATTTATATCTGCCTATCCCAGGTTCTTCAGAAGGACTTGATTTGTGGACAAGAATGCCAAATCCAGTCTAAACATCTGGCTGATTGTACAACCAACCATAATAAAAAGCAGCTTTACTTGGAACAGCTTACATCCTGCAATGATACCTTTAACACCATTAAACAACATCTGCCTATCCCAGATCTTGGGAAGGACTTGATTGGTAAATAAAAATGCCAAAGCCAGTCTAAGCCTCTGGCTGACGGTGTGACCAACCATAATAATAACTCCTGAAAGTGTGGGAGACGCTCCCAAAGCATCCTGAGGCCTGATCAAGGCTATAGTTGCACTGCAAAGGGCCAGGCTGGGGGTGCTTCATCAGCAGTGGCAGGAAGAAGATGGTAAAGGTCAGCAGGGGCAGCAGAGTGCAAGGTGGAGAGGTTCAGGGTGGAGTGCAGGGGGTCGGAGTGGCTGCTGATTGGGTGGCTGGGGCTTCTTACATTGGTGCTAGGGCAGCCTGTGACTGAGGCAGCTTGGACTTTGCACTATGATGCTGGGGAGACTGGTTATGGTGTGAGGCTTGCAGTGGCACTCCTCAGCTGTGATGGTGGCATGGTGTGGGTACTGGGGCTGAAACAGAAGCCCACAGGTGGGGATAGGCCAGTGGTGGGATTCAAATAATTTAACAACCGGTTCTCTGCCTTAATGATTTCTTCCAACAATCAGTTCACCAAACTGCTCAGAAAGTTAACAACCGGTTCTCCCGAAGTGGTGCGAACTGGCTGAATCCCACCACTGGGATAGGCTGAGACTGGTGAAAGCCCTGGGCTTCTATTTCAGCCCCAGTGCCACTGGCACCACCACTGCTAAAGAGGATCAACACTGTGTAGGACAGCCAAAAGAGCAGAGATGGGGGGAAATAGACAGGTGGGGAGAAGATTAAAGAGGGAACAATCCCTTCAATTGGAAGAAACAAGGCTCATTGCTGGGAGGAAGAAGTTTGGGAATGGTTTGGATCCTGGTAGATCTTACCTAATGACCAAAGGGGATTCACTTTTTTTTTTTAAATTTGATTTATATGCCGCCCTTCTCCGGAGACTCAGGGTGGCTTACAATGTGCTAAGCAATAGCCTTCATCCTTTTGTATATTTATACAAAGTCAGCTTATTGCCCCCACAAACTGGGTCCTCAATTTACCTACTTTAGAAAGGATGGAAGGCTGAGTCAACCTTGAGCCTGGCGAGATTCGAACCTGCAGTAATTGCATGCAGCTGGTCTTAATAACAGGGTGCTTTAGACCACTGTACTACCAAGGCTCTTAATGATGGCACTTAATGATGGCAACAGGGATATCACTTAACAGAGTTATAAAGCCACATCCACATTGCTTAGTGACAGAGTTGCTAGTCCAAATTGTGAAAGTTAAGCAACATCTCCCTGTAGACGAAAGTATTTCTAATGAAAACATCTTCCTCTTTGTAGGTACTTGAATCTAGTGATGAAGGCCACATGTTCTTTTCTTTGATAAGCAAAGTAGACTGGGCCATTTTGTGCTCGATTGGTTCTAAATAGTGGTTGGTTGATTAATTTTAATTAAATGGCATGCGATTGCTCACCTCCTCCATCCCATTTCACAACTTATAAAAGAATCTGTTGACTACTGGTAACTTGACAAGTGCTATTTCACCACCCACACCTCCCAGCTGTGGCATAATATGGTATTTCCCATCCCTAGTTCTCAAAGAAGAACCAGAGGGATTTCAATACTACCTGTAATTTCCCTAGCAAATTTAAGCAGCTGAAAGTACTTATTAACACAGGTAACCTGTCAATTAGATTATTGCTGTTGGATTTTGTATGAAAAGTTCACATAATTAAATGTGATGTTTTAAAGACAGGCTGGTGTGTGTGTGTGTGTGTGTGTGTGTGTGTGTGTGTGTGTGTATGTATATATATGTATATATATATAACCTGAGGTGACTGTCCAATGTTATAATCAGGATCTAGAAATGGATACAATTACACCTGGAAATTGAAACGTTGCTTTGAAGCATGAACTGTTTTTAACATTGTTAGGAATCTAAATATTCATTCCACAGATAAAAGCTAAATCATGGGAAGTGATAATTTTTCTTTACTCTGTGCTGTTCAGAACCACAGTTCAAATAGTTTTACAGGCACCACATTTCAGGAAATATTGGGACAATTTGGAACAGTTTCAGAGAACAGAACAAAAATGATTAGAGGGCTGGAGATAAATAGCACTTTTTATGAACTTCAAAAAAATGACATACACAAAAGAGCTACTGTCTAAAACATAGAACAAACATGATATTTTTGCATTAACAGGTAAGCTAATTTCATTCGAAAGTTAAAAAAAAATCTTAATGATATGAACAGGAGAGATGATTACCTAGGACAATTGTAGGCCCTCTTTCATCAGATATGTTCAAGTAGATCTCCACAGTATCTGATAGGATACAGTAATCTGAATTTCTGTGTTGAACAAAGCTTCAAATACTCTAGGAATATGTATGAGATAGTTTCATCCTTCCAAAGACTGTTCATGTAAAAAAGTACATGTAGCCAAGTCTGATAGTGAGAACAATCAACCAATTGAAAAGCTTGCCTTCGGAAGTTGTGGGAGCTTCATCACTTGAGACTTTCAAGAAAAGATTGGACTGCCATTTGTCAGAAATGGTGCAGGGTCTCCTGCTTGAGCGGGGGAGGGGTTGGATTAGATGACCTATAAAGTCCCTTCCAACTCTGTTAATCTGTAAATCTGTAAAGTAACAACCATCAGCTCTCACTACCAATCCATATTTTTCACTAAAACTATTGTATTCTACTTAACTATTATCTTCTCTTATTCTTCCATTGAAATGAGTAATCGGGGGAGGGGGGAGGTATGAAAATACATGGGAAGTCATATAGGGGTGCTGGATTTCATGGAATGTAACTCTGTGATCATCCAAAGAAAGGAAGGTGGTAGGAAAGTTTAATTAAGTCACTTTCCAGTTTCCTCTCATGGAAGAAAAATAGCATTCACAGTAAGATTGCTAGTTCCTTTTACTATTCTTTCCCCCTCAAAATGGATATTTAAGAATATTGGAATATATCTTTCAGCCTCCTATTGAATCCTCCCATAACTATTGTGACCCCTGTGTGGCTATTTTCTTGCAAAGTATGAGGCATCTATGAGTTTTATATTAGTGGAAGAATCTTCTATTATGCTCCACAATGGAATGCTATTTGGTAATTCCACCAATAAAAACTTATATCCCATTTCTTTAGTTTCCTCTGTTAGAACATCCCATCTAGATATACTATCTTAAGAACCAGTAATAAATGCCTCAGATTGTCGAAACCTTGAAAATTTCCCCATTCTCCTGCTATGTCTTGAGACATCAGCTTGTAAAATGACAATGCTGATAACTACTCTGGTTTTTTTTGCCTGTTTAGTCCCAACACAAATAGCACACCCTGTTGCTTAATGATACCAATTGCTTTGAAAGTTGGAAATGCAGTATAATCACATTTTATTTTGAAAAGACTTAACTTTTTGTAGTTTTTCAGCTGACCATGAACCTTCATGGCAGGGGTGAAATCCATTTACCTTTGCTACCGGTTCACAAATGTGAGCGTGCATGTGTGCTCGCTCACTACGCTCACACACTTCTCCTCCACACATGCACAGAGCCTCTGTGCATGCGCAGAGGTCAAAAGTGAGATGTGATGATGTCTGGGTGGAACCTCCCACTGCCAGTGCTACCGGTTCGCCCAAGCCCAATAGAACCACCTGAATTTCACCACTGCTTTATGGTGAATTGTCCAACTTTTCTTCCTGCTCATTGTAGCTTATTCCTAGTCTCCTTGTTTCAATTATGAAATAGCAAAATTTTGTCTCTTGGAAGAAGGAATAATTGGATAAAATATAGCCTGATCAGATTTCAATAAAGTCCTATTCAGTTGTTGAAAGTTTCACCCTAAGTGGGGAATGCGGGCCCATTTCATTCTCCTCACTATTTTTCTATTTTCTACCACCTCCTCTGAAACCAATCTTTCTAACAGGAAGTTTCTTGAAGAGGTTTAAATCCATAATTGCAAAACATTTGGAACCACTCTTTTCAGCCAGATTAATTTAACCAGATTAATTAATAGCTCTTGTAGTAAAATCAACAAGATTAAAATACTGAACTTTGGATGGCCTATGCCCATGAGTCTGGAAACATATGTCAAAGAGATTATCCTTTTAAGGAATCATAATTGGCAACAATTCCATGTTGACGATAAACCTGAGTTTACCTTTCAGTAACTGGAAATAGCTTATAGCAGATAACTTGAGTTTCAGGAATTCACCTCTGCTCAGTACCAGTAACATATAACTAAAAGGCATTCACATTTTTCTTCCAAGAGAGCGTGTCTTAATTCCTATTACTCTTGTTACTGCAAACATACAATTCGTAAAGAGGAAGTAGTAATCCACACTTGCGGTTGCCATGACATTTTTTGACGAAATAGTTAGACCACAAAGAGCAATGACAGAGATTGAGAGTGAGAGTAAGAGAGAGAGAGGGAGAGAGAGGGAGGGGGGAAGAGAAGGATTTTGTTTCTTCACCAAATTCCACAGTGAAAGAAGTTCATTGCATAATTAAAATCATTTGTAAAATTTAATTAATGTATTGCTAATAAAAATGATAAAGATTGTTTAAATACATTTCCAACACCTGTGTACTTGGGCAAATTAACCAGTTGTTCAGCAGCTTATGGGGAAAGGTCTGAGCTTCGAAAAGAGTGTCATCTTTAAATACTAAGAAGAAACAACAGAAGCGTACAAAAGTAACAAAGAAACATCAGTATTTACTTTCTCTTAATTTGTTTCTTAAACCATTTATTTCTAACAACATGCTAACAGTGCAACAGCTCAGTGACAGAACAGCTGATCGCCCATCTGATCGCCCCTTTCATACTCAGCTGTCAGACGGGGTGACCAATCAGGATTGAGCTTGGCTCACGCTAGGGGAGTGGACCAGAGGGAGAATTTGGAACACAACAGTAGCACTGTACTTCCCCATTACCATCAAACAGTGTTTTCTCAGAACCTCAACAATATTTAGATCCTTTCAATTAAAACTCATTCAGTGTACAATAAAGTCCCAAGATGAATTTTCCAAGATAGGCTATCTCACCTTGGTTCTGCCTTAAACTGCCTCATTTTTCATGGAAAAAATTATTTTCTTTCTTTCTTTTGGGTTGATGGACGGAAGAAGATAAATCTTGGTCATACAGTTTTCGTCTGTTGGATATTAGTTGGGTCATTCTTGGTTAAACTAACTGAATGAAGTACAGTTAATTTCTTGCATTATTCAGTTTTATGAAATACGTTATGAGTGAGCAGTGCATGCACTCTAATTTCTAGAACACCAGTTTATATAACAACATGGATCTATTTTTGTTTTTCCTTTTGCTCTTGGGTAACCTAACCTTGGTTTGGCAATGTAGCTTTTATATGCTTTGTTTGCACATCTGTGTAACATTGGTAATAGCTCTTCCCTGTCTGATATGAGAGCTCAGTAAATAAATAAACTGAAGTCCACAAGGCACTTCTCTACTATGCTAATAGGCTAAATATGGGAATTAAGGATAGAACTAAGAGCTGTCAGTATTCTCCATGCTATAGCAGTGATATCCAAGGTTACCTTGCACCGATGTTTGGATCATTTAATGCCATTAGACTCATTAGAACCTGAACAAAGGCACATAATTTGTACTACATTAAAAAGACTTGATTTGATTTCTTAGTGTTTGGTCCTAAACATCTGGCTACTAGTTGTAATATGTCTTTCCATTTCCAAGATTTGGATGAATGGTTTAGTGATGTCCTGCCATAATGTGAGGTTATCTCTGGCAGGTCTAGAATATTATCATTATTAGATGTCCATGACTGCCCTGGATATTCGAGAATGGTTTGGACTTCATGAGGTGACTTTAAGCTGAATATATGTCCTTGAAAGCTGAAATCTTTTTCAAAATTAAACTCTGATATGTTAGCTTCTCATGTCATAGATTTTACCATTTCCCCCCCCCCTTTACAGTAAGTATCCCTTCTAAGCCATTATCTTCCTTGGTACTATACTATTATGCTAACTTTCCCCCCTCCATCTTCTTCTTAACATGTTTTTCTGTGAAACAAAAGGATTTTTTTTACATGTTGAGCTGCTTTTGCCATCAGCATCTTCTAAAGGAACAAATAAACAAATGCAAAAAATCACAATGCAACCTTTATTTGCTTGTCCCATATTTAAATCACATTTCCTTTTTTCTTTGCTATCCATGTGCCAAACTGTATGAATATATTACTGAACACTTTTTATAATAAATTAATAGCTAATGTATGTATGTATGTATGTATCGGGTGAAATCTACTTACCTTCCCTACTGGTTCGGAAGTGTGTGCGCCGTGTGCGTGTGCACGCTCCACTCACATGCGCACCATCATCATGTCCAATTGTTGACCCTCTGCGCATGCACAGAAGGCTTTGGGCATGCGCAGGTGGTTAAAACCAGGAACTAATGACATACAAATGGGTGGGCGGAGCCTTGCGCTGCCACTGCTACCGGTTCACCAAATCACACGCCGCCAACACTATCAGCTCGTGCGAGCTGGACAGAACCGGCAGGATTTCACCACTGGTATGTATGTATGTATGTATGTATTTAGATAGTATTGCAGATGTTTGAAGCTGGCAGAAACTGAGAATAACATCTCTAATCTAAAAGGGTTAGAGGAGAGCTGTTTCAGTTAAGATTAATTGTAACACATCTGTTTCTTAGGATTTCTCTGTGTGAAAGAGATTTTGTTTTTACAGAGCTCATCAAATTTGCACAGCTCTTTAATGAGAATAATTGACCTTAGAAATAAGTCACCTGGCCATAAAGTAAATTCTATTGTTTCAAGACAGCTGTTTACTTGCTTCAAAGATCTATTTAGTCCTGAAGCCCTAAAGTAATAACCTCATTGACAATCTGCTTAATACCATGCAAAGGGCTTTCCACAGTGGCAGTAGCATGCTATGCTTATTCCTCTCTTAATAGGACAGGTGAGAAGAGCAGGAAGCATTTGCAATGATCCTTGAACTGAACAGGATCATCCATATGTGGTAGATTCTGGAATTGTCTGGAGTAGGTACAGAAGTTCGTATAGAAGATGACCAGGATGAGTCTGAGGGAGGGGTCAAATCCATCATCAGTCATGAATCCTTTTGTACTCATAAGAGATCTAAGTCTGCTCACATGCTGGACATAAACTGCTTCAACCCCTACCCTCAAAATGACGCTATAGAGCATTGCACACCAGAACAACTAGACACAAGAATAGTTTTTCCCCGAACGCCATCTCTCTGCTAAACAAATAATTCCCTCAACACTGTCAAACTATTTACTATGTCTGCACTATTATTAATCTTCTCATTGTTCCTATCACCCATCTACTCCCATCTACTCTACTCTTATGACTGTATGACTGTAACATTGTTGCTTGTATTCTTACAATTTATATTGACTGTTTCCTAATATGATTTGCACTCTATGACTATCTTTAAGTGTTGTATCTTATGATCTTGATGAATGTATCTTTTTTTTTATGTACACTGAGAGCATATGCACCAAGACAAATTCCTTGTGTGTCCAATCACACTTGGCCAATAAAGAATTCTATTCTATTCTATTCTATTCTATTCTATTCTATTCTATTCTATTCTATTCTATTCTATTCTATTCTATTCTATTCTATTCTTGAATTTCTTTGATTCTTATCTAACTTGCTTGAACCATTTGTACTTCAGATTCTTGTAGAGAGCATAGGGTTGCAATAAATCTTTCTAATAATTTGAATTGCCTGGATCATGACAGTTAGTAAGTTTGTTTGCCATGGCCCAGCATAGCTTCTTCCCAGTGGTGAAATATAAAAATTGTTGCTACTGGTTCTGTGGGCGTGGCTTGGTGGGTGTGGCTTGGTGGTCATGTGACCTGGTGGGCATGGTCAACTTGCTGTCACATACGTCACTCACTGTTAGAGCCAGGAGCTGCACATTCTGAAGCACATTCTGCCCATTCTGGCCCCAACACTTTGAGTTTCCTTCCGCCATCTGGCTTGACTGCCCAAGCAAATCTCAGAGACTTCTCTTGCTCCGGTCTCCATCATGGAGGGCTGCACATTCCCCCCACCAATCCTCCATACAAACCGCCCACCCTGTTTCTGCAAAGGCAGAGTTCCCCCCACCAGGGTGATACAAAGAGGGGAGAGGGATGGTGCAAAAAAGGCCACCTTCCACCTATCCTCCCGTGTACTCACAAAAACAGAGAGACAACATGAAGAGATGGCAGAAGTGTACATATTCTTAAGCAATATATGCATCCTTCCTGATTACTTCATTCTACACCCCCAGGCAACACATATGTACCATTCTTATTAGGCTACCTCTCTCCAATATAGGATCATCATTAAAACAAAATGATTAAGGCTAAAACAAATCAAAAATGTTTTTTTAAAAAAGCTCCAAAAAAGAGAGTAGAGTTCCATGATTTAGCAGGGGCTTGGGACAGAGTCTGCCTGTCTCAATCCAATATAGCCATCCATATTCTATTATGGAGCTCTTATACTGAGAGAAACAAGGAAGAAGAGGTGTGATTCTTGTATTCCCTGCTTCTCAAAATAGTCATATACTCTGATTTAGAGATGATGGTCATGCATTTCTACATGACTTCCATTTAATGGTTATTATGATATTCTGACTTCTGTTTAAAGGTTATTATGATACTCTGATGATGAATGTATGCTTTCATATTAGCTGAGTCATCATTATCTACACTCCTTTTTAAAAAACAGTGCAATTCTTGTGTGTGTGTGTGTGTGTGTGTGTGTGTGTGTGTGTATATATATATATATATATATATATATATATATATATATGCATAATCTGTACTTATAATTACAAAAATGAAATGCTACTAATAAAAACTAGACATAATGAATGTTATGAGGCCAGAGATCACTTGCCTAACCCATTATTATGAGTAGCTGAGGATAGTCCTTGCCATCAAAAGTCAATAATCTCTTATTCACATTAGCAAATTAATGACTCTGCAAGAGGCATCACCTATGGGAAAAGTCATGGCAGCAGGAATAGTACACCTTTTAGAAAGTGCAGTCTCAGCCTCACTAATGTCATCTTCAGAAATACCAAGAAAGGTCATCTATTTAGAGTCATTCATTCAATGCTAATACTTTGTAATGTCCGTGGTTCACTCAAAGAGGAAGCAACTTCTGAAGCCTCAAAATCTTTAAAGGAGACTCTTTTATGATCATAGTCTGAAGGGCACCAATAAATCAAAATTAGCAAGGAATGTCTTCCTTAGGAGAAATCCCCAATATTAACTTTTTAATTGCTGAGTCAATTACAACATATCCTTTAATGGAATAATAATTCACCTGCCTAGTAGAATGAGCAGGCACAAAGGTCATCTGGTTACAGTTTTCTTTACTCTGGTTAAATGCATTGAACTTCTGTTTAGATTACATTAATTAATCTATATTATCATCTATGAATATTAATACTTGCAAATATTATGAAAGCCTAGGTCTTCTATTTACAGGAGGAATATACTGTATTATCATCTTACTCTACTTCCATGCAACTTCTTGTTGATTCCTGTACTTACAAAAGCCGATCTGGATCAAATTTAGAGTTGAAGGCAGATCAAAATTCAAGTCAAAGTATTTTTCTTCTATAAAATAATTTAATTAACTTAATTCCATTCAAAAGAATTGAATGTCAATTAAATTTAAAATTGAACATAGAAAAAAGTTGGGCATCATATGGCATGAATCCTTGTTACTGGCAAGGGTGGGGGATAGAAAATGCCTCCTTTTACCAGCATCAATAGCTTTGTTTCAAGTTTTTAATGAGAAAAGAAGGATGTTAACTCCATTTCTTGCTTACAAACCTTTTCCACCTAATACCACATATTATTTAAAATCTCCACACGCTTGCGTTTTCAGTTATATAACTCTCCATGTTCCTATGTGCTTATATTTGACTTTGAAAGCCTGACATTTGGAAGAACAGCTCTGACAGCCATCAGAAATTAAATATAGAATGCAGAGGTATTTAACCTAAAATAAAAATCAGATATACACAGATGTATCACTGAGTAATTCTGAGTCACAAATAGTTTATCTCCTCTTAATCCTTGCATTAAACACAGTTATTGCTTGATATAGTTCGTGATTTTTTTTAGACAGTTGCTGAAAATGTTTCTAATGGATTAGACCAGGGATGTCAAACTTGCATTGTCATGTCATTGTCAAGACTTTTTTCCCCTTCACTAAACTGGGGGTGGGCATGATCAGTGCATCTGGCCCGCGGGCCATAAATTGGACACCCCTGGATTAGATTGTTTTTCTTCCTCTCTCTTCCATAGATTTTCATTTAATCATATAAAATTGGAATCAGCAAAACATTAACCACTTCGGAGAATTTTTGTTATCTACATATTTACTCAGACTGGATCTTATTCATTATTTATTTACTAATTAGATCTATATACCCCTTTTTCTTTAAACCCAAGTCAGTATACATAGTACTTCTTCCTTCCATTTTCTCCTACAGCAACAATACTGGAAAGTGTGTGGGAAGGAGAAAGAGTGACTTGTCTCAAATAATCCAGTGAGCTGCTGGGGTGAATTTAACCTGGAGTTTTTTTGATGCCAGAGTGTCACTAAAAGCACAGTCCCATAAACTCAGAAATAAATCCTGAGGGATTTGTTGGAATTTATGCACAGCTATATGAGCAGTGAACTTTAGAATGAGCTGTGAACTAAGAAGTCTTACTAAAAGCCTTACCTCTACTATTAAATGATCTTAATTCAAGCATGTCTTTTTATTCACAATATCTGCATTAGAAATATAAGGTAACAGGAATATTTTATTGAAATGTAAATGAAATCATAGTGAAATCTTCATGACATCATCTCAGCAGCAGCCATAATAAGCATGATGACATCAAAATGAAGATACATATTTCATGATGTAATCATACCAAAAATGCAACTTAGCATATGAGATGCATTATCTTACTAATGTAAGCGCTATTTACTTCCTCCCCCTTTCCTCTGAATTATCCCTTTCTAATTAATTAGGTTTTACCCCAACCTATACTTAGTTTGTTCACAACCAGTTTTGACTTTCTTATGCTGTTTCTTAACGATTCTCTTCTAATCCTCAAATCTTTTCTTAGCTATCTACAAGATCTGACTTGTTTAGGCCAGAGGCTCCCTGGCTAATATCAAGCAACCCATATAATTCTTTCCCATAGTTCATGGGATACAATGAAAGTCAAGTGATGAAACATACAATGCAATGTGATGATAGAAACACCACATCTTACCTACTTACATGCAACCCACATGTGTCACAAGTGCAAAAAGGCAGAAACAGTGTTGCAGTATTGCAATACGTACTTCATCATTTTGACATCATCAAGGTGAGGAAAGGCCACCTATGCTCATATAATGTAAACTTTCCAAGTATATCATCAGGACATGGAAAAGTCATGGTAACATGATAAGTGCTAAGTGTCTGTGCTCCTGAAAGTTGCAGCTGTATCAATAGTTCATATCAGAAATTACATTGCATAGATCTTTGGCTTAATTCTATGTAGCCCTCAACCTCTTTTGAAAAGCTCTTTTGTAAAAGCTATCTATCTTGTCCTTGTGGACTGTTTCAGAGATAAACAAGGAAGGGATGGTGGCGAAGACAGACAATATATTGAAGAAAAATGGGATATTCTCCAGCCGCTTTTGGTTTGGCCCAACTCACTGCTTTCATCAGAACCATTCAGTATATAACCCTTGATTATCTTTGAGTAAATGTGTCCCATGAGTGAGATAAAAACTTATTCATACCAGAAATGCTTGCAGGATTACTTTAGCATTCATATATGCACTTTTCTCATTCAAGTTATTACTGGTATGGGTGAAGAAATGTCAGAAGCACAATTTCTCCAAAGTTAAACCTTGTTATTTTCCTTGCTCTGCTAATTTCAGTGGGAGTCAGCGAGGTGACAAAAGGAAGGCTCACTGCGATAAACAAAGCTTGCTTGAAGTCTGTTGATCACAATGGGTCTTACTATTAAGAAAGTGCAACAAAATAGCACTGCATTGTATGTTTAGTTCTCTTCATATCTATTCAAAAGTAGGACCGTATTTCTATATATGAATATGGGATTTAAAATAATTCCTGGTGAAATCACTAGCAATAGCAATAGCATTTAGTCTTACATGCCACTCCATAGTGCTTTACAGCACTTTCTGAGGAGTTTACATCAGCAGTCTGGGGCCTCATTTCACTAATCTTGTAAGGATGGAAAACTGAGTCAACCTTGAGCTGGTCAGGATCGAACTCCTGGCAGTGGGCAGAATGAGCCTGCAATACTACATTCTAACCCCGTGATGGCGAACCTATGGCACGTGTGTCCAAAGTGGCACGCGGAGCCATGTCGCCTGGCAAGTGTGGTGTCACCCGTTCCTCTTCTGGGTTTCTGGAGCATATATACTCACAGTGATCAGCTGGTCTTTTTGCATGCGGCACATTTTTTTCACATTTGTTTTCCCATTTTTATCTTGTATACGCATTATATATTTTATCTTACAGTTTTTCCTAATTGATTGCAAAGAAATGTCTCATGAGATTGTTACATAACTAGCCTTTAAAATTAGATATATAAAACTGCAAAAAATTAAAATAAATAAAAATAGCAAGGTAAAGGGACCTATAATGACTGAGTCAGGATTGTAGATTTTAAATTTCATTTGGGGCATCTCTCCAAAGTAGAATAATCTCTTTGCTGCTGGTGCTGGAGAAGTTATCTCAGCGGCATCAGCCCTTAGCAAAAGATAATAGGAGTATCTATGAAGGGTTTAATGCATGCATCTTGGTTAAACAGAACTTTGGACCTTTTGGAGCCCTGAAATTAAAACAAAGAGACTCACTGATTATTAACAAGAAGATAAGAAGAAGAGTGTCTGATACTTTAAGTGGGGAATATCATAAGAAAACTCAGCAATTCCTTTATGGCTCTCTGTGCAACTCTTTGAATAAATTTAAATCCATGAAATCAAGTAAGGGCTGTATACTGATAAGTAACGTAAAATATGTCCAGTTAAGCCTGTGGGGCACATTTCACTGTGCTGTTTTGGTGACCTCACTTCCTTATCTGTCTTTCAGATTTATAAGTTTTTCCTGAAGCATTTATTAACATATTTTTCCTGTGGTGGGACATTATAAAGATCATCATTCTGTAAAAAGCAGAGTAGAAGTAACAGGATATTCTTTTACTATATTACTATGGGTAATTTTGGGTCCAGTATAGTGAATTTGATGATATCCCTGCCCATTTTTTTTTATTTGATTTATATGCCGCCCTTCTCCGGAGACTCAGGGCGGCTTACAATGTGCTAAGCAATAGCCTTCATCCTTTTCTATATTTATACAAAGTCAGCTTATTGCCCCCAACAATTTCATTGTTGATCAGCTAGAAAAGAATAGGATCTATGATTTTGAGAAATGTGCTCTTTTATACTAGACACCAGGAGTGAAATCCAGCAGGTTCTGACAGGTTCTGGAGAACCGGTAGCAGAAATTTTGAGTAGTTTGGAGAACTGGCAAATACCACCTCTGGCTGGCCACAGAGTGAGGTGGGAATGGAGATTTTGCAGTATCCTTCCCCTGCCACGCCCACCAAGCCATGCCCATCAAGCCACACCATACCCACCAAGCCACGCCCACAGAACCAGTAGTAAAACAATTTGAATTTCACCACTGCCATGAACGACCCTCGTACCATTGTAAGTTTTCTTCGACTAGTGAATTATAGTGCTTCTCGCTCTTCATCTTGCATTAAGATATTTAAGCAGTTGGAAACCAATCACTTTCTTTAAATCTCCCCACTTTGTTATTAGGTTGCTCACAATGGTGTGTTTGGTAGCTGCTCTATTTTTGTTGTTGCTCCTCATGGCAATTATCCATTTTCCTTACAGCATATTTATTTCGACTACTCATGGAGTGACAACAGGCCTGACAACTTATACAACAAGGGATTGGTGGCAATCCCTGGGCGCAACACTCCCTTCCTGGCATGTTTATGATGTAGGAAAAGGGATTATCTTGGATAACAATGTCTACAGTCTCGTCAATCCACAGGACTGAGGTGTAAAGTGAGTCTAGCCAAAACTTTCAGACACAGCTGAGCAGGAACATGGGGCAAAGTGACCTTCAGCTGTGACCCAAACATTCATTAATACATGGTATTTATTTAGTAAGGCTCCAAAGGTACGTTTTATAGATGCTGGTTGATAAAAAGGATTGGAGTTCGTGGAAGGAGTTCTGTAGTTAATGCTATTTAGAAACCATACGCAATGAATGTGCTTGTGTGTGGCAAAGATAGTATGTCGAGTCTAACATTTATATGGCCATTTTAATATAAGAACCAATCAGCTATGATGCCTCTTACCTATGCAATTCTGAAGGACAAAAAGTGTATATATCCTATCCATGAATGTCCAGAATTCTACAGGACATTGAAAATGATTATCCTGTCTTGACAAACGTTGATCGGTTAATCAACTAGGCTTTGATTTATAAAATAATTAAGAATTATAGTTCATGAAGATTAATTTTTAATATTTTTAATGTTTTAAATAATTCGTAAACCACCTAAAGTTGTTGGGAGTCAGGCAACATATACACTCAATGAACTATTATAATTGGTCACACACTCAGCCAGATGTTTAAACAAATAAAGGAGATTATTTGTAGCTCAGAGTTGAAATGAGGGGGTCCTTGGTGCTCTCTGATCTTAGTTTTTTTCTTGCAGATATTTCATTACCCAAACTAGGTAATACCATCAGTGTATTCATTCACTCTTTGATTTTGGGGTTGAATTTTAGGAATTTAGTTTGGAGTTTGGTTTTTCTTTTTCTGGCATGTCTCTGGGAAGTACTCATGATGGTAGTGGCCAGTCTGTCCATGTGCTCTGATATAAAGGTCTGTTCCAGTTATTCCTTGAGGTTGCTATGGTGTGGTGCTATCTGAAGTGAGGACAGTGGAGGTGAGATATTTAGATTGGATTGGGCATTTTATATATCTAGCAAGTCCTTCCCAAAGACCTAGGACCTAGGAACAATACGTTGTTGTTTGATTGTGTTAAAGATACCATACTTTTGTTAATATAATACTAATATAATATATTATATTATATAATAGTTAATATAGTTATAATTATATTATAATAGTTAATATAATATAATAGTTTTTCTTCTTCTTTCTTTTTCTCCCCCTTCCACCCCCAATTACTTGCATAGGGATTATTCTTTATACTATTTGTTTGTATTTTTTGTCATGGATTGCACTAGTGAGGCTAAAACCAATTTTGTTGTATACATGATGTACAATGATAATAAAAGTATACTATACTTATGTCTGAAAAATATAGTTATCAGCATTGTAGGCACGGTTGAGAATTTGTTTGTCCAAAGGAAGGAGAAGACATCTTCAACCCAAGTGTAAGTAGCTGTACATCTGCTGGCATCTAAACTCTGACATTTCCACGAATTGGGAATGACTTTTATTATCTTTATACTTTCCCCTCTTACTTAGACTCATAGCAGGAAAGAATCCTGGAGGACTTCTAGCCTCACTTCATGAGACAGACTATTTCATTAGCGAATAGTTTTCATGATCAGGAATTTCCTCATTATTTCAAATGTAGATGTCCATCTGTAAAACCTATGCTTGTCTTGTTTTACCCTCAGGATCTAGGGCAAATAAATCCACACTTTTCCCTTCTGACAACCCTTGAGGTTTTGGAAGAGGGCTATTTTCCCCTTAGCCTTTTCTTTAAGTTAAACATGCAATTTCTTTAACTGTTCTTCAAGGATTTAGCTTTCAAACTCCTCACCACCTTTGTCAATCTTCTCTTTGCTCTTTCCACTTCCTCAGTATCCTTGTAGTGTGGCAATCAGAACTGAACACAGTATTCCAAGTGTGCTTTGTGCAGTACAGTATAGAATGGAACTATGTCTTCTGTTTATCATGACACCATATCTCTGTTGATGCAGCCCAAGGCTGATTTGGTCCTTTGGCAGTTTCAGGATACTGCTGACTCATGCTTAATCCATAGTCTACCAAAATGCCCAAACCCTTCTCACAAGTAGTACTGCCAAGCCTGGTACCACCTTTCTTGTATCTGGGCATCTAACCTTTCTTATCTAAGTGTAAAACATTATATTTCTCACCACTGACCTGCATTGAAATTATTCTCATAAAGTGCAAATAAACCAAGAGAGTGAGTTTTATTCAAAAATCAAACATCTATCTCATAATCATGAAGAAAAAAGTTTCAAAATATGTAATCTCCAAATATCAAGGGACACTTGTAGGAGAAGAAATGAGAGAGCAGAGATGGGAAGAAGTACACTGTGTTTGATTATCTTTGGAGCAGTGACTTGCTCTGGTTTCTCATATGAAATGATTATCCTTTTTCCTGATTTTAATTTATAATTGAAGCTTTCATTCCATATTCTTCTTTTCCAAATAAGGAAAAGGTTATCTGTTTCTCTCTCACAACATACTGTAGGTGGCCACTGGTGAAACAGAGAACCCATCCTCCTTCTCTTTATACATATAATTAATACAAGATTGTGGAGGAGGTATTAAAGTATTAAGAAGGCCTGTAACAGCTGCACTATTTACTCATGTTAAAGAGAGGAAAGAAAATTCTTTATGAGGTGAGAGATCATGACAAAACTTTAGAGCCCACAAAACAATCCCTGGAGCCAGAACTGTTTCAGTAACTTATAAATCACTCTTTATGTATGAATCGTGAAACTGTGTTTCATCTTTTAATAAGCAGAAATAACAATAGTCCAAGATTTATAATCAGCTTTTGAGCCAGTCTTCTTTTACAGCCATGACAAATAATGCAATGACAATGCTCCTTGGAATTTAGTTTTTCAGAACAAATATTTAAGTTTCTGCAGGTCATCAAAGGATTACAGTATCATCTAGGATAGTGGTACTATCGTATCTAAAGATAATCGTTTATAGCACTGGATACCATTTTGCACTGAAAATTACATCCTCAGTCTGATTATGTAAGGACAGCGGGAAAGATAATGATAAAATCTCCTGATTACCCTTAGATTGATCTCAAATGTCTCCTTCTTCCTTGCAACCCTTATCAAACATCCTTAGATTTCAGGTTCCTGAATTTCCCAGTCACCATGACCATTGAATGCTGAAAATTGAGATCAAGAGATCTAGATGGAAGCAAAGGCAGCTTGCTTTGTGTAGTATGTTCCAATTTTCCCAGGCTTGCATTTATGTCAGCAGTAAAAAGTTAAATATTTTTTGTATCTCCTATGGATACAGCAACAGATACTTGGAAGCTACACTGTGAACTGAAAAGAAGTGTGAACAATGCACACTGAAGCTGCAAACTACATCCATCTAGAGGCCATATAATATTTTCCTTTTTTCATTAAAATTTTAGACAGCTAATGATTTTTCTGATGCACAACCCAATATATTTGTGGTGAGACATAGAAGTAAGATGATTCCAAGAGCTGAGAAACAAGGGACTAAAGGAACTGCATGTAACCGCATGGTGGGGAGACTTCTAATTCAGGATTTAGAAACCAGAGCAATTGAGTGTACTCATCAAGAAAAGAGGTGGCAGATAGGAGAAATTTTGATAGAGATGTCTAAAGCGAGTGTTGGGGATAGAAGGAGCTTTGGGTTCTTCAAGCCAAGTGGGATGGGAAATCAATCAAAGACACAGTACATGCATATGTGAGGCTTTATATGCATGCATGTATAGATAGAAGCTGTTCATACATCAGTTCTAAACTAAATAGCATAAACACACAAATGATCCATTTATAGTTACCTACATTTCCAGTGAGCAGCATGTCATGTACCTTTGTTATCAGTTGAAAGGGTCATTAATAACGACTTAGTTGGCTGGTTGGCATAGCTCTCTTGGGGGTTATGAGGGTTAATTCTCATAGTGGCCAAAAAAAAAAAAAGAATACATTATCTAGACAATGAACAGATGCAGACTGTTCTTTCTCTTAATAAGAGAGATAAGCCTCTGAGCTGATATTTGCTACCTTAGAGTATATATTCTAAGTAAAATACTTACTGAAAAAATTATGTTGTACAATTAGCCTCCCTTCTACCATGTGTGTGTGTGTGTGTGTGTGTGTGTGTGTGTGTATATATATATATATATATATATATATATATATATATATATATATACACACACACACACACACACACACACACACACACACACATATACATACATACATATATATCAATTTTCTTACTTCTTCGTAGGGTTTATGTGTGTTTTTCTTCTAGCCAGGTTTTCCCTACGTAGCCAAGGTTTTTTTGTAGCTCCAGCTCAGTAGAATCACATCTACTTGGTTGAGTAGAGCTTGCTAGGTGTTAGAAAAGAAAAAAGCCCAGAACCGAGTAGATGTGATTCTACTGAGCTGGAGCTACAAAAAAAAAAAAACCTTGGCTACGTAGGGAAAACCTGGCTAGAAGAAAAACACACATAAACCCTATGAAGAAGTAATAAAATTGATACTGTACCTTTACAGGGAGGATATGGGTGTGGCCTACTGATGACAGCTAACGAGCTAGAAATGGATCTATTTAGTTCTCCCACCTAGCAGTGAGAGCTTGCTAGGTGTTAGAAAGGAAAAAAGCCCAGAACCGAGTAGATGTGATTCTACTGAGCTGGAGCTACAAAAAAACCTTTGCTACATAGGGAAAACCTGGCTAGAAGAAAAACACACATAAACCCTACAAAGAAGTAATAAAATTGATACTGTAACCTTTACAGGGAGGATATGGGTGTGGCCTACTGATGACAGCTAACGAGCTAGAAATGGATCTATTTAGGTCTCCCACCTAGCAGTTAGAGCTTGCTAGGTGTTAGAAAGGAAAAAAGCCCAGAACCGAGTAGATGTGATTCTACTGAGCTGGAGCTACAAAAAAACCTTGGCTACGTAGGGAAAACCTGGCTAGAAGAAAAACACATAAACCCTACAAAGAAGTAATAAAATTGATACTGTACCTTTACAGGGAGGATATGGGTGTGGCCTACTGATGACAGCTAACGAGCTAGAAATGGATCTATTTAGGTCTCCCACCTAGCAGTTAGAGCTTGCTAGGTGTTAGAAAGGAAAAAAGCCCAGAACCGAGTAGATGTGATTCTACTGAGCTGGAGCTACAAAAAAACCTTGGCTACGTAGGGAAAACCTGGCTAGAAGAAAAACACACATAAACCCTACAAAGAAGTAATAAAATTGATACTGTACCTTTACAGGGAGGATATGGGTGTGGCCTACTGATGACAGCTAACGAGCTAGAAATGGATCTATTTAGGTCTCCCACCTAGCAGTTAGAGCTTGCTAGGTGTTAGAAAGGAAAAAAGCCCAGAACCGAGTAGATGTGATTCTACTGAGCTGGAGCTACAAAAAAACCTTGGCTACGTAGGGAAAACCTGGCTAGAAGAAAAACATACATACATACATACATACATACATACATACATACATATATATATATATATATATATATATGTCTTCTTAAGTTTTCGCGGGTGTGCATGTGCAAAAAATTAAAATCTCGGGTGTTTTCCCGCGTCATTATAAATAAGTTGGTTAAAATATTTAAAATCCTGGTTAAAATCCCATCTTAAAATCTTCTAAAAATCCTTACAGAGTACTCTGCAAGGTCCCTTAAAACCTCAGCTAAAATCCTACCAGTGACTTTAAAAGTTTTTCTTAAAGCAACGTTTCGACAGGCTCACACCCTGTCATCTTCAGGCTCTGTTTCATGTAGAAGCTATGGGCTTACGTAACCTACGTAACCAAGGTTTTTCTGCAGCCCTAGCTCAGTAGAATCACATCCACTCGATTCTGGGCTTTTTTCTTTTAGCTAGAAATAGATCTATATAAGTCTCCCACCTAGCAGGAAGAACTTGCTGGCTACCAGAAAAGAAAAAAGCCCAGAATCGAGTGATTCTACTGATGTGATTCTACTGAGCTAGGGCTGCAGAAAAACCTTGGTTACATAGGGAAAACCTGGCTAGAGGAAAAACACACATAAACCCTACGAAGAAGTAAGAAAATAGATACTGTACCTTTACAGGGAGGATACATAAGATGTGGGTGTGGCTTACTGATGAAAGCAAACGAGCTAGAAATAGATCTATATAAATCTCCCACCTAGCAGGAAGAACTTGCTGGCTACCAGAAAAGAAAAAAGCCCAGAATCGAGTGGATGTGATTCTACTGAGCTAGGGCTGCAGAAAGACTTTGGTTACATAGGGAAAACCTGGCTAGAGGGAAAAAAAAAAAAACCACACACACACACGTAAAAATCAGACTTTCTAGATTCTTGTTTCTGGGATTAAATATTCCCTACATTTGTTTGCATAAAGAATAGTTAATTATAGGTCAGGCCCTTATTAAATCCCCACAGCACAAAATGTAAGAATTCACTACATTCAGCTTATAAATGCACTAAATTCTCCTCCTCTCTGTCTTGCACTCCTGATAAAACATTAGCATCTTGGTGAAGACCTGTCATAATCTATTAAGATTACATTTGTGCCATATCCATAGGTCCTATAAATCTGCCTTGTTGCATTGCTTTCGATACAATGGTGTCTGAGAAATAACTTGCTCTGTATTCTGATGGGCCCATTTTGCTTCCCCAGCTAAAAATCGATGGCACACCTTCACAATGGACTGTTTACAAAGCTTTTGAAAACATTTCAGGAAAAGTAAATCTCTACTGCTTAAGAGAACTCTATAAACACACTTGGATTTATCAGATGACGTGCCTACTAGCATTAACTTGGCTGGTCACCTTCCCTGCTTTGAATTCAAAGGACCTTGAAACAAGCTGTAAAAATAGAGAATGGAGTGCCCCCGAAACCACTGAGTGATTCAGGGTGGAGGTGGTGGTGGAAGGGTCAGGCCTTTTGCTATTTGCTTAGGAAGAGATATTCATCTGTTACAGCTTTGGAAAGGAAGTGATGATATAGGCAGGTCAGCATAGGTCTAGTTTGTTCCAGACAGCTGAGAGATCAGAGGTTAGACACGTGCTATCTTTTGCTGTACAGCATGCATGAATAACACCACCGTTTATTGGAATGGTCTACAGCAGTGATTAGTCAAAAGGGGCCTTTTGCAGTACAGATGATGTCTGAGTTTGTCTGAATTTACTTTAGGTTTTAGATAAGGAAAGACCATGAATTTCTCTGTAACAGCCCCATGGGAAAATTAGACCCAGAACACCAGAGTGCAAAACACTGGGTTTTTTCCTGCTAGACAGTCTGGATTGAAATATAAAATCTTATCTTACTCCCACGCATGCCAAAGGCATCCTAACATTATTTTTCAACAAGAAAGCAGAACTTATTTGTTGCATTTGTTTTAAATGTGTACAAATTCCTTTAGGAAGCTCTGAAATATGAACAGATTTCAGGAAATGCTCAAGCAAATATTGTTTTTTTGGGGCATCTGTTTGTGATTTGACAGCTGGAAAGAAGACATTTTGGTATTGGCAGAAGGTGAGGAATCATAATGTGTTCTGAAAAAATGTCCAAATATTGACCTTCACCGTTGCTGCCATTTTCTGTTCTGCATTTGCTCGGATTTTTGTTCACGCCACACTGATTGCTTCTTGATTTGAGATGCCCAGTTAAGAGGAAAAATTGAGACAAGAAATGCTGATTGGAGTTATGCCTGTGAAGATATGTAAGCATACTTGGGTCATATAAATCTACATTTCTTCTTTTTTTTTAAGTATTAACTTACGTCTCAACATATACATTTATTTATAATAATTTATCTTGTTATACTGCTTCAGTGAACACGGTTTCTCAAAAATAATCCTGTTTATTCCAGTCTGGTGAATTGCTGAAGATTCTCTCTTAAGAATCTCTGCCTCACAGATTGGCATACATGCATATACATGGGATTCCTTAAGAAGAGAAAACTGCTATTAACCACTTTGTGTCAGCAGGATGAATGTGGCTTTACAAAAGTCTGAAACAAATTATTCAGATGAAGAAAACAAGATAACTTTCTATTTATGTCAAGTATAAAGTGCTTAATGCTCTTTGTAGTATTATCAGTTTGGTCTCAAAGGACAGGATTGTGATTTGCTATCTTGGGTGACAATTCTATGTGTGCCTTTTGAATGAGTCTCACTGAAATCAGCAAGATTTACTCTTAAGAAAACATGCATGTGTTTGGGTTGTGAGTCAAATGTACACATTGCTTATCTACTATAAGTCTTCACAGAGAAGAAACCTCCATTGGGGCACTCATTTTATTAGGGACTAAATAATAATTGCACATTACTCGGATTTACTAGTACAGCATACCATCTATGCCAGCTATGATTTTACAAATGTTGTATTATGTTTTTAGGATATTTGAAATTTTGTAAATGATAATTATAAAACTGTCCTGATAATTGCATACTTGAGGAAAATTCTCTCTCTCTCTCTCTCTCCCCCCCTCCACCTACATATGCATGTATCATGTCTGAGCAGTAAACAGATCATGAAGTTAGGGTGGGAACTTCAATGTAAATGTTAATTGAATAAATGCTAGCTATTAAAAAAGAGAAAATAAAATGACTACTATGACAATAGCCTTAAATAAGTCCACATAATGGCCACATTTTCAATACTGGATGTATCCTGATTACTATTTCTGTTGTTAAGTAAAAAGTTGTTAAGTGAGCTGTGTCAAATTTTACATATATGTATATTTATATATATTTTGCCACAGTTGTCAAGCAAATCACTGAAGTTAAGTGAATCACACAATCATTAAGCAAATCCAGGTTCTCCCATTGACGTTGCTTGTCATAAGCTGGCTGGAAAGATTGTGAATGGTGATCACGTGAGCCCAGAATGCTGCAACCATTGTCAATTGCCAGTTGCCAAGCAGCTGAATTTTGATCACATGACTGAGGGTTGCTGTGATGGTTGTAAGAGTGATTACCCTTTGTAAATCACTTTTTTCAGTGCCATTGTAACTCTGAAACATCGCTAAAGGAATGGTTGTAAGTCGAGGACTACCTATATTGCTTGCAATAAATATATTGCAGAAAAAGAAACACAGTAAAAGGGAAACCAAAATTATTAGGGAGCTACATCATATTTTTTTATAAGGAAAAACTTCAACTTTAGAGCAAACGTGTATAAGGAAAACATAATACAGGTATACAAAGTCATATATTGTATGGAAAATAAGCAGAAATAGTTTGTTTTCTTTTCTCACCAAGTTAGAATTAGAGATCGCCCACTGCAAGTAAATGTGTGGAGATTCAAGAAGTACTTCTTTATATAAAACATAGCTACATATATACTGTATTTAGAAAAGATAATGGCCAGCTGAAATGGTCTTAAAAGAGAACTCAGTAGGTTCAAGCAGAATTGAGAAACTCAGTGGCTAATTATCCTAATTACTGGCAACTTTATATTCTATAATTCAGAACATGCATTCAATGTATATATAAAAATCGTTCTATATAGATACTGTAAATGGAAAACAAAACCACTACCTTACTGAGAAACTGGCCCTCAAACTAGTACATATTCAGGAATGATCAACTTTACAATGATTAGGAATGACCCTACATCATTGTGGTTTCAGGTTGTACAATTATGATTTGGTATACGTGTGAACTAGAAGCACATGTGAGGGAAGGTATAGTGAGATAAAGTATAGTGAGTAAGTCACCTTTGATAAGATCTATACTGTAATCATTCACAGTAAGGCCTGTGTAGGGCATACTTCT
The DNA here is from genome assembly GCF_059756535.1 of Pantherophis guttatus. Lineage (NCBI taxonomy): Eukaryota > Metazoa > Chordata > Lepidosauria > Squamata > Colubridae > Pantherophis > Pantherophis guttatus. The sequence continues at coordinate 49,268,283 of NC_142063.1, forward strand.
AAACAAACTTTTGAATTAAGATTTATAGTATTTACAATTTCAGTCATGCTCCCCAAAGCATGGAAATTGTAAGTTTGAGGTACCCAACATCATTTCCATGCCACCTAAGCAGTAAACACATTTTACAGTCTCTCCTGTAACCCTCACGGGCTCACACTTTCTTTTGGTCTTTCACCTTTTTTTCTCTGCAGCAGAAGAAAACATTGCCATCTTGGATACCAACCAGAGACTGAGCATAACAGAGTCCCCAAATGACACACTGTTTTGTTTAGGGGAAACTCTGAATCACAAACAGATGTACAATTTTTTTCAAAGATAGCTTTTCAATTTTATTTAAAACTGTTGACAAAGAATGAAATAATAATAATAAAAAATAAGTTAAATAACCAGGGAAAAACAGTTAAATAGAGGAAAAGATTTTGCTAGTTGATAAATCCTGCCTTCATTTCTCCAACCCATCAAACATTATTTAAAATATTGTTAAGTTGCCAGTAGCCCAATGTCACACTGTTTTCTCATTTTTACAAGCAGGTTGAAGCAACTTTTCTATTTTGCCTCATATTCAAAAGATGTGAATAAAGATTCATAATTTTGCAAACCACCAGAATTGTTAAGACCAACATAAAATACTTTTAGTTTGTTATTTATTCAATTTATGTGGACATCCATCTCAGTCAAGTTGTTTCGGGTAGCTAACAATTCAAAAATCTACAAAAACAACTAACCCCCGCCCCCCAATACATATATAAAAATAGAAAATTGGCAGCCCAAATAAAAATGTCAACTAAAACCAACAATCAATATAAATTCAGTTCAAAAATTTCAATAACACTAATTGACAAGCTTCAGCAGCTTGAGTCCCAAGCTTGGGAACACATTATATTTTCATGGGCTCATGAAAGGCCAACAGGGTCACGGCAAATCAAATGTTTGAGAGGATGATGTTTCACAGGATAGTGACATGGGTCTTCCTCAGGGGTGGGTTCTACTTACCTTTACTACTAGTTCGCATTGCTATGTTGGACACTATAGGATGCTGTAAAGGCAGAGAAATATTGAGGTTTTGCCACCCTTAGTGGCACAAGATAGACCCAAATAGCAATTTTAGCTTGTGCTTAGTGGGTTTCATTCTTTTTCTGTCCTCCAGGAGTGCTCTGAGTATATCCTCAGCCATTTAATTCCCTGGTAAGGAGATTTTGGGGATCTACCAGAAAAGAGAAGGATGCAGAGGGGCAATCTGAACCAAAACCCCAAGTTTCCTCTGAAATCCATAATTATTTGGGGCAGACCTATTAAATAATCCAGAGTCTCTGTAATGGAGACCAGTGAGCACCAGAAAACTCCAGGGCCAACAGAGTGATCTGATCATGTAATGGAATGTGTGGACAACCTTGAGGAGTGAGAGAAAGAGATGCTGTCTAGTGAACAATCAGACATCAGAGGAAGGAGCCTGCAATTCTTAATGGACATAGGAAATAAACATAGGATGGTCCCTCCCCTCCCAAATGATCAGATGGATAAAACTGGTGGCAAGAAATTTGTACCTTCAGACTTTCAAGATGATGTTAATGTAGCCTTTCAATAAAGTAGATTTAGCTCATCTAGTCATGTTTTCTGTCTCATCTAATCAGGAGGGCTGTCTCATCTAGTCAGGAGTTCATGACAGAGGAATGATAGCAATCTTCCCTAATTTCAAATCACACTTCTATTGCTATACTTTTTTTTTTTAAAAAAAAATGACCTCAATCATATGTTGGGTCCTCAATGACTTGAGTCAGGCCAATGTCTGGCAGCTCTCATGCTGCCATGAACTCCAAGCTACTTCTGACTCAAGGAAAGCATGAAGGTTGGAGTCCCCAAGGACTACAAGCCTGGGAAACTTCAACACCAATGTAGCCATAGATCTTAGGCAGTGAAACTGCTATGCAGTTGGGAGACTGGTTCCCTAGAGTCCAACCTAACAAATAGGGTTCCACATCCACCTATCTGTGGAGCAGTACCTCTGGATACTACCAGAATGTCTTTAATGAACACAACTACTTCTCCACCCTTGCACAGGCTTCTTGGTTAATGCCACATCTGAAACCTAAGTGGGCACATCTCTGAAAGAACATCTGTCTCCAGGCCCAATCAGTCTCGATCATGTGTGCCAGGTCATACTTCTTATCTTTGATTAAATTACAGATGAGGGAGGCCTTCTTATAGACTGATCTGGCGTTCAGAAGCAACAACCAAAAATGCTTGACAAATACAGTAAGTGAATGGTTTCTACCTCTCTATTTCATCTGTTTCTTCGAAGTCTTTTAATTATGCTGTTATAAATAAGTAAGTATAGAGATCTGATTAATTCAATTTGAATGCAGATGCCCCATGGGAGTTCTGGAAAAGCTAACAAACCCATTCTAGCAAGCATATAATCATCATATCTGGTGACAGTAATTAAAATAGAGCAATCATCTGCTAACCACCATGTTATCTAAAATAGAAAGGAAGGAAGGAAGGAAAGAGGGAGGGAAGGAAGGAAGGAATAAAGAAAGGAAGGAAGGAAGGAAGGAAGGAAGGAAGAAAGAAAGAAAGAAAGAAAGAAAGAAAGAAAGAAAGAAAGAAAGAAAGAAAGAAAATGATAGGAGAATCTGGAGCATTCAATAGCACTCTTTCCTTAGAACCACTAAAGATACTGAAATAAAGAAGTTATGAAATGGATGTAACATTTAGAAAATGCAGCAAGAGGCCTTGAAATTTCATCAATGTGTTTAGTTTAAAGAAATTTAGAAGAAGAAAAAAAAACAGTTTACTGTTTACTGCTTTTTGGAGAAGTTTAGCTTGCACGGAGAAAAATAATCTAGCAAGAAGACCGGCCCTAGAGGGGCTGGTAAGCTCTTCCAAAGCACTGTGGATGATTTAATACCATTTACAATTCACTCTGAATTATCTGATGCCATTGCTTCTGATTGTTTGTGGTGGAATGCCTTCTCAATTATTAAAGAAGGCTCAGTTTTTAGACTATTTAACTAACCAATCCACTTTATTTGCTTCCAGTACTGAAACTTCGTTATGTTCTGATGATATAGTGTCTGCAGTCATTTTTTGTGAAAATGGATTTCAATTAGGACAGGCGCTTACACTTTCTGGTTGGAGTAGTGGCCTGACTTTATTCTTTAAGTACTGTAGGCTTGTGCCTACAGTACTTAAACAATATTTTTGTCTATGTCTGCAGCAGTTATTAGTTGTTCTTTCAAATCTTTCATTCTTGAATTTTCTTTTACATTGTTTAATTGTAACTATATATCATGGATCTAGCTCTAATGATCAGTTTCTCTGTGACCTTTGTCATTTTTTAGAACTGGACATTCTGTTGTTGGTGCTTGGGGAGATCAGTATTTTGGATACCTTGTCTAATTTTGGAAGTAAGATTTATTCATGATTAACTACCTTTGATCTAAGGCTGTCCATAATTGCTGTTACTCATTTACAAGATAATTTATATAGATACATACGTATATGTGTACACACATACACAGCGCGCGCGCACACACACACACACACACACACACATATTCTAACATTGAAATGATCCAGGTTTCATTTCTTATGCAGGGGGCTAGCATTGTCTCTATTACATCTATAATATAGTTTCTAATAATGTTTTTTTCATTTTCTCAAAGAATTAGTGAAAGCTAAAATGTTTTCCTTAAATTTTGTGTCATTCATATTCTTTTCCTTCTTTGTTTTATGCATCTCTTCTTCTCTCTTTTCTACCCCTTTTAATGTGGCTGATTAGTCAATCTTTTATGGTAGGCATTTTTCTAATCTTTCTGAAACAGTTCTCCCTTCCAATATCTATCTATCTATCTATCTATCTATCTATCTATCTATCTATCTATCTATCTATCATCTATCTATCCCCCCTCTCAAAAAATCTCCTTTGAATATTTCAGTTTGTCTAGTGCCTTTTCTTTCACTGTTGCAGGAATTATTGAATAAGTCCTTCTTAGTTTTTCCCTGATCTTTCAGCAAATTATTTCACTAACATAGTCCAATTATGATTCCACATAGATCATTCTACAGAGATAGGGCTGACTCCTCTTGTTAATGTTTTTCCTGTGACCAAGGCTAACAACCTTTCCTCAGTACTGGTGCTGTTGTTTTTTTGTTTTTGTTTTTATTGAATTTATATACCACCCTACTCCCAAAGGACTCAGGGTGGTGAACAGCCATAGAATAAAACATATAAATACAAAATTTAAAATAAAATAAAAGGAATTAAATAATTTGGCTGAATAAATTTTAAACCCCAATAATTTAAAAACAAATTTAAAATTTCCATTTAAAAAGGGGAAAGACTTAGGTCAGGCCAGCTTGATGAAATAAGAAAGTCTTGAGTGCACGACGGAAGGTACGCAGATTCGGGATCCTCCGTATCTCCGGGGGGAGCTCGTTCCAAATAGTAGGTGCCCCCACAGAGAAGGCTCTCCCCCTGGGGCCGCCAGTCGACATTGTTTGGCTGACGGCACCCAGAGGAGCCCCTCTCTATGGGAGCGTACTGGTCGGTGGGAGGCTATTGGTGGTAGCAGGCGGTGCATAGATAACCAGGTCCTAAGCCATGGAGCACTCTAAAGGTGATAACCAAAACCTTGAAGCGCACTCAGAAGACCACCGGGAGCCAGTACAGCTCGTGCAGGAGAGGTGTTACATGGGAGCACCACGTCGCTCCCATCACCACCCGTGCGGCCGCACTCTGCACCAGTTGGAGCCTCCGAGTGCTCCTCAAGGGGAGCCCCATGTAGAGAGCGTTACAATAGTCCAGATGGGAGGTGACAAGGGCATGAGTGACCGTGTGTAAGGAGTCCCGATCTAGAAAGGGACACAACTGGCGGATCAGGCGAACCTGATGAAAAATCCTCCCGGTCACGGCCATCAAGTGCTCTTCTAAAGACAGCTGTGAATCCAGGAGGATTGTTGGAACAATCAGCAGCATTTGACTTCCTTAATCATTAAGCACACTTGTGTTTCTTGAGTTCTTTTGGTATTGAAGTCATGGTTGCTTTCAGTCATTTCTCACTGAATTTTTTAAGCTATATGAGAAGATTTCTGTTCTCATAAATAAGTTAGAAATTAGTTAATTAATTTCTATTTCTATTAAATTTTTATTCAGAGTCACTTTTCAGGTGAGAAGGACAGCATAAAAATTTAATAAATGGGCAGCAATAGAAGTTTAATAAAATAAATGTTTCCACACAACTTCATTTTATCTATGTGCATTTTGTAGTCTTAGACATTTCTATTCACTTTGTATGCATTGTCTTTGGGTTCAATGGACAAAGACGTTCACAACAAATATTTGGGCATCCTTCAAACTGTCAACATGAAACACACTGAAGTCATGAAGAAGGTTAGAAATGAATCCATCACTACAGTGAAAAAGATATTAAAGTCCAAATTCAGTGGAATCTCCATCAAGGCAATTAACATCTGGGCAAGTTCAATATTGAGATACACAACTAAAAGAGTGGACTGAACTCAAGCGGAACTAAAAGCCCTGGATACGATGACCAGAAAAATTGTGATAATGATAACTTCATCCATGCAGCAATGTTGACAGACTCACTAAGAAAAATGGGTGAGCTTGGTATGTTGCAATTACACCAGACAATTGAAGAATGAAACAGGCCATTGTAAAAATAGCTAAAGGTTGGTGAAGAAGATGCACTGAAGCTAAGTACCTCATGAAGACTTACTAAATACCAAAGAAACCAAACTGGCCTACAGGACTAAATATAGAAATAAAAACAGATATGGGTAAGCGAAGTATTACATGGCCAGTAGACACATACAAACAAACAAAATAGTAAGCAAAACTACAAGACCTGTCAATGGCTAAGACTAGAGCAAAAAAGTTGAAGGAAGAGACAGAGGGGTTAATTCTGGCTTCACAATACCAATCCTTAAGAATTAATGCACACAAAGCCAGAATTGAGAAGACAGCAACAGAGAGCAAGTGCTGTCCCTGCAAATAAGCTGAAAAAAGAGTGGGCCACACAGTTACGGTATGTGCTACAAGAAGATTGCATAGACTGGCTACAAACAACGGCCTGACAAAGTAGTAACAATGGTGCATTGGAATATCTGCAAGAAATATCATTTGCCTGCAAGCAAAAACTGATGGGGCCATAAAATTGTCAAAATAATAGAAAATGAAGAAGCTAAAGTGCTGTGAGATACATTCTCTCTGTATTTGTCTCTATCAATTGCAATGAGTTTGCTTTCATTTTTTATTGTTCCTTTAAACACTAGCAAACAATAAGTCTATCCCAGGTTCTTGAGAAAAATTCAAGTGGTGAATAAAAATGCCAAATCTGGCTGACTATGTGACCAACAAAAATAATTATCTGAAACTTGAAGTGATGAAGCAGTTAGTTGAGGGTTTAGTGGTTTCTCATCTATATTATTAAAGCTGTTTGCTGTCAAGTCTTCCTGAAGTCGCGCAGAGTTTGTGTGGCTCTGGATTTACTTAGTCCCACATCTCCTTTTCACCAGTCTTAATGTTAGTTGGGGTTCCATAAGTAATAATAACTTAAATTGCTGTTGATGAAATTTAAGGTACTGTTTCAAGCTTTTTAGCTTTCATCAGCTAGCCATACCCTTACTCGGATTTGAACTTGGGCTTCCTACATGTTAGGCAGTTGAATTAACTTTCTGAGCCACAAGTTCTCCTCCCTTCATCAGCTTGAGCCAGCTTCATGGTTTGTTGTGGATGCGACTGCTTGAGTTTGTTGTGAATGTGACTGCTTGAGGGCTCCTGGATTGGAGCTGAAAGGCGAAAGGAATGCCCCCTCCCACATGTTGGGGTAGACCAGGTGTCTCAATAGAAAAACACTTAATCTTTTCCCTGGCTCAAGCAGATGAAGGGAAGAGAACTTGTTGCTCAGAAGGTTAATTCAACCGCCTAACATGCAGGAAGCCCAAGTTCGAATCCGAGTAAGGGTATGGCTAGCTGATGAAAGCTAAAAAGCTTGAAATAGATTTATACTAGTCTCCTTTTATTTCTTTATCAGCAAAATATAAATTTGGTATAAAATGGTTTGTCGTGAATGCGACTGCTTGAGAGCTCCTGCTAATACAACATATATAGAATATATATGCTGTATTAGCATATATATGTTAATACAGGTTGTTCTTGACTTACAACATTTCATTTATGAGCGTTCAAAGTTGCAATGGTACTGATAAAAGTGACATGTGACATTTTTCAGTTACAACTTTTGTAGCATCGCCATGATCATGTGATCAAAATTCAGATCCTTGGCAACTGGTTCATACCTATGACCACTGCTGTGTCCCAAGGTCATGCCATCACCTTTTGCAACTTTTTGAGAAGCAAAGGCAATAGGGAAGCCAGAATCACTTAACAACATAGTTACTAATTTATCAACTGCAGTGATTCACTTAATAACTATGGCAAGAAAGTTCATAAAATGGGGCAAGTCTCACAATGACCGAAATTTTGGGCTCAATTGTGGTCATACGTTGAGGACTACCTGTACTTACTTTTTTTAGAATCGAATGCATTGAACCTTTTCCTAAAATTTGATTTCATGAAGTTTAAAAGAGCACTTATAATTCACCTTTTACAAGATTTTTCTGAGGTTGGTTGATGCCACTTAAACCATGGAAGTGCTATCAGTAGATGATGGTTACAATATTTATCTATTGTTATAGTAGTATGCATAGGTATTGTGCACACTAAATAAAATTACTGCCACTCTTACTATTACTAAGCACACTCCCTGAATATTCATTCAGAGAACAGCTAAGTCTTTGTTGTTGTTGCTGTACCGGTTTGGGAAAAAAAATCATGTGATTTTCTTAAGCAAAGTAGGAGTTCATATGATGTGAGCAGAACCAAATATTGATTTTCTTGAAACTTCCTCAGTTTTGTTTCTGAGGGATCCAAAAAAGCAGCCGTTCTGAAAAAAAAAAAAAAACCAAACAAAGCAAAACTCACAATCAAACTAATTATGTTGTGTTTTGGTAACGGAAAAGCCAGGGTAGAAAGGTTGGGTGAGGAAATGAGTTATTTTAAATCCTTTCATGGAAGAATAGCGAGCCGTAAATAATCTATTGATTACATTCTCATCTCTACCCTTTGTTAGTTCTAGCATACTGACCGTACATGTTTAGAACCTTTGGTGAAATCGGTGAAAAGCAATTGTTTGTGCCACCCTGATTTCTCCTCTTTCTCCCAAATTTCCAGTTCTTTCCCTAAAAGATTTTCTTTCCCATTTCAAAGCCATGTATTATTTTGATTCTGATTCTTACCTTCCCTGAGGTTTCACATAGTGATCTAGACAAATAAATATTATTCCTCATGGATGCCATTTTTGTCCTGGTCTGGTCCCCACGTCTGAAGCCTTGTTTAAGGTTCCTCCTTTTGTTAATCTGCGTTGTGGAGATTTAGTTGAATAGACTTCATTTTTTTTTCTTTTTTGCCTGCTACTCCTCAACCCACATGTTGATCCTAATTATTATATTAGATTTCATTGCCTTTTCCTTTCCATCTGCAAATCAGCAATTCATTATAATAATTATACTTATTATTTCTGGGTTCGCCCTATACTTTTTGTGGCTGTTTTATACACTTTGCAGGCACAGGTTTGTTTGTTTTTTAATTATACACACATGCTTAGAGCTGAAACCGGTGTGTAATAGTGGAAAACTAAGTAGTATACCTTGGACAGCTGTTTGGTAGAATTGCCAGTAACCATTTGAGGTCTCTCACAAAAAAGCTATGATGTTCAATCAGAGTTTTCAGGCAGGAGCTATTGGAACTCTAAGGAAGATATTAATAACTTACACTCACTGCAAAAATGGCTTTTTGTAGAGGCGGCACCAATAATGATAGTCCTCCTCCTCCTCCTCCTCCTCCTCCTCCTCCTCCTCCTCCTCCTCCTCCTCCTCCTCCTCCTCCTCCTCCTCCTCCATCATTCTCTCAGCCAAAAAAAATCTAAGCAAACAACTTTGTCCATAATCGTACAATTTCATTTTATATATTCTGGCTTAAATAGATTTGAAAATTCTTCCTTTCTAATACAGGTAGTTCTTGTCTTACATTACAGTCACTCAAATGATTGTTTGAAGTTACAATAGCATTGAAAAAAGTGACTTACAACCTACTTATAACTGTTGCAGCACTTCCACAGTCACGTGATCAAAATTTGGGCGCTTGGTAGTCAGCAATTGCAGAATCCTATGGTCATGTGATCACCATTTGTGACCTTCCTAGATGACTTCTAACAAGCAAAGTCAATGGGGGAAGCTGAATTCATTTAACAACCACCTGATTCATTTAACAACTTCATTGATTCACTTAACAACCATGGCAAAAAAATGGTTGCCAAATTGGGCACAACTCACTCATAACAGAGTGTTATGTTGCTTCATAACAGAAATTCAAGACCCAATTATGGTTGAGAACTACCCATACATCCAAGATCTTTGCTAAACACCTTACTTTTCTATTTTTATAGAAAGCGTTTGACTGTTTCAAGCCAGAATTGGACAGCTCATCAGCCACACAGATGGATAAACAATTGGATCTTCATGCCTGTAGTATTGGTGCAAATGAGAAATTGGACAGGAATTTTGTATAGGCTGCGCTCATACCCTTGAAAGAAGGGCAAAATAAAGCAAAAGTCTAAGTATAATAAAAAGTACTAGTTGATTCAATGCATCTCCTAGTATGTATATGGGGAATTCTTCTCTGCCTTCTTTTTTTGTTTGTTAAAGAACAGGTATTGCATTTTAATTAGGCCTACACAAAACTTACCCATTTCGTTTTTCAGATTCAGATTTTTGCAAAAGCTGCCTTTCTTTTTTCAATATTTTTCAGATTTACCCAACCCAATTAAAAGCCATTAGATTTAACTGCTTCTTGCTTTATCCAAAACCGGTGGTGGCAAACTTTTTCCTCACTGAGTGCCGAACAGGTATGTGCTTCATGTGCCTTGCACGCACCCATGCTATCCATGCTAACACGTGGCTTCTCCCCTGTATGCTGCGCACACAACTGTACCATCTGCACAAGAGCATGGCTTTCGCGCACCCCCCCACCCCCGTGTGCTGCAAATGCGTGTGAAAGCACAGGAGAGCTCCAAAGACCAGCTGGGTCCCCTGAATTGCATACATGCACACCAGAGGCCTGAACACCACCTGGGGTGCACGCCCATGCGCAGCTGCAGGTGAGTTGGGTGACAGCTCGCGTGCCCAGAAAGTTGGCTCTTTCTGCCACCTCAAGCATGCATGCCATAAGTTCGCCATCACAGTCCTAGACCAAATAAAATACTATACTATGCTATTAGAGCTAGTTACATGGCGATCATTGGTGGGTTTCAAAATTTTTTACTACTGGTTCTGTGGGTGTGTCTTGGTGGGCATGGCATGGCTTGATGGGCGTGTCTTGGTGGGCGTGGCAGGGGAAGGATACTGTAAAATCTCCATTCCCACCCCACTCCAGGGGAAGGTTACTGCAAAATCCCCATTTCCCAATCAGCTAGGACTCGGGAGCAGAGAATAGATGGGGGCTGGGCCAGACAGAGGTGGTATTTACTGGTTCTCTGAATTATTCAAAATTTCCCCTACCAGTTCTCTAGAACTGGTCACAACCTGCTGAAACCCACCTCTGATGGAGATATGAAATTGAATTACATGGATAGTCCCAGGCACTGGTTGCTCTTTATAAACTTTCATTGAAAAACTGCCCCCTTTTAACTTATACTAGTTGCACTGAGGTAAATTTAGTAAAGTTAGGAAGTAGGTAGGCTAAGATTTTATTATTGAACTTTTTTCATTGGGATTGTAACTATATAAAGACATATATTAATTTAATTCTTCTGGTGTGATTTTAGCAGTTTATTATTTCTTATTTGCTAAAATTTATTGTGTCTGTATCACATCCAACAGGTAAGCATATTATAAAGAAAATGTTTGTTGGTAACTTGAGTTTTGGATGTGACAAGATAGACTTAGGTTAAACTTGGATGTGACAAGATAGACTTAGGTTTTCTTTGCCACAAAACTCTAAAGGTTTTTGATAACAAAACATAGCATAATTTGTATGATACAATAGGATAATCTCCATGTCTTTCTTTCTTTGAAGGAAGGGTGAGATTAACAAAGTATGTTAGGTAGATAAATTCTGCATACATGGACCACAAAGCTAAAAATAATTAATGGCACTATATATGTTATGCTATACAGATATTTGGAATTTCATACCTAGGATTCAGGGTCCAGCTGATTTATTTGAACGAAACACTCACAATTGTCATGAGAAATGAGCATTCTTTGATCTAAAATATAAAAATGAAGAAACACTCTTAATTATTTTCACTCTTTTTTTTATAGTGTAATTACCATGATGTGTTTTTCACAACTAACTAGAAATTAGTAGCATCAAGCTAATTGGGTGAAGTTGCACCTCTGAAGGACTAGAAATTCCTTCAGATTTACGTGTGCTGTGTATAGAATAAAATGGCAAGTACTGTGAATATTTGTTCACTCTTTAACTCCTTTTGTTTTCTTGCAATCATTTTATAAACATATCTTTCACTGTTCATTTTTGCCCCTCCACGATGAAATTTCTCCTCCGCACTTTAGCTTAGCTTGCACCTAGTACAATCATTTTTGTCTATTTTGTCCTGACATGGTAACTAATAACTTGGTTCCTTCCACACTATCTCTATCACACAAAAAAAGCCTCTTCCAATCTATCTGTTCAGTCATTCCATTCATCCAGCAGTAAATTCATGCATGAAGGGTTGATGTATTAAGATTGCTTCTCTTTACAACAGAGATAGATGACGTGTAGTCAGCCAATTGTAGAATTGATATGATTTGTTTATTTTTGGGGGGTATTTGGGTATTCAGTGCCAACAGTACAAATTTAGTGCTTCTCTGTTCCTGAACTGCCACAATACAAGAAACTAATGTTCAACTTTCATTAAAAATACAAACTCCAAAATTTTAATTGCAAAGACAGAGTGTGAAGTGATTTGAATTAAAATGCTTGTTTCATTTTTGCTTTTTGTTTAAATATAGCAATATCAATTTGGCACATTAAATATCAGCCTTCTTTAACACGGATCTTTATTTTAAAAGGTTTTTACAAACAATGAAGAGGCTTCACACTGCCATTCTTTAAGATTATATTCTTGACTATTCTAATCTGTCAACAAATACTCAACAAAACATTTTCCTAATTTGCTTGTGAAGGGATTGGCTATTTAGATACTTGAGGTATGTAGCAATTCAGGTTTAACAAATCTTATTGTAATCCATTCATTTGTGGAAGGATTATTGCTATCTTGCTTTAAATACCATTCTGTGGACAAAACAGGGGTGTATTTTATTTGTGTGATCTGTAAAATGTGAAAAAAAATTGTAGTTTTCTCTCATTCTCAATTTCCCAAATCTCAGGGCTATCCAAGAAAATTGATTAGTAGGAGATTTAAGACAGATAAAAGCAAAGATTTTACGTTATACATAACTGAGTGTTGGTACTCCATGCAATATGCAGTGACATCAATTCAGACAGATCTAAAAGGAGATTAGACTACTATATGGAGGAGTAAGTATATATGGATGCTAGTCATGATGACAAAATATTATTTCCAGGATCAGAAGGGCAAAGTCTGTATATACTAGAGAAAAATATCAATATTTTTCAATATTACTCTAGAACCAAGATATTAGACTGGATAAAAACCTTGGACTGACCCTAAACCACTAATCAGTCTGTATATACAAGATGCAACAGTGGCCTGGAGGATTTGGATACAAATTCCAGAGCATTAAAAAAACAACAACCCGTCACTGAATTTTGAATGTGAGGGATGTAATGAAGATTAGGCACATGGAGTGTAAGAATAGCATCTTCATTTAATTGATTCATTTTAAGACTCATCGCAGTTAATTCCAAAAAGTCTGAAATCAAATTACTTTTGATCCTGGCTCACCTATTTTGTGGAATACAAAATACTGCAAATCGCTCCAATGATGTGGTCCTTGGCCCAAGAAAGGATATGCAACTGTACCATAGCTATATTGAATCAATGTCAGAAAAGCATTCATTTTGGCTGTGACATTATTCCCTATCCAGAAAATGTAGCCCTTGCAAGGCATAGAATGTCTGCCAGGTTACATGCCCTTGGGCAGATTAAATTTGAAATGTTAGGACATTTAGAGCATGTTCATTAAAATGCCTCACTGCAAACAAGACAAAATGCTGGTAATGTGCCTTAAAAACTATCTTTGATGTACAGCTGTTTAAATAAAATGGGTTTAAGAGAATGACCTGTGGGAACATTTATAGTTAAGCTTTCTCTTCTTTGGATAAGAAAACAGCTTTTTGTTTTTCAAGTGGCATCAAAGTGTTTGCTGAAAAAGAAGGGGGCAGGATAGCAAAGACAATCAGTGGCCACTCACACCCAGAGGAAAAGGTCAAAATGAAACTATGATGAAGGTCTCCTCTCTGAGATAAAATTTGCCCTTAAAAACAGATTATACCAGTGATGGCTAACCTTTTTGCTGTCACGTGCCAAAAGCAGGGGGAGCACGGGGGGTCATGCATGCACATGCCCACACCCATAATGCAATGCCCCCTGCATGCCTCATCCCCCACGCATGCATGCATGAACCCCCATGCTCCCCCCCCACATGCGTGCGCAACCCCCCCCCCCATGGCCTGTTTTGGGCCTGGCAAGCCTCCCTGAAGCCTTCTGGAACCAAAAATGGGTTGCAGAGGGGGGGGGTGCACCCTCCCATGGCCTGGTTTGATGGTGGGGTGCACCACTCCCCTCGTGCATACATGCAAGACCCTGCACATGCACGTGTGTCTTCTACATGTGCCCCGCCCCCGTGCCAGAGTCCCAAAAATCAGCTGGCTGGCAGGAGGCGCACAGACATGCACAGTGGAGTTGAGCTGGATGATGGCTCATGTGCCCGCAGAGAGGGCTCCGCATGCCATCTGTGGCATGTGTGCCATATGTTTGCCATCACGGGATTATACATTTCAGGGAGGTTCAGCACAGTCAAGTACACAAGTAATATATCTGAAGACTTAACTGAAATCTGCATTTGGTCAAGATGAAGATCTTTAACTTCTGGAATGAATAGAACAAAATGCTAGGTTTGAATGGTTCTCAAATTCTCTATTAATAGAATATATCATGTGGACATTGCTTAGATATTGTGTAATTCTTTTTGGACATTTGATCTCATGGATCTATTGTCAAATCCTTATTCAGTTCACCAGATGAACTTGTAAATCTGATCTACCTTGTAACATAGCTATGAGTAGGAAATAATAATAAGAGGCACCATAAAGACTACCCTAAGCACCTCCTTTAAGAAAGAGTAGATAGCATAGGTGATACCTACCTGGATCAACAGCCATAATTGTGAGAAGGATCTAGGAATTCTAATGGAGAATAACTTAAGACAACAGAGTGCTGCATCTGACAAAAAAGCCAGTGCAGTCCTAGGCTGCATCGATAGAGGGAAATATCATGATCATGTGAAGTGTTGGTACAATTTTTTTACTGCACTAGTAAGACCACACTTGGAATACTGCATCCACTTTTGGTCAACATGATATAAAAAAGATGCTGAGACTCTAGAAAGAATGCAGAAAACAGCAACAACAATGATTAAAGAGTGGGAGACTAAAACATAGGAATGGTCATGAGAACTGGTTAGGTCTACTACGCTACACCCTTAGAGATGGACTAGGGGTGACATGATAGTAGTCTTCCAATATTTGAGGGGCTGTCACAGAGTGGAGGGAGTCAACCTACTCGCTGAAACAACTGAGGGCAGAACAAGAAATAACAGGTTGAAACATATCAATGAGAGATCCAACCTAGAAATAAGGAGAAATTTCCTGACAGGGGAATTAATCATTGGAATGGCTTGCCTCCAGAAGTTGTTGGTGCAGTATCACTGGAGGTTTTTAGCAAGACATTGGACAACTATTCAGAATGGTATAGGGTCTCCTGCTTAAACAGCAGGTTGGACCTCCAAGATCCCTTCCAACTCATTATTCTGTAATTCTAGAGACAAGAGGAAGAGCTACAGATGGGACAACCAGCATGTAAAAGATGTCTCAGGCCATAGAAGGGATGGTAATAGCTGGGAAATGTTTCAGAAGGAACCCTCCCTAGTTTTCTGGAAAGTAAAAGGAAAGGCGGGAACAAAAACTTTTAGCTTTCCAAGATAATTTAATTAACCTTACAATAAAAATACAGATTCTCCTGGTTGTGTTTCTTGTATGGACTGTCTCACAGGGCAAATATTGTGTGTGTGTATATACAGTACATACACATGCAGAGACACATACATACAGGCATGCATGCATAAATACATATACCGGATATTCTTCTATAATAAGCTTTTCCATTTCAATTTTTACTGCTGAATCAGTAGTCCAGAGACAGATAACAACTGGCCTAAGATCATTCAGCAAATTTTAAACCTTATTTGGGAATTAAAATTCTTCTGATCCAATCTTATCACAGCTCTAAAATACTTGGAGGAAGGAATAAAAACCACCAATTCCTTATTACAAAGAAAAAGAAATCCCCAAAGAATGTGAAGAGAAGCATGTTAGTTCAGTCTTCTTTGGCACTTCCAGAGAAAAGCATCTAGAGATACCTTCCAACCTTCTGTCTACAAGACATTTGGGGAAGTGACCTTCTCTAAAGCAGCCTTGCTAGCAATTTCCATCTGTAGAAGAGAAGAGAAAAAAAATCACATCCCAGTGCATGTTGAGATACATAGAAAATAGATTTCATCATTTTTTGCTGGGAATGACTGGTTTACAATCTTAGCATGGGAATACAATTTGAGAAGCTAAGATTCAAATCCCTTGAAAGGCTGAAGAATTGTTCAGATGTTATTTAGACTAGAGCAAGGCTGTCAAACTCCCGGTCCGTGGGCCAGATGCGTCACATGCTGAGATTTTAAAAAGTGTCTTTTCATTGTGACAATAAAGGAAATATATATACAAGAATATTTGCCACGCCCATGCACAGTTTAGCAAATGGGGAAAATTTCCCGATATCTCATATGATGCTGCCATGACAACATGAGTTTGACACCCTTGGACTAGAGGAACTAACATTGAATAGAAACTTTCTCGATTTTGTGTGTCCCAGATGTGTCAGACTGCCAGTCATCTGGAGGGAGATGGGTAGATGTAAAATATTAGAGAAGAATGATCTTTGTATTGGCATCAGTGAAGTTATTTTATGGTAAAAACCAGAAATTTGAAACTGATACAGACTTAATCAACTTGAAATCTTCATAGTTTTGCCTTATACTTAGAAGAACCATGTTGTTCAGTAAAGTCTCACCAGGATCAGAAATGGCAGGACTGCTACCATATAGTATATCTTGATTAGGTAAAATGGTCTTTCATGGTTACTGAGCAGCTGATAAAAACAGTGAAGCAACAATATATATAAAAATGGGAAAATAATGTCAATGAAGATTCTCAGCCATCCAGGTAGAGTTGTATGGAAGTTAAGTCATGGCAAAGTCCACTTGTCATGAGTTAATTTTCAGACATAGAAAAATAGTGTTCTACCTTACAATCTAATTTTTCCCAACCTGGCTCCTTTCCATGAAATGAGGCTAAAATTCTGGAATTTTCCATTTTCCTAACTATTCAGGGAATTGCAATCAAAAGTTATCAGAAACTCTGGGGAAGACTGCTTTGAGGACTTTCTAAAGCATCCTAATTATCAATTAATTGCAAAGTGTGTCATCATTTTTTTATTGGCCATCACTTAATAAGTAAATAGGTTTATGGTTCTAACCATAAGTCATAACAATATAGCATAGCATAAAATACTATAAAGCAAAATAACAAGAAAAGAAAATTATAAAGAGTGCTAAATATAAGTTTGGATCAAGAAAAAACCAGGGCTACAATTATTTATTTATTATTTATTTTATTATTGCGATTTAGATGCCGCCATTCTCCCGAGGGGCTCAGGGCGGCTTACAAAAACAATATCCAATACAAATCACAATAAAATTAAAATCAACAACCCAATTAAAACAGTTTAAAATTATAACAATGTACACCCATAACGGATCAGCTAAGTTGATGAAAGAGCCATGTCTTCAACTCACGATGGAAGGAAAGGAGGTCGGGGGCTGTCCTGAGCTCGGCAGGCAAATCATTCCAGAGGGTCAGGGCTCCCACAGAGAATGCTCTCCTCCTGGGGGCCGTCAGCTTACATTGTTTGGCTGAAGGCACCCTGAGGAGGCCCACTCTGTGAGAGTGCATGGGATGATGGGAGAGCGGCTGGAGGTGGTCCTGCAAGTACCCCAGGCCTAAGCCATGAAGGGCTTTATAGGTAAGCACCAGCACCTTGAAGCTAATCCAGAACGCCACCGGCAGCCAGTGCAGCTCGCGCAGGAGAGGTGTTATACGGGAGTATTGAGAGGCCCCCATAATTACCCGCACGGCCGCATTCTGGACTAGCTGGAGCCTCTGGATGCATCCCAAGGGCAGCCCCATGTAGAGGGTGTTACAGTAGTCCAACCTATAGGTAACGAGGGCTTAAGAACTTAAATGTTTCTTTTTACATTTAAATGACAACAAAGCAAAATTAACAATGTGACTACTAACAGTTAGAAACCCACTTTCAAAAAGATAATTCAGTATTCAAGATCTGAGCCCTTGAGTTCACCTACCATCAGTAATTTGTCCATGATCTCATCATAAATGGTATAACGCCCACTTAGTGGCTTGTTGTGAAATGGAAATGTCAAATATGCATGCTTTACTTTTGCAAACAAGTAAAATCCTTGAAAAAACCAAGAACAATAATATCTGGCTAGCAACATGAAAATACTTGGATTTAGGTGAAAGCGGATTTCATAAATATCCTGGAGGAGATACAGACATGCTTTTCATATATATTTAAGATTACTAATGCATACAAATTAAATATCTGTCATATACTGTCCCCCGAATTGTCATCCTCTGTGAAAGAAAGTTCCAATTTTCTACCTCAAACTATTCTTCAAAGCACCTGAGGGTAGAACAAGAAGCAATGGGTGGAAACTAATTAAGGAGAGAAGCAATTTAGAACTAAGGAGAAATTTCCTGACAGAACAGTTAATAAGTGGAACAACTTGCCTGCAGAAGTTGTGAATGCCCCAACACTGGAAGTTTTTAAGAAGATGTTGGATAACCATTTGTCTGAAGTGATGTAGGGTTTCCTGCCTGGGCAGGGGGTTGGACTAGAAGACCTCCAAGGTCCCTTCCAACTCTGTTTATTCTATTCTATTCTATTCTATTCTATTCTATTCTATTCTATTCTATTCTATTCTATTCTATTCTATTCTATTCTATACAAAATTGTTTCAAGATATTGAAGCAATGACTTCTTTTGACTACCATAACAATTGGATAAAGTGGTTGGTACTGACTTGACCCATGTTTTCTGGGGAAATTAAGTTGAGATGAATAATCAGATGTAGGCTATGCCTATGTTTTCTGGGAAACTTCTCAGGAAAGTAAACCACTCAAAAATCAGATTCTAACCCTTTAAAAAAAAAATCAAAGATATTGGAACTTGCTCTAAGCCCTCCATAATTTTCTCTTTCCTAAGGCAGCTGACCTTTCCAACATTAATGTGAGCAACTAGAACCTAATGAGGCATAGTTTAGGCAGAAACATTTCCTGCAGGTTGATGACCATTTCACTTAATAATGACCCCTAAGAAAATTTCATTCCCAAACGGCCCAGCAAGAAATCTGTTATTTCCAATGAACTCAGTCTATTCCATCTTACTATTTTTTATTTTTATCATCTGACTATAATAATAAGCAAACCCAGCATGCTTTCAAAAGGTCAGGACAGTGATTTGGGTCCTCAGCACTTTCTCCGGAAGGCAAAAAGAAAATTCAAAATGACTTTTCAGAAGTTGGACCAATAGAACTGAATACAAACAGGTAAAAGAAACCAAATTTACATATGCAGGATGAGGAATGCATATGCAGGAGAATGATACAATTAATTTTAATCATATTTAATTTGTATCTCAAATTATTATTGAACTTTATTCTGATTTCATTTTAAATTGTGCTTTATTCCAATTTCATTTAAATTGTTTTACCAAACTTTTGTAATAATTTGTTTCTGGAACTCTGCACTTTGATATGGCCCAAGGCTAATCAATAAATAAAGATTGATTGATTGATACAAATACAATGATACATTTAACAAGGAATTGTAGCTGATCACCAGCTGAATATGAACCAGTGGAATATATTCCTGTTAATTGTCCAAAGAAACTTTGAACTTTATCAATGGGAATTTAGTTAGTGAGATTATTCAAAAGGATATTGATTATTTATGTAAAGACTAGAAATAGGAATAGGAATAGGAATAGGAATAGAATAGATAGAATAGAATAGAATAGAATAGAATAGAATAGAATAGAATAGAATAGAATAGAATAGAATAGAAGAGAAGAGAATAGAATAGGAATTCATGTTATTTCTCAACATTTGACATCTTTCTTGGTTTTTTATTTTTTTTTAACAAAAGGAGAAGCCAGCATTGTTGCATCAGCCTTCATTTTAAAATTTATTTTTTACTATATACTTTCCCATGCCTGTTTTTTTTTTCTGTTTTAGTTTTAATATTATTTCACATTATTAACAAGTTATGTATATACATTATATGTATTATAATTAATTTGATGTGCTTTTAAAAAAATGTAATTTGCTATAATGCCAGCTAAAAAGCTGGGATATTTAAGATCGTTTCAGATTTTTGTTTGTTAATAATCAACACCAATGCAAACTATATGGCAGCATGCTCATTATAGCTTATAATATAATAAAATTGGAAAATTCTTCATAATTTTTTAATGAAACCATGTAATTCTTACTTCTCTACCTTAAACTATTCTTGTTTACACTTTAAAAGAACAACTTGGTCGTTTGCCTTTCAAGTTTGCATTAATGTACAACAAATTATAAAAGGCCTCATTTCTATAAATGTATTTTTATTTTTTCATCTTATTAAGCTATTGTGTTATACAGGGAGTCCTCAACTTATAATCACAACTGAGCCCCAAATTTCTGTTGCTAAGTGAGACAGTTGTTAAGTAATTTTTTTTCCATTTTCCATTTCTTGCCACAGTTGTTAAATGAATCATGATAGTTGTTAAGTTAGTAACACTTGTAAAGTGAATCTGGATTCCCTATTGATTTTGCTTATCGGAAAGTCAAAAAAGGTGATCACATGATTTTGGGACACTGCAACCGTCATAAATATGAATCAGTTGCCAAGCACCTGAATTTTGATCACATGTCCATGGGGATCCTGCAATGGTCATAAGTGTGAAATTGGTCATAAGTCACTTTTTTCAGTGCTGTTGTAACTTTGAGCAGTCACTAAGTGAACTGTTTTAAATTGAGGACTACCTATATTAACTATTATAGCAGGCTATTTTCCAAACCTATGTATTTTCTAATGACAAGTTATTTTCATCCTGACTGCTGTCAACAATGATAAATACAAGAATTGATGCAATAACTGCTTTTGAGTATCATTGTGGATACAGTAGATAAAATTCGTGTATTGGATTGCTGTGCGTTGTGATTTGATTATACATTTGTATAAGCAAATGTAAATCTTGTCAATGTTTGGACATGCTCACATGTCCACCACATGTGAAATAAGTGTTCTCTAGTAAAACAGCTTTTTGCAAATTGGTTATAATTCTTTCTTAATGTGATTTCATTTCACTGTGGTTTAAATGATGTCTGACTATAAGTTTTAAGTCAGCTGCTTTGTCTGTGGCCAAGGCAGCTTTCCTCTTCTTCCAATCTTTCTGTCATCTAGAATTTAGTATCTGTAAAAGATAAGCCATAAAATAATTAGGATAAAGTATTTTTAGTTTTGCTAATATGAGGTAGCTCTTGTTTATTTGATACTCCTGTCATAGACTGTCTAAAAGATGAAATGATATGCAGTTTCCTAATTTAAATTTGCTTACAATAATTCTAACTTAGGCTGACATTAAGGATGGAGGATCATTATTATATGAGCCAGCAAATTCACAAGTTGTGACTGTAAAGGTTTTACAAGAACTCTTAAATTTTTATACTTCTGTTATATTGAAATCAGTTGAAAGGACTATTCAAAATTATAATCTGGAGAACAACAATGATTTGCTGGCTGGAAAAGACGAAGAAAATCAAGTTATTTCGACTTTGGAGCAGGAAAAAGAGGCTGTCAGGATCATGATGGAAGTCAGCACACTGAAAACAGAGGTTTTGGCAGAAGCTTCTATGCAGTTAACTGAAAAGCAGCAAATAGACTCTTTCCCGCAGACTGATAAACTTTATCATGACAATTTTTGGCTTTATAGACAGACTCAATTTTCAAGGAAGGAAGTGACTGATTATATAAGCAGGAAGAGTCGAAATGGAGGTTTCAAATTGAAGGAGATAACTTTTAGAAGAGAACGATTTCCAAAGTTGCATCAGCCTCAAATCTATATTCAAAAATTTTCGAAAATAAAAGCAAGGGGAGGAGCAATGTTGAAGAAGAAAGTACTATTGAAGAAGAAGGACTGGAAAAAATATAGAAAAAAAAGGAAGAATTGAAGATTAGTTTCTTTTGGGGAGGATTTTAATAATAAATTTGAAAAGTTTACTGAAATTAGTATTTTTTAAGTTTAAGTAAAAATGTTTAACTAAAAATGGATAGCTTTTTAAAAAAAATATTATCGAGGTATCAAAATGCTTAACTTTAAACTTAATTGATAACTTTCTGAAAGTTTTGAAATTGATATTCTGAAGAATGAACTCAAGAAGTCTACTGAAATTAATATTTTTTTTTAAGTTTAAGTAAAAATGTTTAACTAAAAATGGATAGCTTTTTAAAAATTACTGAGGTATTAAAATGGTTAACTTTAAAGTTAATGGATAGCTTTTTGAAAGTTTTTGAAATTGATACTTTGAAGAATGAACTCAAGAGTTAGAAATAATTTAACTCAATGGATTAATAGTATTTTTAAGGTTATATTTTGAAGAATATTCTACTGAAGTGTCTTTTTAAAAAATTTACTGAAGTATTAAAATGGTTAATTTAAAACTGAATGGATATAAAATAATGTTTTTTTCTTCTTCTAAAAATATATGCTTTAAAGAAAGTTTTGTAATGTTTAAACTAGAATTCCAAAAGGGGAGGCTGATGAACAATTTTTAAAAGAGGTGTTAAAGAGTGTGAGGGAGTTTTGAATCTTGTAGTAAGTTAGTATATTTTAGTTTATGTTTGTTTAATGATATACCCTGTTTTTGCTCTGGGAAGTCGGGGTGGGGGTGGGGAAGGAGAGGTTAAAGGTTGTGTGTGGATAAAATGGTTGTTTAATTTTCAATAAAATTAAAAGATAGATAAATGTATTAATAGAGAAGTAAGAAAAGTGGGGGAAATGTCATATTAAAGGAAATGATAATATTAAGATATGATTAATATTGGAGGAGTAAAAAGAAGACATAAAAGATGTATTCAGAAGATATATTGACTGATTGATTATGTATTGTTTGTTTGTTTATAAAAAAAATTCTAACTTAGATTCACTAACGTATTAAATTGAACTGTGGATTCAAAATGTAAAAATACTGAGTTTACAACATAATAATCTATTAAGATGTACCAATATACACTTTCTCGACACTAATTAAGGAAAATTTTAAGTTTATTTTTCAGTAGGTCTAAATTTACCATGTTTTGTATAGTAACATGCCTTTTAAAAATGTCTTGATAGTTTTGAATATTTGTGTTGTAGTCTTACCTCTATAATTAATGTGAGAAAGTTAGTCCCCATATTGTGGTAGAGAGCACAATAATCTGCATAATAAACTTCATAAAGTAAGATAAGGAATTAGCCATTTTAATCCAAACAATAAAAAACCCCTAACATTATTTAACAGAACTTTCAAAATCAGAATACTAAGAATTTATCTTAAGAGTAACAGAAATGTGAGATGTGATTAATGGATATGTATGGAATTATAATTCCACACATATCCATTATAATGGTTTCTACATTGAATTAAATTATGTGTCAGGTTTATTTTGGATATTGAGGCATGCTCTTTTAATTACTCTTCCTGTCAGTCTTTTGGTAGAAAGCATCATACAAATTTTATAAATAAAACAAATCCCCTGTAGCTCTTGAATAAAAGCAAATACATTGATGTGCTTCTTGGCCATAAAAGATTATCTTCCACTTTTCTGTGGCCTGTAAAATAGTAGGACATATCACTAAACAGCTTATTTCATATGTATTAACCAACCAATCAACTTTGGGGGAGGCAGGAATGTCCATGTGGATCACTGGCAACTAATATGCAGATAGGCAGCATCGTTTTCTTAAGACTAGAAAGTAAGCCTGGGGAAAAAAATCATGTTGACATGAATCTGAAGGATTCCAATAGTTTTTCCTTTTGTTTGGATGTGGCAGACTGGAAACCTGGTCAGCCATGCCATGTGCAATGAGGAAATAAAAATACTTTCATTTCCTGATTCATTAGAGCTTCAAGAATAACAGAATTGGAAGGGATCTTGGAGTTCTTCTAGTCTAGTCAGGCAGTTCGGAAGAAGAAGAGTAGGAAGACATAATGTGAAAGCATTATGTATAATGGTGTATAAGAAAGATACATTTTTTTAAAAAAAAATCATGATCACACTTTAGGAGAAATTAGGAATAACGAAATTTGGCAATATTTTCTTGAGGTGACATTTAACATAGGATATGAACCTGCATATAAACAGAAATGCTGCAGAATTTTATGAACATATTTTTCCAATCTGCTAAACACATCTCTTTTATACCATTCTTTTTGTTTGGAGTTCTTGAAAATCAGCATGGGATTTACAGACATTTTTTTTTTTTTGCTATATTTATATCTCACACTTATTTTGAGACATCCCATTTCCCTTGTCTTCACAGCTTTGTTGAGCAACTCTGCTTTTAAGCTGCAGTTATGGTGAACAAATTCTAGAAATGAAGCCATTTCACTCTATTTGCAACAAAACAAACAAAACAATTCTGTGAACCAGATGTTTTGTGGTATCTACATGTTTACCCATAGGAGAAATATTTAAATCATGTAAGAATATAAAGTGGATGGTAGGAAAAAAGAATCTTTTGAAATTTTATCAAAGATGCGGAAATCCCAAAAGGAATGTACAATGCATTTTGTAAAACTCTGTCTACAGTGTGGTCTCAAATGCCAATTTCTGTTCTATATCTATAAAATATCTGGCTTATTTATAAGGAAATGAAGTTATGATTTCTCATTTGATCTTCTCACGAAGACCTTTATTGGGCAAGATATTTAACAAATAGGGGATTAACACCTAAGGTTTATACTGAAGTAGCAAACAATATTCTAGTACTTGTTGGAGAAATTGCAAATACTTGTTTTCCCCAACAGAAGTAGCATTAAAAAAAACCCTGTTTAAATTAATTTTCTCAAAATAGGCAATTTTAAGATAAATTGACAATGCATTTGGGAATTTATGACAGATAATACTACTAAAATCCTTCCTTCCTTATTTATTTATTTATTTATTATTTATTTATTAATTCGTTTTATACACCACCCTTCTCCGGAAACTCAGGGCGGCTTACAATGTGTTAAGCAGTAGCCTTCATACTTTTGTATATACCTGCTTAGTAGGGCTTTCGCCCCCCCACCCCAAGCGGTGTTCTTTTTTATACAAAGTCAGCTTATTGCCCCCACAACCCGGGTCCTCATTTTACCTACCTCGAAAGGATGGAAGGCTGAGTCAACCTTGAGCCTGGTGAGATTTGAACTTGCAGTAATTGCAGGCATCTGGCAACTAAGTGCTACTTTAACAGCACTTAGTCCATTGCACCACCACTGTGCCTTCCTTCCTTCCTGCCTGCCTTCCTGCCTTCCTGCCTTTCTTTCCTCCCTCCCTCCCTCCGTCCCTTCCTTCTCTTGGAATTTTATCCTAAAAATCTTTTAATCAGTGTTAAATGTGTCTACCATATCTGATGAGGTCAGAACCAAATATTTCTGGTCTGGAATATTTTAACTATGAAACATGTTCATTTCTCTAAAACAGGATATGATAGAATTATGCAAGGACATTGAAGACCACCAATATATGCTTAGATATTAGGTTGCCATATGTGATCTGCAAAGTGAAGATGACCATTACACAGAGATATCCCATTGCTGCTAGCTATTGTTCATCCCAATTTTGCAGCCCACTTTCAAATACATTGTTCACAAAAGCTATTTTAAAATTAATTATATCTGATCAGAGAAATATGGGTTGGGCGTGGAAGGGACATATTTGTGCTACCTGGGATTTTTTAGAGATAGAGATCATAATTAAGAATAATAATAGCCCAGATATTTTCTATGAACTATATTTGCAGCAATGACTATTAATTGGTTCCAGATTTTCTATTATCTTTAAAAATACTTTGCTTTCTCATATGAAACAACAACTTTCAACTCTGTGCAGGTCTGGATTCCTCCTTATTTGGAAGATACATGATTGCTTTGGCTTGTAAAACTGTGTGTAGCTAGCTCTGCCTGTGAATATGATTGCATCCCTACACAGAAGCCTTAGGGAATCTCACGAGCAGAATGAGTGACAATTCTCCTTGGTAAGGATTTTTCTTTGACAGTGCTATTATATCTATTATAGTGCTCTGCAAAATAGAAATATTATTTCCAGATTCCTTTGCTGATATTCATAGACAGGTCTCTATTCTGCATCTGGAGTGTATCAGAACCGGCATATACTTCTTAGTTGGTGGGATTTGGGCAAATTGGATTAAAGATCTTAGCATGTGTATAATAGAATGAGCATGCTGGGTAAAGCTGAAGTTTGGTTGTACATAATACAATACTAGACCGATCTACATTGTCCTTGACATTAGCAGGGAAGGTTGCATGTGCATAGGAACAATAAAAGTAGGATTCTGCACTTGATATGGCCCAATGGGCTAATCAATAAATAAAATTGAATTGAAATAAAAGTAGGTACTGTATATAGGCTTCTCTTTCTTACTAAAACACATTATCCATTTATTTAAATTTATCGACCACACAACTCCAGTGGAGTCTGGAGTTATGTGAAAGCCTTGATTGGCTAAAGCCACAACAGGTAACAAAGATTAATATCTGTGGTCCAATTTATTGATAACTGCAATGTAAAATGAGCAAATGGTAAAGAATAGCAATAACACTTAGACTTATATACTGCTTCATAGTGCTTTACAGCCCTCTCTAAGTGGTTTACAGAGTCAGCATATTGCCCCCAACAATCTGGGCCCTGATTTTACCGATCTCGGAAGGAAGGAACCTTGAGTTGATGAGACTGGAACTGTGATCTCACAGGAAACAAGAAATACAATCAGATGAGCAAATTCCACTTTGTTGTAACTACATTATATGAAGATTCAAAGGCTGCATATACCAAGGTACAAGCTTCCCATCTGATCAATCAGGGCAGGTACATCCTAAGTTTCTTTCTCTGACAATTCAGTCACTGGATGCTCTCCTTGCTCTTGTTGGATCATTCCCTTGTCCCTCATTTCCCAAGGTCATCCACACACTCTTTCTCCCTCTCCTCCCTCTTCCCTGGTCCCTTTCCCCTCCTAATAATAAGTAGTCAAGGTAAAAAAAAACAGCTCACCAACAAATCAACATAATCATTTCATGGGCTCCTTCACACTTAATTAATGTATGTAGTAACACAATAAAAGATGCAATCAGGAATGAATAGGTATTGAATAAATGTGGATTGAATGCATATTTTGTCTTGGAACATGTTTAGGCTCTGGTTTTGCCACATAGAAAAAATGAATTAGGATTAAATTATAAAATAAGTATACAAAGAAAGAGTGTATAACTCAAAAAGAAGGGGAAAACTGTGAAATTCATAGCTAGATGAAGTTGATGAGACTTTCAAACAGTGAGAGGTAAGAAATTTAATAAACAAAATTCAGTCTATAAAGCCTTCATGGATATGGTAGAAGAACTGATGCTTTGCAAGGATAGAAAGGAATGATATGTTGAAAGGTGTTGCTATAAATTGCATATATATCATAACTTTTTTTCTCAAACCTTCAATGTTTTTGTTTACTTTTCTGCACTAAGCATAATGTTCCTTACCCCAAAGGGAACAGTACGCTGGACATGAACCTTTCTAATTACTTTTCAAGACCATCCCAAACATCCAAACTTCTTGTCTTGTAAATTTGATAAGCTAATTGAGCACATTATTGAGAAATCCTCAAAACACTACCAATAAATGTCACTAAGATAAAACAATCTGTGTACTTCTATTTTAAGAACATAATGTTGCTCCATGCAGGAATGCATCGCCAGGTATAAAACATCTGGTGTACAAAAAGACTCAATCAAATTCATACATTATGAATAGAAATTGATCTGATGCCCTTTTAATATTTTATCTTATATACTTCTATATCATTTTTGTGATATAACATATGTTAGTTCCTCCTTATTCTGTCCCTTGCAAACATTCTTTTCACACATTATTAAAATTGTGTGAGGGATGAGTTAAGACAGACTAGCTTGCTTTTCTCTTTCTGTTGCACTCCATGTGCATCTATTGTTACTTTCTACATATTAGAGGTCAAACATCTGCAGCAGAGGAAATTCTCATGGGTTTTAGAATTCTTTATGTTCAAAGTTCTAAATAATTCAGAGAAACTACATGAGTTTTGCAGATTTTGTACTACAGAACTGACAACAAAATGTACAAAGGGCACAGAGTTAGCTAATAGAGTTGGCTTTTCTCTTTGTGAAAAAGAACAAGAAGTAGTTAGAACTATTAGATGTTCTCTATTGATATCACTATCTACCTTTTAGTAACATGATAGTTATAATAAACTCTTAGGTCACTATTATGATTATTCTAAAATAATAAATGATATATAATTGAACAGTGGTTAAAACACCAAGCTGGAAACAAAGAGTATGAATTACAGTCCCGCCTTAGATATAAAAACTGGCTGGATGACTTTGGGCCAGTAACTCTGAGCCCAACCAGTGAAATAGGAGGAGGAAGAGGGAGTATTAGATATGTTCACCACCTTGAGTATTTATAAAAATAGTAACACTGAGGGGAAAAAATCTAAAATCTCCAGAGTTTACAGATCCATTTTCAAAAACAGAGGACTTAGTTAATGTTTCTGACTCCTCACCAATTTTCTGCCATTTTCTCCCTCAAAGAGAATTTCCAGGAGCCTATTTTACATTATTCCATCAGCTGGGCAGCTTTGAGGAGATCAAAGCTGTTCTGATGTTTTTTCAGCTCGCCCTCATCATATTCTATACCAAAGACAAGTTTTTCTTTTTAAAAAAATGCACACCGACATTATTTTACCATGTTTTTCTGTTACCAGCAGTTTTCCAGTTCATGCTTTCTGGAATTTGCTTCCATCTAGATCTATTGCTGATACAGTATTTGCTATTCCCATTTTAATATCTATATGTCCACAGGCATATGACCTTTGGATAGACATGCAGAAAACCTCAAAAAGATAGATGATAGATAGATAGATAGATAGATAGATAGATAGATAGATAGATAGATAGATGATAGATAGATGATAGATAGATGATAGATAGATAATAATAGAGATAGATGATAGATAGATACAGATAGACAGAATGTAGTTATTACTATATATATGATAATAATGTAGACAAATAAGGCTATGTAACAGGGATTTAAGATTTTATAGTTCATTTTTTTAAAAAAGATAAGCCATATTCGCCCCTCTTTCCCACCCACACACTCACACACACATAAACACACACACCCTACTCACATTCCTCTCAAAAATTTATGATTAAAAGCAAAAATGAGAGTCCCATCCAAGTATTTCCACAGATAGAAACTATCACTAAAAAATTACAACGCTAGGAGAAATGTAGCAACTCCCACATTTTAAAAAAAATCTGTAGCATAGATCTGGAATTTTGGAACTGCTCAGTTTGGAGAACGATACTTCATAGTACTTGCATGTCACTTTGAACAAATTCTGCTTTTTTCAAGTAGGTTAAATTTAGTTTAGAGTTTATCTAAATGGAATGCACATAGTTGCTTCTTTGATATTAAAATCCTAAACAGGAGAACAACCTCTTGGATCTCGGCAAGATTTACGTTCAAATCATTCCATAGAGAATTGCTGTGGGTCAGACTATTTGCTACGTGTTTATATTTTTCACAATGCTGGCACTTGCAGGCTGAAGGAAAAAAATAATTTTGGAACTCTAATCTGGAAGATACCATATGGCTATATACATTAAGAATTTCACACCAATACCTATTAGAATGTTTTATCCTCTCCACCTAATATTTGACCACTTAATATGTTATCTATGAATAAGATAATCCCTTTCCTGTTGATAATTTACTTACAGTATAAAATTAGCCAATATCACCATACTTTCTGCAAAAACTTGCACAGCATAACTTTATGGAATGGCCTTCAATTGTGTTGGAATGTTTGTGGCAGTATCATTAAGTTTCTGCCTATCTTTCCTAGTAAATTATCCACCCAGTCTTTCCTTTACATGCTTTCCTTTCTCAAGGGTTTCAGTTCTTCTTTGTAACCTCTACACACTTTTCCCAGATGTGTGACAAAACACTACAGTTTTAGGACTGATTTCTGAAAACAAAAACATTCCAGAGCTTGTGATGTCTTAGATCCTCAGGGGGTTTTGTGTACTGATGCCAGATGAGTTCAGAAAATCTGTGGGGTCTCTCTTTAAGCCATCCACAAAGACTGGTAACATGAATGCAGCTTGTATACATAGCACGGCTGGGAAATGTGCTTTTTTAACAAGGGAGGAAAGTAATAGCAGTTGCAATAACATTGCTCTTGGTTTGTTGGTTTCTTTCAAGAGTTGTAGGAACAAGCTATAAAATTCACATGCTGTTTATCACATTAAGTGGAAGCAATTGATCCAAAGCTGGATCTGTTACCAGCTTATGATATGAACATGAAATAGGAAACTGCACTCATATTTACTGGGAAAGTGAACCAGTTCACAGTTCAGAATTAATATTGGCAACAACTTTTTATTTTTCTTGACAATTCTTTGTCTTAATAGCAGGCACATACAATTGAATCCTCTCCAAATAGGAAATGCTTCACATATGAGTTTGGCTGATGCACTGATGGAACTTATGGTGGGAACTGATTTTGTTTATTTTATTTTTACTTTAGCATTTAAGAAACTGTAAAAATTCCACTGTTGGTGTCAGATTTATAACCAAGTTTGCTATTTTCTAAGAGGCCATGACTCTGAGTTCTACAAAATGGAGTCCTTCCTTTTATGATTGCTGCGTAGAAGATCTGCTTGTTAATATCCAGATATTGCATCCTCTTTGCCCTAAATCAGGGTTGGTGACTTCTATTTCCATGGATTTTTTTGAAAGTCTGCTGAAACCTATAGATTCCTTCTCAATATACATAGTGGCAGGTGTAAGATGCAGGCAGGAACAGCATAGACTGAACAGCATGACCAAGTAGCTGGCATTTTGTACAGAAACATCTGCACAATATATGACTTAGATCCTCCCAAGTCCAGATGGGAGATTCCACAAAAGGTAGTGGAAAATAAGAGGGCTAAGATCCTATGTGACTTGCAGATTCAGACAGATAAGCAGGGTACTAGGCAATCAGCCAGATATTGTGGTAGTAGACTACAGCCATAAGACAGCAGTGGTGATAGATGAAGCAATGCCAAGTGACAGCAACAACAGAAAAGGTGTATGAGAAGCTGGAAGGTAATAGTCCATGAAGGAGGAACTTGAGGGGTTATGGAAAGTAAAAGCAAAGTGGTCCCAAAGATGCTTTTTCAAAAGGCAACTGGATTTTCTTGTTTTTCATTGAAGACGTTTTGTTTCAGTGACCCTTCACTGTTGAAGACAGGCACACAAGCTTCTTGGATGAGAGCTGAAACATCTTCAAACATCTTTAGCTATGCACTTCGGAATGAACATCCTTCGAATGGTACAGGAGTATGAATGGATTTCCAGAAAATCACAGACTACAGGAACCATTTGTGCTTCAGTTTGAGATGCAGACAACACAGACTCATCCTCAATAGTCTGTGCCTGTCTTCAACAGTGAAGGGACACAGGACAGAAGACATCCTGCAGAAAGTACAGCTCCACAACACAGTCTTTTCAGCAGTTCCAAGAAGGCTCCATACCCATTTGTACTACTCAGGTGACCCTGAGGACAAATATAAATCCCTAACTGGCCTCAATGACTCTCTAAAAGAATGCAAATGACCAGGTATCTGGAAGGAATATACAGTAAAGTCCAGTTTCTCTTGAAAAAGCACCTTTGGGACAGTCGTGAACTGGATGACTGAGTATCTCCATAGACATTTAAAATCAAAGTAGTTCAGAGGTAGTAGGAGCATTCAGAACTGTGACTCCTAAGCTTGGAGGTTAGTTCCAACATATCTCAGAAACAATGTTAAAGCTCTCTGCCCAGAAGAGTACAGTGAGGAACAGCTAAGATATTGTGCAGAACCCTAAAACTCCCAGGCCTGTAGTAGAGGACTTCAGATTGAGGAAGACTCATAGCAGTGGTGGGTTTCAAATTTTTTTACTACCAGTTCTGTAGGTGTGGT
The DNA here is from genome assembly GCF_059756535.1 of Pantherophis guttatus. Lineage (NCBI taxonomy): Eukaryota > Metazoa > Chordata > Lepidosauria > Squamata > Colubridae > Pantherophis > Pantherophis guttatus. The sequence goes on from NC_142063.1 coordinate 49,300,053, forward strand.
TTGGTGGGTTTGGCATGGCTTGGTGGGCATGGCTAGATGGGTGTGGCAGGGGAAGGATACTGTAAAATCTCCATTCTGTCTCCAATCCAGGGGAAAGTTACTGCAAAATCCCTACTTCCTTCCGATCAGCTGGGACTTGGGAGGCAAAGAATAGATGGGGGTAGGGCCAGTCAGAATTTTTACTACCAGTTCTCCGAACTACTCAAAATTTCCGCTACCGGTTCTCCAGAACTGGTCAGAACCTGCTGAAACCTAGCTATGACTCATAGGGATAATGAAGGATTTTTTTAAAAAAATAAAAATACATAGAAATTGTATTACAAAGAAAACCAATTATCCCCCAAAATTATTATCAAATCTTTAAAAAAAAAACAATTTTGAGGACATGCTAATTTTAGATAGTGAGATTTATTGAAGTTAACAAATATTTTGGCTAGAGGCCATAAATTACTTTCTACATACCTACTCTACTGAATGAAAACCTAAATTTCAGATACTAGTTAAAATGAAGTTGTGTTTTTTTTTCTCCATTCAAGTTCATGGACTACCTGAAATCTATCCATGGACTTCCCAGGAGGTCTCTAGACCCCAGCTTAAGTCCCCACTCTAAGTCAAGCTGTGAAATCTTTTGGTGATGAATGACACTGTTGCTGGACTGATGATGACTACAAAGCTTGCTCCAAACCTTTCCCCTTTTTAAAAAAAATATTTAACAAAAAAGGTTTCCCCCCCTTTTTTTTGACCATCTTAAGGTTTAGATTACATTTTCTCCACTTTTAACTGGTAGAAAACCTATTGCTGATTTTCATCCATGAGAGAGGGAAACTATAAAATAGTCTAAATAAATAAAACTTATTTCTCACTGCTTATACTGTTTGATTGTTTCTTGCTGTGAATTCATGTACTTTCATATTGTTAGTTGAATTTGGCACCATTTATGTATATCATATGCAAGTTACATGAAATATTTAGTGGCAGAAACCAAACATGACATAGCAGAAGCAGAAATAGCTAAAATACTGAGATTCTTAAACATACTGAAAATATATTTGAGACCATCTGTTACATTCAGAATTCTAGTGACTTAAATTCCATTCAATTATATTGGATATTATTTATTAATAATTGATTTAATAATTTATACAAAATTCATTAAATAAGCTCCCTGGCCATAATTTTGATTATTAAAGTTATACATATAAGGTATCACTTTTATTACAATTTGTAGATGCCAGCCCATTTGCCAGGACTCCCAATGATATTTGTGCCATCTATTAAATTAATGCCTAAACAATTAGAATTAAGTAAATGTAGATATCCATCTTCTTCATAAAATGGCAAAACTTTCAAGAGTTGGCCATCATATGTGGTAATTTCAAAATCTTTCACAAAAATCTTTCACAAAAAATCTTTCACAAAAATCTTTTGGAACACAAGATTTGGAATAGAGGCCAGTGCTTTGGCCTAAGCTACAAGTGGTACCCTAAACTACAAAATATTCCCACTATTTATTTATAGAGTTTCCTTCCTTTCTTGCCACACTTAATAGCATTCAGTTCCTAAATGGAGATTACACAAATATATAATCAGTATAATGTAAGTGCAAGAAGCCCCTATTCCAGTAGTGGGATCCTTCCGGTTTAACAACCAGTTCGGTGATTGCGTGCTTTGTGTGTGCAGTTTGAAGAAATATTCACTTCCATGTTTCTTCGGAGGAGAAGCAGAGCTGAGGCGCAGCAATCGAATCAGCTGAGAAGATAAAGGTAGGAAAATAGTGCAGGCAGGCAGGTGCACCCATCTGATCATCGGGGCAAACCGGTTTGCTCCCAGCTGATCGTCGGAGCTACTGGTTCATCTAAACCGGTCCAATCTCACCCCTGTCCTATTCACCTTAACAGAGTAAACATCTTTCTTTCTTTCTTTCTTTCTTTCTTTCTTTCTTTCTTTCTTTCTTTCTTTCTTTCTTTCCTTCCTTCCTTCCTTCCTTCCCTTCTCTCTCTCTCTCTCTCTCTCTCTCTCTCTCTCTCTCTCTCACACACACACACACACACACACACACACACACACACACACACTTACCTATCCTTCAATCTTATGTGCATCAGTAGAGGAACTCAACCTCAGTTTCCATCAGAGAAAGGAACCTTTCTGAGCCAAGGTTGGGAAAGCTATGCTAATTCTTGTGCAATACTTTTGCAATAACATTTGCTTTTCATAAGGAAATAGCTGCTACAGCACCTACTTCAGGAAATTATTTTTAATTTGGTTAAAGCAGAAACAATGCATTAGAATTACAGATTATAATGAGTCTAAGGTTGACTTCATAAACTTTCAAAGTTCATGCTGACTTGAAATCAATCAGTAACTTTACTAATCTTATTTCAAATGAATCAGTGGGATGATGCAGAAGATATCACATTCAAATTTGATAGCTCTCAGTTAAAACAGGAGCCTGTACAGCAACCTAAAAGCTATTGCCATTCAAAGTAATCAATACTGGAAGTACAGCTTTTTCTATTCCTTCCAAATCATAAGGCTCATTGAGGACACTGTTGGATTCCATAATCTAAATGGCTCTAGAGAAAAATACAAAATAATATAAAAAATAAAGGTATAGAACCAACCAAACAATAAAATCCCTTTACTCACTCATCTAGTTTTAATGGCCTGAAGAAAAGAGAGTGAAATTATTAATCCTAAAAATGAAAGTTGTAATTACAATTTTTTCCCCTTTGTTCATAAGCATTTTTGTGATTTTAAAAATCTTTTGAGTAAAACAATATTATTTGAAAATTTAACTCACTCCTTAATTTTGAGGAGGAGGAGAAAGTAAACCTTGATGCTCCATAACCCTGCATGCCAATCTGCCATTTAGATCTTTACAGTTCAGCATAAGCATCTAAAAATTTCTACTTGTGTATTCAAGTGAATTCATTAACCATTCTCCTATCATCAGGAACTCTTATCAGTATCTCTAATGGTGAGAAGTCAATACAAGCATTTAACCAAGCACAATTATGGAGCCAGTATTGAATACCTGTGAAGGCGCAGTGACTCAGTGATTAAAGGCTCTGAGTTTGTTAGCTGAAAGTTGTCACCCTAGTTTGAGACTTGAGTGCAATGGGGTGAGCCCAATACTTGCCCAGCTCTGCCTACATAGCAGTTCAAAAGCTTGCAGATGCAAGTAGATAAATAGGTACCACTTCAATGTGAAGATAACAGAGCTCTGTGTGCCTTGGTGTATAGTCATGCTGGCCACATGACCATGAAAGTGTCTTCAGACAACACTGGCTCCCTCAGCTAAGAAGTGGGGATGAGTACTGCCCCTTAAAGTCACAACTGAACAGGGGAAATTTGTTTCCTTTATCTTTTCTTGAATGCCCAAAAACCTGAAAAGTTACCAACATTTTAAGATGTGGCAAGGCGTGCATATCCATGTCCCACAACCCAGTTGGGTTAAATCAGAACGGACATTTAATTTATCTAATTCATATATAGTATTAATTCATACATAGTATTAAAATAGCCAACTATAAAATCTAAAAAGTCCAAACTTCTATGCTATGTATGATGTGTATTAGGTAAAGCCCATGGAAGTCTAAAGAAGTTTCAACTTATGCAAATACAATTCAGAATTGAACAATCATCACTGAACATTTGCATTACAGATTTGAAAATACTATTTTCCCCCTCCCAGCTCAAGTTTTCATACAATTTTCATACAACCCTTCATTAGAATTGAAAGACTTCCAGGCATTCCATAATTAGGAGAAATTAAAACAGGTAAAAGGTTTCATGTCATTATGACCCAGTCTTCTTGCTTTGAAAAAGAGGTCAAATATTTTGGTCATTTAATGTAATTTTATACATTTTTGTGCTCTTTTCTCTCCAATTTGTGCAATATATTTTATCAGAAAATATAAGCAATAATCCTGTCTGTTTTGTCAAGAGTTTCAAGAAAGCTATTGTAAGGTATTGTTAGCGCCAGAGGAAAAAGTAAAAGTTCCTTATTGTATTGTTGTTGAAAGATATAGAAAAATTACATCATAATCTTGGCTATATAGTATCTGTGGCTGCTATTCTTAATATGCATCAGTACCCAACAAAGCAGCATTAGAAGAGTAATTTTATATGAAAGTTTTGGCTCTGGGTTTGTCCTTAAGTAAAGGATCTGTGATTCTAACTAGCTCATATTTCTTTCCAAGAGTAAAGGAAAATAAAAATGGCTCATAAAGGTTTAGAGTACTATCATAAATCCAGATCTAGTATGTGGAGACCTGGATGGAGGAGAAGTTTTAACAATTCAAGGATACCTGCAAATAAATAAATGGGAATCTACAGGACAGCCTGAAAATTAAAAAAAAAACAAAAAAAAAAACCTGGTCATGTTCATTTCTTTAAGAGGTTTGAAGAAGATCTAAGTACAGGTAGTCCTTCTATCTACTGATCTGTAAGGCATTTCTGATTCCCCGATATTTCACAAAAGGAAGAACAATCAGACTTCTCTTGAGTCTGCCCTCTAAATTAGCCTGCTGAAAAGATGAAAGCTTAGAGTTCAGAGGTACAGTATGTGAGAAGACTACAACTTCATTTCTGAGATTGAAAACAAATTCTTGATCTGATTCATAGTTTTATAGCCCCCCTGAGTCAACATTTTGCAGCTGATTCCAGCTGGCAGACACTGAGTTTCAAGCCAGCAAGCAGAGCATGGAATTCTACACCATAGTTACAAATTAGTCATTGTCTGTTGAACAACCTTAAAGTATGTTTATGCACAGTAACTAATTACTCCCCACTTCTGAAGCGCTGCCTGCTCACATTTGATGGCTATGGGTGATCCTAAACTTTCCCCTATATTCATCCTCTTATTTCCCACCCCCAAGTGCATTTATTTTTCCCTTCCTTCACAGCAAAAAATTCATGTTTGGCCATTTGGAGCAGGCCAAAGAATAAAGATGAAATTTCATAAAGTTACAATTAGAAAAGGTGGGAATTTGGGATGTTTAATTACAATTAGAAATGAATGGCTTTGAGAATGCTATGATAATGCAGGAATTTGTGGCAAGCAGAAAAAAGAACTCAAACCATGATAATATTTTAGAGTTTTTTTAAAAAAAATAGTTGGAACAAGGAAAGCTATCAAGGTTCACTACTGACACATGCTGTTTAGCTTTGTTTAAACTAATCAAGCTGGTTTTCATGTTTGGCAGTGCAAATCAGCTTGATTAGTTTTTGAGAAGAGGATTTCCCAATCCTTTTTAGAGATACCAGTGACTGAACATGAGAACTTTTCCATCTTCTGTTCCTCGTGGTGTAGTCTGTATGAGATTTTCAAGAGATTATTTAGTAGTTATATATAGCCATAATATAAAAGCCAATTTATATTAAATTTAGGAATTTAGTACTTAGGAATTGGCTTTTCCCCTGAATCCCTCTGTAGATGTTACATCTCAATACTAAATCTTATTCTGAGTCGACATGCTCTGTAAAATAAAATATTAATCATCTAAAGAAAGGAATGCAGTGGAGAGATCAAGGTCAGCTTCGAGAAAGCCACCACTATCTTCCACCGTGTCCTTAGAGCAGTGGTGAAATCCATTTTTTTTACTACTGGTTCTGTGGGTGTGGCTTGGTGGGCGTGGCAGGGGAAGGATACTGCAAAATCTCCATTCCCACCCCACTCCAGGGGAAGGATATTGCAAAATCTCCATTCCCTCTCCACTCCTGGGGGAAGGATATTGCAAAATCTTCATTCCACCCCACTCTGGGGCCAGCCAGAGATGGTATTTGCTGGTTCTCCGAACTACTCAAAATTTCCACTACTGGTTCTCCAGAACCTGTCAGAACCTGCTGGATTTCACCCCTGCCTTAGAGTACAATTTCCATAGGAGTGATAGTTGTTGTAATTGTCCATCAAGTCAGCACTGACTCCTGGTGACTATAGGGACAAGTTCCTGCAGTTCTCTTGAAAACATGTTTTTTTGGAAGTGATTTTGCCGATACGTTTTTCATATTCATGAGAGAGAGAATGATTGGCCCAAAGTCATCCAGCTGCCTTCTCTGCCAATATTATTGTGCAATAAGAGAGTTAACAAATGCATATGCAATGGCTTCGATAAATACTTTTTCCAGTATTATCAGAGAAACTATAAATGAATGCAATTAATACAACAGGGTGAAGTACTTAGAGCAAGACTGAGAAAGTGAAATAGCATCCCATTTACAGCATTCCAGAAAAACCCCAACTCCAAGTAAAACTCTGAAGCAATTGTTTTTCAAAGTTTTATTTACTAGAATAGGTAAACTGGCACATCTAGGAAAACCCGAAGCTGAGAGGTCCAGGTTTTCCCTCAGTAAATCAAAAACCCCCAAACCATCCCTTCACTACTCAGTCGATCACATGCTCCAATCAACCGCAATCCGTCTTGAGACATCACTCCAACCACTCCTTCTCCAGATGCAGGATCGCCCTGACCTTGACCAACAGGAAGAATGCTATTATGTCTACAGACAACCCCTCTACTAAATTCCCCGTCCCACTTTCCCACACATGAGAAGGTGGCAGCATGGAAGCTTCCAGCCCAGTGTGGCTTCCAAAGCTGACACCCGTTGAAAGAGATAAAATTTAACTGCTTGATTTCCACCCCACCCCCCCCCAAACATGCTTAATTGTGGCTTCCCTTTCTGTTTGCTTGTAAGGAGTAGATTCATACAGTGTACCCAGGCTGATCAATGAATTTTAAATGCAATCCTTCTGAGTAAGCAGTAACAAACATTACATGCTTTTTGCCGAGACCTTAAACAAAAATCATGTCAGTTTCTAGTTATACGGATATAAATTATTCACTGGGAAGTTGATGATTAAACGAACAGGAAGACATCACCTGATGGCACTAGAGAACTATTGGCAAGATGTCATCTTTCTTTCCCCAAAGCTTGAAATGTGTTATTATTAATCTGACATTTGTCATTAATTACTTAGTCAAAGAAAAATAATTGGTTTCACACTTACAGATAAAATGCAACATGTGTAGAGGTTGGCAATTTTTTGCTTCCATCTCTCAAGGCAACAGCTCATCTAAATTTCCATTCCTATTTAGCAACCCCAGATACGTTGGTGGATAATATAGAGCTGCTTGCTGAAGTTATTTATGTTGCCCCTATGCCAAGATGCCCAATTGCCTTACAATATTTATGATGTTGATCTTTGAGGCATATCTCTATGAGTTAAGGGAATTTTTAACTGCCTTATTACAGATGGCAAAGAGAAAAGGTTATAAAATAGATTTTCAAAAATCCAGCTGAAACACAAACATTAATCCCAGGATGTAGAAAGCAGCCAGGTGATTCATAGGCTATAAAGTCATATGTCCTTCCCTTACCAGTAATAGGTTTTAATCCCTGCTAATCCAATTTTGCATTTTACTGATGATTCATTTGTTTGGGACTTCAACTGTGTTTGAGAGGTCACTTCTTCAGTATGCCTTATAAGTATCTACACTTTGTAAATTCTAAAGGGTTGTATATTTTATTGCTAAACTTGTTGCACTATGTGTATTTTCTGACTTTCTTGCCATTACTTGCAGCAGAATTAACAATTACAGCTGCCATGAAGTAAGTATGGTAAACTTTGAATGGTAGTAGTCATTTTCATAGGATAAGCAAGGCCTGTTGTTATTTGGTCATTCAAAATATGAGGCAATATTTTTTAGGCTACATTGATTTATTTCTTTCCTTTCCTACTGAAGACTTGTACAAATGTGAATTTGATGCCTACAAATGGCAGACCACATCATGACAGCTATCTGCATACCATTCAGGGGTGGGTTCTACTTACCTTACTACTGGTTTGCAGCGGGACTGCGCGCGCGCGTACTTGCTTTGCTCGCATGCACGTACGCTCTTCTGTGCATGCGCAGAAGCGTTTTGATGACGTTGGGGTCGGTGGGCGGGGCCTCCTGCCAATTTTACTATCGGTTCTATAGAACCAGTGCAAACCAGGGGCAACCCACCACTGATATCATTCCTATATCTATTTGGGAATACTACCTTCAAAAGAGTTTTGAAATGTTATATGACACCACCTGAACATGGAAGAAAAAACATGTGTATTTTATAAGGCAGTCGCCAAAGCTGCTTTTTTCAAAGACAAAATTTCAATTTCAATGTTAAGGAACAGCTTTGATTTTAGAATTACAGTCACTGTGACTTTTGCTCTAAATATTTTATTAAGCTCCATCAAGGAATATATAAAAATCTGAAAAACTGCCTTATGAAGAACCCATATAACCTATTTTGAATTATTACTATCACATCCGTCCAGCATGAAGTGATACATAGTTGTGCTAATCCAGCCTTTTGAATGTTTCTTGCTCTCACAAACCACTGCTAGGCTAATATGGTTATTAGGGCAGAGAGACTGTGCAAATAATGTACGTTTGTACATTCACACAACACATAAAGCAGAATGTACACAAAGTAAGACAATGCACTAAGAAATTTTCCTTCAGCTAAAGATTATGCACAAAATTCAGCAACAAAGTGACTGCTGGAAATACACACAACCTATAAGTAGGTGAATGAAAAGTCATATCTCCAAGATTCTTATATGTGACTTTTAGTTAAGAAAAAGAAATTCATTGGTCTCATTCTGTAATAAACAAAAATGCAGGATACATCACATAAGACGTTCCTTATCATCTTAGTGACCTGGTTTGAAAAGACAATAGACAATTCACTGTTGGATCATTAAGGTTTGCAGCATTAACTATACAATTTTTTTTCTCCATCTGTATAACATAGAACTTTAAAGCCTAATTCAAACCAAGCAAAGGCTTTCCTGAGCAACATACTGTATATATATGTAGACAGATAGACAAACAAACAGACAGACAAACTTACACACAACATGCATACATACATAGATTTTGAGAAAAGGCTGTACTATACCTGAAAGAGAAATAAAAATTTGTTTGAACTTGATTGTTTGCATGCATGTACTTCATTACCTGACTAGGTAATAATCAGTATTATTAAGTTTGGAGTTTGTTCTGTGTTTATATACAGTAGCTATGGGGGGGGGGTGGATTTCTCCTTGGCAGTTCCTTGATTGTTTTCTACTAAGAGTTTGTCTGATGTTAATTCCTGCTTCTCTGGTTATAGGCTGATGGACAGGATGTTTTTGGTCTTTTTGTTTTTTTCTCAGCTTTTTTTTTTGTCTCTATTGAATGGTGTGTAAATGTGGTTTATCTTTATATGTCTATGTCTATTGATGGCTGATTTGTCTGAATACCAAATATTCAGGTATTCTCATAGTTTCAGAAAACCATGTCACCACCAAAACTGGCAGGGCAAGCTATTGTATACAAAAAGGGAACAAGCCCACATTCACTAGCACTAATGATATTACCTAGTTGCAGAGGTGGTATTTAGTCGGTTTGTACTGGTTCAGGCGAACTGGTAGTGACGACTGCAGGTGGGCCTGCCCACCAACCTCGGTATAATGCCATCCTATTTAGGTTTAGGTTTAGGTTTATTTGATTTGTATACCGCTCTACTCCCGAAGGACTCAGGGCGGTGAACAACCAAAAATAAAATACATAAATACAAAAAAATTAAAAACCAGATAAAATCAAATTAAATCATTTTGGCCCAGACAGATTAAAACACCCCAATAATTTAAAAACAGATTAAAATTTACATATTTAAAAAGGGAAGAAATTAGGCCAAGCCCGCCTGATGGAATAAAAAGGTCTTCACAGCACGGCGGAAGGTGCGCAGATCCGGGATCCTCCGTATCTCCGGGGGGAACTCATTCCAGATGGTAGGTGCCCCCACAGAGAAGGCTCTCCCCCTAGGGGCCACCAGTCGACACTGTTTGGCTGACGGCACCCAGAGGAGTCCCTCTCTATGAGAGCGTACTGGCCGGTGGGAGGCTATTGGTGGTAGTAGGCGGTCCCGTAAATAACCAGGTCCTAAGCCATGGAGCGCTTTAAAGGTGGTAACCAAAACCTTGAAGCGCACTCGGAAGACCACCGGGAGCCAGTGCAGCTCGCGCAGGAGAGGTGTTACATGGGAGCGCCATGTTGCTCCCATTACCACCCACACGGCCGCACTCTGCGCCAGTTGGAGCCTCCGGGTGATCCTCAAGGGGAGCCCCATGTAGAGAACATTACAATAGTCCAGGCGGGAGGTGATGAGGGCATGAGTGACCGTGTGTAATGAGTCCCGATCCAGAAAGGGACGCAACTGGCGAATCAGGCGAACCTGATAAAAAATCCTCCCGGTCACGTCCGTCAAGTGCTCTTCTAAAGACAGCCGTGAGTCCAGGAGGACGCCCAAGTTGCGAGCCCTCTCCGTGGGGGCCAATGATTCGCCCCCAAGAGTCAGTGATGGCGTCAACTGACTATATCGGGATGTCGGAAACCACAGCCACTCGGTCTTGGATGGGTTGAGCCTGAGCCTGTTCCTCCCCATCCAGATCCGTACGGCCTCCTGGCACCGTGACATCACTTCAAGGGCATTGTTGGGGTGATCTAGGGTGGAGATGTACCACTGGCAGTCGTCAGCGTACTGATGGTACTCCACCCCGAAACCACGGATGATCTCGCCCAGCGGCTTCACATAAATGTTGAACAGGAGAGGCGAGAGGACCGACACTTGCAGCACCCCACATATGAGGGGCCTCGGGGTCGACCTCTGTCCCCCTGTCAACACAGACTGCGACCGGTCAGAGAGAAAGGAGGAGAACCACCACAACACAGTGCCTCCCACCCCTAACTCTTCCAACCGGTGCAGCATGATACCATGGTCGATGGTATCAAAAGCCGCTGAGAGATCTAACAGGACCAGGACAGAGGAGCACCCCCTGTCCCGAGCCCTCCAGAGATCATCAACCAACGCGACCAATGCCGTTTCCATGCTGTACCCGGGCCTGAAGCCCGACTGGAACGGATCCAGATACGTCGTTTCATCCAGGTGCTGGGGGAGCTGTTGCGCAACCACACTCTCAACAACCTTCACCACAAAACGAAGGTTGGAGACCGGACGATAATTTACCAACATTGCCAGGTCCAGGGAAGGCTTCTTGAGAAGAGGCCTCACCACCGCCTCTTTCAAGGCGGCAGGAAAGACACCCTCACCCAGCGAAGCATTTATAATCCCCTGGAACCAGCCTCATGTCACCTCCCGAGAAGCCAGCACTAACCAGGAGGGACACGGGTCCAATAAACAAGTGGTCGTGTTCAGTCTACCCAGAATCCTGTCCACGTCCTCAGGGGTCACAGGATCAAACTCATCCCAGATAACATTCTCAAGACCTGCCCAGTCCCTCCGCCTGAGACTACCCAGTCGGAGTCCAGATCTTCCCGAATCTGAGTGATTTTGTCATACAGATATTGAACAAAATTCTCGGCTCTACCCTCCAAGGGTTCCTCCTGCGCTTCCTGGTGGAGCAGGGAGCGGGTCACCCTAAACAGGGTGGCCGGGCGATTATCTGATCATGCAATAAGAGCAGCAAAATAGCTACATTTCGCTGCTTTTATCGCCACTAGGTAATTCCTAATATGAGATCTTACCAGTGTCCAGTCAGATTCAGAAAGACTGGCCCTCCAACTACTCTCTAGGCATCTTTTCCGGCGCTGCAACTCCCTCAGCTCCTCAGTGAACCAAGGAGCTAAATGAGATTGGCGCCGGGTCAGAGGCCGCAAAGGCACAACCCGATCCAGAGCTCCAGCAGCCGCCCTATCCCAGGCGGCCACTAGGTCTCCAGTCGAGGCGTGTGCCAGAGCCTCAGGGAATGGCCCAAGCTCCATCTGGAACCTATCAGGTTCCATCAGGCGCCTGGGGCGGAACCATCTTACCGGCTCCGCCTCCCTGCGGCGGGGTGTAGCGGTTCGAAGGTCGAGACGAAGGAGAGAGTGATCAGACCATGACAAGGGCTTGGTGACTATATCCCCTATCTCGAGATCACTCAACCACTGTCTAGAGACAAAAACCAGATCCAGCGTGTTTCCCCCCGTGTGGGTAGGGCCATGAATTAACTGGGTCAGGTCCATGGCTGTCATGGACAGTCCACATTTTCAAGGCTGGGCACATGTACTGAAGGTGTGTGTGCAAGCAAAGAGCATGTGCGGAAATCTGGGTACATGCACGGAAGGCTGAGTGCATGCGCTGAAGGCACATGGGTGTGTGAAGCGCACATGGGTGGGGCAAACTGATGGTAAGAATATGTGAAAACCACCGCTGCCTAGTTGGGTAATGAACATCAGTAAGCAAGTAAACAAGTTCAGAGCACCAAAGCCTCTATAGTTCAACTGTGAGCTATAAATATTCTCTCCTATCATTAGTAAAATAAAATTTATCATGCATGTTTGAATTACATCATTTTGATTTAATGATGAGTATGAAATTACTGTTTGGTTTTATGTGAATTTAGTATTTTATGTAATGTTAATAGTTCCTGTTTGCATAAAATTAGCACAAGGCTGCCAAGTTAGTGAAAAGCTTTCTAATATGAATTATGATTATTAACATTCTATAGTAGCTTATTTTACCTCAGATTATCTTGCAATCACATGCTGTCTATTTGCCAATTTTTGGAAAAATAAGTGCCATAAATCTTTTTTAGGGTTTCAATATAAACTTCCTTTTTGGAGTCACACTTAACTGACATTCTGACTAGTTCTAGTTAGATGATAGAACGTTTTAAAGAAATCCTTGGTCTTCTATTCCTGTTACCACTCTTTTATAAATTGCATAATGGTGAGATATTTAACCTGGTCACAAATTTTACCTTGTATAGAACAGCAATCCATTCATTTTTAGCTCCTTGGGATTCTTGCTGAAAATAGAGAGAACCTGGATCAATCATGTAATAGTACTAATACTGCAGTTGCCTTTGGTGCTTTTGCTGTCAGGGTGGAGCCAGGGTCATTGTGCCTCTTACATTTCTCGGTCAGGAGTATAATAACAACTGAGTGTGGAGTAGACACTTGCATGTGGCAATTTATGGGCTATAACTTCAGGTGGGAAGGGAGGGAGGGGAACTCTATTGTATTGTCAGGACTGCAGCATTCATTCCAAGTTGCTATATTAAATCCAGCCTGTTGGGGGAACCATTTGGTATACTGGTTACTGGGAAATAAGATTTCTAGCCAGCAGGATGACTTGGGACTAGTCCTTCTCTTCAAGTCCTAGGAAGCAGACAATGCCAAGTCCTTTCTGAAAATGTTGCCAAGGAAATTACATGGGCTTCAGGGGTGGGTTCTACTTACCTTTACTACTGGTTTGCAACGGGGCTGCATGCACGGGCTTGCTTTGCTTGCACACACCTCTTCAGCGCATGCACAGAAGCATTCTGATGACATTGGGGTCGGTGGGCAGAGCCTCCTGCCAGTTTTACTACTGGTTCTATAGAACCGGTGTGAACCGGGGGCAACCCACCACTGATGGGCTTCTCCAGGCAGTCACTGACCGAGAAGGCTTGTTATAGTCTCCGTTGCTAATGCACCTGCTTTTATTTATTTTTTTCTCACTCTCTTTTTATGGGCATCATGCCTCATAAGGCATGCAGAAAACCTAGGTTTAGTTTCCAACTTTTGGCGATCAAGACTAAGAAAACTTTTTCCTGAGCACATGACAAATCATTGCCAGTTAGGATAAACTGTGCAAAGCTATATATTTAGGATCAATGCCAATGTTTCATTTTGTTCTTTCACTCTTCAGATATGTGGCATGTTTATTAATATTGCCCAACGGTACAATTGTTTTGGGAAGCAGTTTAGCAATAGGTAAGTGTCAGTGACTCAACCGTCTGTCTACAAAGTTCAGGAAATCTCATGTGCTAGAAAGCATTGCTGAGATATGCCACACCTCACATGGGGGAGTTGGTATCTGCTCTGATTAAATTATCCCTTTTGTTTGCTTTCATTAAACTGTTGTGAAGAATTTAGTAGAAGAAACCCCCACGACGTGTTTTCTTGGCATGAGAATCGTATTCCCCCTATAGGCTGTCCTTTTAATTTATTCATCAATTGTGTTCTTAGAATAAGGGGAGGGGGAGAAACCCTCCAAACCTTTGTAAATGAGAAGAATAAAGTAGAAATGGCCTTTAGTGTTCCAGACAAAAAGTTAAATATACTATCTCTGAGGGAATCTTTCATACATAGAGTTCCTCCTTTTTGACATTTCCACTGCATCATCTTTTTGAATGTGTTTAAATAGGGGGAAAAAAGTCAGCAATATCTGATGATCACATAAATTCAGTCCCGACATTGTGCTTCAATTGCATATATACTGCTTGTAAGGAACAATGGAGTTATACAGTGAGCCTATCACCTATTCGAGTAAAGCGTTTAGCTATACTTAAATGGAGATACATGAAAGCTACTTTCTACCGTGCTATTGAGTAAAAATTGCCAGGGACTAGAAGACAGTTCAAGCTTGCACATTAGGAATAGGGTCCATGTCCATGTTCTCCTGGCTCATTCACACATTTAGATAATCTATCCAAGAATGATATTTTATTGTTTTTATAGTTTTGCAATTGTAAGCTTCCCAGTCATTGAAATTGAATAAATAATATAATTTAAATAAATACACACAATTCTCTAACATAATTCAATATTTTTATATAGGGTTTCTTGCCTAAGCAGGGGATTGGACTAGAAGACCTTCAACATCCCTTCCAACTCTGTTATTCTATTCTATTCTATTCTATTCTATTCTATTCTATTCTATTCTATTCTATTCTATTCTATTCTACTCTACTCTACTCTACTCTACTCTACTCTACTCTACTCTACTCTACTCTACTCTATTCTATTCTATTCTATTCTTTCAGAACAGGGTGATCCTTTGCAGAGATAACATACTTTATAGAGATAACATTCCTTATTTGTGATGAGTTATCAATAAAAAGTATAAGTAATGCTTTGTTGGCTCACATTAAATTTTCAGCTCTTTTGATTTCCCATAGAAGTCAGCCAGATGCCACCACAGGAAATTCTTAAGCAGGATATTAATACAATGCTCCCACCCCCTTTTGTTATTGCTTTCTTGTAATTGGTATTCTATGGCATGCTGCCCATTCAAAAGTCTGACAAGCTGCTTTTTGGATGCAAATTTTAGATTTGATGTTTTGCTGGAACATCTTTTAGCTGCCACATGAACTTACAATGAATCTTGAACTAGTGATTAAAATGCTATTGGTGTTAGATTGCTGTGACACATGTTTGGCCAGAGGAGTAGAAAAATATGATCAGCAATGAAACAGACTGTAGAGAAATATATATTTCTGATAGGGAGAATCCTAAACTAAGAATTATTTTAAAATGAATCTGATGGAAGTCAAGGAAGAATTTGCATTTTACACAAGCCTTTTATAACAATTAACAGAACAGTTCAAGGGAAGGGTATTGATTTGTTAGATTTCCCAAACACATGGTAGGTTTGACTGGGGAGATTTAATCTCCCCAGTCAAACCCACCATGGCCAATGGTGGGACATCAGTCATACAGTACATAGTTCATGACTCTTTGCAAAATGCTTGTACTAAATTTGTAGTTGAAATTCTGGAATTTATTAGTAAGTAAGAGCCAGAATCCGAGTTACATGAATAGAACTGCATTATTGGCCCTTTAATGAGTCATGGTGAGGACTCCAGTTCAGGCAAAAAATCAAAGCTGCTCGCCTTCCCTCCTTTCCACTCTGGTGTTTCAGTTTGGACAGTGGTGGGTTGCCCCTGGTTCGGACCAGTTCTATAGAACTGGTAGTAAAACCAGCGGGAGGCTCCATCAACCATCCCCGACGTCATCAGAAGCGATCTGCGCATGCGCAGAAGCAAGGTGCAGGCATGAGCGAAGCAAGCGCGTGCACGCGATCCCATTGCAAATTGGTAGTAAAGGTAAGTAGAACCCATCCCTGAGTCTGGCTATATCCTTAGCACTTTTTGCTAAGTTACAGGTGTTACTATTTAGCCTTCTGAAATAAAAATAGCCTATCCTAGAAATAATAGCAGTCTTCATTTCTTAAAACCTGCCTTATCTGAGATTGAGTTAAACAGATAAATGTACCTCGGATGAATGATGGATGCTAGTAATAAATAGAGATAACAAATAACCATGTATGTGTGTGTGCATCTCTCTGTGTGTAATTTTCTTTAAACAGTGTTTGTTTTTATGCCAACAGTGATGGGGTACCCCTTGAATCCTTTAGGATATCAATATCTTGCTCTGACAAAATAAGCCATTATAGAGTGACCTCGGCAACCCATCTGAATTACATTAACCTTAAATGTAACTTTCAAATATATATACTGAATGCAGCTGCAGCAAAATAATGTCTTCTGTAGAGGAAAGTAGTGGAACATAGGATTGCTCTGGTGCTGTCAGGGTAGGGGAAGGAGGGAATAACAGCCAGATCTAGAGATGACTTGAAAACACCTAGGATCATGGCATTCTTTTATTCCTAAGGGTTGTTTCAAAAATTCAGAGCCCAAATCCAAACATGAAGTACAGCTATAAGTGATAATGGTTTCTGTTTATTGCTCATTTTACCATGGATTTGGGTGGGGGGGACGATGGTGAAAGTAGCAATGTACCATTGTGACACAACATGTACTCCTTTTATACAGGTATCACAACCTTGCCATCATGGTGTAACACCATTTTTTTTTTGTCATTTTGAAGAAAACCTTTAGTCCTACAGATGATTTTACTTCTATGACATCAATTGTTGTTACCTTTACTCAAAAAGAAATACTGATGCAATTAGTCGATTTATTTTTACACTGGTGGGTGGTTTTATTTCTAGAGTGCTATTTCTACTCTTCACAGTCATATCTTAGCAATAAGCCGCAAGTAAGCCCCCACCTTACATGCAGTGCAATGACTGTGAAACTTCCTGTTTTGCTAATGGGGCCAAACTCGGTCAGACTGCAGCTATACTGTGAGTGTCTCCATCACCATCTGAGTCCCAGGATGCTGCATAAGGCTATACGATCAACACAGGACTTTATACTTAAGATGAAAAGCAAACATGTGATTACTTAAATGAGTGTATGTTACACATGTCACTATCTTTCATTATATACATCTTCAACCACCAGCTCTCTCTTCTTTACTCTGGATTCTTATTTTCTTGTCTATAAAGCTCTATTCTTATGTAATATAATAACTTTGTACTTATATTGTGCCATTTATCCTACACTGCTGAAATACTTTTCTGGGCTATTGGCAATATTTTAAGACTGATGTTGCTTGAAAGGGAAACACAATGGTAACTTTATGTTGGGGGTGTGGGTTGATGAGCGATAAAAATACAACTCATCTTTTTTCACATGGTAGTGTTCAAACAAGGTCATTCTTTCAAACTTTGGATGACAACATTATTACGTAAAGTACAATTTTACTCTACTGTGTAAAATATTACTCTATGTAAAATGTAATTACACTGCTGTGAAAAGACATGGCATTCAGTGGGAACACTTTTGTAAGCAAGAGATGAAGAATGTGGGTAATGCAAATGTTCAATACCGTTTGTGCACAACAATCCTTTGAATGTTTATTCAGACATCACTCCTGCTATGTT
This sequence comes from Pantherophis guttatus, assembly GCF_059756535.1. Classification (NCBI taxonomy): domain Eukaryota; kingdom Metazoa; phylum Chordata; class Lepidosauria; order Squamata; family Colubridae; genus Pantherophis; species Pantherophis guttatus. Next base: position 49,317,642 of record NC_142063.1, read on the forward strand.
CACTGGACCTGAAGATGAATATGCATATCGTTTTAGCCACAATATAGAATTACACAGTTGTTTTTGGTTTGGCTGGTTTGTTTTAACACAGCAATAAATCCCCCAACTCTATTCCACACACAATAAACATCCCAAGTTAATGAACAAGATGTCATAAACTGTTCATGCATTAATACTTACATCAGGAGAAGACAGAAAACACTATTTTATACTGGAATAACTTGGGATGAATTTAGACTGGGCTGGGAATGAGAGATGTCCTTTGGTGTCTTCATGTCAGGGTTATCAGGATGGACTGATAAACTGCATAAGTTTTACTGGAAAGTTAAGGAAATGTTCTGTTCTTGAAAATTATTTTTGAATATATATTTCAAAGGGAAGTTGGGCTTACATACAGAAAGTTTGAGAAAGATAGCCAATATTAAACACATTCACATCTCAAAGGTTAGAGTGTACCCCCCCCCCAAAAAAAAAGTCCTTCAGAAGTTCATATTGAATTGTAATTTTTAATGTGATGGGGGAAGGAAGATATTATTAGATAAGTGATAGAAGACTAGGCACATTATTACTTTTCTACACTATGACACTTAATATTTCTTGGTAAAGCCTTGCAAAATATACTGGGGTCAGTATTAGAATTTTTTTTAACCAAATTATATTTCTTATATTAAACTTAATCTGAATACAGATAGAATCTCTTACAAGATTATAGTATGCACATGGGTATTCAACATCCCAGAATAACAAATGTTAAATTACATTGTATCTGGTAGAAAAACAAATTCAATATAGAAGGTGCAAAGCACTATACATCCCTGTTTCAAAAATGCATTCTGAAATTTAGTGGCCCTTATTTGCAGGTACAGAGTATTTCTGCAACAATCAACCTTTAAAGAACTAAAGCAGGTCATTGCCCTGAACTCAAAAGATAGAATCAAAAATACTGGGTAAAAAAAAAAGACAACTTTTTAAATTATCATTTCCTTTCATTTTCATTTTATTAGATTTCTATACCGCCCTACTCCCGAAGGACTCAGGGCAGTGAACAGCCAACAATAAAATCCATACATACAAAATTTAAAAGCAGAATTAAAATCAAATTAAATAGTTTTGGCCCAGACAAATTAAAACCCCAATCAATTTAAAACCAATTTTAAAATTTGAATATATAAAATACTAAAAAATATTAAAAATTAAAAATTCTTTTATAAAAGAGGGAGAAAATTAGGCCAGGCCCGCCTGGTGAAATAAAAAGGTCTTTAGAGCACGGCGGAAGGTGTGCAGATCCGGGATCCTCCATATCTCCGGGGGGAGCTCGTTCCAGATAGTAGGTGCCCCCATAGAGAAGGCTCTCCCCCTGGGGGCCACCAGTCGGCATTGTTTGGCCGATGGCACCTGGAGGAGCCCCTCTCTATGGGAGCATACCAGCCGGTGGGAGGCTATTGGTGGTAGAAATATGACACCAGTGGTCACAGAGCAACAGTCACATCCCAAAATTTAGAGCATATACTCCCAAAGTCTTTTGAAAATTCATATTGAATTGTAATTTTGAATATGATGGAGGAAGGGAGACATTATTAGATATATGATAGAAGACTAAGCAATTCATTTATTTAACTTTAAGGTAATAAAATAGACAAGTACCTGTACATGAAAAAAACAAAAAAACAAATTCTCCTCTTTGTCCTGGCTTCAACTACTACATGGATAACACTCCTCTCAGCTCATTCTCATCTCCAATTTTCTGTTATTAAGATAGAGTAAATATACAGTATTTTCTGTGATGGAGATTGGAGATGCCAAAATGTCTTGGGGTCAGGATATTCTAACCCTAATGAAAATGGTCTGTCTCCAGGAATAAAATACCTTATTTCAGAGCTGGTATACATTCTGACTTTGAAATTTTTCATTCCTCTAACAGAGATCATGAGAAGATTAAATAGTAATATTAAGAACTTCTAACATTTATACGTTTTAGAAGTCCTGGATCACTTCTTTGCTGCCATCTAATGTTCTTCTGTATTTTTGCAGCCCAGATCTGTACCCCCAGGATCATACATTTCCAAATTCTAAGGTGGAAGCTCTAGGATCCCACAGCCTCCTCCACCAGTGTAAGTGTGAATGCTTTTGACTTCCAAAAAAATGTTAATAAAATGTTAATGTGGCAGAAGAAGCAAACAATTAATGCATGATTGGTGAGTATTTAATTAACTTTTATTTCAATGAAAAGTAAAATAAATGCAATCCATTGATTTTGACCAGAAAAATATCAGGGGTGGGCTGCTGGGTCTTCGGGAGAACCTCTAGCTATGATTCTGTGCAGTTCAGAGAATCCCCAAATCCCACTCCTGGCTGGCCCCACTCACCGTGCCCCTCCCCTCCCAGGAGTTCCCACATGGCCTGTTTTGGATGCAGGTAAGTGCAGGGTGTGCACAGAGGCTCGGGGAGGGCGAAAAATGGTCCTACCGGAAGTTCAGGAAGGGCCTCCAGAGCCTGGGGAGGCTGTTTTCGCCCTTCTGGAGTCTTGAAAAAAGCCTCTGGAGCCTGGGGAGGGCAAAAACACCTCCCCCCATGCCATGGTGCAGGAGGCCATGCCCACCCAGCAACCAGGGCAGAGAACCCCTTGCTAAAATTTTTGAAGCCCATAAAGAGAGGAAAAGCAACACCACCATTAGCTAGAAGCAGCTTTTTCTGAAACATTTGGAAAAGTCAGAAGTTGAAATGATTTTTGTCATTTTTTGCACTAAGTCTTAAAAGTCTTGGTTAAATATAAAAAGTACTTCAAAGTTTTTTCTTTAATAAAAAAAATCCCAAAAACATCAGAATAAATCTGAGATGTAGGTTCATTAAAATAAGTTTTAGGAAGATTAAAAGCTTCCTTTAAAAAAATCTGCCTGAATCATTATCTCTTTTCCCACATGGTTCTTTGTCTTCTTTCCTGTATCAGGTTTGCCTTTTATGAAGTATCTCCAGAGTTCATGGTGACTTCATCAGTTTTTTCAAGGGCTTCAACAATTGCATACTTTGGCTTGGACCTTCTATCATATGAGCTTTTGTGAACATTGTGTTAGCCATTTGCAGCTCTGCTTCTGAAATTAGGTGAGACATGACAACCATCTCAGTTGAATTTATCAAATGGCCTTACTAAGCAGAGAAGCTGATCTGGCACCAAGACTATTGAGCATCAAGCATGGACATTTTTGTTCAACCAACAGTAAAAGTGAATTATTGGATCAAAACATAACAAACAACTAAATACTTAGGCTGATTTCTCTTTATCACTTTGTGTTAATTGAAAGTGTGACTTTATTTTACATTTCAACAATGTTTTTTTCCATATCACCTTGATTATTACATTGAGACGAAGGCCTAAAAATATTTTCAAGAAAATAAAACAAGATAGTCTCAAATTAGAAGTGAAACTAGCAATACTTATAGATAATACCTCTCTGAATATTTAATAAAGGATAAAAACTGCTTCATCTGGGGACCAAACTAGCTGAGGGCTCTTATTCTCTCTCTTAATGTCATTTTTCTCATGAAATTGTGCTCCTTGAGAAGCTTATTTTTTTTCTCCCTGTCAAAAAGCATAGTTAGCGTAAGGGGAAAGAGCAATTTCAAGTAAGAAAAAGCCATGGGGAAAAAAAAACTTGTATCAATGCCGCAATCTTAGCAAAAACTAAGATCTCCATTAATTTTCTTTTTAAAACATAGCATGGGAGAGTCTATTAATGTCTTGTTGAATTTGTATGCCTGTTTACAAAGTACATAAACATTCATAAAATGTACTAATAAGGGAGAATATTTATAGCTCAGGGTTGACATGAGGGGTTCTTGGTGCTTTCTGAACTTGCTTGTTTTCCTGCAGACCTTTCATTACCCAAATATTAATAAACAAATATATAGAAAAGCAAAATTGGAAATTCCTTTATATCAGGGTGTCAAACTGGCAGCCCATGGCCTGGATGTGTTATGTGCAAGCCACACACACACACACACACACACACACACACACACACACACACCCAGCTCCGCAAAGGCAAAAACGTTGTGATATGTCATGTGACATCACGTGACGTGATAGAGTTTGACACCCGTGCTTTATATGTACCAGTAGCAACAGGGTTTAGTTCTTACAGTAAAAGGTGGGAGATATGAAATGCTGTTTCTCAGAAGTCACCTGGAATTGCACATCGAAACTTTTCCCTGGCTTGTGGTTTAATAATTATTATTTCTGATAACCACCACAGAGCTTTTGCTTATTAATATGGATTGATGAGATGTTAGAGACAGGATTATAGAGAATGGGGAAAAGTATGAAATGAAGTTTGATTGTGTTTTAAGATTATAGTGATAAATTGTTAATGTTGGTTATTTATTTATTTAAAACATTTATATAGCTGCCCATCTTATAACAAATTCTGGCAACTCCCAATGAAAACTACACTTGCTGAAGATAAAGGGAAAGGTTTTTTTCCTGCATTTCTATTTTTTCTTTTAATGTATTTCTGTTCTGTGTAATTCTATTAGTTTTATTTGTATAAGATTTAATAACATTATTGGGAAATTATTGGTTACCTGGAAAATCCTTCTTCCTGCAAATTTCAACCTTAGTTGAAATTTTCTCTCTTGCTCTCTTTTCTTCCTCTGGGCCCCAAATTTGGTACCTGACTTCTTTCTTGTTTCCTTCATGCCATAAAACTGCTTATAACTTTCAAAAGAACAAAACCTTGTGCACCTAAAGAGGGAGAGGATTTGCAGGTTCTCTCCTTTGCCTATATACTAGCATCTCTCATCAGGCATCTATGGAGATTCTAAGTCATCCAGGTCATGTTTGTCCCAAAGGTGCTTTGACTGTCCAGTTGCCTCTTGAAAAAGCAACTTTAGGACTTTCATCAGGCAGATCTGCTTGTATGGGGAGCAACTATAAAATCTAGTGAATGTGTCATGAAAGTATCTAAAAATAAAAATTAAAGGAGATGAAGCTTGCAACATTCCCTTTATATGATGAACTATATTGCTTAAATCAGCTTCATCAACCTAATGCCCTCGAGATCTGGAGGTTATATCTTGGCTACTCCAAATGGAACTGGATGTGCCTTTGTAAATTTAGATATGAAATGTCTGATTAAGATGGAGAGACATACAGTACTGTAGATGATGGAAATGGTGGTATGGGTTTTGTGCATAGCTAGTTCTCAATGCCATCTCCAAAAATAGGACAAGGTTTTCATAAATCTGAGCTGTTCATAACTTTGGCAGATCCTGATATTTTGTATTGATGGATAAGCTTTGTAATAGAACCCTTTAGCCTTCCAGGTTTACTTCTTTATAAGTTGAATGCATTTCTCTTTCCCCAAGGGATCCATTTTAACAATTTCTCAGATTTCCAAGGTTTTTAATGTTTCTGATTTCTAGGGTGAGCAAATGTTGCTGCTTTTTCTAGAACAAGGCTACTAGTTCTAGGCCATAGAAAGGGGAAGGGGGAGATCCATTTTAAAACTATGGATCCCAGAACTGGAAAGAACAAGCACAATTTCTGCATAGTTAATAATTAGATCACAGCACAGAAATGTGGGTGTAGATCATTTCTATACCACACGTACCCTCATGGTTAATTCCACCTCCCTATGCACAACTGGATTTAAGTGCTCATTTTCCAACTTCAATAATACTGAACACATGTCAAGAATCAGGAGCAACCTTTTCACATTTCTGCATTTCCTCTTCCCTTCATCTTGAACCTCAAAAGAAAAAGCTGTAATGTATGTCCAAAATTACCTCCAGGCAGACTGTCTTAAAAAAAAAAAAACACCAGGTAAAGTCAATTAAATATCTTGCAAAATCCTCAACTGGACTGTCTGGAGCATCAAATAGTAACAAAATCCCTTCACCTTCAAGCTTCCTCTCCCCACTCTCTGCCAAATGAGACTTCTTTGTTCTGTTCCCTATCACTTTGAGATTAAAGCTCTGATCTTCTCTTTGAAAATGATGTCACTTTTTTTTTTTTTGCCTTGGCACAGAGAGAAAGTTCATTACACATCTGCAGTGTGACTGGTGGCTTTGAATAGACATGGGCGGAGAAGGGGAAGAACAAGCAAAGGTTTAAAACTCAAAAGGGACAACCTGACAGTTCAAGCTAGAAATGAAAAAAGATACAAAGAGTAAGAAGAAATTGTTGTTCAATGTAAATATCTCTCCTATCATTTGATGTAGAGCCTTTTTTATTCCCTTGGTGGTTTCAATTTTGATTAAGGGCCACAGATTAATGATTGTTGGAGCATTCACCTTAGAAAAGTCAGGCACTTTGAATTCTATCGATACAGATGCGGATCAGCATAAAGATATTTGGGGGCAAGAATGCATTCCTTCTTCCTTAGTAAAGGTCAGGAAAATATTTGTTTTCATACAAATAAACTTTATTAGGGATTTGTGAAGATTGGCACATGGAGATCAGAAAACATACACCAGTGAGATGTGTGTATCTCTTTGTAGGCTCAGATGAGATTAAACAGAAGTTACATAATAGGAACCGTGGTGGCACAATAGCAAGAATGCAATATTACAGGCTAATTCTGCTCACTGCCGGGAGTTCACTCCTGACAAGCTCAAGGTTGACTGAGCTTTCCATCCTTCCAAGATTGATAAAATGAGGAACCAGATTGTTGGGGGCAATATGTAAACTGCTCACGGAGTGCTGTAAAGCACTATGGAGTGGTAAATGTCTAAATGTTATTGCTATATTTATTGAAATATATTTTTAAGTGATTTGGAAATATGCTTTATTTTTAAGCAGATATTTAATATTGGATGCTCATCCTACTTAAAATATCATTAATGAAACAAATTTGCTTCAAATTTGTCTAACACACACATGTGCATGCATGTATGCACAGAGGGACTCTGACAAGACTGAAATTCTGGATATACAAATGTATGTGCACACAAAAGAAATTAGCTTTTTGTTAACTTTTCAAAGTGAAAATAGGCCCAATACAATCAGGGGTGGGATCCTACCGGTTTAACAACTGGCTCGCTAAGTGCACGCTTCGCACATGCACTCTCGTTATGCTCACTTGCGCATGTGCACTTTGGAGAAAACTCACCTTCCGCAGTGTTGCCAGCAAGGAAAACAGCTGAGGCATGGCAATCCACTCTGCCACGCCGATCAGCTGTCCTTCAAAAACAGAAATATAGGTGAGTATAACGCAAGGGCAGGTGGGCCTATTTCAAAATCAGAGCGAACTAGTTCGCACCCAGCTGAAAGTCGGAGCTAACGGTTTTCCCGAACTGGTCCAAACCGGTAGAATCCCACCACTGAATACAATTACTGGTGGTGTCCTACTTTGTGATCACACATCCCCTACTCTATTTATCAAACAAACAGAGCTACAACAAGTTTCTTTCAAAAAAGAAACTACTGTATACATTTTTAATTGGGTTAAATAAATATCTCATCACCAATGAACTATTGCAAAATATTTCAATGCAATAGTAACAGTGGTGGAATTCAGCCAGTTCGCACCCCTTCGGGAGAACCGGTTGTTAACTTTCTGAGCAGTTTGGCAAACTGGTTGTTGGAAGAAATCATTAGGGCAGAGAACCGGTTGTTAAATTACTTGAATCCCACAACTGTGTAGTAACATAATCAGGGACTCAACCAGGACCCCATCCTGTATTTATTTTCTAAATAATGAATTTCAAATTCTCAATACTCAAAAAAGGTGATATACCTAAAAAGGTCACTCAGCAATGCATTGCTTATTGGACTTGCATCTATTGGCAATTCTGAAGCATTTATCGTTTATTTCCAAAATTATTCCAGGGATACAGGGACATCTGTACACAAAGAGACCTCCTCACTGAAACTTATAGTCTTAAACCCATGGGATGCAGTCATTAACTGTACTTAATAGAATTTAATTTACATATAATAATTTAGCTTTTGTTCTTGCTTCATCCATTTTTCTGAATAGTCCTTCTTGGTTTAACGGATCTTTCATCCTCTAAAAGAATCCCCCCACTCACTCATACACTCTCAAACAAAACTTATGTTAGGAGAAATCTATATGTTAGGAGAAATCTATATGTTAGGAGAAATCTATATGAGGTATCCTCATTATTACCTATAACTAGGTATCTTCTCAAATTATAAGACCCAGCATGGAACCTGATTTTCCCCCCTCTATAATACTGTTATGGAAGATATATAAGATCAGGAAGTAACAATTAATGATCCTTTCAGTCAAACACTGTATTTTAACTCTCCAAACGCAGTTGGATACCCATGTAATGAAGTACTCTATGAACATAGCTCAAAAATAAAAAAAATGATTTTAGCTTTTGGAAACAGCCAATATACTTAATTGGAATTATAAATTCCAAATTAGAAAATTTATTAATTGGAAAAATAAAATCAAAGCAGATTGATTTCTCTTCCCAGACAAAATAAGGTTTCTCCTCACTTATGTCCTTAAAATATTTTCCCAGACTATTTATTTTGACATGCTGCTGTGCAATAGGATCTTAACTTTGACCCCTATCCAACATCGTAAAGATGGATTACGTTCATCCTGCCCCAATCTTCTCTATTATTTTCCCCTGTGATTTTTAAATTCACTGGGGACAGCAAATAAGTCATAAGCAGGGATCAGAAATCACTTTACATTATAGTTATATTTATTTATTCTGTAAGACTATATCTTATATATTAATGCCTTTACTAAAAGGCAACATCCAATTTCCCATACAAATGTAAGGAGTTATTAGACTAGGACAAATATACATATTAGTCTACAGTGGGAGAAGAGACAGTCTTGCAAATTCCTGATTTGCAAGATGTGGTGGTCCCCACAGACAACCATGCTGGAGATCCTAAATAAAAAATATCCTTTTATTGATGAAAATATGTCCCTCCCCCCAACATACACAAAATCTCATTCAGAAACAGCCCTCGGACAGGGATTGAAATTAATGCAAAAATGTGAACCAAATAAATAGATATCTTACATACTGGGACACAATACAGCTCTTAGGTTACCTTCCCATTTCCCAACTATGACAAAATCCTTAAATAATTTGATTCCCTAGAACAGCAGTGCCCTTATTACTAGCAGTTGCCCAACATTCCTGCATGGGGGCTAATAAATCCCACCCAGGAATGGAGGGAAAATTTGAGTCTATCTTCCTGTTTTCACATTATTGGGAGGGTATATTATTTAGCTATTACTGTTTTCAAAGTGATCTGAGCCACACCTCAACATTTGCACAAATGCTATAGAAAATTTTACAGCCATCAAAACTATCGGACCTAATAAAAAAAACAGCAAACAAATTTGCAGAGCCAGCTGACATGCAAGTTTCAGAAACACATCTTTATTTACAAAGATTTCTTGCCAGAAGCAAGAGACAGAGACATGTTTACATAATAATTGCCTTTTTTAGTTTGCTTATCATGCTTCCAACACACCTTCTAAGATCCTTTACCAAATATTTTCTCAGTGGAGAAGCACTCTTTGCCAAGTAAATGATTGTCAAAATCTATATAAACACCGATGAAATATATTCACAAAGTGATTTTAAATTTGTTTTTCTTTTCATAATCGTGTATCATTAAAAAAAAATACCTTTCTTTCCACTCCACCCCCTTTGCAAAGCTAAATGATGTATTTGACTTTGTACTATGATTTTTTGTGATCCAATTTGTAGCACTGGGACAGTTTCCATGAAACGGCCCATTTCATATAAACTGTGCAGGTGTGACCTTTTTAATGTTCCTTCTGGAAGAATTAAATTCTTTCCATTATCTTTCCCAAGGTCCAGATTTTATCTCTATACTGAAAACTTCCACAATTACATTTCCATTCCATGAAAGGTTAAAAATAGGTTTGTCTAAAGTGTATATATATATATAAATTTTTGGAAGTGGTTTCCCATTGCCTGGTTCTTTCTAGGGCTGAGAGAAAGTGACTAATCCAAGGTCACCCAATTGGTCTGCACCCAAAACAGGACTAGAAGTCATAGTCACTAATTTATGGCATGGTGTCTTCACCAATACAACAAACTGGCTCTATCAGCCATTTTTCTATTCATTCTCTTCTGTTTGGTTTTTATTTAGAAAAATATGTGAACCTAGCCCTTCCCTCCCTCTTTCTCCCATTATAATACCTGCATATTTAAAACATGGCTCATTTAATAATGCATGAATAATATAAAATAACATATTTGTAGAAACAGTAAAGAAAGGGAACGTAGAATTTTAAAAAGCTGCTTTAAATATTAATTAGATCAGAATTAAGGCTTTCATTGTGCATATTTTCCAATTTAACTTGTGAAAAGTGCTACCAATTAACTATCTTAAAATGTCCCGCTGAGATTCATAATGCAGGCTGTTATTCCCCCTGCTTTTTCTCCCCTTTTCCAAAATGGGTGAAAATGGAGCAGTGAGGACTGCCAGAATTATTTGCCTTTCCGAAGGAAGAGACAAGTATATGATGATCATGATTTTGTTGTCAGGTTCATCAGATTCATTTAGCCATCATCTGCAGATAATGGAACTCAGAAAAAAATAACTGGAAAACGATGGGTGAAATAAGTCAAGCTTATTCTACATAATGTTTATTTGCTGCAACACAGCGAATCTGTCAGACAAACTGGTTTGATCATTGAGTAATTATCTAAATAATCATTATCTTTTCCCATAGGCATTTGGACTCAGTTTTCTTGCAATTTAGCCCTTATTCATGAATTTCTCTGTTGAAGAGACAGATCTTCAGGTAACTACAGCTGGAACCTTACTACTCAGATATATTTGAATGTTGGGTGTAATAGGTGGAGATGTGACACACAAGACTGCTCAGGGGTGGGCCTTTTTAACAATTTGCCTATGGGTTTTGAAAGCTGTTCTTGACTGAACTATTAAAGCTACTTTTGGTGAGGAGCTGGAGGGTAAGGTTCAATTCTGTAATTGCCAAGAGATTCATGGGTGGAGAGTGGAAGAGTGGAAAGAATTTTATAAGAATGTTACTGTGCCTTACTTCAGTTGATTGAGGCCTTCCAAGTTTCCCTTGGAAGAAACAATGCTAGCTGAATAATCATTCCAACTTTAACAAATTCAGCTACTTTCTTTGCCAGCTAGCATCAACTACAAGTACTTCCTGAAAAAGACTTTTGAGTTATACATTGTGTTGGATTTATCCATTTGAGATTCTAGTTTGTTCTGATATGAGTCAAAGCTTGAGAGAGCTTTTAGACATCATATCTATCACCTCTCTCTCTCTCCCTCTCTCCCCCCCTCTCTCCCCACTCTCTCTCATCTATCCTGTCTCTTCAATGAAGAGTTGTTCCAACTGCCCTCAAGTATAGATCTTTAACAAAAGAGTATGATTTATGCCATAGCACTAGGCCTGAAATTTGATAAAAATTGGTTTCCCCATTATCAGAACAGGTACTTAACTTTGTTGAAGCAATCTAATACAAGGAATATCCCTGAAGGTTTCCCACCTTAACATAAATGTTCTTAATGTAAAAGCTAGATCATTGAGTCCCACTTCCCCCACCAAAAAGGGAATTATTGCTATAGCAAAGACTATAGAAAAACAGCAAAATTTTTGGGTCTCATCATATTATGCAAGCATGTCATCTTTGGAATCATTTGCCATATAATATTTTCTGAACGGGTGGGAGAAAATATAGTGATTTCAATGTTCTGACTCAGGTGCTGAGTTTAAGCATAAAATATTCTGAGAAAGATGATTTTTGCACGTTGTGCTCTTATTTCTCTACCAACTCTGGTCATTCTGAGAAGAAAACATCTGACAAGTAACAAAATAAAATATAGAATTTTCCATAGACTCGTCCTGATTTAAAACTGTATGCACTGCAGCCATAATACAATACAGTTCAGGATGATTTAAGGATATAAGGATACAATTATCATCAACTGACTTATAACAGATTTGGAATTTTATTTCCCTGCTTGTTGTTTGGTCTGGATGAAAGAATGGATATTGCAGATACCAAGAAACTTTTAGTTAGAAGATTTGAATGGCATGGAAACTTATGATATGATAAAGTTAAAATTAATATGGATTTTACAAATCATTTTATCAGACATGCCATATTGATAATATGGAATAGATATAAACCCAGGTTATACCCAAGAACACTTTTATGGATCTCAGGTCAAGAAGCATATTATAGAAGAGAACTGGCATAGATAATTGGTTGAGGTACCAGGATTTGTTGACAAACTATTAAGGGAAATTGAAAATCAAATTGAAAAAACAATTAATAGCAGAAAAATATAGCTGTCAATATTTGTCCCATTTATAGTTATCTGAAAGATTTAAAATAGATAAAAAGACTTATAGCACGGAACAAACTAAGATAGAATTTGAAATGCAATTTTATGCTGAGGGTGAACACATATTTGTTAAAATGTATCAATTTTATTGAAATTTAACTTAGAGGAAGAGTGTGTTAAATAGAAATAGCACTTAGACTTGTATACTGATTTACAGTGGTTTCTAGCACTCTCTGAGCAGTTTACAGAGTCAGCATATTGCCCCCAACAATCTGTGTCCTCATTTTACCGACCTCGGAAGGATGCAAGACTGAATCAACCTTAATTTAAACCACACATCTCTGCATTGGCTTGTGGCTAACATATGTTAATTATCTGCACCCTCCCCATGGAAACTAGTTTCTGCCTTTATCAGTGTAGGAAGTTAGCACCCACCCCTCTCCTGGAAGAATGAAATATTTTAGGAAATATGAAAAAGGCAGAATATTATGTTTCCCTGTAAGAGAAATGGAGAAGCATATTTTTAAAGACAAAGCAGCTCCCACCTTCCTGCCCCCACCCTTTTGTTAATGGGCCAGAGGCAGAAACTCAATCTTTGTCAATGAATCTCATTTGCAATGGGACCCATCTAGACAGAAACTCACCACATGGCACCTGGGAAGATTACATCAGCCATCAAGGCTAGCTGAAAGTCCCACCCCCTGGAAGTCTGACAACCAATCAGGATACTCTTTCAGGGCCCCAGGAAGTTCAAAGCCAGAGAGAGCATAAAACCTGAAAACTCGCTGTATCTGCCCTCTTTCTGTTCAGGAACTCAAGCCATGTGATCCTGTCCACCATTAAACCATCTTTCCAAGCAGTCTCCATGTTTCCAGTGTCTTTTTCCCCACTTGGAGCAGAACCCAGAAGGATGTTTCTTCCTACATCAGTTTATAATATATTTCTAAAGGACCTTCCAGTATGATATTAAACGGATACAAACTGCCTTCATAATGCATGCAATAAATATAGACAATTTAGCATGCCTTTCCCTTTTTAAAAACCTGACTGAAAAAAAACCAAAGCATATTGAACTTTATCTTCAATGAAGAAAATGTCCCTAATTGACTTTGGGCCATGTAAATATCAAAATTAAGTTCTGCCTTTGTATCTGTGAATATCTTTTCAAATCCCATTAGGATACTAGAGGCTTAATGAGAAAATGGGGATGATTAAAAGGTGAGTCGTTTTAAACAGTGGTCTCTTTACACTAACCACTTAGTTTTCAGTTTGTACTTTTCCATCCCTTTTCTTTCCTAATTACAAAAGATCTATTGTTCATCATCCAGATGCCACTTAATCTAAGAGCAAAACCAAATCCATCCTTTGAAAGACACTACAGTAGACTATTTTCTGCAGGCAAAGGTTAGTATATACAAGAAAGGCATAATGAAGAGGGCATAAAAGCATTTTCAAAACTACAATTATGGAAAGGATTTCACACTATTTGAACAATTGTATGCTAATCCTATATTTAATCCCCTACTGCTTCCATAGATGGAGACTAACCTATTTTAGACATGGTTAACCAAACAGGATAATCTTCCCTTCCCTGTATAAATGCTTGTAAAATTATGTCCATGGTTATGGTGCACATAATCAAATACTACCTTCTTTCATCCTTTGCACCATAAACCATCTTCCTCCTTTCCAGCTGAGACATATGAGATGTGAAGGAGGATTTTTTTCTCTCTCCCAAGGATATAATACAGCCTGCTGAGACAGGTAAGATGTGGATATTAAAAACTAGCAAAATTGTCCATCATTATGATGGATTGTGTGCGCAGAGAAACTTTAATATTGCAAGGATCCCCAGGGGCCATAGTACATCTTTTTTTGTGCAAAGAAACATCATACATCTCAGCAGGTTCTGTATCAGAGACCCAGTGTGGAGTAGGTGGTAGTGCGTCTGATGTGGAGACCTAGATCCACATTTCCAGTCATCAGTAAAGCTCATTTGGAATGAACTGTTCTCTGTCATTCTAAATATCAAACATTTGCTGAAGTGAGGATTAAAAGAAGACAGATCGAGCATGAAGAACATCTGGCTCTTTTTAGAATTATCCCATGTAGTGAACCAATGAACCTCAGGCTGAAACTTCTAAAGGAAGTTCTGGATTAACTCTACCTTCCAGGATGGCCATGTGATAGGAAAGATCAGTAATATAAAAAGGTTTAATATTCTTGTGGCAGCTTTCTCAAGCAGTGTGGTCTTCCTGAAGTCTTTATTCTGATTTTTGGATTGTATCTTGACTCTGTTTCCTAATTTGGAGGATTCACATATCATAGGATGCTTTAGTACTAAGTGCAGGCTTGTTTCAGCGTTCCTTCTATCAAGTTACCCTCTGACTGCAATTTATAATCAGAATGTCATACTGAGCTTCCCTCAGAAATGCTGGAATAAAGATATGAAGGTCTGCTTCTTTTCTGCAGTGGTGTCTCTGAAAAATGTTCCTACATCCATGTATCATGGATACTGTAATAATGGATTTTTGCACTGGGAAGCAGTTTCAATCAGACTGTCTTCAAAATCCCATCTAATTCTTACATTTTTAAAATGAACTTTTGATGTCATTCTCATTTTTAGAACTTGGGAAATTCAAAATAATTGATGTCATAACATTTGACTCTCTCTTGTGTCTCTCATTGTTGGCAAAGCCCAGTTAAATGGCTCCTAAGGAGAAAAACCCCAAACATTTTCCCAGAACAGATTTGAATTTCTCCAGTAAATAATTAGTGAATTTAATAAAGTTTTGCCCAAACCAGGTTTCTCTAGAAGACTTTTGCAAAACTTCAAAAGTCTTGGAATAGATGCTGTATCACACCACTGTATTGAAACTGATTTGCAAATTGAATCAGATAACTGCTTTCCTTTGAAATTTCATAACTTCTGCTTCTGGGATTGTTACAGACAATGTACAACTCTTCAGTGCCATAGATGAAGAATGCTGGAAGGGAGGTTGAGTGATGGGATGGAAACTCTGACAGTGATATGAGCTAATGAGATTTATTACCTTATTAAACTCTATGCCACCAGAGATCTTTTGGGGTAGCGACACTGTCATTGCTTTGGGCAGTATTCACTTTCTCCAGTTTTATTTTCTTTAATGTGACCAGCCAGAAGGTTTAACTTTGCTGTCTCTTATGCTAATGAGATGGTAGTACTGAGTTCAGCTCAGTTGTAGGAGCAAAAGTCTGATCAGTCCAAGAAGCACTTCTGATTTTTCCACAACCCCTTCCAATATTTGAGGAGCTACCACAAAGAAGAGGAAGTCAGCCCATTCTCTAAAGCACCAGAAGCTGGAGGCTTTTAAGAAGAGATTAAACAGCATTTGTCCAGAATGTTATAGGGTTTCCTGCTTGAGCAGGGGATTTATTGGTTTGATTTATATGCTGTCCTTTTCCAGAGACTTAGGGCGGCTTTCGGGGGGCCCCCAAGAGGTGTTCTTTTTTTATACAATCAGCTTATTGCTCCCTTACCTACCTCGAAAGGATGGAAGGCTGAGTCAACCTTGAGCCTGGTGAGCTTTGAACTTGCAATAATTGCAGGCAGCTGGTGGTACTTAACAGTGTTTTAGTCTGCTGCGCCACCAAGGCTCAAGGATTGGACTAGAAGACCTCCAAGGTCCCTTCCAACTCTGTTATTCTGTTCTCTTCTGATTCAAACCTTACTTTTTATTCTTGTACACTGCTAATTCTATTGATTGAGGCAGGCAACAAAATTCCTCAGTAGAAACTTCTCAAGCAGCTCTGCCATCTCCATTTTTGTCCTATTCTGCCAAAACATAAAGCAGCAACCATGTTTTTATGCTTCTATTAGATGGATATGGATTAGATGGATTTCCAAGTGTCAAAACTTGGTTTGTCCTTGAATTTAAAATCTCACACTTGAAGCATAATATGCTTCTCTCAACATTCAGAATGAATTCAGGTGATTCACACACAATTGTTCTAATTGTGTTTAGAACTCTGTTCTGAACAGAGATGGGTTAACTATCTCTGATGTCGAGATGAATGCAAACTTATCTACTGTATGTGCATAGCACAGTTTAGGAATGCTTACCTTTTCTTTTTATGAAGAAAAAATATATCAACTTTGCAACTATGCTTTATAAAAATAGAAATCTCTAACAAAGAAGATAAGAATTATCTTTTTTCAGCCCTTACAACTGGCTGGGATCTGATCTATTCCAGTCTTGTTGTTTTAATCTGTCAGTTCTTGTCTACTACCAGAAACAACAGGAACCAAAAAGAAAAAAGCTAACAGTGTTTCCCTATATTGAGCTAAGCCATAAGAAGTGAACAATTTCCTCTTGAGAGAGAACACAGATGTTTGAATTCTCAGAAGTTAGAAAGGTGTTCTTGGTGATTTTTTTTTCTTGCATCAATTGCCCTAGCTGTTTTCATCAGGGATTTTATTCATTTTCTAATCTTTCACTTAATGACCTAGCAATCAGACAGGAACTACATAAAAGGAAATAAAATAAGTCCCTTTCAAATTATTGTTACTGAATAAAATTTCCTTCCACTTTTAAGGGGTTCACTTTATTTTATTTTTCTTACTATTCCACACATTATTTTCAGATTGCACTGGGGAAGGTCTCAAAGAATACTGTCTGGGAATTTGTCCCAGGTCTGACTATTTCTTTCCAAAGTCTTTCTCTACACTGTAAGTGGCCCGTTGATCATCTGCTTTAATGCTCCCACAAATAGCAAAAAATCAGATAACTAAATGCTAATAGCATCAGACTCAAGTAGTAAGAGATATTAGAAACGTGTATGTTTAAAGGAATGCTTATTTGTACAATCTCTTTAAAAACATTAGAAATTAAGAAACTAGTCATTCATAGACAGAAGAAGTGAATCAGCATGCATGATATTTTGCAAAACACAAGCCATTCTTTGAAGAAGCTTTATTATATTTTTCAAATCCATGTTGTAAAGATATTACAAGGGGTCAGAGGTTATAAAGTTGTCTGTCAATATTTGTTGTAACATTTGAACAACATGTTGATAGTCAGTGGTGGCTTGCTACCAGTTCTTCCCAGTTTGGGCAAACTGGTAGTGGTGGTGGTGACGGGAGGCTCCGCCCACCCACCTGACATCTCTGCGCATGTGCAGAAGTGTCACACGCATGCGTGGGTGCCCACATGCCCATGAGTGAACCAGTAGCAGCCAAAATTGAAACCCACTACTGCTGATGATTAAATAAACTGCATTTCAGCAGTATATTTAAACGTGCTTTGATATCTAGTTTCACATATCAACTGTACATCCTTGGGGAAATGCAGAATGAATAAAATAGTTCATTTCACATTTTATTGCAAATCTGCCCTGCCCATATTTGTAAAAGCAGTACCCAGCCACAGATCCAGGTATCATACTCTAGTGTATGCATTACTCTAAGTTCAGCCAAGCAATGCTCTAATTTTTTTAAAGGAGATTTTGTGCATATATTTTATACTGTATGTGTTACTGTTTCATGAAAACATGTACACTACTAGAAATAAATTTAAAAATATATTAGAATTAGGAAATTTGCTCAAAAACATAATCCCAGAAATGTATATATATTCACTAAAACGTAAATAGAAATGATGAGTACATTTCTAGAATCTTGTTTTAAAGGGAAAAAAGCCAGCTTATTAAGAAACAGTATAGATGAATGTGAAATTGGGGAAAAATGATACATTTAATCCGTAATAGGAGCTTTAGGAATATAGTGTCACTAAAAGCTGATGCTACAAAAGGTAATAAAAAGCATCATGTATCTGTAGTTGACCTCTCTTGAGGGCTGGATAGTGGATTGGAATGTCCTGCACAAAAGAAACATTAAAGGATGTTTTAAAGGTCACATCTGGATCTCACTTTCTTCACTATTACCCAGAACAGCTGGAAATATGGAACACATCCTAAAAAAAGGTGGTTTCTCTTCTCACAGTATATGTTCAATACTATCAAAATTCTATGGCTCTTTCAAGCCCATACACTCAATTATTCTTATTGGAAAGAATATTAATCATTGAAATATAGCCTTACAAGTAGATGTGTTTAGGTAAAACTAGGAGTGTTGAAGTGCTGAAATTGGAGGCCCCTTGCCATCTGCTCCTCCTCTGTAGCACTGAGCAGTATTTAATACAGGTAATCCTCATTTAGCTACTGCCTTGGATAGCAACCATTCACAGATAAAAGCTTAAGAGTAAAAAGTGTAAGATAATAACTTATAGTAAAAAACAAATCATTTCTGACCAAAGCACAGACTTACACACACACTTCTGTGCCTGACAACAATGCACACCAGAATGAGGATAATACTAGCATTGTTGCCTAAGAGAACTGTCACAAGTAAATGCCTTATTCTCTAATGTGTAAATAGTATATGATCGGGATGTCAGGGGTTAATTTATTCTTCACTTCTTAATGTATTCATACTTCACCACTCCCATATCTAGCTCCACCCATTGTATATATAAGGAGCTACACACACTCTCTTCTTTGCTTCTATCTGTGAATATTCAGTGAATATAGAATGCCTTATGTAAATAAAAGAAAATATATTTGAACTCTTAACTCTCTCATAACTTATTGAGTCTGATCCTGAAAATATTGCAACAAGCTGGTAGCAGAGGATGGTTAAATTGACTCAATAAAAACTTAAATATGTCTAAGAGAGATAGGCCCAACACCAGGGCATACAGCAAAGAAATGGAAACGGATCAAGAAATAATAGATGAGTCCACAAATGCAATTTCGAGAGAATCCGAAGAATACACAACTGAAGACGAAGAAATAATAGATGAAGATGGTAACCGAGAGGAAATTAAAATAGAAAACAACGAACTCAGGTCAGAAATATTAAAACTGTTAAAGAGCCAGAAAAACGATGAAAGCCTCATCGCGAACCTCCAAGACATGTTAAAAAACAGCGGAGCAGCGAGAGAGAAGCACATCGCCACCGAAAAGTCAAAAGACTCCAAAATAGTAAGTGATACGACTAAAGAAAAGAACGCTATAAAGAAAAAAAACGGTGATCCCGCGCAAAATTTTGAATGGCAGCCATCTTGGTTCCAACAGACCTCCAGAATGAGCGAAGCAGAGCCAATCAGAAAACTTGATTCAAAATTTCTGGCGCGAAAGGCACTACTGGATAACGAAAACAAAAAAGAAAAATCAAACACCTCAGAAGAATCAGAATCAGAAAGTGAAGATGATTCAACAGATACTCAAATAAAGTCAGCAATGAAAACGCTTTTTGCTGCATTTGGACCAAAAATAAAAATTACCAAAAAGCCAACGTCTCAAAATCTACCCGCTTCCATCCTGACGACGAGAGCATCGATGCCTGAACCAAGAGAGCCCTGCAAATACCGTCCCACACCGCAGACCGATGAAAGCACCAACGCACTCAAGAGAAGAAAAAGAACAGGCGCCATCGTCAGAACCCCTAAGATCGAGCCGGAGACTGATTCATCTGAGGAGGAGCTGAATGAGCGAGCCGCAACGACGAGAACCTCTCACGACGACTCCAGGATTGAAATGAGCAACGCGCATGCGCGAAACTACGCAGATGACCCGGGAAGACATGAGTTGCCGAAAGGACCCTGCAGACTCGTCGCGAGCATTCCCACGCCGTTTTGTAATTTTCACCATCTACGAGACCACGGACTACCTCCGGTTGTAAGTAATGGACCTAATAATGTCGGAAACTTGCCCAGTGACTTCCCAAAGCTGAGAATAGATGGCATTAATTTACAAGAATGGTATCAGCAGCTCCAGGTGGTCTTTATGAAAGAAAACTTACTGTTTTTCATCACTAATCCCCCAAAAAGACCTTGGACTTTAAAGTTAGACTGCTTACACCATAGAGCATTTTTCTTATTAATTTCTAGTGTGTCTCCTGCCATGTATCACAGTATTAAGCAAAATCTGACTGTCTCAGAAATTATTCAATGCATGTTCAATTTGTTTCACAGTGATAGTGTAGCTACCACTACAAGAATGTCTAAAGATTTCTTTTCTTCTAGGATAAAACCAGGGGTTTCCATAAGTGAACATTTAATATCTTTAAACAAAATAAGAGCTGAGCTACATTTAAGGGGGGAGGTGATTTCAGACCAAACAATGAAAAGTGTTATCATAAACTCACTTGACCCATCATGGGACAATTATATGTCACATTTAGACACAATCAATCTTGGATATTTATCCATAGAAAGTCTATCCAATAAGTTAATAGCTGAAGACAATTCAAGGAAGAGCCGCTCTAACAATCACATTGAACATAAACCATATAGAAAAGTGGTTTTCCAAGAAAGATATAATGAAACATTCAGATGCCACAATTGTGGATCCAGGGAACACAATAGAAGAGATTGTCCCAAAATTACAAAAGAAAGACATAGGTCAGAACACAGAAACAAATACGTCCATAGACAGTCTTCCATTGATAGACATAGATATAGAAGCCCACCAAATTACAAAGAATATAGAGGGGGTAGAGATAATTCAAAGGACAGAAAATCTGGTTCACTAAATGGACTAAACAAGCAAGACAACACTAACATACAGCAAACTGAGGATAATAATTGGCTTATTGATTCTGGAGCAACCAATCATACTACTAATAATAAAAACATACTATCTTCATTTATAGAAGATAAATTTGTAATAAAGGTAGCCAACCAAGAAAAGGTCCAAGTATTAGGAAGAGGAAATGTAACCTTGCCTGGTATAGGAAAAATAGAGGGGGTATTACTGATACCTGAGATACCTCATAACATATTAAGTGCCATAAAATTAAGCAGAGATTCTGATATTAATATTGTGTTCTCAAAAGGAAAAGCAACTTTGGAGAAAAATAAAACAGATATAGGTACAGTAATGATTAAAGGAGGCCTACCTTATTTAATAACTAAAGAGAAATGGCTACACAACATTGATTCAAATATGGAAGATTGTATTGAACTAGATAATGAAAACATTAGCAACAGTGACAATGATGAATGTAAAATAGCTCATGATAACAAGGATGCACATAATGAGAAAAAACCAAAAATAGGTAAGCCAATTCATGATGAGTGTGCTCATGTCTTACATAGGAAGTTAGGACATGCCAGCTTTCCTGTAGTACAGAAAATGACTGAACAC